>NW_027514713.1:19180000-19832500 GCF_048772815.1 Callospermophilus lateralis | reverse complement strand
AATAGTTGAGGGAAGTTTTTCACTGAAATAATCTCTCGTATTCACTCTGTGGCTAAAATTAATAATACAATCATTAAAATTAGACTTCATTTTAATTGAACAAATGCTAGACAAGGTCCAAGCACTGTGATAAGAAATAATGAGGAAAGAGTTAAAAAAAAAAAGGACTGGCTCTTACTCAAGGTGCTCACCATCTAGTGAGAAAGTGATACTGATGATATTATGTGCTAGGAACTGAAAAAGACATATACAGAGAAAACGTATGTGTTCAAGATACAAAGGCATACAAATACTCAAGATGATTTACTTATGCAATTTTTGCTATTTTTTGTTGATTATCAATATAATATAGATAAACAGAAGCCTGGTGATGACAATATGAACACAAGGCAACTGGTCATGGAATCCTGTGTTGGCCCCATCCCCAGGTTAACATTCTGTATCTTCTGGGTGGCCATGAACAACAGAGAGAAAGGCCGGGGAAAGCCATGAAATAAAACACACATCCAGCCATTTCTGGCAGCAAAGAGGCAGAGGATGGATGCTCACTGCCCCCGTTTTATGCTCCAATAATAGATGGAAGAAATAAGCATCAGATAACCAGGAGGTTCCTGGAAGTCCCAACCAGATGCAGGACTGAGAATTAGGGCGACCATGTGCTCTAGTTTGCTTGGGACGGTACCAGTTTGTGCCTTTCACCCTGGTATTTGTCTAGTATTGAGTTTGCTCCAGAAAATAAAGGGAACACATTTAGGTGATAAATAACTGTTCTGAGATATCGAGACAGAGCAGACATCGGCCATGCGGTGGTGCCAAATGCAAGAGCACCTGGGGATTCCAGACCTGGTCATTAGTTCTGCAATAACATGGCTCCGTATTTCATACCATTTTATAACAATCCAAAACTCTACCTATTGTGGAGATTTGGAACATGCAATGGACTCAAATTTTTGTAATTTTTTTTTTTTTTTTTTTTTTTTTTTTTTTTACTGCGCAGTCTTTTTTTTTTTTACTATTCCCCCGATAATACTTCTTCTCTATAAGAAATATGTTCACAACTTCCCATTCTGACAGCGTCAGAACAGCATCTCACAGAGACTTGGCCAGTGTCCCCATCACCGGGCCTTTTCCCTCCAAGCCTAAAAATGTTGGGCCATTTATTCTCTCACAACCCTGCCTGAGAGTGAAATTGGGAAGAGGACATATGCAGGACAGAAGGGTGTGGAGAAGTGACAGTGTGATGGGTGACATCATATAAGTGAGCTGCAGCCAGCCACCGACACAGCTTCTAAATCAGATTTTAAAAGACTGATCCTTCTCCAACTTTCTGTGTCTTCCTCAAACCTTATCGTGAAGTCTAATTTTAATGATTGTATTATTAATTTTAGCCACAGAGTGAATACGAGGGATTATTTTAGTGAAAAATTTACCCCGACTATTTGTAATTTCAATAAATATTCAATAGTAGGTTGTAGATTGAATAGTAGATTGCAGATGAAGTTGTCATCTACCATCTCTCTCAAAGTTATCCACTCCCCCCATTGTCATTTCAGGATACCATCGCCTCTCACTTGGAATTTTGCAGCGGTCTCCTTAGTGGGATAAGCATCTCCATTGTCCACCCCACTCTTTCCCCACTCTTCTTTCCACACTCCCTAGAATTACTAATGTGACTTATTCAAAGTGCACATATTTTGGCTCTACTTTCTAGAATGGCTTTTCACTGCCATCGGGATGGGGCAGGTCCCACCCAGAAACAACACTCATCCTGTATCCTCCACTCCCCCGATAGCTCATTCTTGGAGCCCTTATCTCCTCCACCCAGGTAGTTCTTTGAGTAAGCCAAGGTGGTAATGAAAGCAAAGAACTGCATCTTAAGTCTGTGAAAGAGAGGTTATTTCTCTTTTACCAGAACAGAACAATTACTCTCAAAGAATTTCCTCATATCATTTCCATGGTTCCAGGATATGTCATTTTGCATTATGAAAACAATTTCTTCTAGCCCTTCGCTGTCCAGTGGACTGTAACTTGTCTGAGTCAGTATCAGATGATGCTGAGAGACAGGCATTCTCCCAAAGAGGCTTATATGTTTCATATTGTGCAATTGCAGAGATTAGTCTAAAATGCAAAATGTGAAAGTAATTAATTCTTTGAAGCTAGATTTAATTCTATGCTGTATATAAATCTTTGTGGAAATAACTCACTCACTCCACTGTTTTCTTTTAAAGAATTTTAAAAAAAAGTTTCATCCATAAATTTAAACCTAAATCACTTTTCCCTCCTGAGCCTTCTTAAATTTGTATAACTTTGGAGGGGTGGGGGAAAGTGGTGGCAGATAAAAAAAAAAATTAAGCAGAGGATTTTGTCAGGTTTATTGAGGTAAATTATTCACCCACTTTAGGTGAGTAATTCCATGAAATTTGGCAACATATGCAGTTCTGTAACCACCACCATAATCAAGATAAACAGCATTTCCATCACCTCAAAATGTTTCCTTGTGCCCTTTAATAATCTGTCTGCTCTCGTGGCTCCCAGCCTGCAGCAGCCACAGACCTATTCTCTGTCCCTGTGGTTTTGCTCTTTCCAGAATGTCATCTAAATAAAATCACACAGTTTGTAGCTTTTGGTTCTGGCTTCTTTCCAATAGCACAATTCTTTAGAGATTCACCCATTTTTGCCATATGTATCAGTAATTAATTTATCTTTGTGAACCAGTTGTACTTCATTGCAAGAATATGCAATGAATATGTATGCAGCAGTTGCTTCTGGATTTTAATGATTATGAGTAAAAGCTGATATAAACAAATTTTTGTGTGGACATGTATCTGTATACCTCTTGAATAAACACCTAGGAATGGGATCACTGGATATTAATAAGTGAATGTTTAGCTTTATGACTATTTTCCAAAGTACCAGTACCATTTTGCATTACTGTCAACAACTTCTGAAACCTCCACTTGCTTCTCTTCTTGGCCAACATTTGTTTTTTTTTTTTAAATTTGGGCATTTTAAGAGGTATATGGTGGTACCCCATTGTGATTCTCAATTTTATTAATTCTATTTCTAATTTAGTTAATTGTCGGCTGAAGGCAATGCATTAAGTCTAGAAGTACAGACCGAATACTTTTTTTAGAAAAATGTTTCCCAGTCGTAAATGTTGGACCTGATATAAGCACTTATAACAAATTCAAATCACTGAATTTGTATAAGTATTTTTCTTATGATCTTATTATTGCTAAGGACTATTCTTATATCTCACACAAAAAAATAGCAACTAGTGTTTTATAGTACATACATTTAAATAAGAGCAACATGTATTTACTGAACCCATACTCTGGGCTAAGTGAGCTGTCCTAGTTGTTACTTGTTCCCAATATCTATCCTTCCCTTCTTGGTAAAAGTTTCCCTGATCACCTGACTACATGACTAACTGGGATAAAGATTACATTTTCAGTCTCCCCTGTAACAAAGCATGTCCTTGTGATGTGGAAGTGACATGTTACAATTTCTAGGAGTCTTCTCTAAGGACATTTGACATGCACCATCTGTCCCCTTCCTACTTTGTTTCTTCCTCCTACCTAATGGCTAGAGCTGAAGATGTCATGTCAGTCCATGACTGAACTTTGACAATGTGGTCAAGCACAGAAGAGCAGTAAGCCAGAAGCAGCCTTCAGGGTGCAGGGTGCACACCTGTAATCCCAGCAACTTGGGAGGCTGAAGCAGGAGGATTGCAAGTTTGAGGCCAGTTTGGGCAACTTAGTGAGACCTTGTCTCAAAAATAAATAAAAAGAGCTGGGGACTCAAGTTCAATTGTAGAGCACCCTGAGTTCGATCTCTAGTACCAAAAAAAAAAAAAAAGACCCCCTCCCTCCAGAAGCCATTCCAGTCAAACCAAAACCTTCAGTGGGATCCACAGTGCTCAGCCACCACAACCTGAGAACTCTGCAGTACAGCTCTGCCCAGATGAGCAAGTAGCTGACAGTAATAAAGGATTATCATCTAAGCCAATGAGTTTGGGGATGGTGTGTTATTTAGGGTGTCTAATTGGTGTATCTGTTTGAGCTACTGTCTTTTGGCTCTCTATTATTCAGAACTGAACCAAATCCTAATTAATACAGATACAAAGGAGCACAATACAAAGCCTAAGCCCTCTAGAAGTATGTAATAAAAATGGGAAAATTGGAGCCAAGTTAATTTAATTAGGAAAGGAAAGTCTTTTTAAAAGGTTGCTGTAACAACTTGATAAATCTATAGGGAAAAAAATGAAATTTGAACTCTAACTCACTCATTAGGCAGAAATTAATTTGAGATAGATCATAGACTTAAACATAAACCTCAGAAACATAAAGGTTTTATTTCCCATTTTAATTACACTGAATGCCCATAATATGCTGCTTTAATAAAAATAATTCCCACAATTGACTAAATATCTATGTGTCAGACACCAAAAAGCATTTTTACATACATTATTATATTTCATCCTCAAAACAACTCCATAATATAGGTGTTTGTAGAAAAGAGCTCTTTGGCTTAACATTCTTTTTACTTTTTTTTTTTTTTTTTTTTTGGTAAGGTTATCTGAGTTTCCTTAGATGGCTTGGCCCCTCCTTCATGTCTAATCCTTTTGGTTTGCCAGGGTGGCCTCAGACTCTGGGTCTACCATCACACACTTGATCCAAACCTGGGCACGTGGAATCACAGTGATGTCCCACATTCCTGTTGCTGTCCCTCTTCTCTTCAAGTAATCTCTTTGTTTAAATTTTTTATTGGTACATAATAATTATACATAGTAGTGGAATTTATTGTGACATATCTTCACATGTGTGTAACATTACTTTAGTATGTGCTAATGAACACAGATGGTTCCTAAACTTTAGCATGCATAAGAATCACCTGAAAAGCATGCTAAAACAGAGGTTCCCAGGAACGGTGGAACATAGCACATGCCTATCTTCCTAGCTACTCAGGAGGTTGAGGTGGAAGGGATCACTTGAGCCTACAGACCAGCCTGGGCTACATGGCCACATCTTTATTTAAAAAAAAAAAGTCAATGATAACATAAATAATATAGAGGTTTCTGGACCCCATCTCAGAGATTATGACTAGTTCTTCTGCAATAGGGTTCATCACTTCACATTTCTAAAAAGCTCTCAAATGATGCTGACAGGTGCTGGTCCTAGTTGCTAGGAGCTTGTTAAAGATGTGGATTCATAGGTCCTCCTCCACACTTCTAAATCAGGCTCTCTGAAGACACAGAAATCTGAGATTTTTTTTTCATACCAGGATTGAACCCAGGGGTGCTTAACCACTGAGTCAAATCCCAGCCCTTTTTATTTATTTATTTTTTAAAGACACAGTCTCACTGATTAATTAGGGCCTCGCTAAAGTGCTGAGGCTGGCTATGAACTCACCAACTTTCTGCCTTATCCTCCCAAGTTACAGGCATGTGCCACCACATCCAATTGAGATTTGTTAAATAAAAACTCAAATGAGTCTGAATGCCAAAGTTTGACAATAAAGTATTTTTTGGTTTTTGTTTTTAGTTGTAGATGGACACAGTATCTTTATTTTATTTTTATGTGGTGCTGAGGATTGAACTCAGGGCCTTGCACTTGCTAAGCTAGCGATCTACTGCTGAGCCAAAACCCCAGCCCCAATTAAGTGGTTTTGAACCTTGAATTTATATTAAAATCACTTGAGGAGTTTTTAAATGATTCCAGAATCTACCTATGTCCTTTTGAGAGTCTCATTTAATTTTTTGAAAGATTTTGTTAGAGATAAACTTGCAGCCAAGGGGTAAGAAATGCTGCTGTCAATTATAGTGTCCTTAGGAAGGAGAATGGCCAGATGTACACGTTACATCTAAAGCTTGCTGGAGGGGTGAGGAGAGAGAATGAGGGAACATCTATATTCTTAAATTGGTAAAATAGCCTTCTAATATATGAGTTTTAATGGCTGCATAGTACTCCATTCTAAACTATTGAACATGAACTAGGGGCCAGACACTAACTTATTGACAATTCATATTAACTCCATCTTCCCAGACAACTGAGATAGAGAGAAGCTTAAGAAGAACCTAGAATTACCTGAATCCGAAACTCAAGTTCTTTTATACACCAGAGCTTTCAACTAGGCTGCCCACCAGAAATACATGGAGAACACTTAAATTACATAGACACCTGAACCCACCTTTGACTAAGGAAATCCAGATCTCTTGGATTGGCATCATATCTGTCTAGTTTTTCCCATTTCCCAGGATTATGGTGCATGGCAAAGATTGGGAATCTCTGTCCCTCAGCATTTTGCTGATAATAAAGGTACTCATTTCTGACTTCCTTTTTCCTTTCTAAGCTACAGCAGAGTCACTTTCCTCTCCTCCCATTTTTTACCAGGTAACCAAAATTACCCAAACAAACCAACCTCTCAGAAGGTCCTGAATGGATTTATCCAGTGCTTGGCAGCACCATAGGCATGGGCACATAATGATAGGCCATCACATCCAGAAAAGCTACAGTGCTTTCTCACTGCAGTGAGAAAGAATGGGGGATGGCTACGTGTTTTCTTCCCAGGAGGCCAGGACAGAGTGTACCTCAGAGCAAAGGGCAATGACATAGCGGGAAGGACATGCATCAGATGATGGTTCTCTTATAAGCCTTTCTTTTTTTTCTCTCTCTCTCGACAGAAAGCAAGGACATGATCTTCTGTCCCCTTGGAATTAGTGGTAATCTTTGGGAAACAGCTTTCAAATTGCCAGGGTCAGGACAGGGCGCAGGTGGCCACGCACTCTGACCACACTTGTTCTAAAACATTATTGGTGTTTTATGTGCAACCAAGCAAATACACATGTACACATGCATTCAGATTACCCCAACCAGAATAATTCATAAAGCAGAGTGACTAGAAAGTATTAAATAGTTTTTAGAGGTAGATGAAGTTAGTAATATTTCAGTTTAGATACATGATGTTTTGCCAACTAATATATTTCTACATATTTCTTCCTTTTCACCCAAATTCAAGATTCCTTTTCCTAACTGCCAAAGTGCTCCAGAAAAAAAATGTTTTGAGCAATGTGTGTGCTATGTGGGCATCAAAGCCTCTGTTTTGTCTCATGTAAAAACAAGAACACTAGTCTATGATCCTGACAGTCATGATATAGGAAGGGTAGAGACTCTGCGATACAGGTGACAATAATTAATTTCATTTCATTCAATTTGATTCATTCATTCAACCACTCATTTAGCATTTATTAGGCACAACATACTATAAATGACATCAAGCATTACTACAAAACAATGGTAAAATAAAACAATGTCTTTGAACTTTAACCAAAGAATATCCAAGTGAGGGGTCCAGGTATCTAAATGTATTATTTCAGGGAGTGATGACGAGACATAAAAACAGAGCTGTCAAGGTCAGGGGTACACCTACCTGGCCAGCTATCCGAGTAGCCTCAGATGGAGACAGTACATGCTACTACCAAATGTGGGTCTTCTAAACTTTGAGAGCATTTCCTTTCATGTCCTCCCCTTTTGAATGTACAAAATTGCACAAGTGGCAATCTGACCATTATTATTTCAGATAGCTAAGCTACATCCTGTTCATGTTGCTTTTTCTATCAAAGATTTACACTTGCTGATACAATTTGGAGATCAAAATATTTCATCACATGGGAGTATCATTTTCACATCAAGGTGATCAAAACATCATTGTAAGATAGTTGTGCAAAATGATGAGTGTTTGGAAGATTTATCTTTTCAACATTTACTACCTGTGGGTAATCTATAAAGTCCTGGCATCTGAAAGAAATAGATGGCAGCTTTCTGACTGTATCAGGTGGCAGACAGTGAGCATTAGCAAGCTGGCAAAGACCCACTTGAGATTAACTCATGAGAGAAAAAGAAATGAGATATTAGCAACCACATGGATTGTTAGTAAATTTTGCTTTTTTCCTTCCTTTGAAAGATCTGGAAACAATTGCATACATTTTCTTTTCTCCTTTAGTTACCCCTAAAATACATCTAAATGCAGAAGTATATTTTGTTCAATCTACTTGTTTACATGACTAATTCATGAATATATATAACATGCCTACTGTGTATACAATGCTTTTTAAACAACTTTGTTGTGGTATAATTCACCGAATACACAATTCACTCATTTAAAATATATAACCCGAGTCAGGCAGGCAGTCGGTCCGAGCGGTCGTAACCTCTCCAGTTCTCTTGAGCATTGCTGTCCTTCTTTCTTCCTGGTCAGCAACAGCGGCTGCACCAGAAGCATCGCAGTTCCTTCGGGAGGCGAGGCAGGGACTGAGCGGCGACAGCGGAGCGTCGAGCCCAGCGCAGCTGAGGCGGCGGCGGCGGCCGGGCAGCCAACATGGCGGCGGCGGCGGCGGCGGGCGCGGGCCCGGAGATGGTCCACGGGCAGGTGTTCGACGTGGGGCCGCGCTACACCAACCTCTCGTACATCGGCGAGGGCGCCTAGGGCATGGTGTGGTGAGTGGCCACGCCCGCCCGCAGCCCCGACCGCGCCGGGACACACCACCGCCTGGGGCTCCAGCGGACGCAGCCGCGGCCTCACCCGCGCTTTGGCCTCCCGCGCCGCGACCCCAACCATAGGCTTCTTGGTCCACGCGACGGGGTTTTAGCGTGGGGTCCCCGGGTGTGATAGACATTTAGGTGTTGTTAAGGGCGTTTCCAGGGCTGCTCTCTCGCGGTTGGGAGGGGCTCAGCGGGTGGAGGTTAGGAGACCCACGTACTTGGTCGCAAGCGCGGACTTTCAAGCCTCGACCCCCAGGAAGGGAACCTCGGCCCCTCTTGTCCCTTAATTGTCTAATATCACAGCCTTCTTTTTGAAGTTCAATTGTAAACCCTGGGATGCCATCAGATGCTCGTCGATGGTGGCGGCGGTGTTCTTGAAAGCCTTTCGCCTAGAGCCTATGTGCAGAATACCGAAATACTATTTTTTCTCCTTCCATCTCTGTTTACCGTGAACAGCTTTCATTAAGTACCTCCAGTGATGCTAATGGTGCTTTTCTGCGCACGCTTTCTAAAAAGCATTAGTGACACCAGTATTGGTTGCGAAATATTTCAACCTTGAAGTCTTTAAGTGGGTTTTAATATTGTGCTGTTTGCGTTTCAGGAAGGATAAGCCAGCATCACTCTCTTAACTTATTAAAAATCTATTTGAGTTGGGCCTAATTGGACTCCCCTCTCCTTACTCTAAGTGAGCTCTGTTAACAGCATAAATGCATCCAGACATTTTAGCTTAATTATGGTAGACTTTTCCTATTAATGTTTGGTTTGGGTTTTGTTGTTGTTGTTGTTATTGTTTTTTGTGCTGAGGATTGATTTTTCTGGTGCTTTGTGCACGCGAGGCAAGCACTGTACCTCTTAATATTTTTAGTGGTCAGTATATAAAGTCTAAATGGTATTCTTATAGAATCACATTCAGGCTGTCTCATCTTGATCCAGATCTCTCTAGAAACGATATTGTTTTTATTATAATGACCTAATTGAAGTGTTTTATGTTGATGAAGACTTGTGGAAGGAGATTCTCTTACACCTAAATCTTGGGTCTCTTTTGTATTAAACTAATTTATTGAATGCATCGTGGCAGGTACTGTGCTACCTCCATTATTTAATTTTATCTGGCTAGGCACCTTGTGGAAGGAAGACAGTGACAATATTCCTCTTTCAGCTCTGCCTATGATAATATCAACAAAGTTCGAGTAGCTATCAAGAAAATCAGTCCTTTTGAGCACCAGACCTACTGCCAGAGAACCCTGAGGGAGATAAAAATCTTACTGCGCTTCAGACATGAGAACATCATTGGCATCAATGATATTATTCGAGCACCAACCATTGAGCAGATGAAAGATGTATATATAGTACAGGACCTCATGGAAACAGATCTTTACAAGCTCTTGAAGACACAACACCTCAGCAACGACCATATCTGCTATTTTCTTTACCAGATCCTCAGAGGATTAAAATATATCCATTCAGCTAATGTTTTGCACCGTGACCTCAAGCCTTCCAATCTGCTGCTCAACACCACTTGTGATCTCAAGATATGCGACTTTGGCTTGGCCCGTGTTGCAGATCCAGATCATGATCACACAGGATTCCTGACAGAGTATGTAGCCACACGTTGGTACAGGGCTCCAGAAATTATGTTGAATTCCAAGGGCTATACCAAGTCCATTGATATTTGGTCTGTGGGCTGCATCCTGGCAGAGATGCTGTCCAACAGGCCCATCTTTCCAGGGAAACATTATCTCGACCAGCTGAACCACATTCTGGGTATTCTTGGATCCCCATCACAGGAAGACCTGAATTGTATAATAAATTTAAAAGCTAGAAACTATTTGCTTTCTCTTCCACACAAAAATAAGGTGCCATGGAACAGGCTGTTCCCCAATGCTGACTCTAAAGCTCTGGATTTACTGGACAAAATGTTGACATTCAACCCCCATAAGAGAATTGAAGTCGAGCAGGCTCTGGCCCATCCATATCTGGAGCAGTATTATGACCCAAGTGATGAGCCCATCGCTGAAGCACCATTCAAGTTTGACATGGAATTGGATGACTTACCTAAGGAAAAGCTCAAAGAACTCATTTTTGAAGAGACTGCTAGATTTCAGCCAGGATATAGATCTTAAATTTGTCAGGACAAGGGATCAGAGGACTGGACGTGCTCAGACATCGATGTTCTTCTTTCCAGTTCTTGACCCCTGGTCCTGTCTCCAGCCTGTCATGGCTTATTCAGTTTGACTCCTTTGAGCCGTTCGGAGGGGTGGTTTCTGGTAGTTGTGGCTTTTATGCTTTCAAAGAATTCCTTCAGTCCAGAGAATTCCTCCTGACCACCCCTGTGTGTGTCACCCACCGGTGACTGGCAGCAGTATGTACTTCCAATGCACGTACTGCTTACCGTTGCTTTAGTCACTAATCGCTTTCTGATTTGAAAGATGCAGTGGTTCCTCCCACTCCTGAATCCTTTCTACATGATGCCCTGCTGACTGACCCATGCAGCCTCACCAGAGCAAGAGTCTTTCCACATTGGCTCTAGTCACTGGCATCTTTATGATAGGGAAGGCTACTACCTAGGGCACTTTAAGTCAGTGACAGCACCAAATTTGCACTTCATCTGTTGACTATAACTTTCCCCCAGAGCTTATGGAAATACCTTGGATGACATTGCAGCCTACAGCAAGTGCTTCTGTCTCAGGAATCCTTTGGGAGCACTTGTCAGTGTCTTTTCTAATATCATGTTAGTTACTAACATATTTAAGGTATGTGCTATTTGCCCAGCTTTTAGAAAATTCAGTCATTCTAAATAGAAAGGAAGTACTGCACCCAGCAATGTCATTTTGCAGATTTACTGTGGTTACTTATAACAAGGGTAAATCTAAAGGAATTCAGTGTTTCACTACAAGGGATTTGAATAGTTGGCATTTTACTATACAATGTTTAATAGTATTCAAGTGGTGAAAACAAACATTAGCAGAGCAGATCAAAAAGTTAAGAAGTATTAGCAGTGATAAAAATGTCTTTGATGCAACAAACATGGCCATTTGAAATTTATTTAAATTGTAACTGAAACTGGTAGAGAAGTTCAAGCTATAAGGGACCATTCATTTCAACCTATCAAAGAAGATTAACGAATACTTATAAAATTACTCAAGGTAAGCAAATATTATTACTGTTACTTAAAGGAGTTTAAATATTGAAAATTATGTCAGATTATACCTTTAAACAGATTTTCTGAAAACACCATTTGTTTATATTTAAAAAAATGTTGAAGACGTCTCTTTCACTCATGGTTTCGTATATATTTTTAAGCAGCAGGAAGACTACAGGGCAGAAACTGAACTCCTGATGGCAAGAAATTAAACATGCTTTTAATAATCCAGTAGACTATTATTTCAAAGTCTAGTATTTGTAATTGAATTACACCAATACAAGATATTAATTACATAATTATACAAAATAAAAGTCACTCAAACTTTTTCAATGCAAGATTACTTTGCTGTAATACAAGTTGGTAAGTCATAAATCAAAACACTGGCATAAAAGGTCAAATGTCTTTTTAAAAAATTATTATTGTAGCAAACATGTAGATAATGCCCACATGCTGAGTTTTATGTTTAAAGAACTTTTTTTTTATTGGCTCTGACTTTACCCTTTCTGTTGTTCCTTTCATCAAGCTGAACAAATTCTTAGCTCCACCAAGTATAACCTCCCACAGTCTCATTCCACATGTGGACACAAAAGGAGGCACAGGACCCAACTGATCTCAGAGTAAAGATGAAGATTTTTCTATGATTGGGGGAGAGTTTTTGTCTCAATAAACAAACATAAAATGTATTGTGTCAACTGCTATTGGCAGCTATTTTGAGATTACAGTGGTAGTCAGTCTATGGACAGAACCAAGACATTGCAAAGGACAGAGTGGAGAGAATCATAAAGGTATGGAACTGGTGTCTTTGTGTTGCTTCATTTCCAGTCTGCCCTGTTCCCTAAAAGCCCTGGTAGGCTATAGAGTACAGTGCCTTTTTGTTTAATTCAAAATGTTTTATTCTTTGGTTTTGGTTACTTAAGTCCAAAGCATTCTTGATGGAATCTTTGTCAAATCAAGGCAAAATCCTTCTAAGGCTTTGATGTTGATTATATAGTTATCTTCATGAACACCTTGATTTTAAGATATTTAACACATACATCATTTTTTTTTTTTTTTATCGCTGACAACACAGTGAAGAGATTGAGACACCGAAGGAATGGTTGTTATTAGCTTTTTTTAATTATTTCCCAGAAGCATTTTTTCTTCTTTTTTTAGTTGTTGACAAACCTTTATTTATTTATTCATTTGCATATGGTGCTGAGAATCAAACCCCACACCTCACACTGAGCCACAATTCCAGCCACAGAGGCATTTTTTTCAACTTGACTAAAACATTGAGTGTTTAGGGTTTTAAGTCAAATGATTTTTTTTTTGCCAAAATGAAAAGTGTATTGATTTAATCTTGAACTTTAGGTTCACCCTATTTATATGTTTGCTATAGTTTCAATAAGTGTCTTCCAAAGCTCATATGTTAAAGAATTGGTCAGCAACCTGTGGCACTATTGGAAGGTGGTGGAACTTTGAGGTATTGGGTCCTAGTGAATGAAGTTAGGTCAACAGGATGTGTGCTCTTGAAGGGGTGACGGGGACCCCAGCCTTTCTTCCCCCTCCTCTCCTCTCCCTTCATTCTTTGTCATCATGAGTTGAGCAGGCTTCTGTGTCTCATGTTCCTACCATGGCTCAAAGCAACAGGGTCTAATAAGCATGGACTAAAACCTCTAAAACTGTGGGCCAAAAAAGACCCTTCTGTGTGTGTTTGTGTGTGTGTGTGTGTGTGTGTGTGTGTGTGTGAAAGAGAGAGAGAGAGAGAGAGAGAGAGAGAGAGAGAGAGAGAGAGAGACAAAGGAGAGAGAAAGAGAGAAGGATAGATAGATAAATATTGGGGATCGAACCAAGGGCCTCATGAGTGCTCTACTGAGACAGGATCTCATTGAGTTGTGCAGAATTTGTGATCCTACTGTGTCAGCCTCCTGAGTAGTTGGGATTATAGGTGTTGCCACCACCACACTTGGCCTAACCCTTCCTCTTTTTAAGTTTATTTTCTTAATTTATCTCAGGTTATTATGTAAGAGTGAATGAAAGCTACCATGTTTAATTTTCTTTCTTTTTTGCTCCTCCTTCTCTTTCTTCTTTTTGGCACTGGGATTGAACCCAGTGATGCTTAACCACTGAGCCACATCCCCAGTCTTTTTTATTTTTTATTTTGAGACAGGGTCTCGCTAAAGTTGCTTAGGGCCATGCTAAATTGCCTCAAACTTGCAATACTCCTGACTCAGTCTCCCAAGTTGTTGGGATTACAAGCATGTGCTATTGCACTCAGCTCATATGTTTAATTTTCATCTCTAGACTGAGTCCATCAATTATAATGGCAAGAGATGGGAAGTTATTGACTTTTTTTCACCCATTTTAATACACTGAGAGTTTTTGATCCTTTCACATGAGTACTGTTGGAAGGTAGACTTCCTAATTCTTCCTATACCTGGTTACTCGTGATTCCCTAAAAAGGAAGTGGCTAATTTTATGTTTTGGGAGATGCCATAACAATCACATAAAAATATATCCTTTTTAAGAGAAAAGATGAAGATAATAAACTGTTAGTCTGATTTTTTAGCTCAAAGAAACATAGAAGAATAAGGGGGAGGAGGAGAAGAGAGGAAGGCTGAGGAAGAAAAGGAAGAGGGGAAGGAGAAGAATAAAAAGAATGAGAAGGAGAAAGAAGAAGGAAGAAAATATCTTTGTGCTTCTTTACCAGAAGATAATCTGCACAGAAGAGATTAAAATATAGAGCCATTATACAATCTCTCTCCCTCTCTCTCTCTCTCTCTCTCTCTCTCTCTCTCTCTCTCTCCCCATTATACAATGTTTTGTTACAATGTATTCATTTGATAATGGTGCTTTGTTGTGTAATGCCAGATTCCTGGGACCCCAGTAGATCTCCAGGAGCTGAATCTGATGCAATCACACAAGAGTCTTTATTGCAAGCTTGAGCCTGGACTCATAACTGTTCCCCATGCAGCGGTCCTTTGTCCAGTGAGATTTTAAAGGTTTGGGGGGAATACTCTATGTGTCACAACATCACATAGCAAAAATCATTCCATACCGCAGGAAAATCAAACAACAACTCTTAACATTGATTAGCACATTCACTGGTGGGAACAAGTTGGGTAGGGGTGATTGGTTAGTACAAGAGGGGGATTCCTTTTAACTGATTGGTTTAGGCCATGAGGGGTGTACTCGCTAAACTACGTGGTTTCCCAACAGTTATCAACCACGATAAGCTAGTGGGGGGTCATCTGGCATCCCAGGTATTTTCTTTGTCTCATGCTGATTGGTGGTTGATAGGGAGTGCTATGGGTCCTTACCTAGTCTAACTGAGTCAGAGACTCCTGGCGCTGCAGATCTCTCTTGTTATTTACAGACAAACAACTCAGCAGGGTGGGTATGTGCCTAGGAGTGCTCTGTGGGTTTTTCAAAGGACAAAGGTCACGCCCCCTTCCTTGGACAGGCTTTGCTCTGAGGTAGAGGCTGGTTTCTCAAAAATGGAGTCACATCAGTTTCTCAGTTGCTTCCTTTTGTTTCTGATATGTACTGGAGAGTATCCTCCACCTCATTCTATGCCATGAATGCACAATTTCCTCCAGGAAGTATAGAAAATAGACAGGTTATACTACTTTCTATCAAGTTCCTTCACACCAAGGCAGGAACAGATGCTAAGTTGGTCTAATGCTAGGTTGGCTGGGAGCCCTGAGCAGAAATGCTCCATGTCTTTTTGCTCCATTGCTGAATGCATTGCTCAGTTCAGGCCCAAGACTGCCAGATGGTCAAAGAAACCATGCCTTCCACAGAGGTCTGAAAGCAGATAACACCTGAGTAGAAGTGTATTGAAATAAAAACAAAAATCCTTTGACTCATCTGAATACTGAATAGGAATAAAGTGACATTTAAAAAATTGTTTGGCTTAAATTTGGTGTCTTGATTGATTTCATTTCATTGGCTTGAATGGGGTTTAAGATGTTGCTTAATGAGGGAAAGCAGCAGTTGTAACATTGGCTGGTTCTAAGGAGGAGACAGGTCACAGCCTGGCATTCACTGGGCCATGTTTTCTTAGTGGGCAGAGTGATACCACAAAACAAAACTGGGTAGACAGTTTATTTGTTTACTTTTTTCCCACACAGGTATGGCAGACCATCCTCTCCTTCCTTTTTCCATGTGGTTATCACATATGGGCAGGGTGTGTGGCTCTTTTTGGAAGGATCTCAGCATCTTTTCATTTTTTTTTTGCTTTTAACTAAATTTGAAACATTTCCAACAATATAGAACGACACTAAAATCTTCAAATCCTGTGACATATTATGAAGAACATATTGTTGGGAATACATTGTGAATTTATTTTATCCAGGAAATGAATATCCACAATGAAATTAATGCCTACAGTATTAAACTCTTTCTGAGGGAAGCAGAAATGTAATTTAATGGTGGTGAACAATCATGTTAGGTGATCAAGTATATTCAGAATATTCAGTATCCTGATTCAATTTCTTATTTCCTTTCTTCTGCAAATCTTATATTTATTCTGCTCTTTCTCCCCTTGGATTCTAAGGGAACTTAGATTATTGACTTGAAACATTTCTTGATTTTCTCTTGTCTTAATTTTGCTATATCTGATATGAATACGTCCACTTCTGCTTTCTTCTGATTAATGGTTGCTTGCTGCACACACATTTAGCTATTTGTAGCTCAATACTATTGTGATTATGTCCCACAAATTTTGATATTTTATATTCCATATTCATCTAGTTTAGTGTATATATATGTGTGTGTGTGTGTGTGTGTGTGTGTGTGTGCATGGCGGGGAGGGAGAGATGGAAAGAGAGGGAAAGAGATGTGTGTTTGTATTTTAATTTCCCTCAGGGCCTCCTCTTTGATCTGTGAATTATTGGTAATGTACTGTTTAGTTTTAAAGTATTTGGAAATTTTCCTGTTATCTTAATACTTTGATTTCTTGTTTGAATCTACTTGGTTGTGGCTAGAGAACATACTCTGATTTCAATTCAGATATCACTTTATTGAGGTTTAAACTTGTTAAAGTTTGTTATAGTTCTGGAAGTGATCTATATGTTCCATGGAAACTTGAAGAGAATGTACATTGTGTACTTTGAGTGTTCTGCAACTAGATCTTGATGGATGGTATTGGTTGAGCTTCTAATAGTCTGATTTTCTCCCTAGTTGTTCTGTTAATTGTTGGGAGAAGAGAGTTAACATCTCTAACTGCTATTGCAGATTTGTCTATTTATCCTTTCAGTGCTGCTTTTTTTTTTCCTTCACATAAATTCTCAGTTGTTGTTGGGGTGTACACATTCAGAACTGCTGTGTGTTCTTTGAGATTCGTCATTTTATCACTATTGTCTCCTTCTGCCGCTGGTGATTTTCTTATGTCTGAATTTTGTTGTATCCACTTTCTTTTGGTTGCTTGCTATATTTTCTCATCATCTTATTTTCAATGTGCTTAAAGCATCAGATTTGAAGTGAGCTTCTTGTAGACAGGTTATGATTAAGTCATGTTCTACCAATTGTCTTTTAATTGGTACATTAGGAACATTTATATTAACATAATTTGATATGTTTGGGCTTAGGTCTGTCATTTTATTCATTTTTCTATTCCTTTTGTTTTTGTATTTTTTCTTGCATTCCTGGGAATTAAGATGTTTTAATAGTTTATATTAATCTATCCATGGTATTTTTAGTGTATCTCTTTGTAAAGCTTTTTAGTGACTTCTCTTGGTAGTATAACTGTTACAGTTTGGTGTCATGTTATTTTGCTAGTTTGATTCAACTGTGGAAATTTTACTTACATATATGTTCCTTAGCTGTCCTTGTATGACTACCTTAAATAGTTCTTCCATATGCACTTAAAACTATACTAGGCAATTTTATATTTTTTTTTGCTTTGACCTTCAAAAATGATTTAGAAAACTTAAAAAAGAGGAAAAAAGATTATTATAATTACCCAGAAAAAAAGACTATCATAATTTTCCCCCAGAAGGTCAAGAATGGGAATTTATTCTTATTTTTATTTTTCTGGGTTGAACCCAGGGCCTGGAGCATGCTAACCAATTGCTTTACCACTGAGTCACATTCCCAGCATAAAAAAAAATCATTTTTACATAAGAGATGCTACGGAATTGCAAACAATAATTTTATTATGCCTTCTGCCTAATTAAGACCTATTCAACATTTAAAAAGGTGTAGCAGGGCAAGGTGGCACAGGCCTGTAATTCCAACAACTCCAGAGGCTGAGGCTGAAGGATCAGAAGTTCAAGGCCAACCTTGACAATTTGGGGAGACCCAGTCTCAAAAAAAATAAAATAAAAAGAGCTGGGGATGTAGTTGGGCGGTAGCCTGCAATTGCGAGGCTCTGGATTCAATCCGCAAAACCAAAATAAACCAAACAAAACCAAACACAAAACGCCCTACTTTCCTCATTGAGCGAAAGAGGAAAAGAAGATCGACAGTGCGCACGAGCACAAGGGTCCTCCAGAAAAGGAGGTCTGGATGCCAAAGAGAGGGACGGCATGGCTCCATCCTGGCCTCTCACTGGCTCCGCCCCTCGACGCAAATTGCAAATAACGTCACGAAAAGTCTGTACTTCCGTTTCCGGCAACTCACGTTTCTCTTTCTTCCTGTCTGGCTGGAAAGATGGCGTCCGGTAAGGAAGGCGCTGGCTCTACCGCCACCTCTTGCAGCTCCACCACCGGCGTAGTAGGGAAGGGCAAAGGCAAAGGCGGCCCTGGAGATTCGGCGGTGAAGCAAGTACAGATAGATGGCTTGGTGAGTGGACTTCTGTCACCACAGGCCCACGTGCGGAGCGCAGTTCCCAGCCTGATCCCGCTCGCCCTGTCCTCGCTGCTTTCCCTTTGGGTTTCGTGAGGCCGGTCCCAGATTTTCCCTTAGTTCCCTGCTCTTACCTTTCCACTTTTTGTTCGGGAGACAATACAGCCATCTCTGGCTTCTGATGGGGCAGTTGGGGATAGATAAGAAGCGTGAGGGTGTATGTGTGTGACACATACTTGGTCTTATTTTGAGATGTCTGGGAGAGAAGATTTGGAAAACAGGCTTCTGGGTGCCAGCAGTTGACGGAAGGTGTGGAGAAGGATTTAATACCCAGTTTAGGGCTTTGAAAAGGGGAGAGTGATGGGACCAATATTGTTTCCTTGCCTGGGCTTCTGACACCTGTAGCTTCTCAAGAGATTTACCTTGTAGTCACTCTAGTGTAGTTCAGCACTTACCTGTAACCGAATAATCATAATGAAGTCTTTTGTGGTGGTAATTCTGAACTATATAAAATGCCTCGGAGAATAGCCTAAAATGTATTTAGTCGTTAGGATTTATGAACTAGGACATTTATGGAAATCTTGGTTAAGGAATTGGACAGATCTAGAATCATGAAATTTTATTTCTATTGTTACAACAAAAGTGCATTTGTAGGACTTTTTAGCTTTTAAAACATTCTTCCTGATTTTCTTAAAAAGAAACTTCCTCTCTTGGATTCCTTCGTATTAGGTAACTTTCATGTTTTTAAAGGTTTGTTATTTTCTATTAGACATTTATAATAAGGAAGGGTTTTTAAATTCATGTGCAAGTTGTAATTTCAGGGGCTATGTTTGAGGAAATTACTGATAATTTCGATCCAGCATACAGCTGAAATTTTGAACTGACATAAGTAAACTGGTTTAAAAAAGGTGGCCTGGTTTTGAGAGTTCATTCAGTCTTCTCATCTCTGTCATCCACTAGCTCTGGGACCTTGGCAAGGTTAACTTTTCTAAGCCTCACTTTCTTCATTTGTCCAGTGGGGATGAGAACTATCTATGACAGGGTTCTTGTTTGGATTAAGTGAAAAAGAGTGATCTTCACTAATCACTTAAACTAGTTAGTTGTGGTTATCATTGAGTTCAGTGTCTTTGGAGGGCAGAGTTTGAAAGATGCAGGCAAAAGGATTACTTTGGAATGTTTCTTCATTTCCATAATATTTTGAATAATATATCATCTACTTACTGATATCTTGGGCTTTCACTGCTTATTGGAGGAGAGATGCATGTTCTGGAATAAATGACATTTAAAAAATTTTTTTAGATGTTGATGAACCTTTATTTTATTCATTTATTTATATGTGGTGCTGAGAATCGAACCCTGCGCCTTTACATGCTAGGCAAGTGCTCTGCCACTGAGCTACAACCCCAGCCCCTAAATGACATAGCTTTAGAGACTACAAATTATTGGGTGGACTTGAATTATACCTGCAAAAGTAAATACCACTTATTCACTAGGGAAATGTTTAAGTCATTTATTAGGAACTTATTTCTTAATAAATTTTCTTATGCTTCAAAATAATCCTTTGAATTATTTAGTTTCCTGAGTTGAAAAAGGCAACAAGTATGTGGCATGAATCTATTTATTGGAGGTAATTTATTCAGCAAATATTTTAGAACATTCTTCTAAGTGCTAAGCACTTCTGTTGAAGTCAAAGAGCCATCTGAATTTGTAATGTTTTATTCTTTTCATTTCACTGTTAGTAGAATCTGCCATCACCAGTTCCCTGAATTAATTAAAAAAAGATCAATGATAACATTAGCAAGAGCTGTCAATGACATAAAAATATCAGATAGGCAAAATAATGTTTATATATATAATTTAAATACTTACAAATAAACATTGCTAACTAATTTTCAACTTGGAAAATATAATATTGAGAGTATCTTTGAATCCCTTTTCATCTCTTCCTCTCCTTTCTCTTCATTTTATGTGAATCACCATTGTGAGCTTTCTTTGATTTCTTTACAACTTCACCAGATTATTTCTAAACAAATTAAGTTTTGACTATTAATATAAATAAAAGAATAAAGTGTGAATTGAGTTGCATAGTTTCTCTTTCTCATGTTTTGAGTCTTGAGATATGTCTGTTTCATATCATGATTGTTAAGTTTTAGGATGCTTCTAGTTAGCTTTACTTTACTTGGTAGTGTCGTATTATTTTCCTAAGCAGTTTTACCACTTCACATTTGTCCCCAGTAGTATATGAGGAGACCCAGTGTTCTACACCTCTTTTACCTTTGGTGGCTAGACTTCTGTCCTTTCTACTATAATAAATTAGAATAGTATCACTCTCAGTTTTTCATTCCAGTAGACTTTTTGTGTCTCTTATTGTCTCCTGAAAGGGTCTCATGTTTGGTATAGTGTTGTGGAATAGAAGAGTGGATTTTTATTCTAGTTAAGTGCTCTCTATGTAGACAAGATCAAGCTCCTTCCTGTTGAACTTTCCATGTAAAACCCAGTTACTTTCTCAGAATGATTTGAATCTTACCCTTTTTCAGTTCATTAGCTCCTCTGTACTCCTAAGTGTGGTTCATGCACCAGTAAGATGCAGAACAGCATTGGCCTGACCTGAGAAGTTGTTAGAAATGCAGACAAAAAATATCATAAATTCTCAACCTCCTCTCTCGACCTGAATCAGGTTATATGTGGGATATTTTTGAGAAACACTTGGTCTGGTCCATATTGACTTCCTTTCATTGAACTTTTTATAAATTGATAGCAGCATGTATTCATCTTTGTATGTGATCAGACATGTCAGTTACTTCTTCAGTTGAATGATAATAACTCTTTTGTAGGCTGAGGTGTAAGACATTTGTATCCTCCATCTTTCCAGTGCTAAAAACCCATTGCCATTAAAAATTGTTACCTTTTAAAATGATAGGTTTGATGATGGAATATTTCTGGAAAACAGATTGAATAGTCCTGCTGTCAAGCACAAAGAGATTGTTGGAGTTCTTTTGTTGCGATTGTTCATTCTCTCATTTATCATGTGGTACCCAGTAACAGATTTTATTGTTTGTTAACACTTTTTATTTTGCAAGTAAAAAAGTCTGTCATGAATAAAAAAAAAAATATTACCTTTTAGGCTTTATTTTCCTATATTTGTAAGAAGTTCTTTTACCATTTTAGTATATTGTTAGCTTATTGTTAGTGTCTCTTCCTGTGGGTTTGTAAATAAAGTCAAGTATATTATTAATTAATGGGAAAGCCTGAGTTACATATATCTCTGTTGTCAACTCATGTCTTCTCATTTGAGCCCTTGTTATTTTCTGAACCTCTCATTTGTTGCTTGTTTGTTTCCTCATAGTAGAATATCATCTTCTTGAGAGCAGAATCTGTTTCAGGTGTGTTCACTGCAGTATTTCCAAGTGTCTAGAACAGTGCTTGACATATAGGAGGCATCCAAACACTGAATGAATTAATATAATTCTGTTGTGGTAGTTTTATTGAAAATGAATCATGAGAGCAAACTGAGTAAGTCCTTTGTAGGATAATACGGCTAATAGAATAGGTGAGAAAGGAGCACACAATTGAGAATATTCAGAAACTAGTTAGTTTTATGAGCTTTGTTCATATTTCATCTTTTTATTCGTTGGACTTTCATCTTCAAGAAAATCACTCATGTTAATTGAGTACCCAGTTTTTATAAGACCCTGCACAAGAATGTTTAACAGTATTTTTAATTTGGCTTTAGTGGAGAATAAATAGGTTATTTCACATATGAATTTTTCAGTCAGATAACTTGAAAGTCTTTCAAACATCAAAGCTTTTACATTTTAACCATTTTAATTACAAATCTTTCTGATGTATATTATGTAATTTTCTACTACTATAGGTGGAGAATATTGAACATAATCTCATGTTTTTGTGATTTAGTATAATCATTAAGAATGTAAATTATTGACCCATATTGGACAGTATTTCTCAAAAATAGGGTGGACCAAAGGGGAGGCAGGAGGGGCCGGTGGGAAGGAGAAAAACCGGGTAATGAAGTTGACCAAATTATACTAGGAGCAGGTATGATGTATTACAGTGAATTCCAGTTTAATAGATAAGTAATGCATTGATTAAAAAATAATGAAATAGAAGGAAGACCAGTAGAGTAGAGATGGTGATCAGGGGGAGGGAGGAAGAGAAGGAAGAAGGTCATCTTGGTAATTAACATGGAGAAAACTATATCATATGCATTTATGAATATGTCAAAATGAACCTCAATATTATGTGTAACTATAATGCAATAAAAATTAAAAAAGAAGAAAAAATTCCAAAGGGTAGTCCTAGTCTTTGTATTTATATAATGATTGTCCTATGTCATTGAGTTTAGGTTGGATGCTTTTTGTTTGTTAAATTTATCTCTTATGACCTTGACTTCTAGCTTTTTATTTACTGTAGATGAAAAACCAGTTAAGCATTCTTGTTAGGATTATTTCTAACCTTAGAGTAAGTACACTCTTGAATGAGGGTTAAATTAAGTACACAGCCTGACGTATTGACTGCTTAGTTTTATTATTTGCTCAGACAAGGAAGATGTTATTACTTGTAAATAATAACTATTTTATAAAAGAAAAAGGCATTTGACATATATTATTGTATCTTGGTATACCTCCATTAACTGATAGGACTAGTATTATTTGGATTATACATATGATTAATCCTCTTACAGAAGCTGAGTGCTTTTCAAAGTCATAATGCAGCCTATCCTAGAGCTTGAATTCAGATCACGTCTTGTTATCCTTGATTCATTTTTCTTCTATTATTTCATCTGTTTCATACATTTTAAGGACTTGATGTTTATTTTTATGTAATAGGTACTTTATAAAGTGCTTCTTGACTTACAGGGGTATTTTCTCCTGGTAAACCCATTGTAAGTTGAAAATATGTTAAGCCAAAATTGCATTTAATAACACCCATTATACTGAACATTTGGATTAGCAACATAGAATACTGTAGCCTATTTGTTTATGCTCTCATGGCTGGCTGGCTGGCTGGCTGGCTGACTGGCAGTAGGGCTCACTGCTGCTACCCAGCATTGTGAGAAAGTGTCTCACCACATATCTCTAACTTGTGAAAAGATAAAAATTAGAAGTTTGAAACCAAACTGCTATCACTTTTTTTACACCATTGTACAATCGAAGATTTATAAGTAGAACCATCATAAATCAAGACTGTAGATTACATAGCATTGATGTCATAAGAGCTCTGATGTAAAGAACCATTATTCCCGTTCTATAAATGAGGAAATGCTGATAAACAGATTTATTCGACTGATTAATGTCAAAATGAAAGAAATAGAAACTAAGTTGAACACAAATAATCCAGTGTTCCTTTTTTGGTCAGAACATATATTTTCTAAATTTAGGTTTCTTAAATCTGGTCATATTTCTCACTTTTTATTGTGTCTGCCAAGCTTTCTTGGATGAAAGCTTCTGATTTTAGTATTTACATGAAAATTTGGGTGCATTTGCTTTCAATTCAAAATTAACTCATAATTTTGTTTTGGTAAAATATTTAATCTATCATGCTTGCGTATTATTTTATTTGGAAAGGTATGAGATACAGTTTCAAGGGAAGATACCTTTGGTTTTTTTCCTGTAAATTACTTTTAGAAGATCATTCTATAAAGTGTTATACCCAGTGCAGTTTGAGTACCAGAGTACAGTGTAACATACATACCCATCTATTTGATGGTAAAGTGTACTGTTTAATCAAAATTAAAAAGGCTGAAATGGATACCTGAATATATTGGAGTAGTGTGCTGTATTTTTGTTAATATTGGTATCAAGCCCAAGCATACAAGAAAAAAAAATGTGATTCAGAAAAGTAGTGGTAACTTAGTATTAACTTAGTGAAAATAATGAATTATTTTTTTTTACTCTTGAGACTGAACATCTCCTGTATTTTTTCATCACCTTTATTTTTGATAAACTTTAAAAAATCTTGTTTTATCCCAAAATAATAAATAAACTAATCCCTAAATGGCACAGGTATGCAGGTATCCTGATGATTATATAAAAATTTTCTAGCCTATACTTTGTATAATTCTATCCCTGTCCACAACTAGTTTCATTGGATTTAAATGCAAATGTTTGCCTTTGATACAATACATATATGCTAAATAAATTTTTAGAAAGAAAAATGTACATCTATATTGTAAGAAAACTTAGGGAAAGCACAAAAATCCATAAGGAAGAAAGTTTTAAAGCTTTTAACATGAAATTAGGTAGCACCATTATGATTTGGTGGTTTATCTTTCTGGTGTTTTTCCTGTGCTTAACAAATACATAGACTAGAAAGTCTTTGTTTTAAAATTAAGTGTGCATGTTTGTATGCTTATTGTAGTGATTTAATTCAGTAAATATTTCCTTTTTCTTAGAGTAACCCCTATCTGGAAAAGTCTCAAGCTTCTGGCTTCATCTTTGATTGTTCCTTGGGGTTTTACTTAGATTCTCCTAAGATCATGTTTTTTTTTTTTTGTTCTTAAATTTATCATTGTATTGTCTGTGCTATTCATTTCTAGCTCTCCTTAACTATTGCAAAAGCCTTATGTTACTGGCTTCATAGGCTTGATTTTGTACTGAACCATCACACACAATACTACTGAGTAAATTATCCAATAGGAATAGCTGTAGCCCTAAATCTCAAAAACTCTTTGGAAAATCAGCATTCTATTCAAAATAAAACCAAGTGTTATTGCCTGATATTCTAGGTGTTTTCAACCATCAATTGAGGAATTATAGGCACTATTTTTTTTTTAAATATTGTTTTAGTTGTTGATAGACCTTTATTTATTTACATACGGTGCTGAGAATTGAATCCAGTGCCTCACACATGCAAGGCAAGTGTGCTACTGCTGAGCCCCAGCCTCAGCCCCTGTAGCCATTATTTTTAGGTCTGTTTTACTGGTAGCCCTTCAAACAGTTAAACTCATGATATTTTCCTTTTGGAGGACCCCCGCCATTTTATATTTTATACAGAAATGTATAATCTTAAGTATACATTCTGAAGGATTTTTTGACCAGAAAGATGAATAGACCTTATGGACTTACTATATAGTGTCCTTTGTTTTTGTTTTTGAACCCAGAGTCGCTTAACCACTGAGACGCATCCCCAGCCTTTTTTAAATATTTTATTTAGAGCTAGGATGTTGCTGAGTTCCTTAGGGCTTCACTAAGTTGCTGAGACTGGCAGGGATTACAGGCATGCACCACCATGCCTGGCTATAAACAGTTTTAATACTGGAAAGTAGAAGCCCTTTTAATCTATTAAGTCTGTCTTTAATTATAAAGACAGTACACTGGGCAATATGGGCACATACTACACAAATCAAAACACAGAAGACAAGATGGTAAAAAGAAACTCTTACTGACTGTCATCCCTGTTTTCCAGCTACCTCTTCTCAGTCACAGTTTGTTTATGTATGTTAAGTATGAATTTATTTATTTATTTATTTATTGTGGAACTGGGGATTGAACTTGGGACCCTTTACCACTGAGATATACTCTCACCCTTTTAATTTTTTTTTTTTTTTTGTATTTAGACAGGATCTTGCTAAATTGCCAAGGCTGGCGTCAAACTTGGGCTTCTCCTACTTCAGCCTCCCGAGCAGCTTGGAAATTACAGGTGTACACTACAACAGCCCATAGTCACTCTTTTTTTTTTTTTTTTTTATTTTAGAGAGAGAGAGAGAGAGAGAGAGGGGGAATTTTAATATTTATTTATTTTTGGTTTTCGGCAGATACAACATCTTTGTTTGTATGTGGTGCTGAGGATCGAACCTGGGCCGCACGCATGCCAGGCAAGCGCACTATCGCTTGAGCCACATCCCCAGCCCCATAGTTATTCTTTTTTATCCCCCTGCATCTATTTTAGCAAATTCTGCCTGCTTAAAAGGCCTCCAAATCACCTAAAGGTTTTCTATTTAAGCAGTTGTCAGTGCTCCTGGATATAATAAAATCAAATGTGTTAGGAAATACATAATTTATAGCAGTTACGATTTTTTTTTTTTTTTTGGAGAGGAAAATTTGTAGGTTGGTTTTCGTGTGTGTGTGTGTGTGTGTGTGTGTATAATAAACATGGAAACTTAAACATCTTTAGCAGTTAACTTTAAATTGTGATTGTATATTTGTACATTTAATTGCATCATTATACTTTTCCTAAGTTGAATTTTTATGAGACAAGTGGTGTTCTTTTGAATTTCTTTTTTTTAAGAGAGAGAGAGAGAGAGAGAGAGAATTTTTTTTAATATTTATCTTTTAGTTTTTGGCGGGCAGAACATCTTTGTATGTGGTGCTGAGGATCGAACCCAGGCCGCACGCATGCCAGGCGAGCGCGCTACCACTTGAGCCACATCCCCAGCCCACTTTTGAATTTCTTGAAACTGTGTTTCCCTTCTCCCTCTTTTTCCCAACAATAATTAGTTGATTAAACTTTAAAAACGTGGAGCATCAGTGATCATTAGGTTCAAGAAAATAATAATGAAATGTGTTCTTTCCAAAATGAAATAATATAGAAGTGATATTGATTAAGCATACTGGAGCATTGTACCTAGTCCCATGTGTGTCATGGGCTAAATATCTTTTTTTTTCTCCTATTAAAGTTACTTAAATTTCTTTCACATCAAAACTTAGCAGCAGTGATTTAAATCCAATTTATTATTTGACTCAGCCAGTTATGAAATGGAACCCCTATCCCACTTGATCCATAAAATGTGTTAATTTAAGACTAATGCAGTTTTCTGCTTTTTGAATTTACATTTTGGCGAAAATTACCTTCTTTGTTCAGTATTAGAAAAAATGATCTAGGCTTAACCAAATAAGAAAACTGCCAAGTTCACAGATCAGTCAAAAAAAAAGAAGCCAGAATTAAATGAAAGTCTAGATATTGACTTTACACAATATGCTAAAGGGAGATTTTGTGGTATCACATTTTCTTTGAGAATAAAATTTATTTTTCTATAGTAATAGCTATTCTCTGACGATGATTGATGTGAGAAAATCATGCTATGGGCCTTACTTCCCAGAAGCTATAAAACTGGAGTAAAACCAACTATGAATTGTGTATCCTGTCTGACCCCTTCTTCAACTAGCAAGCAACTGGTGCAGTTTGGGCTTTGATTTTTATTTCAAAAAGAAATAAGAAGAGGATCTTGGAATGGACCTTGCCCTTTCTTTTGAGATAATGATCTTTTAAAGGGAACTTATATACACATCCATATAGAATATTTTAAGTAAATCAGTTTAATTGCATTCTTTATCATTTTTTTATTTAATTATTTTGTTTATTTTTATGTGGTGCTAAGGATCAAACCACTGCCTCATCACACATGCTAGGCAAGTGCTCTGCCATTGAGCTATATATAGCCCATCCCAGTTTAATTCTATTCTTGACTTTTTTTTAATGCAGATTTAAAAAATCTTGTTCTGACACTTTCTGGCATTAGTCTTTATAAGATTGTTATAAGAGATAACTCTAGGATAATTTTGTGTTAGGTGATTGACATTTTTTTCCCTTTTTTCAGGGAGGGGGGTGCCTTGTACCAGGGTTTGAACTTGGGCACTACACCACTGAGCCACATCTCCAGCTCTATTTTGTATTTAGAGACAGGGTCTCACTGAGTTGCTTAGTGCCTGGCTTTTGCTGAGACTGGCTTTAAACTCGCAATCTTCCTGCTTCAGCCTCCCAAGTTGCTGGGATTACAGGGATGCACCATCATTCCAGGATAGGTGATTGCTTTTTAAAATTTTTTTTAAAAAAATATTTTTAAATTTTGATTTGGTGCCAAGGATTGAACCATGCGCCAGGTGAGCACTCTACCACAGAGCCACAACTCCAGCCCATGGTGATTGATTTTTAATGTTATAATTTACATTTTAGTAGGCTGAAAATCTCTGAGGAATGGATAGTAAACATTCCAGTTAGTACCCCACATATCAGTATCCTGAATGTACTTAGCATATTTTAGTCACTTTTAAAATATTTATTGGATGGGCAAATGAATGGATAGTGAATGAGAATAGGTGCACTGTTTGTTGTAATAATAGCAGTTATTATGGTGGTAGTTAATATTTACTGAATACTTCTTAGACATTGTATGCAAGGTACTTTGGGTTTATTAGGTTTTAATCTGTGCAACAGTGCTAAGAGATAGATATTGTCTGCTTTATTCTATAGGAAGGAGGTGAGGCTAGGATAGATAATGTATTCTTAAGCCACAGAGCTGTCACTCAGGCTTTATTTTGTATTCTGGTATCCAGTTTCTTAACTTTGCTACTAGTTTTTACTGTATTTATGGACCAGAGGGCACAGTTGTATAGATAGAAGATTTTATTTTTAAGCTTTTAGCTAAAGATTTTTCTTTACTCAAACATTATTTTCACAAATAAATAAGAATTTCTAGAATTACTGTGTACTAGACAACAAAGGGAGGATAGTGCTTAGAGGCTTGAATGCTAGGCTTTCAGCTGGGCTACTCCCTGGATGAATATTTTACCCTTTGTCTTAGCTGATAATTCAAAGGGATGCTCTGCTGCAGAAATAAAATTGTTTTTACTCCTAATAAATTAAAAATTTAAAATAGTATTAGAGCTGGGCTAGGGTTGTAGTTTAGTGGTGGAGCACTTGCCTAGTATGTGTGAGGCACTGGGCTCGATTCTCAGTACCACATAAAAATAAATTAATAAATAAAGTGAAGGTCCATCACCAATTTAAAAATTATTTAAAAAATAGTATTAGAGCTAAAGAAGTAATGGTCTTACCCTGTGGAGAGGTGTATGCCTGTCATCTCATAGAAATGCAGAAATATTATTCTCAGTTCTTCAGGAGGCTGTGGCAGGAGGATCTCAAGTTCTGGGCCAGCCTGGGCGCAACTTAATGAGATTGTCTAAAAAAATACGAAAGGGCTGTGGGTATAGCTCAGTGTAGAGCATCCCTGGGTTCAGTAGTCAGTTACCCTCCCACACCCTCCCCCCAAATAAAGGTCAGAGAGAAAAACATGAGCTTGGTAGTAAAAACAATTTGATGTTCCCGTCTATTGATAATGGTGTATTTGAGAAACTTCATATTTGTGACATAAATTAAGATAAGTAAGAATTATTTACTTACTAATGTTGCAGATTTTGTGGTATTCAGGGTGTGGGTTATGGTTTGTGAATGCTGGTCTGCAGGATAAGCATAGGATTGAAACTGAGTCATTAGAAACTTTCATAGCAGTTTCATACTGCTGTAATAGCCTAGTGTGACTGTTGCACACTGTTTCTTTAAAAATTTTTACTTTTCTAATAAATGACTTAAAACAAAATTAACTGAAGTATTGGTCTGTGATGGACTGGGGGAAAATAGCTTATTTACTGATAGCTTGGAAGCATTATTATAAATGATTTTTATACACTGTTTTAGTAATAGCTTCTTCCTGTAACTAGTGTAATAATATTTATAGAACCATATAAAAAATAAGCAGTTTCATGAGCCAGGGGTGGTACTTGCCTGCAATGTCAACAGTTTGGGATGTTAAGGCAGGAGGATCCTAAATTCAAGGTGAGTCTTGGTAAACTTGGCCAGATCCTGTTACTAAATAAAAAGAGAAAAGAGCAATGTTAGAATGCTTCTGTGTTCAGTCCCCTGTACTACTTCCAAAAATAAAGCAAAACAAAACACACAAAACTGACTAAAGTAGTAGTGTGGTCACTAAATACCACTAGATTCACTTAATTTTAGTTTTAGCATCTTAATTTGAGCTTTTAAAAAAAATCTGTGAACTATCTAAAAAGATGAACAAGTAGTTCAGTGCTTTGTTTGCTATAGCTATACCACACAGGTTGCACCTCTCAACATTCACAATGAATTCAGTTTTATAAAAGCAGATTAAAAATAACAGTATAGCTTTGACAGTTTTAACTCAAGTCTAATTATTTTAGTTGGTTTTTCAACAGATCTTTTTTATGTCTATTACAGAGACAATAGCAAACCTGCTGCTTTTCCTAATGGAAGTTTAATATAAATAATTTCATACAAAGTTGAATTGCTGTGTTGTTTAGAATTGGCACATTATATGCTTCTTCTGAACAGTTCTCTTGGCTTGTTGAAAACTGACTGCTACTAAGAGTTATCTCTTTTACATTGGTGGTATGTACAGTTACAGATTATGTGATAATTTGGAGATATATGTTCATTAACATCTGCAGTGGAATTGAAGAGCAACCACAGCAATAAGAGATTTGAATTCAGAGTTAACAGGTGTTGAAGATGATGTTTGTTCACATGAACAAACAACAGATTTTTATTGCTGGTTTTTAAATTTTTTAACTTTTTAGTGTTAAGGATCTCTGGACATTTGAGGAATGCCAGGGAACTTTGTTTCTGTCCTCAGAAAAAAGCCTTTAAATACATAGACACAAAATAATGCTGATGGTTTTAAGAAATTCATAGATATCTTTAAGCTCACCCATGACCTTTAAGTGTGAATTTCTTTTTAGGCCTTTGACTTTTTGATGTAGAGTTAATGGCTATTTTGAATTTATTTTAAGGCATTTTTTTGATGCGAGAAGGTAAATACTTGAATATCCAATTTCTTTGATAAACCAGTTTTACATCAGCAGCAGGTTTTTCTAGAAGCTGATTATTAGTTTCATTAAGCATTAAAATACTGTTTTTAGGTATCCTAATATAATTTAATATATTCTTGATTATCTAGTCTTATAAACTTGAGTGTGTATACATATGTATATGTGTGTATGTATGTATTATATATAATGTAGGGATATAATAGTGATTCTTAACTTACATTCTTGGACCTTAAAGCATTTTAGGGATCTTTGAACTCAGAGAGTAAAATTGGGAGTGGGTGCATATTTGAATTATTTCAGACTTTTTAAAGTCTTCATTTTTAAGTTAAAGTAATACATACAAATGTACAGTTTGATTGTAAATAGCTGTGTAACTGCCACCACAGTACTCTTCTGCATTCAGTATCTTTCTTCTCATCTTAGCCCCAGGCAACCACTTATATCCACTTTCTGTCACTATTGTTTTGCCTTTTCTTTTTTTTTAATATTTTTTAGTTATACATGGACACAATATCTTTATTTTGCTTATTTATTTTTACGTGGTGCTGAGGATTTGAACTCAGTGCCTCACATGTGAGAGGCAAGCTCTCTGCCACTGAGCCATAACCCCAGCCCTGTTTTGCCTTTTCTAGAATTCCTTATAATGAGATCATATAGTACATAACATTTTGTTTGACCCCTTTTTTTGTGAAGTAGTATTCTCTAGAATGGATAAGCCAAAATTTGTTTATAGTTCTGCATTTGGTGAACTTTTGGGTTGCTTCTGGTTTTAGGCTACTGTGAGTAATGCTGTTAGGAACATTTGTAAACATGGCTTTATGTGGGTATATATTTTTATTTCTCTTGGGCAGATTCTTAGGAGGAGGTGTTTGTCTCATGTGATAAGTTTTTTTTTAACTATAAGATACTGTACAATTGCTGTTTTCTACCTTCTCACCAACAGTTTTTATAGAATTCAAGCTTTTGAGAAAGGTGTTAGTTCTTGAACCTTTTTGAAAAGATTTTAGTTTCCCCTTACTCAAGACAAATTCAAGACTCATTGGGCCCAGGCACAGAGATTGGGGTACAACTCGTTCCTTGGCTCTTGTGGATTGTATGTGGACTTGCCTTTGGACATTGCTGCATTTAACTTGCAGGGTTTACATGTTCTGATTGTATTTCCTTTTCTAGCTTGGCTATGTATTTAAACTTTTAAAACACAGTTTATCCAACATTTCTACATGTATGTAGGGGTAGAGTAGGTTTGAGGTACTTCATATTGGCATATTACTAGGCCTGAAATTCTTAGATTCATTTTAGAATAGTTTCCTTTTTACTTCTGAACCTTACCAGAGTTATTGTCTTTTAGAAGAATGTTAGATGTTATCTTCATAGGTGTGTTTAGCAGGGAAAGATTAACCTTGACACCAGTCTTAGAAATATTGCTAATTAAAAGCCATACTAAATTTTTCTTGAAAGGATTTCATGAATATATTGTTTCATAACTCATTAATAAAATTATATGAAATTGATAATTATGAATTTATAATGTTATCTTAAGATATGACTGCTTCTGCCAACAGATTAGGTTTATTATTATCTATTGGTGCTTTTAGAAAAACATGAAAGAGTGCCATCCTTGTCCCAGTCCTTATCCATCTCTACGTCTTTTTGTTTCCAGAAAATAACAACTTGTGTACTTTATTTATTTATTTATTTATTTTTTTTTCAGTCAGTGCCAGCCTCAGATGTATGTGAGGAAAAAGCCTGTGTCCTCGAGGATAGGATGTTGGGTAGGGTGGTGGGGAGACAATAAATGATTAATAAATCATATTACAAGTTGGTTATGTGAGGGGGAAGCACAGATTGCTTAATAAAAAGGGGGTGATCTAGGAGGAAGCACATTCAGATAAGGGAGCTCAGCAAAACAAGGACCCCATGTTATTTGGACGAATTTGGTTTTTCAAGAAGATCCAAGTGTCACGAATAGTCTTGGGGTGAAAACAGCTGGGTGGGCGGGTGGGGGTTTGGAGGAGCCTCCCTGTACTGCCAACTTGGGACTTGGGGCTCACTACCCAGCGGAGACCCTGGGTAGCGAACATGAGTGCCTCTCTAGTGGGAATGGGTTTAGGGTCACCAAGGATGCCACAACGAACTGGTCACCTCGACAGGGAGACTTTCGGAGAAGTTGGGCATGGTAGTTTGGAGGTTAAACGAATGGGGTTGAAGAAGGGGCAACAGTGACAAGCGGCTCTGGGAAAGCCCTAAAGGGACGCGGGGACTGTTCAGTAGGAACCGGTGCCAGGCAGGAGGCGGGGAAGGCCAGATGCAAACGCCAAGGTAGTTTTGGAAACGGATCTGGAAAGGTAGGGTTGCACAGGTAAAGGGGAGGTGGCTGGAAGGGCACAGCCCAGAGGGCGGGACTCCTGACAAAGGCGTGCTCCAGGATGGGGGAAAAGGAGGGGCCTATCTCGCAGTTCTGTCCAGCCCCACGAATAAATATTTGAAATTCCAAACTTGGGGGTGGGGCCTGAGGAGCTACATTCTCCCCTCTCTCAGTGCACAAACACTAACCCTAATCCTAAGATTCTCTTTAAGTTTTTTCCCCGGGGTAGGGACACGCGGGCAGTCGCTTGGATGGGCGGTCTGGAGAAGGGTTGCTATGCACCACTGCAATCCGTTCTAGTTGTCCCAGGTCCACCTACCACTCCGTCCCGGTAGCTGGGTTCCGGCGCGAGTCACATCCGGCCCAGAAGCCTCAGTCTCTTCATTTGCCAAGTGGGGACAAGCTGTAGTGTGGCATGGCCTGGAAGGCATCCCCACCAACCTCGTCTCCCCTCTCTTCTTGGGCTGCGTTCCTTCCCTGGGCATGAGCTGGGGATGTGCCTGGGTCTTGCGCTCTCTTTTTCACTGTCCCGGACACAGGGACCCACTTTTCTGACAGCACGAGGAGCGGCTCCAGCTTTGGACGCGGGTTGGGTTTGGCAATTTCACGTCTCTGCTCCTTCCAGGCTGGAGCCCTACGCGCCGGATTACAAATTTCTCAGTCACCTAACAGGAGAATTTAGGGAAGTACAGGGCGGTCTGAAAACGCGCCGTCAAGTTTCACCAAGCCGCGAGGGGGCGAAAGGGACTATTTAGAATAGGATTGTTGGCCCCCAATGGACAAGGGATGGAGTCAGAAGTTCGCTAGCTCCTACCGCCAGCACACTCATAATCTCCAGGCAATCAGACAGTCGTCCAACGAAGCGACGAAAACAGGCAGGCGCCCCTACATGAGGTAGCACTGAAGCCCCAGGTCTGGACCATTTGGCTCAGCCTCGTCTAAGGTGCAGCACTCGGGGTTTGGGGGAAAAGGGATTCCTCATACCCCAGTGTTAAGGCCGGCCCTTGCACCTATGTGGACAGATCCTTTGCTGTGATCTGGGTTGACCGTCCAAAGCTCTAAGGACTCCTGATCTCTGCCGCCCTCGCCATCTCCATTCTCTATCTCTCCCGGAAGCCTCCAAGTGATACGTGGTAATTCTCACCGCCCGCTCTGACCCTTGGTGATTTCTTCCATAAACCCCGGCCGGCCGTCGTGACCCCCACAGCCCCTGGACTGCTGGTGACTTCCACAAGTCCGGCGTGACCGTCATGGACCGGAAGAGGCCTCAGGTCTTGCGCGTTCTTTTGCGAAGGTCTTAAGGTCCGGGCGAAAGGAGGAAAAACTGGGTTCACCACAGTTGGGCAGGACCGGACCGGAAAGTCAACTTGTGTACTTTATGAAAAGTAAATATTAAATTTTATTTAAACAATTTAAAATTCATAGTTGTTAAGTAATATCTGCATCCAGCTCTTCACAGTGCTGACTACTTGTTCTCTTTTGGGGTTTCATGACTAAGAGGTCTTTTCCTGGATCCCCTAGTTAAGGCTACTTAACTCCTCATTACATTCTCTCCTTTCTTTTCTTCCTAGTACTTTTCACAACTGTAATCACATCAGTTTTCTTTATTGTCATTTTAGAAGTTTTTTTTTTTTTTAATTTGAATACTGTAGTTTATTTAACCCTATATAACCAAATAGTATCATGTCACCATGTAACCAAATAAAAGTATTAAGGTGATACTTTGCAATTTTTTTTTAAATTTAATATTTTTTTTATTCTAATTAGTTATACATGACAGTAGAATGCATTTTGACACATCATTTGTAAAGGGAGTATAACTTCTCATTCGTTTGGTTGTATATGATGTGGAGTTACACAGATCATATAATCATATATGCACATAGTATAATAATGTCCGATTCATTCTACTATCATTCCTATCCCAGTGCCACCTTCTCTCCCTTCCCTCTCCTCTGTCTAGTCCAAGAATAGAAGTTCTTAAAATGTGGGCATTTTGGACATTATCTTAAAGAATTTCCAATGTTCAGACTATTTTAATAATAATATATAAGCATTTTTTGCCAATTTTACTTTCATTCTTTTTCCAGTGTTTAATGGAGGTTTCCAGATGATCTGTGATTTGTGACATCAAAAAGATGAAATGCAAAAACAGATGATACCTGTTTTCTATTAAGCCATACATTAAAAAAATATACAAAACTGTAAAACATTGGGATTCTTCTGATCAATTTTTTAAATTTAATATTTATGAAACTTTGAACTCAGTTTTGAATCCTGATTATTTTTATTTTGAAAAATATTTATTTTCATTAAAATGTAGTGTATTAGTATGTAATATGTTTGCTTTTATTTTTAAGAATTATTTTGAACATATTTCAGTTTGAGTTTCTTTTTGTGGGGGGGCAGTATTGCATTGAACCTAGGGGTACTTAACTACTGAGCCATCTCCCTTCCCCTTTTTATTTTATAATTTGAGACAGGGTCTTACTAAGTAAGTAGCTTAGGTCCTCAATAAGTTGCTGAGGCTGGCTTTGAACTTGTGATGCTCCTGCCTCAGCCTCCCGAGTTGCTAGGGCTACAATTCCATTTGAATTTAATTATTGATATAAAAGTTCCTTGTGATCCATAATGATTTTTAATTTTTAGGGACTGTGGTATAATGTTTGTTGGTACCTGTCACAGAGCTAAAGTCTAGAATTTCTTGAGTGATAAGGAGTGTCTTTTGAGCCCCTTCAATCTATTTTACTGGGGTGACTTAGAATGCACCTGGCACCAGAAAGACCAAGTGATTAGAGGATTAGAATTTTTGAGTCTCACTGACCTCTGGGAGGGTAGGTGGGCTAGAAATTAAATCCGTTAAGGTCTGTAAAAATTCTTGAATAATGTTTGATGAGCCTTTGGTTTCTGAGTACTTGGAGGAGCCAGGTCCAGAGCCTGGATTCATATACCTTGTCCTATGCATTTCTTCATCTTACTGTTCATGTTCATCTGTATCCTTTATAAAGCCCTTTATAAGAAACCAAGAAATGTTAAGCAGCTTGTTTACCTGAGTTTGGTGAGCTGTTGGAGCCAATTGTTAAATCCAGCCAGATGGTGTGGGAACCCCTGATTTATAGTGGTTGGAAGGAAGTTGAACAGAAGCCTTGTGATTCTGTGCCAAAAGTTTCGAACTCTTTCTGTAGTTACTGTTTATTAGTGACATCATATTTGATAGAAGTTATTATAGTTATCAAACAGCAAAATTTGTATTTTGGTGACAATTCAGTTGTTTATTATGATAGTGAAAGGTTTTGATTTCTATAGGGAGGTCTTACAGATTTTGCTAAATCTTCCACTTAGGAAGGATAAAAGATTTTACTTACCCTTCTTAATTCTTCAAGTTTTAGTTTTATTTGAGTTCTTGTGTAATTAATTTATTTGGATATTTTAGATTGACATTTATATTTTATCCTGGATTATTGAGAATATTTCTTAGAATTTAAATCTTTGGCCTGGGGATATAGCTCAGTTGGTAGAGTACTTGCCTCACCATGCATGAGGCCCTGGGTTCTAATCCCCAGCACCACACACACACACACACACACACACCAAAAAAAAAAAAAGGAAATCCTTTGTTGCTTTTAGACTTTGAAACAGTTTTCTTTCTTTCATATTTTAAACAGTAGTATTGTGTTCATTAGAGATTACTAATGGTCTTCTTTGCTTTTTCAAATAGTCTATATACTGAATAATAAACAATAGTAGAAAAAAGTTCCCTTTAGGGCAGTTTCAGCCAACATGACATCTGTTTACTATCTTGCAGGTTGGGATTCTTGGCCCAATTTGAGATCATGCAAACCTCACAAATCTTTGAGATAGTTCTAGAGACAACTGACTATTCAGAAATCCATACTTACTATGCAGGGCAAATCAAGTAGTTTTAAGCATTCGGATCCAGAATGTGACAAAGTTTCAGAAAATGTAGGAATTAGTACTTAAGGTTTCTACTGGCCAGTTTACTTCTGTCTCTTGAAGCATAATTTTTTGAAGAATCCTCATTTACCCATTGATTTATAGGGTAAAGAAACCTCATCAGTGCTAGTTCATGAGTCTTAACTGTTGGATCAGGCCATAAAACCTAAGACTTACTGTGGTACTAGAAGACTTGGTATGCTTCTAATATGGATTGCTGGTTATTACCTTCCTTCTCATTTCTGTACTGTAGAGAATGTTCCAGTTAGGGCTGAATTTCCTTATTATGGTTGATATTTATTGCTTTTAAAAATGTTCACTCTTGTTCTGTATTTCTCAATGTTCTCACTTTTATCAACGAAGACTCTTAAAACAGAGGAACGAAAACTTGTAGTTTAATCAGTAGTGTGCCTTGAGATCCCCTGAGGTGTTACAATAAAACAAAATAAAAACCAAGGAAGGCTACGCAATACTAGTTCATTAAAGTTAGAATGATGTAAGAAGCTAGAATTACTTGGAGAATCTAAAAACAAAACAGAAATAAATAAAATTCCCAAAACACAATATAAGAACCCAACTCAGATAATTAACCCTGAGTTCCAGGAGTGGGTTAATTATAAAGGTCCCCAGATGTCTCTAATATGTATACAGAATGAGGCTTTCTTTTTATTTATCTAAAAAAGCTTTTCAGGTTATTTTGTTAAGCGGAGAACCAAGTGATGGCGAGCTCCTGAGTGTGTAGGATCATTTGTGACACTATAAACAAAATATATCATCGGAGTATGTTTTTGTTTTGGAGAACTATTATTCTTTCCCTGTATCCACTTTTAAAAGTAAGAGCAGGGAGCATGACATCAATAAATAAGATGAATTTAAAAAAATGCATCAACACTGTTTATGGACAGAGGCATATGGTTCCTTGGAGGGAGAGGAAATGAGACGGGTGAGCCTGAGAACAGGATTTTTGTGGGAGAACATTGCTATCTTGTGGCTTGTGAGGATAGCATTTGTAGCTAAAGATTAAAAACTGAAACTACATTTTATTTTGGAAATACTGGCAGTCTGTTTTTGATTTTATTTTACTTTCAGAGACCAGGGCACAGCAGTATGACCATGAGCACCATTCCCTCTTGGCCACTAGTCCTACACTGAGTTTTTCCTATTCTATGCATGAATCCCTTCTGCAGCCCCGATTACAAGGACTTTACAGAGCTGTTGACACTGCATCTTATGTGTTTCAACTTTGTTATAAACATGTTTGAAGCAGTTGAAGTTAATAGCAATTGTGAAGGTAACTAAAAATACCCACGGGGATATGAGGTTTTATTTTTTTCCCCCTTTTGTTTTGGTGCTTTATTGTAACAGTGGCGGAGGCTTGGGGAGTGGCACGTGGAGTGGAGCCTGGGGCTGCAGCAGCTTGGGGGCCTCGGAGTAGAAAGCCCCGGGGACAAGGAAGGAAGGCCAGGCCGCCAAGTCTCCGAGTGGCCGTTCTCCTCGGATCTGTGGGGAGCCTGCCCCAACACCTCGTCTTCAGACGTTCCCCCTTCCCCCCTCCCAGCCCCGCCGCTGACGGGAGGAGGGGGGGGGGCGGGCTGAGGGGCGCCGCCACGCCTCTGCCCCGGTAAAGCGCCCGGCCATGAGGAGCCGCTCGGTCTCTCCCCCCCCCTGATGTCCCCCAGGCGAGCCCTGGGGTATAGGTCTAGCTTATCTAGCTTCCTTCCTCCTCCTCCTCCTCCTCCACCCCTCCCCCTTCTCCTCCCCCCCTTTTGTTCTACCCTCCCAGTCTCTTCCCTCACCCTTCCCCGCGCCCCCATCTTCCCTCCCTCCCTCTCCCCCACCCCTCCAGCAGTGATGGCAGAGGAATAACAACAGCCGCCACCACAGCAGCCTGATGCCCATCAGCAGCTTTCCCCCAGCGCCCCCAACTCGGGGGTGGCTCTGCCAGCCCTTGTGCCCGGCCTGCCAGGGACAGAGGCCAACGCGCTGCAACACAAGATCAAGGACTCCATCTGATAAGAGGATCCTCCATCGCTGGGGTGAAAAAGCCCAGGCACATTTCTGCTGCAAAGGGGGTGGGGGGCGGCGGATGAGGAGGCTGATGCATTCATTGAATGTGGGTTTCCCGACTTGGGTGCAAATTTGTAGGACCTCTGGTGGTGTGGGGAGTTTGTATTAACCCCTGGTCTCCTTAGCCAAAATATGCTTTTACCCAGTACTATACTTTAAACTTCTTTCCTGCTTAATTATGTAGTTTTAGAATTATTTTATAACCCTTTAAGTGAAATGTATACATCTTCATAACATGTTGTAAATAGAACTATTCTCAGCTTGTTTTCTTTGTGTAAATATAGAATTGGAGAAAAGATTAATCAAGTAATTCCAGTGAATATGATGTTTTATAATGTTTAGATTTGTCATACTTATATTTAAAGAATCTGGTTTTTCAAATTGAGACCTTGATGATCTCTAGTGCATTTTTTTTTCAAAATGCCTTCTTGTTATATCATCCTTATAATCTTATTAGCAAAACTTGATTGAACTCTACATTCTCTTTGTATTATAAAACCAAAAAGAAATTCTGAAAGAGTTGTTTTGTTTTCATAGTAATCTCTCCTCCCCACTCTGCTCAAATATAGTATGCTCTGTCTCAATCTTATTGAAGAATTGCTCATGTATATTGCTTTAAGAAACAGAACCAAAATTATTTCCTCCCCTTAACCTGTATATTGGAAAAACTTGAGTTGCTGGGAGTTAAATTTTTATTTCTCTGATAGTGTCAATCTTTTACTCCCTGGTAAGATTTCATCTTTTTTCATCATTAATGTGCATTAAACCAGATCATATCTACCAATCTTGCTTTATTATCTGATCATCTTGTTCCCTCAGTGAGTCCAAGAAGGTCACAGTGTCTGGGATCTCTATGCTACATGTTTGTCAATGATTAATGGAAATTTCCTGTGATAAGCAGCACAGGATAACCATGGATTATCAAGATTCTTTGTAACTGGCTTTAATTATATTGGTCCAGTGTGGCAGTCTGTTTTCTGTGTTGAGGGGATGGATAAGGTTCTTTCCTCATGGATATGAGTTCAGTCTTTCCTATTATCTCTACTCTTCTTTCATCTCATTTCTATCCATGCATTTAGTAAATGTTTATAAAACATCTGTAGAGTACAATAAGTTCTCTGAAACTTCAAGGAATCAAAGATGACCAGTGAACATTTTCAATGCTAATAGTTTTTCATAATCCACAGTTGACACAGATAAAAGCTTTCTTCAGTAGGGGGAGTATCTCATTTAAATACCATACATTTTATATATAATTATTTTATCCCCCTAGATTTCATTGTTTTTTAGAATATCTTCCCAGCGTCTCCCACACTGACTCAAGCAAAGTGAGCTCTCCCATTGAGTTTGAGAAGTATTTGTGATATGATTAAATGCTTGAACATGAGAATGTTGTAAATCAGTAGTAAAATTATTTACCACATTATTCAGTGGTCACTTAAGTGGAAGTGTAAGAATTGATTTAGGAAACTATTCCTAGAGACAATAGTGCCCCCATGGAAAAAGGCAGTCTTGTTATTCACTGTACCTATGGTGATAATTGGCATAAAAGATTTTGTTTTGATCAGTGTTACCAAATCCTAGGAGAGCCATCTGATTGTATACAAAGTGTTTTTGCTTTGGTGGGGACTTAAAATTAAGTACTTTTCCTGAACATCAAAATGTGAAATTACAGCAATTTCATGTCCTTACTAGAATTATTTGAACAGGTGTTCTATTTTTAGAAGGGGTCAATGATCATAGATAACAGCTCCATTTTTCCTGATATGATCCTTTGATTTGGGAGGGATTCTTTAGAGTTTTGTTGATTTGTATGTAATTCATTTGCTTCTCTTCAGTATATTTTCATTACACTTTGTCAGTTTCTGATGTGGGCTTCTTATAAGTTCATTTTCTTTTATACCAAAAGTGAATATATCTGTGTTGTAAACCTATAAACATGTAGTTATATTACTTCTTCGGTAATCAGATGGCAAGAAACAGGTAGCTTTATTAAGTCATCAGATTAGAATCAAAATCACATTTAACTTCTGTTGTTTCTGCATTTGACTAAAGGAAAAGAAGGTCACATTTCCTTAAGAACTTTCATTGTTCCAGGCACTATGCAGAATGCTTTTTAGCTTTGTTCATTTAATCTTCATAACCCTATGTGAGAGGATTTGCTGTTGTTTTTAAAAATGTTTGAAACTCAGTGGAGGTTTTTGCTCATTTTTTTTTATCACTCCCTGGTAACCATCATTTCACTCTCTACTTCAGTGTTTTAATAATTATTTTATAAAGATGGAATTTACATACCCTAAAATTCATTCTTTTAAAGCATACAGTTCAGTAGGGCTTTTTCTTTTAGTGCATTCAGAGTTGCACAATCATCTTCACAGTCTAATTTCAGAATATTGTATCACCCCATGAAGAAACCTGGTACCTGCTAGAAGTCAGTCCCCATTTTCACCTCCAGCACTGGGCGGCAACAGCTAGTCTTTCTGTCTCTAGGGTTTTTCCTAACTCTGGACATTTCATATAACTAGGCTCATACAGGTCGTCCTTTGTAGTTAATTTTCTTTACTTAGCAAGTTTTAGGGTTCATCCATGTTGTAGCGTATTTCAATGCCTCGTTTCTTTTTATGACTGAATAATATTCCATTTTGGGGGTATACTACATTTATTCACCAACTGATTGAGATTTGATTTGTTTCTGCTTTTTGGGGGTTCAAATAATGTCAATATCGACTTTGTATACACATTTTTATATGATCATATTTTCATTTATCTTCTGTATATATAGTAATGCATCACTTAACTATGGTGTTCAAAGAAATGTATGTTCTGAGAAATGTGCCATTAGGCAATTTCCTTGTGTGCAAACATCATATAGTATACTTATGCAAACTTGTATGTCATAAGTCAAATCTGTCAACGGGACCAAGAGATGTGGTAAATGCAAGATATCTGAAGCTGCTGATGGTATAACACCATCTAATCTACTCTTATACAGTGAACTTTAAAAAATATATGTACAGTACACTCTAAAATAATGGTAAAAGATATATAGTAAATTAGTCATTTATTATTATTAAATATCATGTATTGTCCACAACTGGATTTTCTATACTTTTATATGATTGGCAGCCCAGTTGATTTGTTTATACCAATGTTACCAAAACCTAGGAGCAGTGTGTTGTACTATAAGTTTAGGATGGTTATTATATCACTTGGGGATAGAGATTTTCTGGCTCCATTAAAGTCTTATGGGACTGTTGGCATTGTTCGTTGTTGACTGAAACATTATTATGTGGTGCACAACTGTACCTAAGTGTGGAATTAGTAGATAATATAACTATATGAAAAACTACCAGACTATTTTCCAAAGTGGATCTAATTTATTCACATTTTTTTTTTGCCAAAGTTTGTCTGTTTTTCATTTCAGTCATCCTAGTGGGTGTGAAAACCTCACTGAGGTTTTGATTTGCATTTCTCTTATGATTAGTAATGTTGACTACTTATGTATCTAGTTTGGAGAAATATCTGAGGCTTGGTGACTAGATAAACTTAGTTAATTGGTATTGTTTTTTTTTTAATATTGTTGCTGATGTTGTTATTGAATTGAATAAATTTTCTTTGGATCAATTTGGAATGCACTGTACCTAAATAAAAATAGGACTGTCATCTATACTTTAACCTTTCTGAGATAAAAATGTCTAACATATGAAATTCTCAATTTTGGGTGAATATTTTGATGTCTAACCACCAACTGCTATTTCAGCTAAAATGGTTGAACTCTGGTTTCCAGATGATAGTATTACCTTAAAATGGACCTGTTTTAAAATGTAGTTTATGATGAACAGTACAGCTGACATGTTTTATTGACCCTGTTATTTTTGTGTGGATTCTAGACAAACAGCATCTGGAAATTATGTGCAAATTAACTTTAAAAAAAAATCTTGTTACCACTAACTAGAAAGAAAAGGTAGAACTTTCAACAAAAAAGTAGAAACTTCTACTCTTTTGGTAGGGTTTTACTAATTAAGGTTCTCTGGGATGTATTATCAGGAGACCAATTGAAGAGCACATTGACAAACCAACATCTGCAGTTAATTATTAGTTACCATAGAGAGCCATCAATTTTCTTGTGAAGTACTAATTTTTTAAACATCAGAGTTGGTATCAGTACTGTTTATAAACTGAGTTTAGAGCATTAAAACTATTCTGATTTTGAGACTCTCAAGCTAATGTATTTTGTTAAGAATATTAAACAATAGTGAAAAATTTAGTGCTTGCTGTGTTAGTCTTGATGCTAAGTACTACATGTATTAGCTCATACAGTCTTCACAACAACTCCTGACCTTTAGATATTGTCTTAGTTATTATTTGTGTTCTTCAAATCAATATTTTGAAAAATTTAGGTAACTGATTCAAAAGTTACAAAATTATTAAATTATGGAACTAGGGTTTTTTTTCCTTTGATGGGTGCTGGGGACTAAACCCAGGGCCTAGCATATGATAAATAAGTGCTGTACTACTGAGCTACATCTTCATCCTATTTTACAAAAAAACATGAGATTTGTCAATATTTTTTATTCAAGTATAACAATTTACAGAATAGTGGGTCTCATTGTGGCATATAACATACTTTGATCAATTTCATTCCCCAGGATCTCTCCTTACCCTTCCCTCATCCAACCTCCTGATTGCTGCAAAGGGGGTGTTATCAGCCTTACTTTGTTTCAGTGAGAAGAGAACAGTTTCCAGAGTAGGCACTATCTAAAAATGGCTCCTTAGTGATGAAAGCATTTATTGCCAAGACTTTTGTTGCTTTGTCAATTGTCTATATTGGCTGTAACAGCCAGGATTTTGCTGTTTAATTATTTAAACCACATAAATGGGCAATCTTTCATATATTATCTCATTTTCTTCTTAAAAAATGAACTATACAATTTTAACTTTGACCCATATTTGTATACATGAAATATCTGAGACTCAGAAAAGTTAATGATTTGCCTATAGTCACACAATTAGACTTCTGACTGTTACTACAATCCTTTTGGCTATATTCCTTACTTCTGCTGTTGTTCTGGTAAGGAAGTAATTTATATTTCTGAAAACTAAGTGGATCAAGCCAAACAGTGTGGGGCTGGGGATGTGGCTCAAGTGGTAGCGTGCTCGCCTGACATGCGTGTGGCCCGGGTTCGATCCTCAGTACCACATACAAACAAAGATGTTGTGTCTGCTGAAAACTAAAAAATAAATATTAAAAAAAGCCAAACAGTGCACTGTGGAAATTGAGATGTATAGGCCACATGTCCCCAATATCTGTTCTGCATTTATTTCAACACACCAAATATTTGACCTCCATGAAAAGAATGCCAAGGTAAATTAGGCAGAACCAGAAACAGGAACTCATATACATGCCATATATTAGTGGCAATTTCAGATGTTTGAGTTTCTTTCTTTGTACAGTTGAAAGTGGAATAATATTTGTCAGGGCTAGACAAACAGTAGATGCTGGCATAAGACCTTGCCTTGTATATGACTCACTCCTATTAGTACAGTACACTTCGACATGACTTTTTAATTGTGGGGAATGCCTCAGCCCTACTGGTCATGCCCAGCCTAAAACTCCATCTTCCCTGGATTTAAGGACAAGATACTTGTTTAAATTCCACTTAAGTTATATGATCCCTTTACTTAAAGTCTAATATTTTCTGCATTTTTATTCTATTAAGTCTAAATCCTTATGCTTGATTTTCAAGGAATTTCATAATCTGACCTAAGCACACAAATATGTCATCCTTTATTAGAATCCTTTCCTCTTAGCAAAATGAGGTGTCCTTACTGTCCTTTAAACATATTTCTTTCTGCTGAGTCTTTCTTATGCTGTTTAATTCACTTGCCTTTTATTCTCTTTTTAGAATCTGAATCCTATGTACTTATCCAGGTCTAACTCAAATCCCAAGACTCATCTCTTACTTTTAACTCTTTAGTGTTTACAATTTGTACCAAAATACATTTTAGCATTTATTTTGTGGCAGGGTAGGGCCCTTGCCACCCTCCAACTACACTAACTCTTACCAAGGAGGAAACTGGTGTTACCAAGAAAGACCTGTTTATTTTTTAGGAGTTCCCACTCTCGAGATTATAATGAGGATCTAGAGTCACCTCCACCCATGGAGATAGATCCAAGATTGGGGTCCTTAGGCACAGGTGTAAAGGTTGATCCATTGCCTAAACCTCTTACACTGGCACAGAAGATGATGTACACACACACACACACACACACACACACGCCAAAACTCAGAAAGGAAGGAAGGAAGGGAGGGAGGGAGGGAGGGAGGGCAGGGAAGAAGGAAGGAGACCCTTTGAAATCCATTGAGAAATGATATTGTTCTGGTCAACCTGAGAGAAAATGGATATTTGTTGTCATTTTCTGACTTACCATATTGTGACCAAGCATTGTGCTCTTATTTTTATTAATTTTTTACTAAGACCTTTACTAGGATTCACCTGGTTTATAACTTTCTACATTTAAATATAACTGAATGTGCTGGGAGGTGGTGGTAGAGTCTATAATCCCAGATATTTAGGAGGCTGAGGCTGGAGGATCGCAAGTTTGAGGTAAACTTGGGGAACTGAGCCAGACTCTGTTTCAAAATAAAAACTAAACTGGGCATGGTGGCACACACCTGTAATCCCAGCGGCTCAGAATTGTGAAACAGGAGAATTGGGAGTTCAAAGCCAACCTTAGCAACTTAACGAGGCCCTGAGTAACTCAGTGGGACCTATCTCTAAATAAAATACAAAAGAGGGCTGGGGATGTGGCTCAGTGGTTGAGTTCCCAAGAGTTCCATCTCTGATAGCAAATAATAATAATAATATTATTATTATTATTTAATAATAAATGAATAAATAAAATAAAAAGGGCTGGGGATGTAGCTCAGCAGTAGAGCACCCTTGGATATTTGTACTAGGGAGTACCAAAAAAAAAAAAAGAATTTTTCAATGCATATTACTTTTTGTCTAGTTTATTTCACTCAGAATCTCCCTATTTTTGCTATTATCAATAGTTCTTTATTCTTGCTAGCTATCCAAAATTTATTATCTATTTTCCTATTGATATACATTGGGGATTTTTTTTTAAGGAAACCAGGTTATATTTATACAGTGGAAAATTATTAAGCAATGAAAATAAGAAGTACATTCACATTCAACAACTTGGATAAATCTTATAAAAATACATATGGAGCTAAAAAAGCCACACACCAAAGAACACATGTGTATGATTACACTGAATGAAGTAACAAAACAGGCAAAGCTAATCCTTGTTATTAGAAGTTAAAATAGTGCCTAACTCTGGGGGAGCAGAGGGAATAATTAGGGGAGCAATGAGAGAGGGCTCATGAAGGTGCATTTGATGTCTAATTTCTTGACCTGGGTTAGGGTTTTGTGGATATGTTTACTTTGTGATTATTCATTGTGCTATACGTGATTTTCTTTTGTCTGTTATATTTAATAAAAGAGAAGCTCTATTAACAATAAAAAAAATCAATCTCTACATTCATGGAATAGATAGTAATCAAATGCCTACTATATGGTTAATATGAGTATAAGGGTTCTGAGGCATGACATGTTCCCACAGTCCAACATTGGGGATTTTTTGACTATTACAAATAAAACCACCATGAATAGTTGTGCACAAGTCTCAGTGTGGATGTATGCTTTTATTTCTCTGGAGTAAATATCTCGACAGATGTGATTTAATTTTTAAAGCAACTGCCAAATAGTTTTCTAACAGTTTGTGCCATTGTTTGTACTACATGTTATAGTCTGCAGTTCTAAGAGAGATACCATAGTCTTCATCTTTGTCAACATTTGTTATGATCAGTCTCAAATTTTGTCCATCCTACTGTATGTGTAATAACACTGCAGTTTTGATTTACATTTCAAATTATGTTGGATATCCTTTCATGTGCACATTCACCATATTTGTATCTACTTTGGTGAAGAAAAAAATCTTCTGCCCATCCTTTCAAATTGGGTCATTTTTCTTATTAATAAGTTGCAAGAATCATTTGTATATCCTAGATATCATTCTCTTGAGAGATATATGTTTTGCCAATACTTTGTCCTAGTCTGTCAGTTTACCTTTCCATTTTCATAACAATGAATATAGAATAGACAAAGTTTATTGTTGTTGCTGTTTTTAGTACTGGGGATTGAACTCAGGGGCATACCACCACTGAGCCACATCCCCAGACCTATTTTGTATTTTATTTAGAGACAGGGTCTTGCTGAGTTGCTTAGTGCCTCACTTTTGCTGAGGCTGGCTTTGAATTTGCAATCCCCCTGCCTCAGCCTCTTGAGTCACTGATATTACAGGTATGTACCACCACGCCCAGCATGAGACAAAGTTTTTAAGTCTGATTTATTTCTGAGAGGAGAGAGAGAAAAAAGAGAGCATGAGGCAGAGAGAGTCTCTGCCAAGCAGCTTTTTATATTTTCTTCCAGAAGTTGTATAGGTTTAGCTGCTACATTTAGGTCTGTAGTCTATCCCTACCAGTAGTGTGTGAGGGCTCCCATTGATCCACATCCTTGCCAACTTATTATTACCTTTTTGATTATAACCGTCTTAAGAGATGTGAAGTAGTATCTCACTGAGGTTGTACATTTCCCTAATGGTGCTGGGTATTCTTTCATTTGCTTATTGGCTTTTGCTTATTTTCTTTGGAGAAATGTCTATTCTAATTTCTTGCCATTTGTCTTTTCATATTGAACATTAAGAATTGCTTATATATTCTAGGTAGTTGTATTCTAACTACATGAATTGTAAATATTTTCTTCTATGATTGTATTTTCACTTTCTTTGATGGTAGCCTTTAAAAGTTTTAAATTTGATGAAGTTTATTACTTTATTATTTCTTCTTTTGGTGCTTGGGCCTTTGGTGTCTTAACTACGAAGTCATTGTCTACTCCAAGATTTACTTATGCTTTCTTACATTTGGTTTTGGTTCTTACATATATATGTGTTGTCCATTTTGAGTTCTTACATTTATGTCTGTGGTACATTTTGAGGTAATTTTTATGTGGGGTAGGGTTTAACTTAATTCTTTTGCATTAAAGACTACATCATTTTGAAATATATATTCATTTGGAATGCAATTCTAGGATGTCAGTGTTTTTTTCTTTCAGAACTTGAAAATATTGATGTACTGTTTTCTGGTTTGCATGGTTCTTGAATGAATTTTGACATTTTACTCTCACTCCTTTGTACATAATGGTATCTGTTTTCTGTAGATGCTTTTCAATTTTTTTCTTAGCACTGGTTTTAAGCATTTAGTGTATATTTGTGTCATCTTTATCATTTTTCTTGTTCATTGAGCTTTTTGAATCTGAGTGTTCATCAGATATGGAACATTTTTATTTATTATTTCTTCAAATGTGTTTTTCTCACCTCTTTTAGGAACTACCATAACACATATATTGGACTGGTTGAAGCTGTGCATACTGATGCTCTGTTCAGTTCAGTCTCTTTCTCTGTGTTTCATTTTGGAGAGTCTTTATCACTGCATATTCAGTTTGCTGATATTGACTTCTTCAATGTAGAATTTGCTGTTAATCTCAGTCAGTGTAATTTTCACCTTAGCCATTGTTTTATCTGAGTTTGAATTAGATCATTTTTATTTCTTCTTTTTTCTCCTTTACATGCTTATGCTTTTCCATAGCATCTTGAACATATGGTATACAACTGTATTAATGTTCTTGTATAGTAACTCTATCACAGTGTAATTAATGATCATTTCTATTAATTTTCTTTTCAACATGGGTTATATTTTCCTACCTCTTTGCATGCCTCATACATTTTTATTGGATTCCAAACATTGTGAATTTACCTTGTTGAGTATTGGATATTTTGTATTCTTTTAAATATTCTTGAGCTGTGTACAGCTTTTTGCTGAACTATCTTGGAAACATTTTGTATTCTTTTAAATATTCTTGAGCTGTGTACAGCTTTTTTCTGAACTATCTTGGAAACATTTTTATTCTGATAGACAGGAGTTACCTTCAATTTTGGGCTAATTTTTGCCTTTTATTGACTGTTACTTGATGCCCTTTTATTTTAGATTTTCCATTCCAGCTGGTGATTACAAAAATTGATCTCCATGCCAACAATCACCACCACCTTCCATCATGTTTCTTTCTGAAGATTCTTTCTCTGGCCTTACATGTGTGCCCATTGTTACTTAACCACAGACTTCAGGGGAACCCTCCATAGATGTCTAGAGAGCTAGTACATGTACACACTCTCTCTCCCTCTGCAGTTCTCTACTCTCTCCTTTACTCTGATCTGTGACTTCTAGCTGCATCGGTCTCTTCAGACTTTAAAATCCATCTCTTCGAATCAGGAGATTTTCTATTTGAGTTTCCCTTCTCTGAATGTGGCCTGAAAAATTCTTTCCAGGGAGTAAATTGGGATAATCCTAGCACTCATCTCCCATGCTTAACTTTATCTTAGAGGTCACTCTTATGCTGCTTATTATCTAATATCTGAGAACTGTTGTTGTTTGTATTTTGTCCACTTTTTTTCCAATGTTTCATATGCGAGGGTAAATCTGTTGCCCCTCTTGGAGAGATTTAGTCCTCCATAATGTTTAACACTATTCTCTGGCACATCATTTACAATAGATGATGTTCTTCCTGGTAACGGCAGCGTTAGGCCTTCTGAATGCTCCTAGGCAAGTGCCTTCACAAGTTTCCAATGGTATATGTTATTATGCTGCCAATTATTTGTTTCAGATATGTTTTTCTTGTCTCATTTAGATTGTACTCTGACATTAGGAACCCTTTATACTTAGAATTTTATGTCCCCTCCACCCAAACTGGATACATTTACCTTTAACAATTACTCAACCCTTACCCCGTAAGAATTCCCTTTGAGGTATTAAAGAATAATGCACTTGAGATTATTTATCTCCATGCCAACAATCACCACCACATTCTATCCTGTTACTTTTCTGAAGGTTTTTAACATAACCTTATATTAAACATCAATGCCACATATTTAAATGCTATGAGTAAAAGTGAATGCTGATTCATCCACTAATTGTATGTATCCTGGTAGAAAGAACTACTACTACCTTATTGTGGCCAGTTGAGAAATTTTCTTCTCATTATCCACCAGACTAGTTAATATGTCTTTAAGGCAATAAGTTTAAAAAGTAATACTGATAAATCAAAATATTGAAAACTCTACAAACTAAGCAGCTAGTTCTTCAGTAACTGGAAGCACTAACTATGCATATAAAATTATATCTGATTATGAGTCAAAGTAGATATCAAGAAGATAATATGCAATTAGATCATTTTGCTATTCTGATTTTTCCACCAATGAATTATCATTAATCTCTATTCTATAATAAGAAAAATTCTACAACATACCATATTCTATAAGAAAAAATTAAAACTAGTTTTTAAAGATCTGCTTAAATATTCCAGTATCATGTAACCAAACAACTACTCTCCACAACAACTATGTTTTTATTCAACACAAACATTCAGGGGTACATTCTTGGAGTTGAGGATGCATGCTGCTGAGAGGTGGACCTTAAATGCCTTGTTCTCATAGCTTATTTCCTCTCAGTACTATTTATATATGGGGGCTTAATAGTTAATATATGTGTTTAGGTTAATAGTGTAGTATATTTATAATATCATTGAAACCATGAGTTTATCCAACAAATCATTTGTTAACTCTCTCATACATTCTAGTCATTTCCCTAGTCACTGATGTAACAGTAGTGAACAAAACAACTAATTTCCTGCTCATGTTGGAAATTGTGTTTGAGGTTGGGTTGGAGCAGTCAAGTAGATAAACAAATGTAAGGCAAGTAGTAAGAGAAGTCTAAAGTGGTAAGGCAAGTCTGAAGAGAAAGAAAGGCAGGGTGATGGGCTTGATAGTCATGGCAAGAGGCTCTATTTTGTGTAGGGTGGCCAGGGAAGGCCTTTATCACATGAAATGCCACTGTTACAAAGACATGATAAAGTGAGGGGGTAGTTAGCTAGTCAGGTGATTTGGGGAGTTAAGGTTGAGGCAAAGTTGCAAGTGTAAATGCTCTGAAGCAGGGGTGGGCTTGGTGTATTTAAATGGAACTAACAGAGCAAGAGAAGAATGTTAGGAAATGGGGAGAAAAGGATGAGGGGAGTCACATTGATTAAGAGCAGTCCATAATAAGGCAGGGCAGTCCATAATAAAGTCATGGCTTTTTTTCCTGATACCAGAGATTGAACCCCCAGGGGCACTTAAACACTGAGCAACACCCACAGTCCTTTTTAAAATATTTTATTTAGAGATAGGGTCTCACTGAGTTGCTTAGGGACTCACTACATTTCTGAGGCTGGCTTTGAACTCAGGATCCTCCTGACAGCCTCCTGAGCTTCTGGGATTACAGATGAGTACGAGCAGGCCTGGCTAATGTCATTGCCTTTTATTTGGAAATGGGAAGCTATAGGAAGATTTGGAACAGAGAGACACAATCAAATTTATATTTAAAAATATCTAGTTGCCATCAGGACATAGATATTGGGGAAAATGAGGGCAGAAGCAAGGACAGAAGAAGGCTATGGAAATTATTCATGTGACTTATGATGTGGGTTTGGCCTGTATATTGGCTTAGCAGATGCAGAGGAGTGGTCAGAATCTGGGCATGTTTCAAATGCTTACTTGGAAAGAAGGAAGTCAGACAAATAAATAAATAAAATGCTGTATAATTTATATCAAATTCTAGAAAATGCAAAACAATCTATAATGACAGGAGATGTTTGGAGACAGCCAGAGAAGGAGAGGGGAAGGATTACAAAGAAGGATGAAAGACTCTTTTGATTTTGGTGATAGTCTCATGGGTATATTCATGTCAAAACTTATCAAATTGTACACCTAAACATTTGCAATTTATTGTAGTTCAACTATATCTCAATAAAATTATAAAAATAAAGACATAATATTGTCTAATGGACTGGAGTTGGAATGTGAGAGAAAAAGAGATCAAAGATGGTTTGTAAGTTTTGGGCTTTGAGCACCTGGATAATGGGAATTAAATTGTCATTCTTATTTCTGAGATAGGGAAGACTGAAAGGAGCAGATTTTGAGAGAAAAATGAGTTCAGTTTTCAACATGTTGTTAGAGATGCCTACTAGATACATTTTATAACATAATAAATACATGGTAGAAAAGAAATGAAGAATGACTCAGACAGTTCCTCTCTATGATCCACTGGTTCTCCAGAAAGCGCAGAAGTACACTGGACCAACGGGGACCTCTCATGGCCCCTGTAGACAAATGTTTGTGCACACCTTTTTTCCATTGTTTTCTTTATTTAACATTATGAACATGGTGGACTACATTGTTTTCTCTAAGTTTTAAAGATTCAGTTAATTTGGGGAAACAACTGATGGGTTCATTGTTGGAGGTTGATGAATAACTTTAGCAGAGACTATAGTAACAAGCCCTTGGTCACAGACAAATGAGAATGGCTCCACCAAGGATGGGAGCATTGCAGACACTCTTCCTTGGGCTGGATAGCTTGTGCCTTTCCCCCCCTTAACTGTACATATCAGTAATTCAGCTATATTATGATTTAAATCAGATTTTGCTCCTCTTGTCAGAAAGTACAACATTTGCTTGTTAGTTGATGGGTTGTGATGAAAAGGAGTCTACTCCTTGGGTTTGAAACCTAGCTACATTACTCACTGGATGTGTGACTGCCTCAATTTACTCTAAAATAAGGATTGGAATAGGACCTACTACTACTGTAAGGTACTATTGTTATGAAGATTAAATGAATTGATATGTATAAAACCTTCAGAATAACAACTGGACATAAAGAAAGTGTTCAAGAAATGTTAGCTAGTAGCTTTCTTCTCTGACAATCAGTTTTGACAGTTGGTTCCCACTAAGTTGAGGACTTTTTCGGACCAGGACCAAATATCTTGTCTTTTGATTTTCATCCACTCCCACACCATGCTAGGGCTTTGTCCAGCATCTGGTATGAATGGTAGCACAAAATGAAAGTTAAAAATATGCTGTTGAATTAAATGACTTCTTCCCTTATGGATAAAGATAAGAATCTCAAGATCTTAGCCCGAAGACTACTGTCCATCTCTCTGCCCTCACTTGTCCCTGCCTTAAAAAAAAGCAGGCCATAGTCTCCAGTTTACACCCTCACTCACAGTTCCATTCACTTTCCCACTTTCCCCTTTCCTAATCAGAGGGATCTTGGGGTGGGGCTTCGAGGAACCTCTAGGAGTTTGAAGGGGAGGGAGCTTGGAACTAGCTGTGACAAGTCATGGGTGGGATTTGGTAGTTCAGAAAAGGAGGTACCAGACCAGGAATGGGGGATGGGAGTGATGGTGAAGTGGAGTAGGCTAGTTCAGGATGGACCAGAAATGAGACATTGAGGAAAGCCAGAAAGGACCAGTTGGTGGAGTGGCGGGGGATGGGTGGGTGACAAATGGAATGTCTCGGAGGGTGGCTTGTGAGGGTACAGAAGCAAAGGCAGGTGATTGGACGAGAAAGAGAGTCCTAGTTGCCACGGCAGCAACTAGAGGAGAAGGTCTTCAGTTGAGGAGAAGGTCTCCACTAGAGAAGGACGGGGAGCTCCAGCTCCCTGCGTTCCCCAGTAGAGCCAGTGCATCGACCCCCATATATCCCTGCTGACGTGTCAACCGGGAAAGGCTGAAGCCTTCCCGGGCGCCGCCCCTCCGCGCCTTGCTACCCACCGCCCCCTGAGCCCCGACGCCCGCCGCAGCCTACTCCACCGCGTCACCGGCTCCCCGAGGTGACCACAACATGGCTGCGGCGCTGGGGCTGCTCTTCTGGCTGTTCGTGCTCTGTCTGACCTGGCGAGTGCTGGGCCAACCGGACCCGAGCACCGGCCGGCGCTTCTGGAAGCACAAACTCTGTGCAGACGACGAATGTAGCAGTGAGTGTGCAGGCGGGTGGGCGGGCGGGCAGCCCGGGGTCTCCGGTGGCTCTTCGGGGCTGCATGGGGCTCCGATCCCCCGGTCCCCAGCCCCGTGGGCTGGGCTAGGGGGTCGCAGGACGACGGGTGGGGCGCAGGAGTGACGAAGAGCCTCGGGACAAAGCAGATATATTTTGGATAAGAATGCAAAGTACAAGTGAATGTTCAGGGTAGAATATGAAGCTGTGAAGAGATAATCTTTGCTCTGGATCCTATTGGTCTATGTCCTGAGCTCAGGAAGGAGATAGGTCCACCATTTGGCTCCTAGGTTATTTTGAACATATTTGAAAGGCACATTAGCAAGCTAGACTTACGGAATTCCCTTCTCTATACTGGCTCGGTGAGACCAGCACACTTGTAGATGAAAGAGTTCCTGTTATTTCTGAGCAGAATAGACATTTCACATGTTTGTTCTGGACCAGAATTCTCCTCTGCACATTTATTCATGTGGGTGTATGTTGGTTTGCCAAGGGAAGGTAAGTTATTGAAGCCTCTATCATAAATGTATTTGTTTATGAAATACTTTGGATTAAAGGCTTCTTTATAAATTTGACTGTATAGTTCAGTCATCCTTTAAATGGGATGAAAACAATTAAGCCTCCCGTATCCTTGCCCAGTTCTCATGGGCGCATGCCAGGACATGGAAGGCAGTGTTGAGGTATCTGGAGCTGTGTGCTGAGGGGGAGTGCTGATCATTGGGCTTAAGTGGGGGTAGATAGTGTCATCCAGCTGGCTCAATGCATTCTTTTCCCCTGTAGAGATGCAGCCACCCCATGAAGATGATTTTCCTAAAGAGAACACAAATCATCTTAATAGAAATCTTCATGAAGAGCCTCGCCTCCTGAGTCATCATTTAAATATGAACCATCCTGAAGAGCCCAGCCTCTTGAGTCAACCTGTGACTGAGGACATGGGTGTCTTAGAAGTGTCTCAGATCCCAAATACTGAGAAAGCAGACCCAGGTAAAGCTTGCCAATTTTTCTCTACAAAGTAGAGGCATTATCATAATGAAGGCTTTCAAGGATATTTGTTGCCAAAGCTACAAAATAGAGCAGAGAGTGATATAGGTACATGTGAGTTCAAAAAAAAAAAAATCTCTTAAGTGAGAGAAAATCAAGAATAAAGATGACTAGAAATCAAAAATAGGCCAGAGACTGTAACTCACCTAAAAGCAAATGTTTAGCTATGACTAGCTTGTGTAAACCATTTACAACTAAAATATTATTCTTCAAAGGCCTTATGCTCTAAAACTGTAATTTTCAACCAGACCAACAGCACCAGAAACTCTGGGGGTGGGACCCACAATCTGTGTTTAGCAGGCCTTCCAGGAAAGTCTGGCCTGGTACAAGTTAGCTTGAGACTCACTGTTCATAGTCTCATAAATTCTGTGTTTTTTCCCTTTTCTTCTAAATGGAATGTAATATAGCTCAAGTCCTGTTTTGACTTGCTTCCTGGACATGGTAATTAAACTTTTTCAAATGCAGTCAATGGTCCAGATCTTTATACTATATACTTACAGGAAACAGTACAGAACTGCAATCCATTTTAGACTGACACTTATGAATACTTCATCATAGTGCACAGTATCCAGTGGGAGATGAGAAACAATTTTTCAAAAAAAATCCCCAATAATGGCATCAACAGCATTCTACTTTTGTGTTGCTCACTCTCATTTTATCAGTAAATTAGATGATGACTAATTGTTTTATTTTATCCATCCAGTATGGTGCTATGAAGCCATAATTACTGTATTTTGTGTTTTTAAAGGTTCTGGTCTGTAAGCATAGCTATAGCATTATCCTGCACCAGTGCAGGGCTTGGCAGCACTGATCCTGACCCCCCCCCCCGCCCCATCTGCACACACAGAGTGTAGGAGAACTCATAGCAGGGGGGATTCAGTTAATTTGAGAAGGAATAACATATCAGTTCTCCCATTTTCCAGAAGACATTGCATCCATATATGAACACTACTGACTTCTGAACTGTCTTTAACTCCATAAGGTTCTGAAAATGAATCACGCACCATTAAGATTTGTTATTTTCATGCTCCAAAACTTTCAAGATTAGGGAAAACTTGGCTTACAAAATTAAGCATGAATTATTTCCCTGGCCTTTTAGGTTCTACCACAAAATGATGTCAATCACCTTTATAGGTAAAATCTTCCCAAATGTCATTTAATGTGTCTCAGGTGCTGAGATGCTGAGCCAATGGGCAGACTTCACCAGCAGTCAAATTCATAGACTAATAGTGAATGGAGGGCCTGGGGTTGTAGCTCAGTGGTAGAGTGCTTGTCTAACATGTGAGGCACTGGGTTTGATTCTCAGCACTGCGTACAAATAAATAAAATAAAGGTCCATCAAAAACTAAAAAAAAAAAAATTAAAAATTAGGCAAAAGCTTAAAAAAATAGTAGTGAATAGAATCTCAGGGTTGAGAAAGACCTTAGAGGCAACTGGTCCAACTTCCTTTTTTTTGAGAGAGAGAGAGAGAGAGAGAGTGTGTTAGTTAGTTTTAATATTTATTTTTTAGTTATCGGCGGACACAACATCTTTTTTTTTTTTTTTTGTATGTGGTGCTGAGGATCGAACCCTGGCCGCACGGCCAGACGAGCGCACTACCACTTGAGCCACATCCCCAGCCCAACTGGTCCAACTTCTTAATAACTGCATGTTGGACTCCTAGCTGTTTAATCAAACGTACCCCAGTCTTATGTAACTCATACTGAAATTCCACCCCTACAAGTTCTCAGATCTAACTGGAATTCTACCTCATTTACAGAGCCTCAATGCAGGTCTGTACCCAATTCCCTTTAGTCTCTCTTGGTATTACTGTGTTCTTTTTAAATAGCTGTCATCTGTCCACTCAATAAATAGTTGCTGAGTATCTCTGCCAGGTGCCAGATGCTGTGTTAAGCCTTGGCTCATTCCACTTGTAAATCTGCAAACCAAGACTCCCTCCCTCTCTTTCAGCTTTCCGAAAATTTTTAACACAAAGTTTCACCAGCACTAAATTCATGTTTGTTGAATGTGACCCTGTCTATATATCTCTGGTTTTAAAAATTTTCCTTTAGTAAATATTGTTCTGATAGCAGTTGTATGGCCATGGAAGTAGTGGAGAGTAGACTGGAGATTGTTCATTTTATAATTGAAGGGTCTGACAGCTCTAATTAGGATTTTGAAGTTTTCTTCTCTGTGTTAATTGTCTTTAGGAGAGCCACATATTCCAGGCACTGTGACTCATATATTTAGTGAAACACTCGATGAATATTGAAACTGAAGAGAGACAATTCTTATTCTATAGCATAAAATAAAAGAGCCATTTCCCCTTTCAATTTTAGAGCTACTTATAACAGAAGGTACTCCTGTTGATGATGCTGATACAGAAAACCAACTAGAGGAGACAAAGGTGGAAGAGCCAGCAGATGCCACCCTTTTGGACAACATGCTTTCCTTGTTATATTCATTCTTGCTTTATTTCACTAAGATGGTAAGTTTGACATAATTTCTTCAATTAGAATGTTGATTATTTATTAGTTTTTAAGTGGTTTCTGGTCATGAAGTGAAGAACTTAAAATGTCTTTATGAAAATGACTCCTGACCCTTTGAGTAGATAGCTCCTAAAACAAAAGCCATAGTGGTGTGGCTTAATGGCTACTTAGTTTAGCATATGAGGAAGATTTGCTGTCTACCAAGGCTGGACATTTGTACACCTGTAAAAACTTGGTTCTTCCCCTAAGAACCTTTCATTCTGGCAGGGAGATAATAGCATTCACTTGAAACACAGTAAGATAATGGCAGAAAGAGAGGTATTTATTTGATGGTAGAACATTATTGCCCATAAATGCATTTATTATGGTTGGAATGGTGATCAATAAGGTCAGAAAGTAGTTGAGATGTGTTTGAAGCACAGGCAAAGGGCAAACAGGAGTGTGTCATGTGGTTTGTTGTTGATTAGACAGGCTGGGGTGGAGGATGGTGGGGGAAGCTGGCAGTCAGAAGAAATGTGTTCAGAGAAATGGAAACATGAAGAAAAGGATATTTGGGTAGGCCAGGAGAATGTGAATAGTTGGTGTTGTATAAAGTGTGAAGTTGGAGGGGGATGGTCTGTTGGAGAGGCCAGCAAATCTTAAAGGAAGTCATGAGCCAAAGTAGCATTAGACAATTAATAGTGGGGATCCTTAGAAAGTTTTAAGAATGAAACGAATTAGGTTAGATCTGTTTCTTAGAAAGAGTCACTTAAGGCTGACCTTTCTAAAGAAAATCATGATCCAAACAAGACATTTAATCTGTCTAGAAGCTTATCTAAGCATTTTAGGACTTACCTCCCCCTCATGGTATTTGTTGATATTGGACTTTTAGAGTTTAATTATAGGAATGAGAAAGCTTTTAGAGATTGGAGGATAAGATGGTCCTAGGGCCATTGTGACAGCAATCCTTCTCAACTGAAGTTGTTTCCTGTAGGTTGTGTTATTTCAAGACTTGTGTAAGAAAAATGATGTTGTTATTTTCCTTGTAAAATGTATAGATTTTGAAGCCAGGTAGATCTGGTTTCAAATCCCAAGGTTATCATTTAGAAGTTTGGGCAAATACCTAAAATTTTGAATATCAGATTCCCCATCTGAAAAATGTAGATAATGCTTACTCCAATCATAATAATTAAATGATTTGACAAGGTAAAGTGTCTGGTGAGGTGTCTGGCATTTTGTAGGGTTTTACCCCCACGTACCCCCTAATTCTCATGTAGGCAGTCAGAGGTGGTATAAAGACAATGAATACCTGGGGAGGAAAGACCACCAGGGTGGAAAAGATGTGATGGGGAGAAATGAATCATTTTTCAGTTGGCTCCATGTTTGTTCATGGTGGTGGCAGCCACCTGGGTAAGGAGTATGTACAAGCCAGGCAGTTAGAATAATGATATTTCCAGTGATTAAAGCCCAGTCTTCCACAGTCATAATTTGATTATCAGAATGAATCAACATCACTTGGAAAGTTTACAGCCTCACGATAATGGAAGGATTTCTTTATTCATTTTTTAGATATGCACAGAGCCCTCCTCTAGGTCTAGGTCGGGGTACACGAATGTGGTGCAGGTATGGTCAGTGATTTTGCGGTGATAGGTAAGACATTGACATGAGTGGCAAAGAAGAGGCACAATGTTACGAGACTGATTTGAAAGGATCCTTCAAAAAGGCATTTTGATGGCCCAGTATGTACAGGACATTGTGCGAGGACTAAAAGAGTCTAACAGGTGTAAGGCATGATTGTGATTTTTGAAAGCCTTAAGAAAAGGACTTAACAAATATATGCAAAAATTATGAACAAGTCAATGTAAAATCTTAAACAAGTAGTATGATATCTGATAGGACTGGAGAGTAATAGGCTCTAATGTGTTTGGGAGATGTGCACCAATCAGATTCATTGATCAATGGAATCTTAGTAGAATCTTAGTGTTAGAAGAAACCTTTGAAGGCTGTTAGTCTAGTTTCTCACTCATTGCTGTAATTTTCTTTTTTTTTTTTAAACATTTTATTGGGGGTTAACTGATAAGGAGACAGGAGGCATGCTCAAATCCATCTCCCATTGGCCATTTTTTTTAAAGAGAGAGAGAGAGAGAGAGAGAATTTTGAATATTTATTTTTAGTTTTCGGCAGACACAACATCTTTGTATGTGGTGCTGAGGATCGAACCCGGGCCGCACGCATGCCAGTCGAGCGCGCTACCGCTTGAGCCACATCCCCAGCCCCATCATTGCTGTAATTTTCTTTACTGTGGCCCTGACGAGTAGTTATGAGGCCTGTACACCAGTATTTCCTTGCTTGAGTCACTCTCTTACAAGGCTATATGTTCTTCTGTTGTCTAGTTCATCCTTGTATTGACTCCAAATTTTCCTCCACATGATTTCCTCTATAAAATTGAATTCTTTTCTACATAGAAATCCTTTAAATATTTGAAGTTATATCTTAATTTAAAAATTATTTTTAGTATTTTTATCATGGAAACTTTCAAATAAGAGCAGAGAGAATAGTAGGGGACTATAGGTAACCATAACATACTGTACATTTCAGAATACTAGAAGAAAAGATTGTGAAAGTTTTACCATAAATGATGTTTGAGGAGGTAGATATATTTAACCTGATTTAAATGTTACATAGTGTATACATGCATCAAAATGTCATGTTACCTACTTCAATAATTATAATGTTTATTTCTATGTACTAATTAAAAAATAAATTTAATTAGAAAAGCTTTAAAGAAAAGCATAGAGAATAGTATAATGAACCCACGGGCCATCACCCAACTTAACAGTAATTCCTTGATAGCCAATATCAGTGAGTTTTTTTTTTAATTTGTTCTAATTTGTTATACATGATAGCAGAATGCATTTTGATCCATTGTACATAAATGGAACAAAACTTTTCCTAGTTGTACTCAACACATGTAGTAGTCCTACATGTACCTCGGGTAATGAGGTTCATCTCATTCCACCATCTTTCCTATCGTTATGCCCTCTCGCCTGTCCTACCTCCCCTTTGCCCAATCAAAGTTCCTCCATTCTTTCCATGCCCCTTGCCACCCACCTCACCCCCATTATGGGTCAGCACCACTTTCAGAGAGAACATACAGCTTTTGGTTTTGCCATAATTTTTTTCTCTTTTAATGCTATAAGTAACATTTCATTTTGTATATGTATCACAGTTTCTTTATCCATTCATCTGTTGAAGGGTTGTTTCCACAAAACTATGGAATGCTTCACAAATGTGGGTGTCATCCTTGCTCAGGGACCATGCTAATTTTTTCTGTATTGTCCTAATTTTAGTATATGTGCTGCCAAAGCAATCACACTCTGAGTTTTAACAAATGTAGATACCCATGTAAAAACTACCATAATTAAGATATAGAACAGTTTTTTCACTAGAAAAGTGGTTTCCTTGGGATCCTTCCCAGTGAGTTCCTTCACCACCTGTTCCAGGCAACCACTGATAACTTTTTTTTTTAAACTATAGATTCATTTTTCCTACAGTACTATTTCATATATATGCCCCTATAAGTGGACTCATATCTAGGAGTGCAATTGCCTCCTACGTTTAATGTATGTTTTTATCTTATGTGATACTGTCAAGCCATGCTAAAAAATGACCACAATCATTTTATACTTCCACCAGCAATTTAGGAGACTTCCACTTGATTTCATCTTCACTAGCATTTGGGCCATTCTAGTGGGTATGTCTTTGTGAGTTTATTTTCTGACAATTAATGATATTGAGTGAACTTTTTTTTTTTTTGAGATAGGGTCTCACTAACTTGCTTAGGCTCTTGATAAGTTTCCAGCCTCAAACTTGGGATCCTCCTACCTCAACCTTCTGAGTTGCTGGGATTACAGACATGTGCCATCATGCCTGGATCAAATACTTCTTCATGAGCTTGTTGACCATACTGTTTTTGTATGTCAACTCTCTCTGGCTTGCTGGAATCCAGACTTCTCCCAGCTCAGTGCCAACTGTGGGATTGGTTAGCTAATAGTTGTTCTTGGCCCTCACAGGTACTGCTTAGAATGTAGCCCCAAACTGAAGACCACCTCCATGCAGATTTCTGGAACTCTTTTTCTTTGTGGCTCCCATCTTTCTGGTAGTTTTCTCTACATGTTTTTGACTGCTTAATCTCCTGGAACTCTGGTCTCTTTCTCCTCAGTGAGACTGTTAGGCCCCATTTGGGTTCCCCTTCCCAAACTGAGGTCTAGAGGGTGCCTCAAGGTAGAATGCTCACCTATTTGTTCTCCTGCTCTTAGGGGTGACAGTTGCATGTCCCTTGTGGCTTTCTATATGAAAAATAGCTCTTTAAAAATATATTTTGACTGGGCATGGTGGCACATGCCTTAATATTCTAGTGGCTCGGGAGGCTGAGAGAGGATTATGAGTTCAAAGCCAGCCTTAGCAAAAGTGAGGTTCTAAGTAACTCAGTGAGACAATGTCTCTAAATAAAATACAAAATGTGGCTGAGACTGGGGATGTGGCTCAGTGATCAAGTGCTCTTGAGTTCAATCCCTGGTACCAAAAAAATATATATATATATTCCAACTTTCTGGTTGCTTTCAGTGGGAGAACAAGTCTCATATAAGTTACTAACTATTGATTTCTCCTTTTGTTGTAACTTTTTGCAATAATTAAAAAAAATATGTTTGTGGGACTTCTAGGATATATTGTAGTTTTGGTGAATAAATGACAATCCCCCTGGTACAACAATTTAATCTGTTTTCTCTATTGCCTTTTTTTTTTTTTTTTGGTGGTGCTGGGGATTGAACCTCGGGCTTTATGCATTCTAGGCAAGTGCTGAGCTAACAACCTCAGCCTCTCTCTGTTGCTTTATATTTCTTGGAAATTGGCAGTCAGGTTTAGGTTCAATTCTGTTTCTTATGAAAACTTAATAGGAAATATTGCATTGACATATGCATGTCCTCTCCTTTGATGTTGATTACTAGTCAACAGTGACATTGGTGAGATTTGCTAATATATTATAGGTTGCAAAATAGCAATGGTCTGAGTTGCTGGGATTTTTCTTTCTTCATTTAAAGGCTGGGATGCCTACACAAATAAAAATTTGATTATTCTTTTTTTTGGGGGGGTACTGGTGATTAAACTCAGGGGCACTCAGGGGCACTTGGCTAGTGAGCCATATCCCCAGCCCTATTTTGTATTTTATTTATATACAGTGTTTCACTGAGTTGCTTAGCAATTCCCTTTTGCTGAGGCTGACTTTGGACTTGCTATCCTCCCTCCTCAGCCTCCCTAGCTACTGGGATTACAAGTGTGTGCCACGGCGCCTGGCTATGATTGATTATTCTTTACACAGATATTTGGTTTGTATAGTTAAGGCAGGAGATAAATATTTGTTTCCTTTTCTTCATTTAAACACTTTTCAGAATAGTAAGGTATTCTTCTAGCTTATCAAATGATACCCAAAGGGTCTTGAAATCTTTTTATTGTTTCATTGTTTTTATTTGTTGCCATAAAATTAATTAGTTCTTTCATATATTTAAGTTTTTGTCTTAAATGAATTTTTTAAATTATAAAAACCAGGTTATCTAAGAGAAAAGAATGATCTAGAGGGATTCTAGCCAGGTGTTAGACAATGTGATGATATAGGGCCTGTTACAAACTGGAAATGTATGCTCAATTTAAAGTATTTAGATTCAGGCTGGGGTTGTGGTTCAGTGGTAGAGCGCTTGCCTAGCATGCATGAGGCACAGGGTTAGGGTTAGGGTTAGGGTTAGGGTTAGATTTAGGGTTATGGTCAGGGTTAGGGTTAAGGTTAGGGGTTCGATCCTTAGCACCATATAAAAACAAAATAATGTGTCCACCTGAAACTAAAGATACATAAATAATTTTTTTAAAAAAGTATTTAGATTCATTATACTTGAAAACACTGCAAGTGAACAAAAAATATGAGACTGCCAGTATCCTTTCTCTTGAAGAAACTATTGGAAAATATTGAGGAGGTGGATTTCTGACGAGGAGGTTGGTTTAGAATTGCCATGATTCTTTGTGACTGTTTTGTTATAAATTTAAGGTTTCCCATTTCTTCTAATTTGTCTGTTTCAGCTGTTTACTACATTGCCTGATGAATATCAACCTGGGCCTGATTTTTATGGACTACCATGGGAGCCTGTAGTTTTCACTGTTTTCTTTGGATTGGTATCCTTTGTCATTTTCTTTTGGAGAACTGTTCTTGTTGTGAGTAAATTAACTTACTTATACCTTAGCACATAAGCACAAGGATTATTTTATATAGTCACTGCCCCCCCACTTTTTTTTCCTTTTCAGTTGCTAAAACACAAATTAGTGGTTTAAGTCAAACTAACCTTATAAAATAATTTAGTGTGGGTGCAGTTGGTAGAACTGGTAATTCTTACAGCCATCCTGACCAGTAGTTTCATACATATCAGAAGTCTTAAAAGTCGGATAAAAGATGGGATAGGTTAGATAAATATCCTTTTATGTAGCATATATGTCTAGTAATCTATATTAAAGAAATAACTATGCTTTGAAGATTTTGGTAATGTTTTTCAGTGGAACAGTGTATTAGATTGAAGACTTAGCACAACATAATTCATTTAGGGGTTATTGTATGTTTGCTTAATGAAATAGTAGGCAGATTTATCTATTTCAAAGCTTTGAGGTACAGAAAATGCTCACAATTAAATGTGAAGTGGAAAAAAAAAGCAGAAACTAAGATTTAAATGTTGATGAACTGTATGTTAATATAAACACATATAAACAGGGGGAAATGCTACAAAGAAATACAGTAAAATGAGAAAAAGGAGATGAGATAATTTTTCCAGTCTTTTATATATATTTTTCCCAGATTTTATGATTTGATCATATGTTCAGAAAATACCTTTTTATTTGGAAGTATAGATTATGTGTTGTCCAAAAATCCATTAAATGTTTTGTTCATTAAGTCTTTTTTTTCTGAGCAGAATTAGTCTATCTCTGTGTATGTGTGTACACATATGTATAAGCGTATATATATACCCTTATACATACTTATGTTTGTACTGTAGGTCATTCTGTTTCATAGTTATTTAACATAATTGGAAGAAAATTATTTTAGGTAAATGGACTTTGCATATGAAAAGCCTAACAGTTAAAGAGGCCAAAAGCATTGAATACAAATCTTTTCAAATCTGAGTATTCTTTTTCTGATTTCTTAATTATATCAGACATATCATTGTTAAGATAAGTTTCCTCTCCTTGTACAATTGAGTGTAAAATCTCTTAAAAAGTATTCCCTTCTTAAATAGAAGAATCATTTGCCTGGATTCCTGTGAGGAACAGTTCAATCTCATTGAACTTTTTCTCAGCTAAAAGGAAAAAGGAAATAGAAGGATAAAGAGAAGGAAAAAACATGAAAACACTTTATATTTCTCTCTTGTTTCTCATTTCAAGAACCCCGGGACCTGTTTCTCTTTTCACTAGGTTATGTGGGATCTGGTTCCTAGTTGTTGCTCCTCAGTTTCGGCATTTGACTTTGGAGCTTTAGTCTCTTCCTTAGATGACTGCTTTTATGACACTTCCCATTTTCCTCTGTTGTCATTTTGAGTAAAAGGTTAGCAAGGCTATGACATTAAAGAAATGCCATTTCTTTCTGTGTTGGAGTTTTCTGAATGCAATTTCCTATTACGAAGATCCCATGGATGATCCATGGACACATCTGAGTATCCCATCACCATTTATAACATTTGAAAGGACAAGTATATGCTAAGTTACAAAGAAATTTAGTGATGTTTTTTAAAAATTTCTGCTTAGGTTTTATTATCAGGCAGTTTATTGCTGTCTTTAGGAAATGATTGTTTTTGTCCTTTCCAGAATATGTTAATTGTCATTTCTCTAGTTGCTTGTGCATTTTCTTCTAGCAGTCTTCCCTTTCAGATTTCTTGCTATATATTTAGTGGTTTGTAGAAATAAGATGATGTAGCCTCTTAGTTTCTAAACTCAGCCAATAGCCAAATTTAAATTGGAGTTCTAAGATGTTTTCTGGTGAGTGAAAGTGGCATATCTTAGTACAAATATTATGCCTTTAATATTGTTTCCTCAGATTCCTTTTGAATAGTCATTGTTTCTGGACTTTATCCTGGTTATTTAGAATTCTCAAGTAAATGATTTTGAGTACACATACACACACACATTCACACACATCTTTACTGTGAAATAAGGTACATATCTTAGTGTTTTTATGTCAGAGCCTATTTATGAAATATCACTACCAATTAAATTTAAAATGCTTGTTAACCTTTACTTATTTTTAATCCTATAAATTTATTATCCTGAACCAGAATGTTATTAAATTCTCACTTGGTTATGATTCTGACTGTTGTTTTAGGAATGCTGTTTCTATTGAGCAGATGTTTGACATCAAATTTAATCTTTTTTCTCTCTTCTAGGTAAAAGATAGAGTATATCAAGGTAAATTTTTAGGTTTCTTAAACTTGTATTGTATTGGTGTTTGATGTGTGTTTTATGTATGTTAGAAGTGGATACAGTGACTTTTAATGTCTATTACTTTTTTACCTCCTGAAAATTTTACTATTCCTAGGTTGCTAGCATGGATAATAGAGTAGATGATGATGGTTCCAACTCTGAGATAGGAGATAAAGAGGAGGAACAAATTGTGGATAGGGAGATGATGTTTTAATTTGGGGCAGATTAACTTTGAATATTGATGTAATGCAGATGTATTACATTTGAAGAGTATTTCTATGCTAATGATTTAATCATGCATTAAGTAATTGAGTAGATAATTTAAAGAATGGTAATGTGAATCAGTATGCTTTCATTTCTGTTTTTCTTTGCAAAGAATTAAATGATTCCATTTTCTGAAAAGAAAGTGTTTTGAGAAGGGAGGAATATCAAGCTACAACACTTTAATGTATTTCCCATCTGTGAAATAAGCTTAAATTGAAATATCATTTTGGATGGGAGGGGTACCTGGGATTGAACTCTGGGGCACTCTACTTAGCCACATCCCCAACCCCCTATATTTAGAGACCAACTATTGCTGAGGCTGGCTTTGAACTTGGGATCCTTCTAGCTCAGCCTCCTGAGCCACTGGGATTACAGGGGTGCACCACCGCCCCCAGCAAAATATCATTGTTCTTATATTTTTCTTAAATTTTAATAATTTTATACTCTTATTGCTAATAAGCATAGATTGCTTTTTAAAAGCATAATACTTATGCTAAGAAGTATTTCCTCATAGTACCATATAACATGTCTTTGCTTTTAGTAGATTGAGTAATTGAATTTCATTTAGTGATTGTAATAATCTTGTGTATTTCCCCCTTTTAGTCACTGAACAGCAAATTTCCCAAAAGATAATCAATTTCATGAAAGAAAATGAAGAACTGATACACAAATTTTCAAAGTATGAAGAGAAGGTATAATTATTTTTTTGTTTCTTTCTCCCTTGGTTCTAGCTTGAATCATTTCTACCTGTTTTAATTTAAAAATTGTATTTTAAAATTTTTGTTTCATTATTTCCTACAAATCATCCAAATTCTAAGCAGTCATATGTATTAAGTACTGCTTTCTTCTGGAAAGGGTCACTTGTCTGGAAGTAACTTGTATAATAGCACTATAATTTGTGTATCTTAATTCTGAATGCTTTATTTACATAGATGAAGGAATTAAAGAAACAGGTCCAAGAAACCATGAAACAAAATATGATTCTTTCTGATGAAGCAACTAAATATAAGGTAAAAATCCCTTCTTTGGGGGGAATTACATTCTAAACTCAAAAGTAAATGTAATGAGTGAGTAATCTTGACACCTTTTTCCCCAGGATAAAATAAAGCTTCTTGAAAAAGCTAAAGAATTTCTGGATGAGAGAACTAAAACTCTTCATGTTATGTTAGAATCTGAAAGAGAACAGAAAGCTAAGAATCACGACTGGGTAAGAGTTTTGCTGCTAAGTGTTCCTGTAATTTGGCTTTTGAAATATTTTGTAAAATTGGTTAAGTTGAACTTAGTCTAGCTGTTAATTAAAGTAAGATTAGGAGTCAAGGAAGTTGAACCCACTTCTGTGCCCATTTTGTGGAACTTTTAAGTACTGATACAACAAATTATTTTTATGGGCCTAGGAAATATTTTTATTCTCAACCTTGGATAATTTTCATATTGCTTTGCTCTGCCCTTGGAAACATGCATATCAACTAAAAAACTATTGTCCAATTGAACAGTATTTGTTTACTTTTTACTTGAAAGAGTAATGAATTAATCAATTTTCTGTACTTAAAAAAATTTTACTTACATATTTTATTTTCAATTTCTATAAGTTTCTGTAATTACATAAAAGTTGCAAAAGATAGTAGAGAGTGTGTTCTGAAATATCCTACCCTCAAGTAAGCTTGATTACCTAGCTGAGGTAGTATTTATCAGATTTCTCCACTGTAAAAATTCTTTCCAATCTTTTTCATATTATATTCTTTGGAAGTTACCATGCACAGCCCACAGTAAAAGTATGAAGAGTTACGAGCTCAGGATGCAGCTCATGGTAGAGCACTTGCCTAGCATGCATGAGGCCCAGGATTCAATCCCAGGCATTGCAAACAAAGATTGCAGAGTTATGTCCACTTCCTTAAGGAGCGAATATCTTTATAAATTTTTGGGAATTCTTCTGTATGTGAGATTAGTCTATTCTCCCTTAAATTTTAACATTTTTTACTTCAAATAAGAAAATTTTAAAAATGATCTTAGGAAATTTTTTTCTCTATCACTAGAAAAAAAATTACTAATTTGAACTGGTTTATTTGAAACAGTAATTAATTAATTTTCTATGCTTTAAAACATTTTATTATTGCATTATGATTTTCTATACTTTGACCTTTTTTTCTGGTTATCTCATAAACAGTAAGGTTGTGGGTGCCATGAAATATTTATGACTTCATTTTCCCTCATCTCTTTCAGTTCTTGATTTTTTGCTTAGTCCAAAGCTGGGTCCCCTGCATTTACCTGAAATGTAATGGGATGGCTTGACAAATATTTTATTGTGTTTATCTTTTTAGTATATATATGTGTGTACACACACACACACACACACACACACACACACACACATATCAGTATTTCTACTGAAATCCTAATGCATATTTTGTGTTCTGTTTTCACCTGGCAGATAATGGAAAATAAGAAATCTATAGAGAAGCTTGAAGATGTCATTTCAGTGAATACTTCTGAACTTTCAGAGGTAAAGCTGCCAACTCTTGCTAACGGGATATTAATACTACATCTTAGTTTTGTTGCGGACCAAAAATTTGAAGTGTGCTAAAATGTGCAAAAAATGAGAACTATATGATGTCTGGTTTGGGAAAGTATAACTCTGTTTTTTCTTTGGAATTAATTCACTAACTGTAGTGTTTTGCATTAGCTTCAAATTGTCCTCAATGAAGCTAAGCTTCGTGAAGAGAAGGTGAAGTTGGAATGCTGTCAGCTTCAGAAAGAAAATACCATGCTTACAAAGACGAAAGAGCAGGTAAAGAAAATTTGATGTCATACATAATGTAAACTAGAGAAGTGAATATCATTATCTTGTATCTTTCTTGGATCTGTTTCTGAGGTAAGAAATATTCATTTAGGACCTTTTCTAGATATGCAAAGTTTAAACATGCTCCCTAAATTGAGTGCATATATATGTTCTCCATCTGTTTTGGATTTTTGGATTATTGCTTTTCTTATCAAATGTCAATCAGTTATTAACTTGCATAGCCTCAAAGAAACTTTTTAAACCAGAAAATTAAGTATTTTATGATCCTCTTTTGAGTAGTTACTGATTCACCGGCCAAGAGAAGATTACATGATAAGGAGTCTAAATTTAGGAGACAGTCATATGTGTCCAGCCATTCCTGCTGGAGGTAAATTATTTGAATTGGCAGCAATTTTCTGGGGAATGCAATAAACAGGGTCAACTTCCTGAGAGCTCTGATGTTCTTACTGCAGCTGTGAGAGTTGGGGCCACTCGGCCCTCTTCCTTAACCAAGGTCTCAACCCCCTCGATTGAGGCAGGCCACTGAGGAGTATGGTTCTCTATTTCTTTGTCTAAGTCTTGTAGTCCTGATGTATCCAGTGCAGAGACCCCTCCTTAACCCACAGGAATTCATGTGTTTTGACTTTTCAGTTGCAGCAGGAAGTCAAAGACTGGTGTACATCACACGCTGAGCTCAGTGAACACATCAAATCATTTGAGAAGACCCAGAAAGATTTACTTGTAGATCTTAATCACAAAGATGATACTATTAATGTAAGTTTATACTCCAAATACATGTTTCATCTCATGAATTCTCCTGAAATCTTCTGAATTAAAATCGAGAGTCTTCCAACCTTTTGCTTCTTTTCTAGGCTTTGACTAATTATATCATACAGTTGAATCGGTTACAATGTGAATCTAAATCTGAGGATCAAAATAGAGTAGATGAGTCAGATGAATTAACCAACGGAGAGGTAGCAGGTAAGATCAATCTCAGGGAGGTTGAATCCTTTTTTTGCTTTCCTGTCTTTAATTAAGTATTTATACAGATGCCACTTTTCAGCTGGCTGATTTTCTTCTTAAGCTTCAGGGTTGTAGACACATATCACTGGATCTATAGATATGTCTGTTGCATTGGCAGAGGTGGGTTGCTGGGGTATAATGTAGCAATAGGCATGTGAAGAACACTGACTTTTTCTATCCCATTGAAAACTAGTAAGTACACTGCAGCTACAATAGTCACATCCTATACAATACTTAGAGTATTGAACATTGTACAGTAAGAGAAATTTATTTCTTAACTTATGCAGATGATAGTTGATTTTGATACTCATCATCTCTATGGCTCTGTGGTTTTAAGGTCCACAGTCAGTCTTAAGAGTCCGGAGGTAGTTGGAACCATAAACTAAGGCTGTGAGAACAGAGGCTAGAGACTATCAGAAAGCTAGAGAGAGGGAGTGTAACAGTGTTTACTGATGAGGAAAATATTTCCAGATGTTTTCTCCCAAGTTGGATATTGCTTACATAGCAAGTATTTCAAACCACACCTGGTAGTAGATTCAGGGAGAAAATAGAGGATTGAATCTTTCTAAATAAGACACTTACTTGCCCAGGTGAAGATAGATCTGAGAGAGAAGAAAAGCTTTTATCTTACAAGAATAGCATAGATAACATTTTAGTTGTGCAAACTAGAAATTCACCTTTTTTTGTTTTGTTTTTAAGACAGACACAGTACTTTTATTTATTTTTATGCTGAGGATCAAACTCAGTGCCTCACACATGCTAGGTGAGCACTCTACCACTGAGCCACAACCCCAGCCTGAAATTCACCTCTCTCTCTCTTTTTTTTTTTTTTTAAATCTAAGCTTGCAATTCTCTTAAAAGTCATTAGTCTAATCAGTTTGGTTATTTAATTGATTTTTTTTTCTTCTGGTGTTTGAACACAATCATTATTTAGTTTGGGGAAGTTAGGAGAATATAGAGTTAAAAGTAAGGAAAGAAAAAGCTAAAGTCTTTTGTTTTTTAGGTGATCAGAATAAGAAGATCAAAGATCAAATTAAGCAGATGATGGATGTCTCTCGGGTATAGTTCTTTGTAAGAGTCCCATAGTGCCTGTGAATTCTTCCTGTGCCTCACTTTTAAGAATACCTCTCTTTTCTGCAATTTTTAGACACAAACTACAATATCAGTAGTTGAAGAGGATCTAAAACTTTTACAACTTAAGCTAAGAGCCTCGATGTCCACAAAATGTAATCTAGAAGGTGGGTTCTTCTTGAAAAGAAATTGCCATGTTGGAAAGACTTAAAATTTTATTGGAAAGATAAAGAATGACTTCTGGCTTTCATGCTTCTTACTTTTCTTGGCACTACTCCCACAAACAAGTTCTTAAGTCCTTGTACACATATAGAGATAAAGCTGTTTTATCCTTTACAGACCAAATAAAGAAATTAGAAGGTGACTGCAATTCACTACAGTCTTCTAAAGTTGGACTGGAAGAGGAATGCAAAACTCTAAGGCAGAAAGTGGAGATTTTAAATGAACGCTACCAGAAAAATGAGATGGCACTACAAAAGTAAGATTTTCATTGTTTGTTATTGTTATCACTGTGTGAACTAATAGATAATTTTATCTTTTCTTAAGATTATTTACAATTTCTTCTAGTTGTAATAAGTAGAGATTTGTCTTTTTTCCTTTGTGTTTTGTTTCCTATAAGTTGCATTTTTCTTTCCATCGTCAGTCTTAAGGGTCCTGAGGTAGTTGGAACCGTAAACTAAGGCTGTGAAGACATCATAATCAATTGTCAAATTCATATGAAGGCAGGAAGTGGTAAAATGGTATTAACAGTCACTGATGTGGAAATACCTCTCAAAGTTCTAGACCCTTTCTATGATCCCCCTATTTATTTTAATTACCTTTCATTGTGATCAGTTATGTAATTCTAATGTTTTGAACTTGTATCTCTAACTCTGGACCTTTAAAAATACTGAGTGATTTGGAATGACATGTTTTAGTAGAATAAAAACTTCAAAAAGGAATAATATTTACTTATTGATGGTACAAGTTTTGGACTTGAATATCTCAGATGTTCACACAAAATGGAACTGTGGCAAGGACCTTAGGAGTTATGATTACAGAAGTACTTGTTTGGAGTATATATTTATATATTAATCTTCTCAGTGTGAAGCTAGTTATTTTTTGAAAGTTCATTTGAAGTTTTTAATCCACAAAAAAACTTGAATTCTCTAAAAATAGGTTGTGTCAGATATTATTTGTTTGCACCTGATTTTACTCTTCGGTATATATATATCTTGTAAAGCAAAGACAGAACTTCTTACAGACGACTTCTGTTGCCTAATTAATGCATTAAATATTGAAACCTTTCCATTAACTTTTCTAAAATTCTGTGATCTCCAATTGACCTTTTTAGAATCTCAAATTTTTGTTCAGGCCAGTTCTAAATTCCTGGCCTGTTTCAAAGAAACATTTCTCATTTTATCACTTTTTTTAAAAAGAACACTTGTTTTCTCTGTCCCTACTAATAATCTGAATGACCTAAATGGCAATTAATTTTCTTTGTAATGCAATTAAATTGTAGCACTATTTTTCTCAACTCCTCCAAAATTCATTCAGTCATCATCTGTGGTTTGTACTCTTTTTACTCATCCCCAGGTACTATGTTAGTTCATGCCTCTGTCATCTTTTCTGTTTCTAACCTAGATCATCTGTCTTCATTCTCCATTTTTTATATTTGTATATAACTTATTTCAAATTCTTAGTAGTTTTCTCTATAGCCGCTTGAGTGGACTTTCTAAAATATAAGTCTGTCCATGTCAATATGTGCCTGTGGTTTATGAAGAATTTGCTTTCTATTTGATGACCTGTTCTTTTTTTCTTCCTTGTATCTTTTTAATAGTTTAAATATGTTTAATTATTTTCCTCATCCCCTGTATAAGCTTGATGTAATCATAAATTATAATGGAATTATAATTATATAATTATAATTTTATTCATCTTCTCATAATTTAAAGGCCATGGTATATATTCTGGATTTAATAAAAACCTGACACAGATTAATAGGTTTATTATTTTTTTATGGGCTTTAAGTAGCTCCTGAATCAGATAACTGTTGTGGCATTATATGTTAGTACTTCATATACTGTGAACTCCACAAGACATTCATTCAATTTATACACATATTTAAAGTTTCTATAGTTCTTCATTCTACACTGTTGGTTTCTTATTTGAAATTATTTTCATTCTATTTGAACATTGTCCTTTAATGATAGATTTGATTAGTGTATCAAAGGCAGTACAAGGATAAACAGAGAATAGTATTTTATCCACTAAATATTGCTACCTTTATAATCTGTATTAGATTGACATGAACTTCATGATTAGAGTTAAAACCAGTTTCCATTTTTAAAGGATCTTTCTTTTGGCTACTGAATTTTGACTGTTACTTTTAGCAATTTAAAAATATCCAATTAATTACCATCTGTTTTAAATTTTTTCTTTAAGGAGTCCATTATCATTGTTGTTTGGTCTTATCCCTCCCCTAGTTTCTATAGTCCTTTCTCTGTTTTTTTAACAGTTGTATTGGGAAGTGCCTAGATGTAGTTTTCCCCACCCCACCCACTTTTCCTCTTGCAGTTATGTTGCTTAGGACCATTAAACACTTCTTGAATTTTCGAGTCTTTTTCTAAATGTTGATTTTACCTCATTCTCTCTTCTGATTATAATAATGCATATTAGAATTTGATTTCCCCTGCCTCCTACATTCTGGATTTACTTCTTCTGGATATTTTCTTCTGACCTGTCTTAAAAGCGCTAGGATTTATTTTACTTCCCAAATCTGCTGCTAAAATCATTCATTGAGTTTAGGATTTTAAAAAATTCAGGGTTTAAAATATTATTTTAGTTGTAGATGGACACAATATTTTATTTTTTATAGGATTTTTTAAGAGAGAGAGAAAGAGAATTTTAATATTTGTTTTTTAGTTTTTGGCAGACACAACATCTTTGTTTGCATGGGGTGCTGAGGATTGAACCCGGGCCGCACGCATGCCAGGCGAGCACGCTACCGCTTGAGCCACATCCCCAGCCCAACAAATATTTTATTTATTTTATGTGGTGTTGAGGACTGATCCCAGTGCCCCACACATGTGGGGCCCGTGCTTCACCACTGAGCCACAACCCCAGTCCTATTTCGGTACTATAGCTCAAACCCAGGACCTTGAGCCATGTGCTCTACTATTGAGCTACCGCCCCAGACTCCTTGCTCTTTCTCATAAGGGACTAGGGTCTTACTGCTTTCCAAGCTATCTTTAATCTCATAATTCTGCCTCTGCCTCCTGAGTATCTTCGACTGTAGGTAGGTCACCACACCCAACTATTTCTTGGTTTTATAGTTTCTAATCCTTTGACAAAATTCATCATCTTTTTTTTTTCCTCTTTTGTGGTGCTGGGGTTTGAACCCAGAGCCTTGTGCATGCAAGGCAGCACTCTACCAACTAAACTATATTCCCAGCCCTGAAATTCATAATCTTGACTTTACTTTTTTGACCATATAAAGCACAGTGATTTTAAAACATGTGCGGATTACCCCATTAGCTGGTTTCCTTTTCTGTGTGATTTTTTTCTCACAGAATTTTGTCTTATGGAGTGCCTGGTCAGTTTTGATTGGCCAACATTGTTGTGATAATTATAGATGAAATTTGAGGACTAAAACGAAGTTATCTTCTTATAGAAAAGTGTTGAGGTTACTTGAGTAAGATTGTCACTTTAAACTTAGTCAGCAATTAAGATAATTCAAAAATGACTTGTCTTTTCAATGTTTCAGTATTGTTCCTTTTGGATTTTTTGCCTGTTCATCACTTAAGTGTGCAGTACTTTCTAATCTACACTCAGAGACTAGGGCTTTTATTAAGGGTCCCTTTATTGGTAGCCTCTTTTTTCCTCTAAGCCCAGGAATTTAATGAAGGCTTGGTTCAGACTCATATCTTTGTGTTATCTTTAATAGGAGAAAAGTACCTTAAAGTGCCAGCCTTACTTGTAATTCTGAGATTCCTTTTTCTAATGGATCTTGGCCACATACATATATCTTCACTGACTTTTTAGCTTGGATCCCTTCAAACACAATTTTATATTCTTATAAAGATGTTTTGATTGTTCTTAGTGCTCTCAGACTAACTCTTTGATAATTGGAAACAAAATTCTCTCTGTCCTTCAAGATTCAGTTTTCTCCATATTCCTTCTTAAGCCACTGGGGAAAATTATTATATTCATTTAGGCATCATTTATACCTGAAACAGTGAGCTCTTTTATTCTTTAGCATCTTACAAGGTAACTAGTATATTATAGCCACTCATAAAATACTTGCTGAAGAATTAAATGAGAAGCTATATAAGAATATATAATCCCCTTTTTCTATTTGGTATCAGTAATCCTTTTTTACTGTAATTCTTCTGATTTATGGAAAATTAAGTTTCAAGTTAATTATCTTTTGAATTGGAACTATGGCTAAAGTAGTACAAGGATAGCAGAAAATAGTATTTTTTAAATCATTAAATGTGGCTACCTTTGTGTCAGTAGATGAACATCTTGAGTTTCATGATCAGAGTTAAAAACTTGTCAGTAGATAATACTCTGATAGTGGGTCAGTTTGGCTTCTTTTTCTGGTTGATAGACATTATCAAAACTCAGATTTGTCTTTTTGCTTAATTTACAATTCTTTTGAAATAGATATCTAAAGTGTGAAAAATGTTCTGTGGTTAATTGCATAGCTAAAAGACATATTCTAGAAGATTTTTTCTTTGACTGAATATATCCTTATTATGGTACCAGTCTTGGATTGAGAAAAGAGTTCCTCCATGACAAAGATATACTTAGTGTCCTACCCATGGCAGAAACGAGAAAAGAATTATCCCCTGCTTTATCCTAATATGTTTAATTGTGTTAGGTTGATCAGTCCTGATCTTCCACATTGAAGTAAAGTGAGTTTTTATTATCTTATACACAGGAGACTTGCCCTTGGGGCACATGTTGTTTTCACATTTATTTTATTTACTGGTAAGTAGAGAATTAAGAGGAGAAGTTAGAAAATGTAAGTGATTTGCCAGAGTTTGATTTATGAAATTGCAGGGTTGAATTCCTATTTTATGTGCCTAAGCATTTTATAGAATTGTGGGAAGTGATATTCACAAAGAGAAACTTTTGATTTGATAACTGGCTTTATTTTAGGAAACTGAGTCAAGAAGAATGTGAGAGACTAGAAAAAGAGCAGCAGCTGTCAGCTGCAGATGAAAAGGTGTTTTCCGCTGTACAGGAAGTTGAAAATTACAAGTGAGTTCAGTTTCTAAAGGAGGGTGTCAATGTCTAATGAATTAGTGTTAGCTTTTTTTTTAATCATTTTTTTTACATTATGTAGATAGAAGAAAATAGCATGGAAGTATAAATAACGAGAGGATATGAACACATTCAATTCACACAGGAGAAAAAATGAATTTCAACTTAACAAATGAAAAATGTTAACAAAAATTTACTTGTACCCAATGGGCAAGACCATAGGGAACTTGGTCAACGCAAACAGTTCTGGGGGTTTTGTATGTTGTAGTAATTCTTTAAGAAATCAGTTTGCTGTGTGTTATATCAAGACCCACAAAAGTGTGGCATTTGATAGACCTTGGAAATCTTCTGTGGATATAATTTGAAAAAAAGAAAAAAAGTTTTAAGGAGGAAGATATTTCTAGCAGAATTACTTGAGAACACACTGATGAACAGTTAAGGAAATTATAATTTATCAATTCAGAATCTCTAGCAATTAAATGATAAAGAAGTTATTAGTATTAGGTTTTCATTTTATTTATTTATTTTTGGTGCTTTACTACTAAGCTACATCCTTAGACCTTTTTTTTTACATTGAGACAGGGTCTCAGTTGCATAGGTTCCCACTTAATTGCTGAGACTGACCTCGAACTTGTGATCCTCCTGCCTCAGCTTCCCAATCATTGGGATTACTGGCATGTGGCATTGCACCTGGCCTGTAGTATTAGTTTTGATCACACTGGATTCATATAACTATAGAAATGTTTTTCTTATGTATGATAAAAGTCTTTAAAAGTATAGCTGATGGAATAAAGGGAAAATGGTCAGAATGTTTCAAATTTTATTCAATTGTTGTAATACTTAGGCGGAGAATTGAAGAGATGGAAGAAGAATTACAGAAAACCGAGCGCTCATTTAAAAACCAGGTAGTAATTAATACTGTCCTGTAGTTGCAGAATTCTTTGATATCTAATACAGACAATTATAGGCTATTATAATGAATCCCTAAAAACATATTTTTAATGTGTTGTCTTTTTCAGATTGCTATGCATGAGAAGAAAGCTCATGATAATTGGGTAAGATTTTTTTTTTCCCTTTTCTTTATTTTTTGCATAGCCTACCGCAACTGAATTTGAATATTTTCTCTTTAATAGCTCAAAGCTCGTTCTGCAGAAAGAGCTATAGCTGAAGAGAAAAGGGAAGCTGCTAATTTGAGACAGAAGTATGTGATTTTTGGTATCTTACTGTATGTTTTATAGTGTTTTAAGGTTATGCTAGATATTATCTATGATTGCTGTTTCATAATTCAGCCCATTCTTTCTCAATATTCAAGACTACTGGAAATGACCCAAAAGATGGCAATGCGGCAAGATGAACCTGTCATTGTAAAACCAGTGCTGGGGAGACCAAATTTACAAAATCCTCCTCGGAGAGGTAGGGGGCACTTTGTAAAAGGAGCTATTTTATTTCTTGGTGCAGAATGTATGTAAATTACTTTATATTTCTGTGTGTAATGGTTATGAAATAATCTGAATGATTTGCTAAAGCGCGAGGTGTGGGGGTTGGTGTCAGGGAGAAGGCTGCCTTAAAGTAGTAACACGGCATTGTTGTCTTTAGGTCCACTGAGCCATAATGGCTCTTTTGGTCCATCCCCCGTGAGTGGTGGAGAATGTTCCCCTCCACTGACAGCAGAGCCAGGTGGGAGACCTCCTTCTGCTACTCTTAATCAAAGAGATATGCCTAGAAATGGATTTGGTGAGCATTCACATGTTGCTTTATAGTAAACTGCTTCAAGGTTTTGGGTTTTTTTCCCTTTTGAATATTCTAATGAAAACATAGAATTTGGGCCTGTATAATATATAGAAGATAATTTCTTACTTTATCTTTGTGAATGTTTTCTGTAAAATCTGTTCTAGAATAGAAACATTTATTTTTTTCCTGGAGGTCCCTGTATTGTTTTTTTCTTTTAAATTTTACACTGTGAAGTGTAAACCTTTATCTTTAAATTAAATCTCTATGGTGTTCCTTTCCCAAATATTATAAAAGTAGCCTTAAACTTTATGTAGCATACATATTTCCAATATGAAATACTGAGTCTTATTTCCAATTCTAAATAGGACTGTAGTCTTGGTAAGATTGGAAGTCAGGTTATACAGACTAAAGAAAAGGCAACCTACACATACTTCAAGTCTGTAGCTTAAAGTTTAGGACCAGTACGTGTTAATTTGCTGTTCTATCAACCCAAGGCAGTTCTTTATTTTACTTAAATCTCTTCATAAATTGTGATTTACGTATTGGGCAACCCATTTTTTTAAAAATATTTTTAATTGTAGATGGTGTGGTGCTGAGAATCAAACCCAGTGCCTCACACATGCTAGGCAAACACTCTACAACTGAGCTACGACCCCAACCCCTGGCCAACCCATTTTTAATGTTGCTTTCTAGTTATTGTTGAACCCTGACCTGTCCACCAGTGATTTATTTCTTCTGAAAAATACATACAAGGGCTCTGATATTTCTTTCCCAAGGGTCAATGGATGGACCTTTACCTCGTACTCAATGGTCTTCTGAGGCATCTGGGAATCCCGTTGCCTCTGGTAAAGAGACCAAGAAATTTCAAAGAATCTGTAATTGTGGATGCAGGATTTTTATTCTTTTCATGTTAGAATAAGTCTGAATCCATTCTTTGATCTCTAACAGACCCAGGATGTGGTCCAGCTCACATGAACAGCAGCTCCAGAAGTTCTTCTCCAGCTAAGGTGACGGATGAAGGCAAGGTAAGTTCTGTAGTTACTGTGAATCACGTGGTCGTGCAGGAACATGTTGCTTTCCTACAGTACTTGCTCTTTGTTTTATCCTTCTTTGTGTTCTATTTGTACTATCCCATTTGTTTTTTAAAAAGCAAACTGTTCCCCAAGAACCTGAGACGCGCTCAGTTTCTACGATTACTTCTTTGACTGAGCATCCAGTTGGAGTAAGTACTTAGAGGTTGAGAACTGAATTGTGCATTTCTGGGAAGGAGAGCATGACACTGATCTTGTTTGCTTTAAACTGCATGCAATATTGAGCTTACTTTTTTCCTTAACTTGGAAATGTGGCTTAAGTGTGTACAACTATAATGAACTACAGAATGTGAAAAGTTATCACTCTAACTTTATATGGTGTTTTGTGTTGAATGTTCTAAGACAAAGTAAATTCATTATCAATTGTATAATTCATCATTTTTATTTTTGTTTGGAAGAATGCTATTTAAGAATTCCTCCATTTGTGCAAACCCTATTTTGAGTGATTTGAATTAGATTGGTATCAGATTTTCTGAAAGTGAAATACTGTTTCAGTGCAACAATGATAATCTGAAATGACCTCTTGAGCCAGTCCCAAGCAATGGTCTCATTTGTTCACATAAGTGCATTCTCTTGTAACTGTGTTGCTATTATATCTGGTAGGTCTTCTGCAGCTCTATAATAAAATAAATTTTTAATTGTTTAGTTTCAAACCCACTACTCATAGGAAATGATAAATCAATATCTCAAATGTTGTACAGTAAATGAAAGTAAATATTAAAGCCTTGTCTTCCTAATTTGTGTATATAGCATTGTGTTGGAAAATACTTCTCAAGTTCCAGTGTATACATATTCCAGGAATATACATCTCTGGAGCAATCTAAGGGCAGCTTAGATAAGATTTAAAAGAGAGCAAAGACCCGGTTTTAGAGAGGAGTAGAGGCGGGAAAAGCATGGCTTGGAGGCAAACCTAGGATTGAGATCCTTTAATATGCAGTGTGGCCTTCAACAAATTATGATAATCCATTTGCTTTTGTTCCCTCTTATTTAAAACAAGACAGTCTACTTAAAGATCTCAGAGGTTGAATAATATATGAAAGACTTACTGAAGATACTCTGAATAGTAGCTATTATTACATGGGTAGAGAATGGATTTTTCATTTTATTCTGTTCTTAATATGGAAGTAATGAGCTATTGTGATGAAAGGGAAGTGATGGGGGGGGACTCCCTTTGAAATAGGTTGTAGTGAATACAGCATGACATACTGGTCAGAAATCACCTCTGTTAATAACCTCTGCCAGTCCTCTTGCCTTTCCCTTTCCTGTGCAGATATAATCAGTAACAAACTGCTCCCTCTTGTGGAATCCTTCTAACTTCTGTAAGCTGTCAGTGGGAATACACAGGAGGGGTGGGTAGAGTTTTGTTGCACTGATGGTGTTCTCTGGACAGGTGCCTGTTTTGGGTTTTAGCTTTTATCGGTGTTGGTACTTTGTCTTAATACATAGGAATTTTAAAACTTTTAACTGCTTTCAAATCTTAAATTGCAGGTTAATATGGCTATGAAAGGGCCCCCTCCTTTCTCAGGGGTACCCTTCATGGGCCCCCCTATGGGACCCCCGATGGGACGGCCTCCACCACCTCCCTTTTGGTATGGACCGCCATTTCAGCTCGGTGGGCCTTTTGGGCCTCGGCCAATTCCTCCACCATTTGGTATGATGATCTGAACAGTAGTGATTGACTTATAAATCACATTCATCTTTCATTTCTATTGCTTGCTAAAACAGTTGGTTGCTATCTCAGGTCTTAACAATGAAAGGATACAGCTGAGTACATTTTAACTTTTCCTCCAGTTTTCTGGGACATATGGGACACTATATAATCTTATACTGAGATAGGCAATAGCTATCTCATAGACAAGGATAAGGGGCTATATAGAGAAAAGCCAGAAATATTACTTCTGCAGATGTTTGTTGAAAATATGTTGATATGCACTGCAATAGATGGAAAGGTGGATGAGACACATGTCATAACTTAAAATTTTGTCACAGATATGAAAATCCTATAACATAAAGTTTGTAATCACCCATAATGGAGGCATAAGCAGTAGGTTATAGAATATAGAAAAGGAAAAGTCAAACCCTCCTTACCTTGAGAAAAGTCAGAGGGAAGTGTTAAAGAGGAAGATTTAACAGTGACCTAATAAATGTTGCTGATTTAATTAGGTGGCTGTGGAAGGCCTTTTCCAGGAGGGCATGCACCTTGATTCTGATGGCATGTGTAAAGTCCATGCTGAAATACTTCATGAATTTTTAATGGATACAGTAATAAATAGTGGGATTTCCTTTTATCAAAATTTCTTTGATGTAGTAAAGTTCTTATTTCATAATCTATCATCTTGTCATGGTAATATAGTACTTCCAAATATAAATGGAGCTCTTGTGAGATAGAAATAATTCTGCAATTATATAGTAGGGAAAGAAAAAAGATAAACCTGGAGCTAGGTAGAGCCATGTTTAAATCCTTAATATGTTGCTTCATGGCTGGTTGGCCAGGCTATAACCTAAATTTGTTCCATTTCAGTTTGCCTCATCTGGCAAGTCAGGATGTTCACCAGTTGATGTTCTAGGCTTGGGAGAAATTAAAGACTATATTAACATACTTGAAATCACCCAAGTTCAGAAATTTCTGAGTATTTACATAACTTCCTTTTTATTTTCCAGGTCCTGATACGCGTCCACCAATAGGCTTCAGAGAATATGCACCAGGTGTTCCACCTGGACAACGGGATTTGCTTTTTGACCCTCGTGATTTTTTTCCAGGACCTGCACCATTTAGACCTTTAGGCTCATTTGGCCCAAGAGAGTACTTCATTCCTGGTGCCCCATTACCACCTCCAACTCATGGTCCCCAAGACTATGGGCCACCACCTGCTGCAAAAGACTTAATGTCTTCAGGCTTTAAAGATGAACCTCCACCTACACCCGATTCTCAGAGTAGTGAGGGCTGTTCACAGGCCTTAAAACAGGGCCCATAAAATTAACCTCTGACACTTAGTCAGAAAGTGGACTATGAATTATTCATTGTGTTGAAGGATTATTGGCTTCAAAATATAAAAGTTTATTTTAAATGGTTTATGTTTTTAGAATGAAGCTGCCTTGGCGCAGTATACATTTGGAGCCAAAATATTTTCCCCCTAAATATCCCCCACTTAAACTAGAGTATCCTTCCAACTTTAAAATGTGCAATAAGGAACACCTTTGTTTTAGTTAATGTAGCATGTACAATTGCTAAATGATTTAGAATGTCATAATTATGGACATTTCCTGTGGAAATGCTTTAAGAACATGTATTTCCATTATCCTATTTTTAGTGTATTCCAGTTGATAACAGAGAAATGGTGTTTTATAAGCTTGATTTTTCTCTTTAAATATCTGTTCGCAGAGACTGTTACGCTAAAAATGTTTACTCAAAGATCATAAACTTCATTTTCCTTCTTGCTGAAGTTCTTTGTTGTAATAGTTCATAAAAAATTGTTTATTAATATTTCCTAAGTGTCTGTTGATTCATTGGATCGTCATGAGACTTTGTGCCATTGGGGAAGCATGTAAACTCACTCTCAGAACTGAAGATGGTGACTTGGCAGCATATTTCCTGTTGCTCACTGGAGTTGACCAAGGCTGGACCTTGGTCAACTGTGGACTTATACAGAGGAATTTCTTTTACTTGTGAGAAGTCTTGTGGCTCTATTTTTGTAGCACATTCATGTACTTTTTTCTAACCACTGTCCATGTGAGAATGGTTTTCTGAGAATGAGTTTACATTAGTAGCAAGAGTTGTTTGACTTGAAGTTCTACTGCTTTTGCCATTATTGCATTATAACAGTAAAATATAGGGTGGTATGTTGTGTCTATAAAAAATAAGGAAATGTCTTTTAAAAAATGTACACACACACTCTTCTCTTTCCCATAACTTGCCACTGATTTTCAAGGAATATGATAAAAAAATTAGAAAAGTATAATCCTCTGAGAAAGAATGAATGAAACTCTAAGGCTTATAAGGTCTTTAATCAGCAACTATGGGCTGAATTAAATTTTTTTTTTTTACAGATACTCAAATATATTTTATTTAAAAATCAATTAAAGCAAGTCCTGAATCTGTAACTACTGTCTTTAAAACAATGTTTCTAAGAACTAGCTCTCCAGAGCTGTAATTTTAATTACAGCAATTTTAACAGTACATTTTAAGAGGTTTAATATTTAAATAAAATTATAAAAGCCTGGTACTTTTGTTTACTGCTAGACCATATTCTTCCATTCTTTAAAGTTCCAGAAAGTAATAGGATTGTTGGAACCTAGAACATATCATTGTTCTTTTATGTCCCCTAAGTATTCTCAAAATAGGGGCAAAAGCTTCAGTGTGAAACAAAATCTCTGTGAAACAAAATCTCTAAACTATTGAAGATGACTCAGAATCAAAAAGAATTTGAGTCCGTTAGGAAGAATTCAATCTACATAGCCTCCATTTAATATCAGAAGCAGCAGCTGTGTGTAAGAGGAAAACTATATAATAGTTTATGCCATTTTTAACCATGTAAAATAAAATTTAAGTCACAAACACCAATTTTGAATGTATCTTTCAACCTCTACAGGACACAAGGCAATGCTGAAGTTACTATAACTTCTAATTTTAAGATAGCATTTAAATAAAGGTGATGTCAGCTAGGAAGATAGATTTTCAAGGAAAGGCAGATTTATTTTTTTATTCAAAGCAACAGTAGTTTTCCTTCTAAAGCCTTTTTTGTATTTATTCTATTAGTAAGCTATAATGCATTCTACATAGTTTATCTGAGCAGTTCTGAACCCACCCATAGTTGCCTCTCCTTACATCCATCTGATTGTACCACTTCTGTAGCAAAGCCCAAGGTAGCTGCCCATATACCGGTTGTGAGAGAATACTGTCCCTTGATTCAATTATACTTTTGTATCTCAAAAGTTTTAGAAGTCCTCTCCAGCAAATTGTGTTTGAGTTTAGTTACTAAAATCATTTCATTTGTGAAGCAGTAGTGTTTCAACCTGAAAGTATTACTGCTATAGTTGTAATTATTGTCCAGTGACTCATCCCCTCCCACACTAGAAAGTAAATTTAAACAACTAATTTGTGAGATACAGATTGTTTTGTGTTAATTGCTTCAAGATAAAACCACCTTTTTTGGCAGGGGAGGTTTGGTCATTCAGGTCTGAATTAAAGCTAAGCTAATGACAATGTTCAATTTAAGTTTGTTTAATGCTGATGAAAGACATTCATACAAAGCATCCTCTTTTTTTTTATATAACCCCATTCTTTGAGCCACAACCCCAGCTGCCACCACCAGTGGTAGAGTACTTGCCTAGCACAGGCAAGGCCCTGGGTTTAATCCTCAGCATCACATAAATAAATAGAGGTTAAAAAAATAAGCATTCTTATGTGAAGGATGCTAAATGTTTCTTCATATAAATTATCACTTTGAGGGGCTGGGGTTGCGTGTGAGGCACTGGGTTTGATCCTCAGCACCACATATAAATATAAAGGTACTGTGTCCATCTACAACCAAAAAAAAAGGTTTTTTTTTTTTAAATTATCACTTTGATATACATGTATCAGTTTTGCTACATTTTAATAGTAGATTTTAAGGGAGCAACTTCAACATCAGTAACATCAAACAAAAAGGTAATGAGTACTCCACAGGGTACAGAGTGCTGCCAAGCACCTTGGAAAGTTTACATGACATGGAGAAGATGAGGCCCTTCTCTTGAGAAGTTTACAGTCTGGAAATTTTGACTACTCAGAGTTTCAGTTGAGTGAACATTTTATTAAGGCAAATTCTTTATTTCCTAGAACTACTGTAGACTGAACTATTTTTTGCACTTGTGAAATTAACTCAATCCAGATGAAAGAAAAGACTAAATTTGGTTGAGAATTCTTTCAGGCTCATATGGTTTTATTAACATTCATCTAGTAAACAAAATTGACCTAACAGACAACTGAAAAATTAAAGACTAGATCTCTTGAAGTGCAAGGGCTAAAATAACTGTTATTCATTTTAAAAAGCAAACAGATGGTATGATTAGGGTTTACACTAGTTTAAAAATAGGCCAAGTATTGCATTCCCTTCATGCATTGTTCTTTTAAAATAGTGAATATTAAAATACATGGGTTCTACATGTAACCCACAAAAAAGCTCCTCACAAATCTTTATGTTCTGTGTATCAAATATCCACCTTGTGTACTATGAAAGTTTTATTTATGTCTCATCATTAAGTTAAAAGTAATGTAAATGGTGAAATTATAATAGGCTAATGACCTGCATATTTTCATATGAATGTCAATATATCTAAATAGGAAATAAATGGCAGTTGTATCTATCTATATTAAAAAAAAATAGAATCTTTCCAGATTTTGCATACTCATCACTTTATAAAGACAAGGTATGCAGGTTTTAAGGTTTCGCAATCAGTTGTCAGAAAAACAGCAGTTGTTCCTGCAGTATCTCATTAGCATCTGACTCAATTATTTTTAGATGACATGATTTAAATCCACCCAAAAATTTGTAATTATTCTGAGAGAGATGGTTTTAATGTTAACCCTGGAATCATTAATGTTAACAACCTAGAAACAATAGCAATGTGATGTAGAACAACTAATCAACATGACTAAAAATATGCTCACTTTCAGAAAAACAATCTGGTCATCTGGAAAAAAATCACAGCTACAATCTGGGGGGCACTCCCATATAAGATATTGATAAGATATTTCTAAGTAGAACTATCAGATGAGGATGAATTTAGGCCAGCTCTAAGGAACAGCCTATAAGACAGACCATAACTGATCCAATTTCCTTTCAAAGCAATCTGGTACTATCCTACCCAATTCAATTCAAAAGTTTGAAGTTAATTCAAATCAAAAGACCATATTGGAGCAAAAGTGAGCAAATGTGTAAACTCTAGCACATTCTTATTGCTGTATTTTAAAGTTTGAAGATGAGCATACCTACCACAGCAGTATTGTTTCAGGAAGCAGGGTAGGAACAGTGGTAATTTAGGAAAAAGACTATTAATTGCACAATTAATAGAAAAGTAAAAACATGTTTCAAAATCTACAATAAACCTTGTATCCAAAGGAGTCATAACAATGAGGTGCTGGACTTTAGTTCTGTGGTACAGCTTTGCAATGAACTCACTGGCCTATAGGTACGGCTCACTTCCTGCCTCCTGAAGAATGAATATGCTACCCAGAGCTATGATGATTTCTACTGAGTGGTAAAATTCACAGAAATTCCACATTACTCATGTCAGAATCATTCCTTGTGCAAAGTTTGATGTAGATGAAGATAAAGTGGTTTCTTGGTCAATAACTGTAATTTCTGTAATAACTGTAATCAGTGGGTTTCTTGTATCTGTAACCACAATAGAAAGATGATTGTTTAAAATACTTTGATGATTGATTTACTCCAATGTTACATTCTAGATAAGAGGGACTAAGAAGAAACATGAACTAGTAACCATTAGAACAGTATGAATCTTATATGTATATCACTTACAGTTCTATTACAATTGGCCCAGGTTTAATCTCATCCATCTCCATGAAAGCAAAACACTTGGTGCTGGTAAACCTTTTTTTAGGCTTGTAGTGTTTGAATTCAAAGAAGATAGCTGCACCTAAGGAATTAAAGCAAACCACATAAGCCAGAGACCACACATTTCTTATGTGTCACCAGAAGCCTATGATTTTACAAAGTAACATGTGTCAAACAATCTGATGACACAACTGTTGATAACTCACTGTGGCTGTCACTCCAAGCTCTTCTACCATGTCTGAGTGACATTTCTCCATATCATTTAATTCTACAAAGTACAACAAAATTGTATAGCAAGAATGTAAGTTATGTACACAGGTAGAATCATAAACTACCAAAGAATATAAAATATTAAATACCACAAGAAAAACAGAAGTTACTTAAGTATCAGCAGTACCTACAGAAATGGTTTCAATAAGCACCTATATTAGATAGAATAGAAATTTAAAAGAGTTCCTTTGATACTTTATTTCTCTCCCTCCTGAAACCACCATGCCCAGATTGTCCTTTCCATATTCTTACAAACTGCCAGTTATAGTATCTTTTTACCCAATGCATCTTATTGAAAGAAAAAAAAATTCTTTAACTGTTAGAAAGTAATCATTAGGTTCCTAAAAGGACTTAAGATAATTATTATAGAACCTGCTTCCTTTACTCTGTATTATGAGAAATACTTCCCTGTCAAATAATATTTAACCACATTATTACACAACTAGATAATGCAACTGCTAATTCTCATATTTTAAAAAAATTGTTGATTTGACTTTCTTTAAGTCAATATTCATAACTATGTGACATAAGATCTTGTGTTAAGTACACTATCAACACAAACCCAGATAAGTACTGTCCTTAAGAAGTCCTTAAGAAGTCAGTAACTGATAATTACAAACCTTTGGTTAATTTTTCAATATGCTTCTGGAGCTCAATGTCCACATTAAAATGAACATATGTATCTTCTTTTCTTGAAGCCACAGGAGTATCTTGCACAGGAGTTAAATCTATGCCATTCAGATCTGGAGAAACAAATAAGTTTCTGCTTATGAGCATTCACATATACAGACGGAAAATCTAGAAACTGCAAATGTTATAGTTCCTAAAGAGGCATGGAAAGAGCTGAGAGGAGATTCTCAGGCTAAGAGATTCCTATTTGGTGTGAGCAAGTATGTGAGAGTTGTTGAAGTTCATGGGGTATGTGGAGAGAAATGAATATAGACTGGATAGGAGACCTCATGAAGGGGACAAGGAAGCCTTTACATGGCCAAGTGGACAAAACTTGATCTTCATAGTGAAGTGGTAAAAAGAAGAAACATGTTTTCCTTAGGGAATAGTCCACTATATTTTTCTATGCCAAAAAAAAAAAAAATCTGGAGTATATAATTTGCCACAATGGACCTCTGCCACCAATTTCTAACTTTGATCAAGTATTTGGCTTATTTGGAAAAGCCTTTAAACCTAACCTTATCATAATTTCCCTGTTAAGAACCAAAAATGGATGAGAACAGCCAACAAAAACCCTTTTGTTGATGAATAATTTTTCATATATATTATCTAAATTCTGGTTATACTGTTTACAACATACCCTGAATTTACAACAACCAGATGGTACATTATATATAGTTTTAATTTTCTGGGTTTTAAAATCTCAGTTTAATCAAATTCAACATGGACTCATTTAATAACTCCTCAGTGTTTATGTGTTATTCATTTATGTGTTTCAAAAAGCTCAAAAACAATTTAGTACATTTAATAATTAAAAAATATTTACATAAAAATATTTCAGTTTAACATATGCAAAGGTAACTTAACATTTACAACATCATTAAATATTTTTGTGTTTTAAGTATACTTTCTGAATGAGTATGCAGTTTTACAAATGGTCTATCAAACAATGTAAATATTTTCCAGTACACTATATATTTGATAACTGGCAACATCGGAATTTAAAAGTGTACCAGTATTAGTGCTGTGGATTATGTTCTTTAAATAAATCTTTTTCTTTGTGGTCATATTTTTCTTTTAATTAGCACTAATGAACCCATGGATCTGACTTTATTTCTGCAATTGATAAAAGTTCCTCCATTTAATTTCAGCACCGATCTGTTCCTTTGGTGCAAAACTACAGATTAAAATAAGCCATTTGTACTAATTATAGTTATTTCTGTAAAATGGTATAATTTATTCCTTAATCACATCATCATCCCACGGGATTGCTTTCAGGGCATGGATGTTATGGACGCACCCTACTTCCCTGTCCCCTGATTTTCATCTGCCTCTGTAGGACTCACCTATGTAGATACCTCAGTAGCACAGGAAGAAGAGGGGCTGAAGCAGGAGAGATGGGAAAACAGGACATGGGGCTTTGTGTAGAAAACTACACACCCATGGAAGGTGAGGAGTGCTATTGTTAATCTACATCCTGAAGGCTGTAGCTGCTGTTAAGGACAATGTGTATGTTTAGTCCGCACGTTAGCTGGAATCTGAAGAGAAAAAATCTATACAAACTCAAAAGCAAGTAGGAAATATATTTTGTAAGTCTTTCAGAACTTTCTGTTATGATCTCTTCTAGGATTTTGCCTCATTATAGAATGCATTAAAGTAAGTTGTCAGATATACAAGACCATCCCCTGTCAAAAACTTTGTCCCATATGAGAAAAAACATAATGCAATTTGCCAGTTATTTACCCTTTACACTAACTGTAATATAGGGATCGATGTGCTGTCCAGCATCTTTCAGACCAATTTTCTCAGTCCTGATAGTAATGTCATTCCCGGTTCTGATGGCAACCTTGATAATAAAGTACCTGGCAACAGAGAAACCTCAATAAAAGTTAGCTCCACCAATAATTCAGAGTAAATACTTTGACAAACAGAAGATATAGCCTACCTCTTAAGAACTAGCTAGGCATTATGTATTTTTATTTCCAAAAATCATGAACATCTGATTTATACTTTTTTAGAAAAATATTTAATTTTACACATAATATATGTGCATTTCCCAACTATACAATCACCTTTAAGCAGAAATAATAATTTCTATAATAATAGTGTATAGTATGTATAATAAAAGTTTGTTAAAAACATCACTTGAGGAAGCCCAATTATACATAAGAGTATAATATGCTCACATAATATTTATATTACATATGTACTTCTATATTATACTCAGCATCTTAATATGAAGTGGTAGAACAAAGACAAGAAAAGCTTTTAAAATACTTGTTATTCTGTTCTAAAGTCTGAGACATTTAATATCAGAGTTGATCAATACATTCTTTCCTTTAGTTACCCCTAATAAATAATAATTTACAATTTGATATTTATGTTTTAATTTAACTATATAGTCTTCTATTCTTCATTCTATTTTGTATGATTTATTCTCAGAAATTAGTACTATACAGACTGCCATATAAAAGGGCCATTTGTATAACTGAACATTTTTCCCCAAAACCAACTAAAATTTTTAAAACTAAAAACCCACCCAGAACAACATGACAACATTCACCCACCAAGAACATATGAAGGAAGAAATCAACTGTTCAGTATGTTCCCTTTTTTGAAACTACCAATAGAGAACAGATGCAAATAAGCTGATTTTAATCAAGTATGTATACAGAACCTCAAAATACATTTAACAAAAGATTTTGGTTGATGTTTTTCAAGTTTCTATTCATCAATGCATTATGCTACTTTTAGTGATGAGTTATTTGAAGTACATGAAGCAATCAACACCCTATATTTGAAAATACACATTTGATTGATGGCAAATGTGGCTTGAGGAAATTTTGGGAGGTGATGGGAATGTTCTGAACTTGTATAGTGATGACAGATGCAAAACTCTATAGAGGTGTCAAAAATCAATGAATTTTATTCTTACAGAAGGGAAATGTTATGATATACAAATTATACCTCAACAATGCTGTTAAAAATGTATTACTTTCTAATTTAAACAAATATGAAGACAATACAGACAAATGCAAGAATGGGAAGGCCTGGAAGCTGCATTCCACTGTTGCATTAACAAACCTAAATGGGCTCAGGCTGATATCATTAAATATATACATAATACCTTCTATGCATCTTCTTTGATTGACAAATGAGGGTACTTTTTGAAGAGGGGCTTGTACCTGGACATCTGAGATGAACTTCAGAGAGCTAAGAAACACCTTTAAAATTTTATGAAAAATGTGAATATGTATACATTTATATTTTTATACATACATATTCACATGTATGTATATCATATATGAATTTTTCTGCAGAAAAGTTCATTCTATTATGTAGTACATGGCTGTATAAATATCTACAGTTTATGTACAAATTCTTGTGTTGATAGATATTTGAATTACTTCAAGTGTTTGGATATAGTTAACAAGGCTATTATAAATACTCTTCTGAACATCTTCTGGTGCCCATAAGCACCCATTTCTGAAACAGAGGAATCACTAAGTCACCTGGCATGTTACCTCCATACCTACTATGTAACGACAATCCATTTCCCAAGGTGGTTGTGCCAATTTTTATTCCTAGCCCAAGTGCAGTAGTGTTCCCATTGCTCCACATCCTCACTAGGTACTGTTTTCTCAGATTCTTAATGTTAGCCAATTTTGGTATAAAGAGATCAATCATTTTAATTTGCATTCCTCTGAAGATTAATAAGGTTGAGCACCTTTTCGAATAAATCAAATAAATGATTTCCTCTTTTATGAAGTGTGTTCAAATATTTTGCTCAATTTTTTATTGAGATGTCTATCTTATTGAGCTGTAGGAGGTCTCTATTATTTTGCTGGACAAATGTTTTACAAATAGCTTCTTAGTAGTTTTCTTTTATAAAGGCTTTTTGTTGAAGTAGAGCATATACATTTTAAAATGTACAAATTGTTAGCACAGTTTGCTGAACTTTCACAAAGTGAATACACCTGTATATAGGAAAGATATGATCAGCCTCCTGGGAGTGTCCTTCCCCACACCCTATCCAATTCACTCTTCCAAAAGATAGCAACCGTTGCTAACTTCTAACACCAAGTATTAGTTTTGAATGTTAAGAATGACTTTTGTCTGCCATGGTGTCTTCTGATTATGATAAATACTTACTGCTAGTATTATCAAATTTCTTAATATCTTCCTTTACAATCAGTGCTTTTTATGTTATATTTAAGAAAACTTACCCCACTCCAAAATCATAAAGGTATTATCTTGAAAGCATTTTATTGTTTTGCCATTCACACTTAATTCTATATGTCACACAGAATTATTGTCTATGGTGTAGTAGGAGCTTTAATTTCATTCAGTTTCACATAAATACTCAATTGTCTCAGCACTACTCATTAAAAAGACTGACATTTTCCACCACTGATCTGCAGTCCCACCTCAATCATAAATCATGTGGCAATCACTTTCTGAGTTTTCTGTCTTACCGGACTGTTTATCCTCTTATCACTAATACAGTATCTTAATTGTATAGCTGTATAAAAGGTCCAGGAACTGCAATAAAAATTCAGATGAGTTTCAGAAAGAGTCTATCTTTATAAATTGCTTCTTCTAATTTATGAACTAGTATATATCTTTACATTTTAAAAATCATAACATTTATTTAATAGAACTTTATTTGACCTAAAAGCCTTCAGAAATAAAGACCTAGAGATCCAGGGAAAGCTCCTGTTTTTATGTTTATGTTCCATGAAGAATGGATGGCCATGTAGAAATGACTGGAAAGGGGGTGTGAGCTAATGGTAAAAGCCTGCCAGGGTCCTAGCAAGCCCTGTCTGGTCAGATTCTTCTTGGCTTCTCTGTATAGTCTTCTTTCCTTCTGGACCTAAGGCAGGTCCTGTCTGGAATGAGGGTTTTTAAGGGAGGGGGGAAGGGAGGGTAAGGGGACAGGAAGGGAATAGCAGGGAGGGTAGGGGAGAGAGAGAGAGAGAGAGAGAGAGAGAGAGAGAGAGAGAGAGAGAGAGAGATTTGTAGGTTTTATGAGAGAAGGCTTTGAAAGAGAAGGGTGAAGGACAGGAGGGCAGGAGGAGAGCAGAGGCTTTGCTGCTGAGGTTGCTTTCGGGATTCCAATCTCCTTCAGTTAGAAGTTCCCAGCAGGCCAAAACCCCACCTTTTGGGCTATCATATTCTGATCTGACCCTGCCCACCTTCCCCCTCTCCCTCCCTCCTCCTCCCTTTCTCCTTTTAAGAAGGGAATGTGTAGATCTTTCCATCTTCTAAGATCTTCTTTGATTTCTCTGTTTAGGGTTCTGTAGTTTTCATTGTATAGATCTTTGACTTCTTTTTTTTTTAAAGAGAGAGTGAGAGAGGAGAGGAGAGAGAGAGAGAGAGAGAGAACTTTAATATTTATTTTTTTTAGTTATCGGCGGATACAACATCTTTTGTTTGTATGTGGTGCTGAGGATCGAACCCGGGCCGCACGCATGCCAGGCGAGCACGCTACCGCTTGAGCCACATCCCTAGCCCCAATCTTTGACTTCTTTCTTTGATTCTCAAGTACCTTATTTTTTTTTTTTGAGGTTACTGTAAATGGGGCAGTTTTCCTCATTTCCTTCTCAGAGGCTTTGTCACTGATATACAGAAATGCCTTTGATTTATGGGTGTTGATTTATATCCTGCTCCTTTGCTGAATTCATTTACTATTTCTGGAAAGATCTACCTTGCTCTTGGGATAGGCAGAATTAATATTATCAAAATGACCATACTACCAAAAGCACTATATAGATTTAATGCAATTCCAATCAAAATCTCAATGGCATTCCTCATAAAAATAGAAAAAGCAATCATGAAATTCATCTGGAAAAATAAGAGACCAAGAATAGCTAAAGTAATCCTTAGCAAGAAGAGTGAAGGAGGGAGTATTGCTATATGAGACCTTAAACTATACTACAGAGCAATAGTAACAAAACAGCATGGTATTGGCACTAAAACAGACTGGTAGACCAATGGTACAGAATAGAGGACACAGAGACTAACCCACAAAATTACAATCATCTTATTTTAGACAAAGGTGCCAAAAACATGCACTGGAGAAAAGGTAGCATTTTCAACAAATGGTGCTGGGAAAACTGGAAATCCATATGCAACAAAATGAAATTAAACTCATAACTCTCACCATGCACAAAACTTAACTTAAAATGGATCAAGGACCTAGGAATTAAGCCAGAGACTCTGTGTCTAACAGAAGAAAAAGGTAGGCCCTAATCTTCATCATATGTGTTAGGCCCCAACTTCCTTAATAAGACTCCTATGGCACAAGAATTAAAACCAGGAATCAATAAATGGGATGGATTTAAACTAAATAGTTTTTTCTCAGCAAAAGAAACTATCCATGAGGTGAACAGAGAGGCTACATCCTGGGAGAAAATCTTTACCCCTCACACATCAGATAGAGCACTAATCTCTAGCGTATATAAAGAACTCAAAAAGCTAAGCACTGAAAAAACAAGTAACCCAATCAAAAAATGGGCCAAGGACTTGAACAAACACTTCTCAGAAGAGGATATACAATCAATCAACAAATATATGAAAAAATTTTCAACATCTCTAGCAATCAGAGAAATGCAAATCAAAACTAAGATACAACTCTAATCAGAATGGCAGCTATTATGAAGACAAACAACAATAAGTGTTGGCAAGGATGTGGGGAAAAAGGCATACTCATACACTGCTGGTGGGACTGCAAATTGGTTTAGCCAATCTGGAAAGCAGTATGGAGATTCTTTGGAAATCTGGGAATGGAACCACCATTTGACCGAGCTATTGCTCTCCTTGGACTATACTCAAAGGACTTAAAAACAACATACTACAGGGACACAGCCACATCAATGTTTATAGCAGCACAATTCATAATAGCTAAACTGTGGAACCAACCTACATGCCCTTCAGTGGATGAATGGATTTTAAAAAATGTGGCATATATACACAATGAACTTTTTAAAAAGAGAATAAAATCATGGCTTTTGCAGGTAAATGGATGGCATTGGAGAAGATAATGCTAAGTGAAGTTAGCCAATCCCCCCAAAACAAATGCCAAATGTTTTATCTGATATAAGGAGGCTGACTCATAATAGGGTAGGGAGGAGGAACATGGAATGAATAGATGGATTCTAGATAGGGAAGAGGAGAGTGAGGGAAAGGGAGGAGGCAGGGGATTAGCCTCCTAATGAATGTGGAATGAATGTGATGGACATCATTATCCAAAGTACATGTCTGAAGACACACTGAAGACACAAATTGGCTGTCAACCTACTTTATATACAAACAGAGATATGAAAAATCGTGGTATATATGTGTAATAAGAATTGTAATGCAAAAAAAACCCAAGTACATGTATAACGTGAATTGGCATGAATATGCTTTATACAAAGATATAAAAAATTGTGCTCTATATGTGTAATAAGAATTGTAATACACTCCATTGTCATGTATTTAAAAAAAATAAAATCAATAAAAGAAAAAGAAGGGAATGGGGAGTGGGTAGGGAAAAACTGTGGAATGAACCCAAACTAACTTTCCAATGCACATATGTGAATATACTATAATGAAACTCATCATTTTGAATATCTATAAGATGCTAATTTTAAAAAATGTAAATAAATAGATCAGTAAAGTGGATCAAAGGGAACAGTGGGAGGGAGGATGGGGAGGGTGCAGGGACTGAATTGGAGCAAATTATATTCCATGCATTTATAATTAGTCCAAATGAATCTAATGTCAAGAATAACTATTATGAACAAATGAAAAAAAAAGAATAATGACTACTTAGATATGGTATCTGATAAAGATCAATTAAAAAACTCAAAGAAATATTTATAAAATGACACTGATTTATAGATTCATGATTCTCAAATTCTGAATCTCATGATTTCCAAACAATAGTTCAGTTTTGCATATCAAAATGAGGATGAAAGGAGAAATGTGTTATTACAGAGAATAGTAGTAACATGTGTCCTTTACTACCAAGAGAGGCAAATAAGTTAGGGATTGGGAGACCAGGAATCAGAGAAGAGAGAATGTACAATGGGAAGACAAGAGAGCAGCTACAGAAATCAAGACACTCTGCTATAAACCTGTGCTGCTAACCACAAAATAATTGTTCAAAATGCTGACACCCCACTTATTTGTAAAAAAACACCTGACCCCATTTGAGAAGCAGCACACTAATTATGCTATAAAAGAACATTAAAACAGAAAAAAATCTTACATAGGAAAAAGTTAAATGTAATGGTTGAGAAGGGTAAGAGCTATGGAATTAAGAAGATTCAAGTAATCATCCTGAAAGGTGAGTCAATTAAATTTTGTTCTTTTTGTTTTCTCTACCTATTAAATATTTATTTTAAATGTTTGCTGAAAAAACAAGTTTTATAATTTTTTATTGGAAATTTCAATAGACACACTGGGTAAAAATATGCACCTAAAAATAAGACAGTATTTGTAAAATGTATAGATTCTAAAGAAAAAAAGAAGAACTAACGAAGGACACTACAAAACACTGTTTTTTCATTATGAGGTTCAAATCCAAAGATGCCTTACACAATCTAATACTATTTATTGAGAATGCAAAACTAATGTTTAACATATAAAAAGACTCACACATGCAATAGGTATGAGTTCATAAAATGAGAACCTAAAATAAAAAGGATTAAGTCATTGTTGTGGTAGAAAAATTATCCAAACCTTACAATAATTTCCTCAGCACTACCACCACATCTTGTTCCCTTTGACTCATCTGTATGATGATAAAATGTATCATGACTATGAAATATAGATGCATAAGAAATTAACCGTTGCTTCATTCTTACTCACTTAGAATTAGTCCTGAATAGAGCCACTGTAGAAGGACCAACAGTGCTGCTGAAAAGCTCCCAACACAAGCACCTTTTCAAAAATATGTGTGGATATATGAATTAATTTATACTTACCACTTTCTTAACTTCTAGACAAAATATGACAGGCTGTCACTATAAACATAAGATCATAAATTTATAAAACAAATTGAAAGAAAGGAAAAAAAACATACTCTGTCAACATACACTGGGAAAAAAAATTACCTACCTTCTCTTCTGAGGAAATGGTAAGTTTGTCACTTGAGATTAAGCTGCACACTTGTTCAATGCCCAGGTTGAGAAATTCTTCACTAAGTATGACATCTGCAAAATGTTGCTCTGTTTGGGAATTAAAATCAAAATTAATGCATTTATACCAATATCCACTTATGACAGTTTCTTAACTTTGTCTAACCTACAAATAAGAAAACCAACTGCACTTCCTCCAAGCAAGAACTAACGAACTTCACAAACTCAGTTCATGATACAGCAAAGCAACAGCACGTGTGGAAGGCTGCCTTAATGGACATTTAGCTGTATCAATTCTGTTCTATACAGTGCACTTTGGAGTTAAGCATGTAATCCTTTTCATGGTGATGACCCAATTAGTATTTGCATTTGTAAAACTTTTTGATATCAGGGTTGTATCTGATAAAAAATAAGGTTTCAATAATTTAGGGCTGGGGGCTGGGGTAGTGGCATAGTGGTAGAATGCTTGCTTAGCACATGTGAGGCACTGGGTTTGGTCCTCAGCACCAGATCAAAGTAAATAAAATAAAGGTATTGTATCCATATCCAACTAAAAATAGTGCTTATTAGTATTATCCCTAAGTTCTAAAGTAAAAACTTGCTTTAAAAATTCAGATTATCTTATAGGTCCTCACAATTAACTACATCCTAATACTACATAAAAAGATTTTTTTTAAAGATTTGCTTCAAATAAAAAATGAATATAAACACCATAAAATACCATAAGAAGAACTGACTAGTTGGCTTCCGCTTTAGAACATTTGGAAAAATCTACTTTCAAAAACTTCATGAATAACTATTCACCTTATAAAAGGTTCATCACAAGATGATTTTAAATATAATAAGCAGCTCTGGAGTGATTACGAAAGATTGGCTCTACAAAAATCCAAGAGATACAACTTTTTTCTAAACTCAGTCTTGGTTAAACAAGGTATCACACTGAAATAAATACAAAATTGAGACAAAATGAAAAATCGTGAAAACAACATATCAATAGAACAGAATGGAGAGCCCAGAAGTAGCACTACACAAACTGATCTTTGACAAACAAAAATAATTCAACACAGAAAGGGTAGTCTTTTTAACAATATCTGAACAGCCGATCATCTACGTGAAAAAAAAACGAATCCAGGTAAAGACCTTATATTTTTCACAAATATTAACTCAAAATGATCCATAGAATTAAACATAAAACACAAACTTTAAAAATCCTAGAAGTTAACAGAAGAGAAAACCTAACAGATCTTGGATCTGTCTGGTGATGACTTTTTAGATACAATACTGAAAGCATGATTCATGAAAAAATATTTGATAAATTGAACTTCATTAAAATTATAAACTTCTTCTCCCTGATACTAAAGATATAAAATGATAAGCCACAGTCTGGGGGAAAATATCTGCAAAACATATATCTAATAAAGGACTATTATCCAAAATATATTAAGAACACTTAAAACTCAAAGAAAATGAGTAACCTAATTTTAAAATGAGCACCAAACAGATCTGAACAGACACTTTATCAAAGAAGATGTAAAGATGGTAAATAAGCCTATTAAAAGATGTTCAGCATTTTATATTCTCATAGAGTTACATGTTAAAACATTAATAAGATTTATACATTTACTAAAACAACTAAAATTCAAAACAACTACTGGTAAAGATGTGGTGCAACAGAAACTCTCATTCAATGCTGGTAAAAAGACAATTTGGCAGTTTCTTCCCAAACTGAATATACCCTTACTATACAATCCAGCAACTTCACCCCTTGTCATTTACTGGAATGAGTTGAAAATCTATGATCAAACAAAAACCTATACATGATGTTTATAGCATCTATAAAGGTTAAGTATACAAAATAGGGTCAGTTGTGTCACATCCAACTGAAATATAGCCAAGACAAGCATATGTATGCCTGTTTCAAAACTGTCTTGCAAGCCCAAGCCACAACCCTGAGGGCCTAACTCCAACATTACAAGTCTTACCTAGCAATTATGGTCACATGCCAATCAGGACACTACAGCACCAAGGAACTCTCTTTCAAAAAAAAAAATGTATATAACATCCCCCCCCAATTCAATATTTCCCTTTGTTTTGAAGACATGCTAGAGCGTACCTGGTGTGTGTGTGTGTGTGTGTGTGTGTGTCCTGAATTGCAAACATAAGACATTATGAAAAAGGCAAAACTACAGAGATGATAGAAAGTTCAGTGGTTGCCAGCATATATCAAAAGAAAGAAGAGAGATGAATAGGGGATTTGTAGGGCAGTAAAAACTATTCTATAATGGATATATATCATTAAACATTTATCAAAACTTACAGAATATACCACACAAAGAATACCCTACTATAAACTATAGTTAATTACAAGACATTGATATTGACTCATCAACTGTTAACAAATGTACTACAGTATGCAAGATGTTAATAACGGGAAAAACTGGTGGAATGGCGGACTCAGGGAATATATGAAAACAGCATTTACTCCTTAAATTTTCCATAAATCTAAACCTACTGTAAAAATATAGTATATTATTTACAAATTATGTTTACAAATAATGCACTAATAAGGAACAACATTGTGATAAATTTGTGATTAAACATGAACATGGTCAAAACTCAAATTACAAAGAAAGTCAATAATACAAACTAAGGATAAAACCTAAATACCTACTTTTAAGAGATCTAGTCTTTACAGTATAATAGTACTTCAAAACTTAATATGAAAGAATTTTAACAGGGTTACAGATTTCAAAATGTTATCACAATTAATGGTACATGTTCTTCTACATCTAAAAACTCCTACTATTTTCTGACCTTACTAGAAGTTCATGTAAAAAATCATTTCTAAAGTTTTTTTGGTACACTAACAAAAACAAAAAAGTCTTCAGTAGTTGAATCTATTAACTGAAAAATGAATATAATAAAATCATACCAAGATTCTTTAGACTAAATGTTCTAAAATACTGAGAAATAAATCAATTTTAAGGAAAAATAGCATATAACTTTTAAATATTTATGTATAACAATTTAGAAATTCAGATAGAAAACACACAGTAGATATTGAATAAAAGAGATACTAACATAAATCTCTTTCTTCCTAGTTGTAACAATATTTCACCTCCAAATATATGTCTATAATTGTTGTGTACTAAGTTTCTCCTATAAATTATAAATCCGAATGGAAGTAAGGGGATTGTTGGCCTCCTTATAATTTTCATGTGGGAACAAATTCTCCAGGGGCGGTGAAGAAAAGAGAAAACACAACTTTTCTACACTGTAACTATATATGTTATCTTAGTTAGCCTCTGCTTCACAGATCAGAAAAAAATGAATTTGTTTAAAAAAAACAAACTTCGGGAGTGATACTAGCCAAATGATATTGTTATATTGTGTGCATACATGATTATGTAACAACAAATCCCATCATTATGTACAACTATAATGTACCAATTTGAAAATGTGGAAAGAATAAAAATAAAATTGAATTAACAGAATAATCTATACAAATTATATATAAATTTACATAAATTGTTTGAATCTAATATGAAAAAAAATGGTGTTTTTTTGTGTGGAATTATTTAACAATAGTATTTACTTAGAAGCATGATGGAAGCCTCACTATGAATACCCTAATTTGTCATTGACAAATGTCTTTCTCAAAGCACATGGTTCAGAAAATTAAGATGAAGTTTTCAAAGTGGGTATAATTTGTTTTAAAATCATCAAGTTAGGACATGAGTACACCCTATCTAAAATCAAGTCTGGGATCTAAATTCATTATGTACTCCTTACTAGTAGATAATCAACTATTATGGTCAATAATCAACTATTACTGCACTGGCAAAATTAGAACAGCTAATACTCAAACAAATGAACACTGTCCTTCACCAACTACACAAATTACTCGAAAGGAAAAAATAAAGAAACAAGAAATGTTCAAGTTCAAAGTAACTCTGATTGTAGACATACACATATTTTAAAATTATTTTCAACTTCTGTCAACTTTCTACTGAAATCATCACTCCTTCGTAGAAAATCTTTCTGTATTGTTATTTGATGTTTACACTCCTGTATTAAGTTTTCTTTGGAAAGATTGTGGTAAATATGCGGCACATTCCTAAATATCGAGGGCATTGTTTTGAAATATCTGTTGGAAATCAGTTTACTTTAGGGTCTTCTTTTCCTCTATTTAGATTAACTACATATTTCTTCAAATGTTCTGCTGCATTAACTGGTAGGCAATTTAACAGTATTGCTGCCTTTAACACACTTCCCCAGGACCCAAGACCCAGGACCCAAGGAAATCAGGAAGCCCCAGATGACCAGCTGAATCATTCTAAGGCATTTGATATTTTAAACTCTGGCTATTCAAGTGTCCTTCAAATAATCTAATTGGAGTATTTATTAATATTTCCTACTAAAATAAGATTCTACACACTTACCTACAACAATTCACACAATTTATATAGCATGAGTCTATCCACAAATCAGCATATCTCAAGAATATTCTATGATTGCTATCACTGGCCCAACCCTCTGTCTTCAGAATGGCTGCATGCTCAGACATTGCCAAACACATTTCTGATGCCTAGATTGCAGTTTCTCTTGCTTCTTGCTTCTCAGTAACCCATGATTGTCCTGCATGATCCTATCAATCCTAAAACTTACCAATTCACTTAGCATCAAACTGAAAACATTAAAAATCACATCCAAACTAACTACAGTATTTTTAAAAGCATCTATCATTTTTCCTTTCTTTCTTATAACCCTTGTAGCATAACAAAATTGAGATTTCATGAAATAAAAAGACTTAAGCTTCTGATAAGCACTACTGAAAACTGGGAATAAAATATTAAATTGATTATTACTCAGTTAATGAACTATTTCTAATGAGTGATCAAGAGAATATATATTTGAATCACACACTAATTAAAGTATATCTAAATAATATACTAACAACCTCTCTTTGAGACCTGGATGTACTTCACCACCTCCACAATGGTGATTCACAAACTTTATGCTAAAAGTGACTTTTCCATTTTTGCCATCAAAATATCCTTCTTTTTTGAGTCTGGTTTAGAATAAAACTAATTATAATATCTAGAATATCTAATTCTCTTCAACTAAAATAAAAAACAATCTTGTCATTTTTGGGAGTGGGGGTATATTTGCTGGAAAAAAAAGCAGCTGATGTCAAAATTTTGGGGGCAAAAGATGCTACAAAAAACTGTATGGAAACATGTAAAATCCAAAATACATCTCTAAAGGGAATCTCTTGGTTATCTCAGAAAAAAAAAAAAAAACTTTGAATAAGACCACAAATTTAGCCCATTTATGTGAGATACATACATAATGTAGGTCACTTCCCAAATACATATGACCAACTAAGTAACAAAAAAATCAAAGGTGCCTACCAAAGCCAGTTAGTGAGGCATTGAGTATGGTTTCCAAAAAATTTTTTTAAAGAAATACATATTTAAATTTTAAGTATCAAAAAGCAACTGAAAACATGTTAGGATAGAAACTGGGTCACAAGAACTCTGTGGGAAGAAGGCAAGAAGGCATTGCTGCCCATCTGTTATTTAATGCTCTTTATCCATCATCTATCATGACATTAAATGCTTTTATATTACTACTACTAAGAATAAAAATGATATGACTGAACATTTCTTGCTTAGTCTCAAGCCATAAAACCATAAGGCAAAAGATTTTAAAAAACTGAAAAACAAAATATCCTACTATGAAACATTGTGCTACTTCATACTACTGGTAGGAGAATAAATTAGCACAAATCTACAAAAAATATTTTTGAAATCTCATCCTGCAAATATACTTGGCCACTTATAAAATGACACTTATGTCATTATGTTATTCTCTCCTACACTGTTTTTCTGTTTTTGCAGTGCTGGAAATCAAACCCAGAGCCTTGTGTATGATATGAGTACTGTTTTTATAATTATATAAGAGAGCAAATCAGTAGGAATCGGTTAAAAAATAATATATTTTATTCTGTTGTGGCTCAGTAGTAGAGAGCTTGCCTTGCAAGTGTGAGGCACTGGGTTCAATCTTCAGCACCACATAAAAATAAATAAATAAAACAAAGGTACTGTGTCCATCTACAACTAAAAAATATTAAAAAAAAAACAAGGAAGCTCATGATACAGAAAAAGCTTTAGAAAATACTGCCAACTAAGTAAAAACAAAACATAGACCAGTAAATACAGCATGATAGCTATTTGTTATACAAGAGGAAGAGAGACAATACACTGTACATTAAAAAGATATAAAAGGAACTAATAAAAACATACATAGCAAAGCATTTACCTAAAATGTGAAGCCAAAGAGCATGTCATCTCAAGAGTACAGTCTGTCTCCTCTCAGCTATGGTTACTTGCTATATTTATAATCTTGTTTCATTCAACTCCTCTCTATTTTCTTTACCCTACTTCTCACCTAGTTACCCACCTTGACTATTGCTTCTAATTCTTTCACCCAATATTGTCAAATCATCCTGCTTATAACACGCAGCTTCACTGTGACATTCATTTGTCTTCAGTAGTTTACTGCTGGCCACTCAATAAAAGTCAACCCCATTCTACTGGTATTTAAAAATCAGTTTCTTTTCCCTGAAAAAATATGCAAGATGGCATAAAGACTATGCATCAATATGCACAGACATTAAACACATGTGTTGTACACGTACAACACACATATGGTTTTTTCCATGGCGAGCATGTATGCAGGAGTCTCTCACTGTCTAAAGCAGTTTAACTTTCCTGTTTGCTTCTCTCCAGCAAATAGATTAAGTTTATCAATAAATAACGGACAATCCCTAGGATTTGTCACACCAGGCCAATAGAGCTCATCAGGTTCAGGGCTCTCACACCAAATTAAGTACAGTGAAATCTGCAATATAGGTAAAAAAATATCCCTATTCCATTTTGTATCCTGTAATAATGTGTAAAGTACCATTTGTATTTGATTTCTAAAGAACAAGGACCTTTTTCTTCACAACTAAATGCCAAGAGAGGTCTCTGTAATTCCTCTACATTGCACCTTGAGGCAGAATCCCATCTGAAAATTGATGGAAAGCGCATGACTATATTATAGTATCTCAATCCATAAAGTTCTCATTCTTGACAAAGTGTTTTTATAAAAAAATATACCTGATCTTCATTTTTCTAATTAATAAATGAAAGTGTAATGTTTGACAACTACTAAGGTTCTGACAAGTGCCAACACTCTGTGTTCTTTGACTCTCAACATTATTAATATCTCAGGGAAAATAATTCACATATGTATCTCCAACAGTTTCATTAACTCAAGGCAGTTTTGATGAAACCAAAAAACAATTCATTTCAGTAGAACACTAACAAAAAAGCAGAGCAAAGATTGCACTTAGTTTACTAGGGCATAAATAAGGTCCACAATGAGTACAATATAAAAATGATTACTTTTTAAAGACAAGTCATTTAAGTCAGCATAAATTTATTTAAGAAGCATCATACATCCAGCGCTTCCACAGTTCTCCAAAGAAAGAATCTTCTGTATCAGTAAATTAACATTGAAATAGACTCAAAGCAATCAGCATGTATTCTTTAATATGCATATCACATAGTCAAGGCTAATAATATTATTAAAATCACTCACTCAGCACAAGTTTCTTTCAACAGGGCAGCATTCAAATCATGGGCTTATTCTGACAGATATTTACCCCAAGTAGTGATTGCTAGCCTAAACTGTAGAGGGGTAGACAAATATTAGAATTTTAAAAAAAATTCTACACAAGAAAATGTTTAAGAACTGCTTTTATAGAGAATAAGTCATAATCCAAACAGAGTGGATTTGGGTGTGGGTTTACTAAAACTGGAATATAAACTATTACAAAAAAAGACTAAAGCCTGTTATTATGCCTATTATCTATCACCCATAGCAGTTTGGGCGATGCTAGAAAAACTGGTGCGGCCAATTTGGAAAGCAAAATGGAGATTTCGTGGAAAGCTGGGAATAAAATCACCATTTGACCCAGCTATTCCCCTTCTTGGTCTATTCCCTAGAGACCTAAAAAGAGCATAGTACAGGGACACTGCTACATCGATGTTCATAGCAGCACAATTCACAATAGCTAGACTGTGGAACCAACCTAGATGCCCTTCAGTAGATGAATGGATAAAAAAATGTGGCATTTATACACAATGGAGTATTACTCTGCATTAAAAAATGACAAAATCATGGAATTTGCAGGGAAATGGATGGCATTAGAGCAGATTATGCTAAGTGAAGCTAGCCAATCCCTAAAAACAAATGCCAAATGTCTTCTTTGATATAAGGAGAGCAACTAAGAACAGAGTAGAGAGGAAGAGCATGAGAAGAAGATTAACATTAAACAGGGTTGAGAGGTGGGAGGGAAAGGGAGAGAGAAGGGAAATTGCATGGAAATGAAAGGAGACCCTCATGGTTATACAAAATTACATACAAGAGGAAGTGAGGGGAAAGGAAAAAAAAACAAGGGGGAGAAATGAATTACAGTAGAGGGAGTAGAGAGAGAAGAGGGGAGGGGAGGGGGGATAGGGGATAGTAGAGGATAGGAAAGGCAGCAGAATACAACAGACACTAGTATGGCAATATGTAAATCAGTGGGTGTGTAACCGATGTGATTCTGCAATCTGTATATGGGGTAAAAATGGGAGTTCATAATCCACTTGAATCAAAGTGTGAAATATGAGATGTCAAGAACTATGTAATGTTTTAAACAACCAACAATAAAAATTTAAAAAAGAAAGTTTTACTATAAAAAATGTATCACTGCACTGCTTTTTAAATAAAAGTCATTCTCCAAAAAAAAAAAGAAAGAAAAAGAAAAAGAAATTAGCTTTGAACAGAATGACCACTGGATCTAAGCCGAAGAGCCAAGAACTGTCTGAAAGAAATGAACTCAGGGAGTACAGAATTATGAAGAAATATAAGAGAATGAGAAGGTCGAAATATTGTCACAAAGGCTAAAACCATGGAGTTCCAAATATGACAGTCCAATATCCTCTGGAATTATGGTCTGAGATAACAAGTAGATTCATGGAAGAAAGATGAGGGCCACAAGGAAATAAGATGAGAGGTCTCAAGTGAGCCAACAGTAAAGATTTTGAAGTAGCTGGTAGCAAGAGAAATGAAGTATAAAATGAAAAAGTAACCTAGATGTTAAAGTATATGGCTGAGGTTGTGGCTCAGTGGTAGAGTGCTTGCCTAGCACATGTAAGGCACAGGGTTTGATCCTTAGCATCACATAAAAATAAATAAAATGAAGGTACTACATTTACAACTAAAATTATTATTTTTTTAAAAGTATGCCTAGAAGCCAAGAGAGAAAATGGGCTACAAGAGAATGCTGTGGACCACACCTATCTGTGCAGAACCAAGACATGACAGCAAGAGAACATAGTCTGGAAGTAGTACCCTTCTACTTGTGTTCCCAGTGAGTTGAGGGTATGGCCTTAAAGGCATTCCCCTCCAATACAAAGCTGGGATAAGGGGAACAAAATTCCAATTAAGAGAAAGGGAAAAGGAATGCATGTGAAAATAAACAGGCATCTAAAAAAGTTGGATAATTTGACTGATCTAGATTTTCATGAGAAGAGAAGTGTAGGTGCTGGATAAAGATAAGGTACTATTACAGGGGCAGGGAAGTATTAACAGAGAACAGAGAACAGCAAGACAGGAGCAGGAAACAACAGAAAGTGCCTGGAAAAGAGTGCTTCTCCCCAGGCAGTCCTGTTGATGAGAAACGTAGTGCTCACCAACTCAGAATTTCATCTAGAGTACTAGCCAAAAAATGATAATGTGAATTTTCCTGAAGGTAGTTAAAACTGGAACTAGGAGCTTCTCTGATTTCAGTACAGGGAGTGATGATGTATAAGATGACTAAGAAAGAACTATTTTTCCCCTAACTTATTTTGACATTCTTGAAATCCAACTACTTCCAACCCTTGGTTATCAACAAGAAAGGCTAAATAAAATTCATCTAGTAATTTATAATTTAAATCTAATATATTAAAATCTGTTAGAGTGTTTGCCTCACATGCACAAGGCCCTGGGCTCAATCTCCAGCACCAAAAAAAAAAAACAAAAAACAAAAAAAAAAACTAATTTCCTTAAAAGACTCTTCTGCTAGAACTATTAAAATATGCCTAAACTCATTTCTTGTAGAAAAAGATAAAGCAATCATGAAATTCATCTGGAAAAATAAAAGACCCAGAATAGCAAAAGCAATTCTAAGCAGGAAGTGTGAATCAGGAGGTATAGTGATTCCAGACTTCAAACTATACTACAGAGCAATAGTAACAAAAACATCATGGTACTGGTACCAAAACAGGCGGGTGGACCAATGGTACAGAACAGAGGACACAGAGACCAATCCACAAAATTACGACTATCTTATATTTGACAAAGGTGCTAAAAGCATGCAATGGAGAAAGGATAGCATCTTCAACAAATGGTGCTGAGAAAACTGGAAATCCATATGCAACAAAATGAATCTGAATCCCTTTCTCTCGCCATGCACAAAAGTTAACTCAAAATGGATCAAGGAGCTTGATATCAAAACAGAGACCCTGTGTCTGATAGAAGAAAAAGTTGGCTCTAATCTACATATTGTGGGGTCAGACTCCAAATTCCTTAATAGGACACCCATAGCGCAAGAGTTAAAAACAAGAATCAACAAATGGGACTTACTCAAACTAAAAAGTTTTTTCTCAGCAAGAGAAACAATAAGAGAGGTAAATAGGGAACCTATATTCTGGGAACAAATTTTTACTCCTCACACTTCAGATAGAGCCCTAATATCCAGAATATACAAAGAACTCAAAAAATTAAACAATAAGAAAACAAATAACCCAATCAACAAATGGGCCAAGGACCTGAACAGACACTTCTCAGAAGAGGACATACAATCATTCAACAAGTACATGAAAAAATGCTCACCATCTCTAGCAGTCAGAGAAATGCAAATCAAAACCACCCTAAGATACCACCTCACCCCAGTAAGAATGGCAGCCATTATGAAGTCAAACAACAACAAGTGCTGGCGAGGATGTGGAGAAAAGGGTACACTTGTCCATTGCTGTTGGGACTGCAAATTGGTGCGGCCAATTTGGAAAGCAGTATGGAGATTCCTGGGAAAGCTGGGAATGTAATCACATTTGACCCAGCTATTCCCCTTCTCAGACTATTCCCCAAAGACCTTAAAAGAGTGTATTAGAGGGGCTGGGGATGTGGCTCAAGCGGTAGCGCGCTTGCCTGGCATGCGTGCGGCCCGGGTTCGATCCTCAGCACCACATACAAACAAAGATGTTGTGTACGCCGAAAACTGAAAAATAAATATTGAAATTCTCTCTTTAAAAAAAAAAAAGAGTGTATTAGAGGGACACAGTTACATCGATGTTCATAGCAGCACAATTCACAATAGCTAGACTGTGGAACCAACCTAGATGCCCTTCAATAGATGAATGGATAAAAAAATGTGGCATTTATACACAATAGAGTATTACTCAGCACTAAAAAATGACAAAATCATGGCATTTGCAGGGAAATGGATGGCATTAGAGCAGATTATGCCAAGTGAAGCTAGCCAATGCCTAAAAAATAAATGCCAAATGGCTTCTTTGATATAAGGAAGGCAACTAAGAACAGAGCAGGGAGGAAGAGCATGAGAAGAAGATAATCATTAAACAGGGATGAGAGGTGGGAGGGAAAGGGAGAGAGAAGGGAAATTGCATGGTAAAGGAAGGAGACCCTCATTGTTATACAAAATTACATATAAAGAGGAAATGAGGGGAAAGGGGGAAAAAACAAGAGAGAAATGAATTACAGTAGATGGGGTAGAGAGAGAAGATGGGAGGGGAAGGGAGCGGAGGGGGGATAGTAGAGGATAGGAAAGGTAGCAGAATACAACAGTTACTAATAGGACAGTATGTAAAAATGTGGATGTGTAACCGATATGATTCTACAATCTGTATATGGGGTAAAAATGGGAGTTCATAATCCATTTGAATCAAATGTATGAAATATGATATGTCAAGAGCTTTGTAATGTTTTGAACAACTAATAATAAAAAATAAATAAAATATGCCTAAACTGATAAGTTCAATTTTTATCTCCATTATAGTTCTGGGCTACCCAAAATGCTAAAAGCAAAGGTTTTCATGATTTGAGAAATCATTAAAATATGAATACCACTTAAAACACTTCTCTATGAGAAGTAAAAAAAAAGAGTCCATAAATAAGCAGTATCCTAAGAAGTCAATACACTTGAAGTTAACTAGAATTTTTCATTTTTAAAAAATAACAAAGGCTGACTTCAGTTCAGCACAACCATGCCTCAAAGCAGTCACTAACCCAGCTGATCTGATCACTTCTGTTGTCACTGGTTTGAAACAGATCACCACTTGCCTTGGAGAAGCACATGGACCAGTGAGACAGGCTGTGACTGCCAGCACCCCATTGCTGAAACCACGCCAGCACAGGTGCAGAGAAGGAGCCCTGTGGACTCCACACCCTCTCCTGCTGGGCCTCTGCTCCTTCCCCACTTGCTTTCTCAGCTTTTTACCTTCTCTACAGAGGTCCCATGTTGTGAACACTGGAAGCTTATTTCCAATCTCCATGTGAAAGAAATAAGGCATATCTGAGTCCAGGCTCTCTGGTGGGTTTTCAGGAGTATGCATACTCTGTAGTTTCTAGAGGGTTCTAAGCCTGGTCATCTTGGATGGGAAAGCACCCCAAGGGTATGAAGGCTTTCTTTCCTTACTTATCCTTTCTCTCCCTCAGATCCTCTTTCTCCTCCCTTCTTTCTATGTATTTATGTATGTATAAGTATCGACACTTCTATTGCTATTTTCTTTTTTACTTTCCTGCTCAGATAAGCTCATCACAGGCTCTGCTCAGCTCACAACTTATGATAAAGAAAAAGATGTTGACTTTTTCTATTGCTATTGTCCCCTTCATTCTCTAATCTTTTCAGATGGTATATGATTTGACTAGGAAGTAATTTAGGAGTTTGGATAGATATTCTGGACACATAAAATGCTTGAAGATAAACTAAAAATCAATTCTTTGGAGGTAAAAGAGAGCTATGGACAACTTCCCACGTGGGCTCCTTACGTCCCCATCTCCTAGTACTTAAGATATAAAAATAAAAACCTTCACTATCAAGAATAACTGCTTTCTAGCATTATTCTGGATTATTTATTTTAGAAAGTTTGTTGCCACAGGTATCAATACACCAAAGATATGGAAATGGCTTCATTATACAAAGTTATATTTTGTAATTATATTTGTAAAATAATAATAAAAATATAATGGTGAAAGTATATAGATGAAACTGACAATTGCTTCAAATAATATAGGAGGATGCATAAAATGTGTCCAGCTATATAGAGACTAGTGATTTGGGTACTTTTCTGTATATATCTTAGATTTCCTTAAAAAGTTTACAAAGCAAAAAATAACAATTGAAGAGGGGGAAGTTAAAAGGGTTATAGCTAAAACAAGATTACCCAATAAGTTAACAACTCTTGAAGTTGTATGATGAGTACTATTCTAATTTTGTACATTTGCAATTTTTCATAATAAAAGACGTTTTAAAATGGTACTTACAACCCTAAGAACTTTTTATTCTAAATAAAAAAATTCAGAATCATGGTATAAAAGCAGTGCATCCTTTAAGAGTAGATACTGAATTAAAATATAGTACACTAAAAATGAGGAATCAACGTTTCTGGGTAATTTTCTTAAAAGTGACAAGAATTTTTCAAAAAAAAAATTGTAGAAGGACTCTACAAACTAAGATACAGAGATGTTCTAACTCTAGGGGAAATTTCTTCTTATTCTGTAGTAAAATACAATAAAGGAAAGAATCAAATCTAATTATCTCCTGATAATACAGCAAATGAGTTGGTTCTAATATAAGCAAAACTAAGAGTATTAGTACATCCTAAGAATTATGTTTAGGTATCTTTTGCATAAATCCAGTTTTATTTGGTTTCTCCTGAGGGACTTGGCCCCTATTAAGAGTCAATTTACATTTCTCAAGAACTACAGAGGAACTACAGAATGCAACCAGCATTCTAAAAAAGATATAAATAGCAATTGCTGCATGTAGAGAAAAATTTTCCAAAATATATAAGTATCCTGTAATTTCCTAATTTAAGTCAATTACAACAGGTGTATTATGTCTAGCAGTTAATGGAGACTGGATTTAGAAGAAATATTTTCTACTTAACTGAAGAATGTAAGTGGTTGCACTGGAATGTACCAATGAATTAAATTATCTGTTTTTTTCTTAAAATGCCTTACCCCATGCAAAAGATTTACACCTTGCATTGTAATGTAGGCATTGCTCAACTTATAGAAAGGTTGTTATAAAACTTATCCATAAATCAGCTTCATGGAACTCAAATTACATTTTCCCACTGAAACGATTTTATAAAGAATAGTAAGTCCATCTTTAAGAAATCCATAAAGCTAAAATTCATAGAACCTATTGTGCTTTACTGAAACACTGTAGGACTTTTTTTTAACTAACCACTTGGAATCATTACTTGGTTAATACAACAGATTCTAGGAATATGTCTCTCCATTGCTCTATGCATGTAAAAACAAACACACACACCATCTACCCACACCTATAAAACAGAAAGCTCCTTTTCTCTTTAGTGTAAGCACAATGAAGGAAGTAGAGCTTGGAAAAGAGGTTCTTGTATCTGAAGGCTGGGAGAGGTAGTATGCTAGAGCTTACTAAAAGGCAATGAACACTAGAAGTTTCGATAGGATTGGTTTCTATTGAATCTTAAAGATGCAGGACAAACATCTTGCAAGCAAATGGTGTATTATAACTTCTACCAGTTGTCTCCTGGAAAGATGGTTTGTTTTTTTTCATTTTGTTTTTTTGCTACCAAGGACTGAGCCCAGGGGTGCTTAACCACTGAGCCACATCCCCAGCATCACTCACCTTTTAATATTTTATTTAGAGACAGGGTGTCACTAAGTTGCTTAAGGCCTCTCTGAGTCCATTCCAGTGGCTTTGAACTTGCAATTCTCTAAACTGCTGGGATTACAGGTGTGTGCCACTTGCACAGCTGGAAAGATTTTTTTAACAAGCTTAGAAACTTCCTAATAATCACTTTTAATTATGTATTTTTAAGTTTTCATAAACTCAAAGAAAAATAAAGTATAGGTTACTTTTGTGAATATTAGATACATCCAAAGATCTAACAATAACCTCTCCTCCCCAACTATAAAATTGGGTGTGTGGGTTGAAGGAGTCTGCACAGCAGCTGACAGGCATCCCTCTGCTAGGGACCAAGGCCAGAAAGTCTTGGCAACTGCTATCTCAGGAGAGGGCTGCCTACACTTGGGACCTACTTTTCTACTCTACCCAAACACATCTAGATTTTTAGATTTTTTTAATCCACAAAACTATTTTTAAGGATGCAAGAAAAAGACATAAAAAATCACAAAGACAAATAACTTAATTTCACATGAATACATTTTCTCATATGCCTATTCCTTTAACAATTTGAAAGAAAAATACATAGGGATCAATACTCCCACAAAACTAGCTATTCTATTATTCAGTCCCAACACCAATTTACAGTCACTCTTTTTTTTTTTTACAGTCACTCTTAAGTTGAGAATTTCATGTTTCAATTATGCCGTTCTACCATTATAAGATTTTAAGTATTTTTTATAAAACTCATATCCATAAACATTACATGACTTTACAGAGATCACTGCAAAAGCACATGAGAACAAGAGTTCCACATTCCTCCTGGTCTCCAATTCAGCTGAAGTCTCCTCCATTTGCCTGCATAGGTGTTGGCCTTGTTCAGGAGGTCTGTGCATGCATGCATATCAGCGAAAGCCCGAATTCCTAAGCATTTGACAGGATGAAGCTGAGATGCCAAGAATTCACAGCAAGTCTTCTTCACATCCTATAACTGTAACTGACCAGCTGCTGGGAGAAGTACCTGCAACACACAAGGGAAGGTGCTTAGGCCACTGCTATTTTACCTGCTTCTCCAAAGGGCACAAGAAGTCCAGTCATCCACTCCCAAGTATTCCATAGAAAACAAATTTAACAATTATTTGCAAAAGTGGTAATGACTCTTCATTCTCTATAATTTCTAAGGAATCGTTCAAAGCTCTCGGCAGTCTCAAGAATATAAGATATCAGATCATATTATATTTATGGTTTGTTTGATAAGCATAAACAAAATGTTCCTGAATTTTTAAAAACACCCATTATTAGTAAGCTAGGAGGTGCTATCATTCAATAAAATGGTTTTGTTTGCTTAATGCAATGGTCCTGAGCTTCAGAATTTTGTGAGTAAGGGGTGTACCCAGACAAAGCCACATTTTTCAGAAGGCCTGCTCTTCCACTGTCTGAATAATACAACAAACTGCTTTTCATAGGGGGTAGAACAATTTTATTTAGCCATTTTTTAAGAGTGCATTTTAATTATACAGAAAATGTGTTTCACTGAGGCACACCCATACATGTATATAGCATACTTTGATCATAATTACAAGGGTACAATAATTTAAAATTCAACATGAATCTCTAGTTACAAACAATTTCTCTAGAATGTAATACATTACTGAAATAAAAATCATAAGTAGTAATTGCCTAATAACGTTTAAATTCATATTTGTATTCCAACAACTCCAAGCAATTTTATATCAATTATCAGTTGTTTTGTAGAATTTAAGTACTATCCTCACTATAAATACTACAACTAAGATTATACTTCTTTACAAACAGATCAATAATGGAGCCATTTTTTTCTTATAAGTGAATGAGGAGAGCACTATTTTAAGGACCAGATTTGAAAATCAAATTGAGAAAAACTTCATTTAAAAAGTTATTGACCGGGCTGGGGATGTGGCTCAAGTGGTAGCGCGCTCGCCTGGCATGCGTGCGGCCCGGGTTCGATCCTCAGCACCACATACAAACAAAGATGTTGTGTCCGCCAAATACTAAAAAATAAATATTAAAATTCTCTCTCTCTCTCCCTCTCTCTCACTCTTAAAAAATAAATAAATAAATAAATAAATAAATAAAAAGTTATTGAATGCCAGGCACAGTGGCTCAGCAGTTAAGTAAAGCCCTAAGCAATTTTTCAAGATCCTGTCTCAAAAATAAAAAAGGGCTCAGGAGGTAGCACAGTGACTAAGCACCCCTGGATTCAATCCCTGGTTCAAAAAACAATAGTAATAAAATAAAATAAAAAGAAAGTAAGTTACTGAATACCTACAATTCTTTCAAAAAGGCCACTCCCGGGCAAAATCAACTATTTAACAATGGTCAATTTTAGAAAAGATATTAGCATAAAAAAACCTTCTAAGTTCCTTCAGGAGTTACTTTAATATATATACCACACTGTAGTCCAAAGAAAATAATTAGAGGAAACAGTAGTTGATGAATACCTTTTACGATTTTCCTAAATCTATGTAATAAGATATAAATTTGTAAAGAATGATAGTATGCATATGTCTTTCTATATCACCAACTACCTGTATTTTCTTAAATGAAACACAGACACTTTCACTCTGGGATCTAGAAGCCCTGGGTGTGTCTGCTGAACACAACCAAATATTAATGAATAGAACTAATGACCAAGAGTGTGATGCTTTGTATTTTAACCCAACTCTATAAACTACTAATAGTTTTCTCTAAAAAAGGAAAATAGTAACTATAAACTGCCTTTTTCTTTGAAGAAAAATAAAGTATAAATAATGTGGTTATAGTCAAACCTTTTGCACAATATGGAGTGTGCTTCATTATGTTATGAGAATGAATCTCCATGGAAGACTTTTAATTTGTTGATAATTTTCAAATTAGAGGTTTTTCTATGATGGTATAATTGTGCTCTAAAGCAACATAAAGCACATTCCAAGATGCTTAATAGCACAGTCATTTAATTCAGTAAACACATATAGTTTGGAAAGTGGTCTTCGGCATAATACTCAGTGTGTGAAATTTACATAAATGGTAAAGATCACTCATCTAATCAGCACTTTCCCAGGGACAAAAGAGTGTAGTTCAGTAGTATTCAAAGTTGTTTGGTAACACAGAAAAACAGGGAGGAAAAAGTGGTTGAGCAGAAACAGGCCTGCTTACACAATGCTGGTGGGAGTGTATCTTGGGTCAACTTCCATGAAGAACAATTTGTCTGCTTCAATCACATTACAAATTAACACAATCTTTGATTCAAAAATTTAACCTACAGATACACTAACATGCAAAATTTTGTATGTGCAGATATTTTTATTACAGCATTACTTTAGTATTAATAGAGAAGCTAGGGAAAAGCCTGACTCATAAAGAGACTGGTTAAAAAACTAAAACCATCTATTCAGTGGAATACTTGGTAGTTATTCAAATGAAGAAATTATACAAATGGGATAGTCGATAAGATCTATTCTTTTTTTTTTGTACCAGAGATTTAACCAAAGGGCTTACCCACTGACTCAGATCCACCGAGTCACATCCTCACTTTTCATTTATAGACAAGGTCTCACTAAGTTGCTCAGAGCCTTGCTAAGTTGCTGATGCTAGTTTCCAACTTTTTATCCTCCTATCTCAGGTTCTGAATTGCTAGAATTACAATGCAATATATTTTTAAGTATTAAAAAAACAGTAATTAGTACATATTATGCTAACACATGATATATATTCACATTTACATAAATGCCATCTAAAAAAAGCAGCTAGAACAGGTTTTTAAATATTTATTTCCCTTCACTGTTTTCAACGTCATCATTACAAAGTCCAGATCTACCTTAGAGGAGATCAAAACTCATAAAATCATAGAATCTCAGATCTGGAAAGGACCAATATAAGTCCAATATAAAAGTTATTTCATCAGTGGGCTGTGCAGCTAGAAACATATAATTTTTATTGATGGCAGTGATGAGAGAAATGGTTCCATGCTTGGCAAATCATACGTTAAACTTATAAACTGGGCCAAATGTATAAAAAGTGCTTATTTCTATTTTTCTTTTGTCAATAGATCCTTTCAAAATGAGTGAGTTTTATGATGTAATTTTACTAGCACTAGACTATTTAGCTTACATAATTACATACAGTTTCAAAAACAATCACTAATTGGTCCAACTTGCTAAACATGACATTTGGTGACCAGCAGTCACTCATAAATGAAAACAGGAAAGTAGTCAGGGCCTCACGAATGACCTTGCTTATTTTGTGGATTAGTCCTACAGCCAGTTAAAACAAAAAATAATGAAGGATACTCAGACTTTAGATGAAACATATTCCATGATCAAAACTACTCAGACAGCTGGCAACCTGTGAACTGGGTACTTTAGAATTAAATCAAGTTTCCCAATAAACTGTTTTGGAAACCAAACTCATGAGGAGTTAAATGCTTTGTCCAAGTCAAACAGCTGGCCATTGAAACCTATGGATACAATTAGATTGGCCAACTCCTTAGTCAGTTATAATACCTTCCACTCAATATTTAGGTGCAGAAGGAAGGTACTTGTGCAAATTTCTAAATATCTAATATTCTTTTCATCATAGTAATAAAGACAGCAACCACTTCAATAATGCATTCTTTTTTGCTTCCATTTACTGAGTAATTACTGTATCAAGTATGGAGCTAAACACTCCTCTGGAGGTTTGGAAAAGTTGGTTGACTTGCCTAAGGTCACGTACTTGGAATGGAACAGGTCAAGCCTCCTACGTGAGCAGTATTAACCAAGACAGGTACAACTATTTCAGAAGGCACACAGACCTTGTGTTCGTGGCTATGAATATAAGAGGAATATATTTTAAAAGTTACCTTTCACTTTTTTAATAATATAAATATTCTTTCCTAAATAAATTTATTTAAATAAAAATGAAGTCAATGTAGAGAAAAACATTAAATATTTAACAGTATTCATGGTACAGAATATAGCAAAATTCTAGAGGATGCACATAAATGATTGAAATTTGGAAAATGTTGATTTAGAAAATGAGATTTAATATTCTAATCTTTCCTATCTGATAACATGCTGATTCTGATGATTCACATAAAAGTGACAAATAAGAACATGCTTTTACCTGGGGTACTCTAACCCCAGGACTTATTTTCTACTGAAGTGACTAAAATATACTATTAATAAAAAAGTGGAAATACTTAGCAAAGCAAAGAGGTGATTTCTTAATTTGCTCTGGGTCACAAAAATATCTTGGGCATTGTCACTTCAAGATCCAACAAATAAATTTTCATCTTAAAAACTTATTTTTCTCAGTTTTCTAGGGCGAAGGAGCAGCTGAACTGTGATAATTCTTACATGAAGTAGATTACAGTTAAAATAAATGCACAATGAAAAATTTCCATTTATTTATACTTCACTAATATTAACTGTTGAGATTAATGATCTAAGACAATGAAGTATATTCTAAAACATATAAGAAAGAATAATTATAATTTTCTATATATTTGAATGTTAATCATAGAGTCTAAGAATCTCAGAGTGATTAAATACAATAGCACATTTATACAGGGAGAGCCACACTCCCAAAGCCAGAGGAAATGTAAAGTAGGTGACTCTCTGAGAGTCTCTACTCAGACCCTGCTGTTCTTACCATGGGCTCAGTCCCTTTCAAGTCACTATTAATAGCTTTGCTTCATTTCATTTGCTTCCCAGGACTAACACAACTGGAATGAACTGATCTTGTGTATTTGTTCCCATGTTTAGTGTTCATCTCCCTGCAAAGGAATATGTAACAGCAGGATCACATTTTATCCCCTGCTGTATCCCCAGGTCTATAGCAATACATAGATTTGGTGGACAAATACTTAATGATTTGGAAAATATTCTTCATAAATAAATCAACTTGAATGTAACTCATTTGTTACTTCAGGGGCATATAAATTTTAGGGCTAGGGATGTAGCTCAGTGATAGAGCACCTCATGCATGAGTTTCTGGGTTCAGTCCCCAGTACCAGATTTAAAAAAAAATGAAAGGGGTACAATTCTGGATGAATTCTGTGTCAGAATTACCAACACTCTATTTCCAGGAATGCATCTGTATGGAACACTTCTTGTGTCCTATATCAAATCCTCTCAGCCCTACCTCATGCTCTAGCTGCCATGGCCACCAGCAGGTTTGAGCAGACTTTGAGCAGACTTTGATCATCTTTGGGAAGATGTAATGCAATCCTTTGCCCCAGTCTCTGCCATACCTCTGTCCAGCTTCCTACCTGGGACTCTGGCACTAGGCACTCAGACCTGCACATCCAAAGCATGGAAAATAATGCTGAAGGACCAACCTCCACCAGTAAAGAATGGTCCACCATAGGTACATGTAAGACTGCACATGTGATACAACCATAAAAATGAAAAGTTGTTCTCCCTTTGTATATAATGAATTGAAATGCATTCTGCTATCATGTATAGCTAATTAGAACAACAAAAACAACAACAACAACAAAAAAAGAATGGTCCAAAGGAAAAATAAAGACTTTTCCCTTTAATCCCTAAGCAGATAGTTCAGAGACACATTTAATACAGCTCCTCAAAAGGGAGAGTAAACACATCACACTTAGCTGTGGCTAGATCAATACCATACCTCTGAACTGGATTCCCTCCTTTCCAGTTCAAACCCCAACTCACTCATTCCTGGCTCCCTGGAAGTGCCCAAATAAACTAAGTACATAAGACTTGCTTTCAAAGGAACCCCCAATTATTGTACTGAGCAATAAATTAAACTGTGAATGTGGATATTTTAACTATAAGAATGTTAACTATGATGTTATTTACAATATCAAAAATTAAAAAGAATTTAAATGTCCAATAATGGCAGATAATGAAGCAAATTCTATAATGTCAATGAAACTGAATACTTTGCAGCTATTAAAAAACATTTGAAAAAAAATCATGATATTAAAAAAAATGGGGGCCAGGCACAGTGGTGCACATATAGAATCCCAGCTACTCAGGAAGCTGAAGCAAAGGACTACAAGCTCAAGGCTAGCCTCAACAACTTTGCAAGACCCAGTCTCAAAATAGAGCTAAGGATGTAGCTCAGTAGGTAATCCCTAACACCACAAAAAAAGTTTTAAAAGATTTGGTAGGGGGCTGGGATTGTGGCTCAGCAGTAGAGTGCTCGCCTAGCACGGGCAGGACCGTGGTTCAATCCTTAGCACCACATAAAAATAAAGGCTTCGTGAAGAAGCTATAAAAAAAAAAAAGATTTTGTAGGCAAACATTTAATAACTTGGAAAATGTTCCTAACATACAGTTAAATATCACATAACATTTCAGTCAACAATAAGCTGCTTATAAGATGCTACCTGTACCATATAGCCAGGTATGTAGTAGGTATTTCATTCAGGTTTGTATAAGTACATTCTATGTTTTCACACTGATGAAATCATTTAATGACAAATTTCTCAAGATTATACCCCCAACGTTAAGCAATGAATGGCACTAATCAGCATAAAAAGCTAGTTTTTGAAAAGAATATTTAGTTTGATTCTTTTTTATTTATATTTTGGTAAAACACACAATACATAAACACAAGGATAATGCCAAGGGATATACTGCCATTGTTTGTAAGTATGATCTCTGGTTAGTGATAGAACGGAGTTTTTCTATTTACTTATTTTTTATTTATTTGCAAAATTTTTTCAGTGTTCTATAATGAATGTGTGCCATTTAAGTGATCACATCATTCAAAAGAAAGTCAGGAAGAAGCAAGGAATGACTTTCTACATCTGTAGAATTCTAGCCAAGGTAACAGTGGGTAAGGAGAGCTGTTAATGAGATGCAGCTCTCCAGTCACCAGAGGTTGCCTCACACTGGCCCATCCAGTGTACCAGGAGTCTTGCAGGCCTTTCATCATCAAGTTGTCCTACAATGTTTTGTAGGTCATTGAATAGGCTCTCCATATATTATTTGCATTCTTGTGAGAGCAGTTACCTTAAAATATCTAAAGAAATATGAAGTAGAAGAACATCATAACTAATTAAATAAAACTAACAAAGTGCTATCATTGGGTAAAATAGGGAAATTTTTTTCATTTAGATATGTTGATTTCCACCACATGAAGACAAATTAAAGGCTACATATTTCATACTCAGAAAATGCTTTCAGCACTGAACAAAGAAAGGGGGTAAAAAAGCCACCATGATTAAGGAAGATGACTAGAACACTAGACAAGGACGACGCCCAAGCCATACAATGAGCATCCATGTGACACTCGTACACAAACCAGCTGCACATTTTAAAGTAAGATGCTTTCATCCTCTTTCACATTGTTTGACAAGCCAAATTACACATAAGATATTTCGCTTAGACAAGTACATTCCTTCTGCTTGGCTATTAGGATCTGTAGTTTATTTTCAGCTTGGGCATTGACTCCATAGAGGGAAATAATTTATGTAGTAAGACTTAAATCCTGAGCCATGAGCTATCTGTTTATTAAGAAAAGACTACCAAGTGGCTGACTGCTCCATATATAAGGCTTGCAGATGTCTAAGAACACATGCAAACATGAAACCCATAGCTCAGTCTCTGTTTAACTTTGCTGTAAGTACACTGCTAAAAGGTGATTTTTATTAATTTGCCAGTCACTTTAAATCTATATCAAAGCACCTGTTTATTTAATGTGCCAGAAATGACCTAAAAACAAACAAGGAAACAATTGTCCAAAGGTCATTAGCAGAGGGAAGATACCAGTAACTTTGACTAGTATATACCTCCTTAATCTATACTCAGTACCCAATTTATGCCACCATAGCTCAGAAATAGTATAATAAATGGTTATAAGCCACAAAATCAAAAGTTTAATAGTATTACCTGACTGCTCTCACCTGGGGGAGTGGCAATACACAAAAGAAGGAGGAAGAGGTTCCTTCCTCTTTCTGGAATACAGGGCTGGCCTAGTTTTGAAATAGAAAGTATCAGTCCCTGACATCTTACCATCTCCTTATCCACACTTCTGCCTCTCAAGACTACGCCTCAGCTACCAGGAACCAGCCCCTCTGCTCTCTGCACCCAACTATGATTCTCCATCCAGATCTGATCTGTCTTTCTTTTGTGAATGCTAAGTATTTCTCCTCCCAACACACTTAACTGAGCTCCATCTCTTGGGATAGCTGCTGCCAGCAGAATTTAAAAAAACAAAACAAAACAAAGAAAAAAAAAACAAAACTCTTATTAGCTCACATTATAGTTAATAATGCATGGCCTTCCAAAACAAATTCCTTCCAGAGGTATTCAAAGTTTTAAGAGAGGCTGACTCTGAAGCAGAATTTACCTGCAACAGAGAGAATTTCCAACAGTATAATCAATGAAGTACAAAGGCAAAGAGATTACAGAAAGAAGAAATTTGGAGGTAATATAACCTGCAGGCAGTCTGAAAGACATCTCTCCTAATTCATCCATTTTACAGCTGCTACTTCCATCATTTTTAACCCAAGGTTTCTCTTAAAACTTCAACTTTCTTGACATTGGCTCAAAAGGATAATGAAGACAGCACACCTACCTTGCAGAATTGTGGAAAAACTTAAATATAAATTGCTCAACCATTTACCAGAGCATCCATTATGTAACCCTATAACACACTACCTCTAATTCAGAACTTTTCCCCCTTGGACTTGATAGAGCACTCACAATGGAATACTGAGATTTAACTCCCTCTGTCACAAGATGATGTTCAACCCCAGATCATTCACAACATAGTGGCTTTCTGTTTTGATCAAATATTCCCAAACATAAAAGATAAAATCATGGGCTGGGGTTGTAGCTCAGTGGTGGAGTGTTTGCCTAACATGTGTGAGGTACTGGGTTTGATCCTCAGCACCCATAAAAATAAATAAAATAAAGGTCCATCAACAACTAAAGAAAAAAAACTTTTTTAAAAGATAAAATCATAATTTTACAAAATGTGCCGAAGTAACTGACTATGTAAAAGTAAGAAAATTAATATAAATAAAAACAATGAGAGCAGTTTATAACTGATTGGGTAAAATACGGGAAAAATTTTCATTTAGATATGTTGATTTTCAACACATGAAGACAAATGAAAGGCTACATATTTTATACTCAGAAAATGCTTTTGGTGGGTGGGGTTGTGGCTCAGCAGTAGAGCACTTGCCTAGCATGTGTGAGGCCCTGGGGTGGATCCTCACACCAAGTGAAAATAAATAAATAAAATAAAGGTATTATGTCAACTACAACTAAAAAAAATAAATATTTTTTCAAAAATGCTTTGGTAATGAACAAAGAAATGGGGTTAAAAAAAGCCACCACTGATTAAGGAAGAGACTAGAACACTCTGCCACAGTGCTACAACCCCAGCCCATAATTTTATCTTTTATGATAGGAATATTTGATCAAAACAGAAAGACACTGTGTTGTGAATGATCTGGGATTGAACATCATCTTGTGAGGGAGGGAGTTAAATCTCAGTATTCCATTGTGAGTGCTCTGTCAAGTCCAAGGGGAAAAAGTCCTGACTTAGATAAAGGTAGTATGCTATAGGGTCACATAATGAATGCTCTTGTAAATGGCTGAGCAACTTTTAAGGTTTTCCACAACTCTTCAAAGTAGGTGTGCTGTCTTCATAATCCATTTGAGCCAATGTCAAGGAAGTTGAAGTTTTAAAAGAAACCTTGGGTTAAAAATGATGGAAGGAACAGTTGTGAAATGAATAATGCAGGAGAGATGACCTTTAATACAATTTTAAAAAATTTTTTATCAGTAATAATACGTCTTTTCAAGTCAAGATATAATATACCTTCCTCCCTCCCTTCCCCCCCTCCCCATGTCGCCGCCGCCGCCGCCGCTGGGTTTGGGGCTACGAGCTGAGGCGCCGCCCGCCGGGAATGTGAGCGAGGAGCCACGGTAGGAGCCGCAATGGGGTCGGTGCCGATTTGATGGGAAGGGCCCGCGGGGGAGGATCGTGAGGCCACCGCCGCTGCCGCTGCCGCCTGAGCGCTGAGGTTCCGGTCCGGCCCTGAGGCCTAGAAGCGCCGCCACCGCGGAACCGGAGGGACGCCGCACCGGACAGCCGTCGCCCCGGGCTCCCCGCAGCTGCCCGGACCTCCCTCCCCCCTGCACCTCCCGGTTCCACCGCTCGCCCCCTCCGCGGCCCCTTCGCCCTTCTCCCGCCCCTCGAAACCACAGATCATCTTTGGATTCTTCCCCAGAAGCTTCAAGTAGGGATATGTCCTCAGCACCAACTACTCCTCCATCAGTGGATAAAGTAGACGGATTTTCTCGGAAATCCGTCAGAAAAGCCAGACAGAAGAGGTCACAAAGTTCCTCACAGTTTAGGTCTCAAGGCAAGCCTATTGAATTAACACCTCTGCCGCTGCTAAAAGACGTTCCAACCTCAGAGCAGCCTGAACTGTTCCTAAAGAAGCTTCAGCAGTGCTGTGTCATTTTTTACTTCATGGACACGCTATCTGATCTTAAAATGAAAGAATACAAGCGCTCCACTCTTAATGAACTGGTGGACTACATTACAATAAGCAGAGGCTGTTTGACAGAGCAGACTTACCCTGAAGTAGTTAGAATGGTATCTTGCAATATATTCAGAACTCTCCCTCCTAGTGACAGCAATGAATTTGATCCAGAAGAAGATGAACCTACCCTTGAGGCATCGTGGCCACATTTACAGCTTGTTTATGAATTTTTCATATGATTTTTGGAAAGCCAAGAATTTCAACCCAGCATTGCCAAAAAATACATAGATCAGAAATTTGTATTACAGCTTTTGGAGCTATTTGACAGTGAAGACCCTCGGGAACGAGACTACTTAAAAATAGTTCTATACAGAATTTATGGCAAGTTTCTTGGTCTTAGAGCATTTATCCGAAAACAGATTAACAATATTTTTCTAAGGTTTGTTTATGAAACAGAACACTTCAATGGTGTAGCTTAACTTCTGGAAATATTAGGAAGTATTATCAATGGCTTTGCTTTACCTCTTAAGGCAGAACACAAACAGTTTCTGGTGAAAGTGTTGATCCCTTTACACACTGTCAGGAGCTTATCACTCTTCCACTCCCAGTTGGCATATTGTATAGTCCAGTTTCTGGAGAAAGATCCTTCACTCACAGAACCAGTTATTAGGGGATTAATGAAATTTTGGCCTAAAACATGCAGTCAAAAAGAGGTCATGTTCCTTGGGGAGCTGGAAGAAATTTTGCATGTGATTGAACCTTCACAATTTGTTAAAATTCAAGAACCTTTGTTTAAACAAATTGCCAAGTGTGTATCTAGTCCCCATTTTCAGGTGGCAGAAAGGGCACTCTATTATTGGAATAATGAATACATCATGAGTTTGATAGAAGAAAACTCTAATGTCATCCTTCCCATCATGTTTTCCAATCTTTATAGGATTTCAAAAGAATATTGGAATCCAGCTATTGTGGCGTTAGTGTACAATGTGTTGAAGGCATTTATGGAAATGAACAGCACCATGTTTGATAAGCTGACAGCCACATACAAGTCAGATCGTCAGCGTGAGAAAAAGAAAGAAAAAGAGCGTGAAGAATTATGGAAAAAATGGGAGTTTATGGAAATTATGGAAAATTATGGAAAATTATGGAAAAAATGCTTGTTCTTCCAACCATTGTTTGCAAAGATTGACAAAAGTCAATTCATTGCACAGAATGAGTGAGGTGAGTCTCTGCTCTGCAGTCCAAAACAGGAGGTAAAAGGGCCCCCAAAGTGAGTTTAAGACATGACCTACCTGACATAATCCTAAAAACAGAAGAAAACATAAATTCAGAGAGAACCATACCCACATAATCTCATTTGACAGAATCAAATTCATAAGAGGAACAGAGGACATAGGCAAATCTAAAGGGATTTGACTATATTTTCTTTTTCTAAATTGCTATTAATGTCTCCCACAATTATAGAGTTCTGGATCTCCTCAGTTACTACTTTATCATTACCTTCAACCTACAATGCATGAGGCACACTGAATTTACCCTCATACTCATGTACTTATCACTTATTTTTTTCTCTAGAAATGCATATGTATATGAATATATTTTTCCCACATTTCCAAGATTCCACCATGAAAATTTCTGTGATATCACTTCCCTGAAATGCATTTTCATTATTTCATGTCAGTTCATCTAAGGATTCTATATCATGTCTTGCAAAAGATGAGACAACTCTAAGTCCACTCTTATTTGACTATTTATAAACTATAATTAAAGGTCAACCTCAGTACCTCCACAGAACTTAAGGGTCATTCACGTTTCTCATTCATAGTGCTTTATTTTTTAAGTAGGTAGCAGAAATTTTATTTTGAAGAAGAGTAAGTGATTTAAAGCCATTCAGTGTACTTCAGAGGATCTCAAAAACCTATGGTTGTGGTTCTTAAACAACATTACCAGTGAAAGATCTGGATTACACTCCAGGTTGGACACTGATACTATGCTTCCATGGGAAATGGTTTCTTGGTTGTGAATATTGTCTTTCCCTTTCTCCTATAGTCTTGGAAATGTGTAGATTGTATGAACTTTTAGAATCACTATTTTCAACACACTTAGAATGGACTCATTTGATAATAGAAGACATCTATATTGTGAAAAAAAAGACCCTTCTCAAAGCCCTAAAGAAGTGATAAAATAATCTTTGGAAAAAATAATAGTCATCCATTAGATTATTTTTAAAAAATACTAAGAATAATTTTAGTTAGTAATACATCACTGTACTAGGAAAAGTGATATGAATGCAAATTTAATTTTTAAAGTTGTTTCTGATTACTACAAAGAGAGTATAAAAATCTGGGTACATGGGCTAGAGTTGTGTCTGAGTTGTAGACTACTCTGCTAGCATGTGCAAAGCACTGAGTTTGATTCTCAGAAAAACATATAAAGAGGGGTTTTTTTATTTTTTAAATACAAGATAGTGAAATGCATCGCAATTCTTATTACACATATAGAACAATTTTTCATACCTCTGTTTGTATATAAACAATGCTCATATCAATTCCTGTCTTCATATATGTACTTTAATTTTTTAAAGAGAGAGAGAGAAAAAAAATTTAATATTTTTCTTTTTTAGTGTTCGGCGGACACAACATCTTTGTTTGTATGTGGTGCTGAGGATCGAACTCCGGCCGCACGCATGCCAGGTGAGTAGACTACCACATAAGCCGCATCACCATTCCCATATATGTACTTTAGATAATAATGTCTATCACATTTCACAATCCTTGCTAATCTTTACACAACACTCCTACACTGGCTACTTCATATAAACTTGCCTCAGGGATTTAATGCATTAATCAAATAGATTTTATTCAGCCTATGCAGTGCTGTTGGAATGGCTATTATAAAAATCTAAAATTGTCATGTACAGTGGCATATGCCTAAAATTTTAGAATCTATGGAAAATGACACAGGAGAATTGTTAGTACAAAGACAGCCTCAGTAACATAACAAGGCTACAATCAACTTAATGAGAGCCTGTCTCAAAATATAACATGAAAAAGAATGTGGATGTATCTCAGTGGTATGCACCTCTGGGTTCAATACTCAGCACCAAACCATACAAAACCAAGCAAATATCTCATAATTAACAGGGATTCCACGATACACAAATATGTAAAAAATGTTGGTGACAATATAAATTTAATAAATATATTTTTATAAAGTGTTAAGGTTCTTTAAAAGCTCCATATAAAAATGCCACATAATCCACTTGTAATAATTTGGGGTAGCAGTGCAAAATCGTACATGCCTGTACTCCCAGTGGCTTAGGAGAATAAGAGTTAGAAAACCAGGGATTCATTCTTAAGTTAAAGTCCAGCCTCAAGAACTTGCCAAGGTCCTAAGAAAATCAGTAAAACCCTCTCTCAAAAATAAATAAATAAATAAAAATGTTGGAGACTGGGTATGTAGCACACTGGTAAAGTGCCCTGGGGTTAATCTCTAGTATTTAAATAAATTAGAAAATATAAATAATAATTCTTGGCAAAAAAAAAGACATACAATCTAGTAATAATAACTCTGGGTATATATGTAAAAAATTAGAAATCCTTTTACTAAATATATTGCCACACATCTATTTTTATTGTACCTTTATTCACAGTATCTAATAAAAGAAAACAAATAAAGTATCTTTTAGATAGAAAGTATATCAGAAAATGTCTTCCCACTGCAAAGCATCCAATTTGTCCATCCCTTCAAAAGCTAAACACTTAAAATTCAAACTGGTCCCTAGAAGGCAAGACTCAGAGAGTGGTGTTTTATAAATACTCCAAAAAATTTGGAATCTCTGGGAACCTTGTTTCAGATATTCTAAAACTCAGAACTAGGTCCTATGGGAGGTCAGAATGAGAACACAAGACATAATAAATTCTTTAATGGAGAATCTTAATTCAGACACTGACATAACCAAAAGCAGTGTTGGAGATTAAAAAATAGATTCTGTTTCACTGATTTCTGGGTTATGGATTCAAATCAAATATATATTAGAAAAAAAGTTAAGGCTACTGGTTAAAATCTACATAAAATAGATATTATAAATGTATCAGGGGCTGGGTGTGTTGGTGCAAGCCTGTAATCCCAGTTGCTGAAGAGGCCGAGGAAGAATTATCAAAAGTTCAAAGCCAGCCTTAGCAGAAGTGGGGTGCTAAGAAACTCAGTGAGATCCGGTCTCTAAAAAAAAAAAAAAAAAAAAAAAAATCCTGGGGATTTGTCTTAGTAGTCAAGTGTTCCTGAGTTCAATCTCCAATATCCCCCATAAAAAATGTACCAGGGGGCTGTGGCTGGGGCTTAGTGGAGCTCACTTGTCTGGCACATGTGAGGCACTAGAATCAATTCTCAGCTCCACATATAAGTAATTAAAATAGAAGGTCTATCAACAACTTTATATATATAGTACCAAGATATTGACATGGACTTTGATCTAATTTGTGTGTACTTTAGCCCTTAAGATTGATGTTGGTTGGGGCTGGGGATGTGGCTCACGTGGTGGCATGCTCGCGTGGCATGCATGCGGCCTGGATTCAATCCTCAGCACCACATATAAAGAAAGATGTTGTGTCTGCCAAAAAATGAAAAAATAAATATTAAAAAATTCTCTCTCTCTCCCTCTCTCTCTCTCTCACACACACACACACACACTCTCTCTCTTAAAAAAAAAAGATTGAAGTTGGCCAGGAATGGTGATACATTCTTGTTATATCAGCTGTTTACAAGACTGAGACATAAGGATCATGAATTCAAAACCAGTCTCATCAATGGTGAGGCACTAAGCAACTCAGCGAAACCCTGTCTCTAAGTAAAATACAAAATAGGGGTAGGGATGTGGCTCAGTGATAGAGTGCCCCTGACTTCAATCCCTGGTCTGCCACCCCCCCAAAAATGGGGCTGAGTAAATAGCTCAGCTTGTAGAGTGCTTGCCTTCTAAGCATGAGGCCCTGGGTTCAATCCCCAGTACAGAGAGAGAGAGAGAGAGAGAGAGAGAGAGAGAGAGATTGAAATTGCATGTAATTTAAATTCAAGTTAGTCCCACTTTTATTTTTTCCTGCCACACCAGAATAAAAGAGTTTCCCAAAATATTTGGAATGTTTCTGTGGGTTATTTATTTATTTTTTCTATTTACTTATTTTTATGTGGTGCTGAGATTGAACCCAGGACCTTGCACGTGCTAGGTGGGTGCTTTATCACTGAGCCACAATCCCAGATTGTCTGACCATAAATAAATAAATAAACAAATTAATAAATACATAAACCCTCAATTGATGACCCTTTACAGTTTTTAAAAATCCTTAATTGGGACACATAAACTTCATTTAGGAGAGATTCATTCTTTTTAATGTCACCTAATTTTATTCTGCTTTCTTCTCATGAGAAAATCTCAGAATGATAAATTTAGATCTTGTAAAAATGCCCTCCAGTTCTTGAAGAATGACATTATAAATGATGCATACCTTTGCAATAAAACATGGGAAAATAATGATCAATAATGCTGAATGTGGAGTTTTGAGATGAACCAAAATTTCTCAGTTTTCCAATTGAATCTGGGTGCTTGTCTCATAAATTTTGAAGAAAAAAAATCTATTTAAGCAAGAAGAAATAGAACACCCACCATGTGGTATGAGGAATGATACCAGAAAAAAAAAACTCATTTTTTTTTGTACCATCTTAGAAGTTTACAGATAGTTTTGGGCAGAACAGGTAGCATAATGCATTTAGAATAGGCTTTGGAAAAGGCATCCTGACTATCATATGGGTTCACTTTCATTCTTTCTGTGACCCATCCTTTTTTTCTTCATATTCAATCAGGAATCACCCCTGGGACAAAGGACTTTGTTGAAGGCTTCAAGGCCTTTTACATTTGAAATATGCCTTAATGGTGCTCATTAACATCATTCAGTTAGCCACCAGGTGTGTTTGAGTGAGGCCCATTATCCACATTACATGGTCATTATACTATCTATTCTATTTTATACTTATTCCCTGTGAAAAGAGAACCCAGATTTGCATATGTGAACAGAGAGCTAGAAAACTAGGGGTTTACTCTGAGACCTATGGAGAGCTAAACTGAAGTTCTGGATTTCAGATTTTTGTTTTGGATTTGAGATACTGCTTCTGCTACATTTAAAAATCTCAGGACTCATGAAGAGAATGAGTTAAAAGCCAGCATCTTCAAATTTGTGAGGCCCTAAGAAATTCAAAGGGACCCTGTCTCTAAATAAAAATATTAAAAAAGGGGTGGGAATGTGAATCAGTGGATGAACACCTCTGGGTTGAATTTCTGGTGCCAAAACAACAACAACAACAACACACACACAAATAATAATAATAAACAAATAAACAAACAAACCCTCATGAGTAACAAGCCCTAAAATTAACAGCTTCTCTCATGCATGAATTCAATAAATGGATTTGGAGTTCTCTCTTGATAATTATCTCAGTCTTCACCATGCAATCTGGAGACATGCTGGACTCATGGCACATGGAATCCCACAAAGGGCTTTAGAAAGAAGGTGAAAACACCATACAATTATGGAACAAAATGCCCAGGTTTTCAACTGCTGATCTAAGCCTCACTAGACTAGTCAGAGGGAGGTGAAGGCTAAGACACCACAGAGAGTCCCTCTGGCCACAAGACTGTGGAGAGAAACAGGAAGAGTCCCTAGCCATGACTGCCAGTTTCCACCATTGCCACTCCTGTCAGCTTTAAGCCACCTTCCTAAGCAGTCTCAATATAACAAGGCACACTTACCATTTCCTGGCTCTCAAGGTTCTCAGCATTCTCCCTGTGGTTTGTTTTCTGATTCTGCATAGCACAGACACCTGGGCTCCAGATCCAGGACAGAAGCCTACAAAAAGAGTGAAAAAAGGGCGGGTTCCAGACACGAAGGGAACAGAAGATTGTGGAAGCCCTCCCTCTTGTCACTGGCTGCCTGAGGATTGGACAGTTCTCACCTAAGTGACTGATTGGTCAAGGCTTCAGGCACTGCCTCCAACCTGAGCCAAGTGGGCACAGAATCAAAGTCTAAATGACAGGCTGCTCCATTGTCATTGTTAACTGACTACATATCAGGGCTGAGAATATAGCTTAGTCAGTAGAGTGCTTGTTTTGCTGATATAAGGCCATGGATTCAATCCCTGCACTACACGCACACACTCTCCCCTCCCCAACCCCCCCCCAAAAAAGATTAAGGACTTTGGGGACTAGGGTTATGGATCAATGGTAGAGAACTTCCCTAGCATGCATGAGGTACTGGGTTGAATATGAAGCACCGCATTAAAAAGCCACCCAAGAGGGGGATGTGGCTCAAGTGCTAGCATACTCGCTTGTAATGCGGGTGGCCCAGGTTTGATCCTCAGCACCATATACAAGCAAAGAAGTTGTGTCCGCCAAAAACTAAAAATAAATATTAAAAAAAGCCAACAAACAAACTACTAATGATACTGTGTCCATCTACAACAAAAAGTATTCAAGAAAGAAAAAGATTGTGTATTGGACTTGTGCACCCTCACTACAGAACTCATAACCACTTTTTATAAATAATATATACATATATGTCTTTAGACAATGTATAAATTTCACCTGTGATGTCTTTTCAAGTAACTTATATTACAGGTATGCTTTACAACCTGAAATCCTCTTCACCTCTCCTTCTCCTTCTCCTTCTCCTTCTCCTTCTCCTTCTCCTTCTCCTTCTCCTTCTTCTTCTTGGCCTGTTAATTGCATTAAATGCCTCTGTATGGGGTTCTTTTAAGGCAAAGTTTTCTTCCAATAATAGGACCTAGCCCAGAGAGAAATGTATTGACACTTATAACTGTTTATAAGGTTAAAGAAATTTGTGAATAAATATGTATATATATTTTTATGAAAATGATATCACAATTACTTTAATATATATTTTTTTAATTTTTTCTATTCTTTGTCTCATAAAAAAACAGTTTGAACTTTAAACTCTTTAGCAATGTTCTTATATCCCCTACCCCAAAAAAGTGACTCACAAGTATAATTCAAATTATTGAGGCTCATAAATTTTTTATCTTTTATTTTAACTAGTGAAGTCTAAAGATTTTCTTTTTATTTTCACCTTTAAATGAAGCACACTTTTATAGCTTTCTTGTTGTTTAACTGACCTTTAATATTCTGCAATTTTTACCCCCATTCTGATCACTTTGGACTATTGATGTTTTCATGGAGGGGATCGCAAAGTGTTCATGAACAAGGTAGGAAATGGATATAGTAAGATATAAGGCTGGTAATTGCTGAGTATGTAGATTTTGCTATACAAAATAAGTATTGGTGGATGATATGGGGGTAGGGAGAAAAAGAGCAATGAAAAAAAAAGAAGAAAAACTTGAACAATAGAGGGGTTCACATGCTACAAGTCTACAATGATAGCGTGAATATAGAGGGTAGTGTTCTTGGAAGCAGCAATAAAATTTGAGGGAAAGAAAAAGGTAATATTTTGCACAGTTCCCAAGTGAGAGAGCCAGGTGAATGGGTTCTGTGTTCAACTCTTCCCACCTAGGAGTGGAATTTATAGTTCATAGGGTATGTCTCAGTAAGTAGTAAAACACCATTTCTATGTACCTTTACACTTTTTCATGGCTACAAGCTGACTTTGACAATTCCAGTCACATTACATCTTTGCACTTATTAGCTATTCATTAATTAATTCATTCATTACATTATTTATTTGTTTTTGATTAATTCACTTTTTTTAGTTGTCATTGTTTTTACATAACTGGTGATTACATAATTGCATAAATATTCTGAATGTTGACTTTTGGTTAAATACTGTTTTATGTGTTTATTCATACATTTATTTTTCATTGAAATGTTTTTCCTTTGCCAAGCCTGATTTATATTATACCTCAATCTTCATTTATGAAGAATAGATAAAATCACATTATTCCAAAAAACTCAAGGATTTAACATCTTTGCAGAATCCTAATCACCTGCTAAAGTTGACCCAGTCTGGGTCATCTAAAAGCTGTGTCAAAACTCCTCTTTTTTCTTATATACACTTTAATAAAGGATTTCTCTCTCACTTTTATATTTGGAGAGTAGACTAACTTCCCAAGCAGTAGTTAATAACCTAGATGAGTTTTCCAACTAGCTCACTATTACTTTAAAATTGTTTACAACCTTGACACTAACAGTGTCACTGATTACTTTTTTTAATTTTTGCAAGATATCTCTCTCTCTCTCTCTCTCTCTCTCTCTCTCTCTCTCTCATATTACAAATTGAAATCAGATATGCTTTTTTACTAAGAAACACTCCCAGCCTTTAATAAAATATTCTACAAAGAAAAAGGGTTCACTGATTATCTTAGAGCCCCACTAAGTTGCTGAGGCTGGCTGACTTTAATCTATTGTTATAGAAGTATGATATATATATACGAGAGAGAGAGAGAGAGAGAGAGAGAGAGAGAGAGAGAGAGAGAGAGAGAAAGAAAGAGAGTAGTGTTCATTTGACTCTTTCTCCTGGGGACTGTGCCAGAATTACCTTCTTCTTTCACTTCTACCTTATTTCTGCCTCCAAAGAAACTACCCTTTTCCCTCATACTTCATTGATCCACCATTAGACATTTTAAATCTGAACTCTTGAGCTGCTCATTCTTTCCCTCTTTTCTTCACAGCACTTTTTCTCTACCTGTACCTATTCCACCAATACTTATTCATGAATACTCACTACTACAGACACAGTATCCACCAATGTCACAACCTGACCTATCCCTGTTCTGCTTTTTCCATGGATCACTTTTAGATTCCCTCAACCAGATATCAATAGTCCAGAGTAAGGTCAGGTAAGGGTGTTATATATGTAGGTTTTTAAATGTCATTTACATAACAATGAGCCTATTAAAATTGGGATTTATTTTGTCTTAGTTTAAAAAAGAAAATTTACAGACTGCACTGTTATACTCAATTGTTTAAAATGCATTTATCTCAATAATTTGGAAAAAGTAATTCTATAAAAAGGAGAATAAAGAAAAGAACATAATACATAAAATTGACAATTGATGGAGTAGATATTGCTGTTATTTCATCATGAAAAAATATATATATATATATTCATATATTTATATATATATATATATATATATATATATATATATATATATATATGAAATACTCCTCACCAAGCAGCTTAGACCTGTAGAAATTATTGTGTGTACAATGACAGCATACAAGTATGTGATAGCATAAGACTAGAGCTATACTTGTCAATACAGTAGAAATCTGTGGCCTAGGAGGAAAGACGAGGTGATTCAGAAAAATAAAAATAATAAAGTTTGAGAAAAAAATGGTTTCTGGAGCCCAGAAAGATTTCTGGTTTAATTAGAGTACAAAATACCACATAAGTATTATACTGAAGTTACATCTGTTAAATACATCACATGTATAATGGTTTTCAAAGAAAATATGTAGAAATTATTACAAACTAAATAAAAATTTACAAAAGCACATAAAATAGCATGTGTGTAAATAAAACTAATCATTACAAAGACAACTATTTTAACTCAATTTAATATATAATATTTTCCTATCAAATTTTTAGCATGTTTTTCTTTAAATACAAAAAGAGAGCTGGTCCTGTTGGTGCACAATTGTAATCCCAGTACCTTGGGAGGTGTATTGTGAGCTCAAAGCCAGCATCAGAAAAAGTGAGACCCTAAGTAACTCAGTGAGATACTGTGTCTAAATGTCATACAAAATATGTTTGGGGATGTGGCTCAATTCCCCTGAGTTTAATTCCAAGTATCAAATAAAAGAAAAGAAAAGAATGGACCAAAAAAATTATCTTAGAAATAAAATATATGTAAAATACCCCAAAACCTTTAATAAAAATCAAATAATATATTTATTGTTATGAGACACATTTAATGTATATTATGAAACTATATTGAAATAATACAGACCAATATATTATAATATAAATCAAATCTGAAATCATATGTAGATCAATAGTATTGTTAAGAGCAATAGAAAGGCATATGTAAAACCAACCATATGAAAAACAACATTAGAAGTGAATGAATGAATCTATCCGACCTAAAGTTAGAATTGGGACATAGAGGCAAAGTTCACTGTTAGAGTGTGTGTGCAGAATGTGCAAGATAGTCAGTTCCAAACTTAGCAACACTATAAAAAGCAAATATTAACAGGGAATGATGTTGAAAATAAAGCAGCATATTAAATGAGACACTCTCCCTCCATCTATAGATAAATTTAAGGAAAAAACTACTGTGATTATTTCTTTGGCAAAATCATGAATGAGTAGAGAGATTTAGATACACTGGATACTAGTCCAGTCTTAAGAAATGTACCATATGTGGGACAAAATTCCCAACTACCATAATCACCTGCAGTGAGCAGAAATGTGAGAGAGGGGCTGAGGATGTAGCTCAGTTTTTAGAGTGCTTGCCTTGTATGCACAAGGCCTGGGTTCAATCTCTAGCACCACAAAAAAAAAGAAGGAAATATGAAAGAAATGATACAAAAAAATGGTGATATCTAGGAGCCATAAAATTTTTCACAAGTGCTTCATCAGCTGTGACCAAGACACAAAAATACCCAAATATCAAAGCAGTCAATTTATCTCAAAAAAAAAAATCTGCCAGCATATTTTCCCAATTGCTGTTGCTGACAGATGAAGTTCACTCTAGCTTGTATTATAGGCAAAATAGGGAGGAATCCAGTAAACTACTCTTAACTTGAGTAAGATTTTAGCACTTCCAGAATCCTGCCCCAACCCTGATATACTAGTAATAAGGCCAGAAATACCAATTCCTCCTAGAAAAATTTATTGTTTTTTTTTTTTGTGGGTGTGTGTATGTGTGTATTGAATGTTTCACATTTAACATATTTTGTTTATGTTACTATGTCCCTGATACACTAGTAATAATGCCAGAACTACCAATTGCTCCTAGAAAGTTTTTTTGTGTGTGTGTGTATTTGTGGATGTGTGTGTCGATGTATGTACTGAATATCTCAACTGTAACATATTTTATTTACCTTACTATGTCCTGAAGTTCCAAACTCTAGAACAAAAGGTGATTGAGCTTATGTAAATCTCTGTAGATTTCAAACAAATGAATTTACATTCTTTTCCCAGCACTTTTATGAACTGTGATACCAAACAGCTGTTCAAAAAGGAGCTTAACAAACAATGATTCTGTTTATTCCAACAAATCTATACAGAATAGTCCTGCATTGGCTACTTCATATAAACTTTCCTCAGGGATAAAATGCATCAGTCAAAGAGATTTTCTGTAGCCTGGGCAGTGTTGTTGAAAAGGTTATTATAATAATCTGAAAGAGCTAGGTGTGGTGGCCAATATACTAGAGGCTGGAGAGGCAAGTCAGGAGGATTGTGATTTGAAAGACAGCCTTAACAACATAGAAAGGCTACAAACAACTTATTCAGAGATGAGTGATATATCACCCGTCTCAAAAAAAAGGACTGGAAACATAACTCAGTGGTAAGCACCCACGGATTTCAATTCCTAGCACCAAACCACACCAAACTAAACAAATATCTGAAAGATAGTAGGGACTCCAGAGTATAGGTGTATATGCATAGATAAAAATTTTGGTTACAATATAAAGTTAATAAATATACTTTTGAAAAAACTATCATGGTTCTTTTTTTAAAAAGAGAAAGCAAGAGAGGGGGGGAGAGAGAGAGAGAGAGAGAGAGAGAGAGAGAGAGAGAGAGAGAGAATTTTAAAATTTATTTATTCATTTTAGTTTTCGGCAGACACAACATCTTTATTTGTACATGGTGCTGAGGATAAAACCCAGTGCCACATGAATACCAGGCAAATGCACTACCACTTGAGCCACATTCCCAGCCCCTATCATGGTTCTAAGAGCTCAAAATAAAAATGCCATATAATCCACTAATGATAATTTTTTGAAGCAGGGTATCATTGTCAATGTCTGTACTCGCAGTGGCTTGGGAGGATGAAACAGGAGGAACTTAAAAACAGCCTCAGAAACTTGGCAATGGCTTAAGTGACTCAGTGATATCCTGTCTTATTAAAAAAATTAGGGATGTAACAAAGTGGTAAATTGCCTAAATAAGTACAAATAAATAACAATAACAATTCTTGGTTTAAAAAAATGCCCTATTACCCAGTAATTATAATTCTGGATAAATATCTAAAGAAATTGGAACACTTTTGTTAAAGATATTACTTCACTTCCATTTTTATTGTAGGTTTATTCACAGTATCTAATAAAAGGAAGCCAATGAAGTGCCTTTTAGATGCAAGGTATTGATGAAAAGGTTTCTTCCAGCTGCAGATCATCCATCTACTTGCCTTAAAGTCTGCATACTTATAATTCAAACTGCTCCCTAAAAGGCAAGACTCAGATACGGATTCTTCTGAGTACTCCAAGAAATTTTGATACCTCTGGACAAATTCTGTAAGACTTTTCCAAAACTAAGAAATAGGTAAATTTTGGAGTTTAAAATGTGGACAACATACAGTAAATTCCTCAAGGGGGAATTTTAATTCAGACACTGTGATAAGGTGTCTAGTCTGGGGAAGAAAGAGGAAGTAAAATAAGAGTTTGAGATAAAACTAGACTTTACTTTACTGATTTATAGGTTATTGATTTAATCCAAACAAATATTGGAAAAGGGTTAAAGCTACTAATTAAAATTTATGTAAAACAGGTATTTAAAAAGTACCAGGAAAGAGCTGAAGGTGTGGCTCACTGGTACAGTGCTTAATTCTCAGTGCCCCATATAAATAAATTAAGTATAAATAAATATTAAAAATAATACCAGGTAAGGATTTAAGGTTGTTGTTCAGTAATAGAATTCTTGGCTAGTATGCATGAGGCAGTCTGTTTGATACTGGACCCACATTAATAACAATAACAATAATAATTATAAAATAATAATAATAATAATAATAATAATAATAATAATAATAATAATAAAGATATTTTGTTCATCCACAACTTAGAAAAACATATTTTAAAAAGTACAACAGTGCTATGGCCTGTAACCTTCTAATTATCTGTGTTCTAATTAAGCCCTTGCAATTGAACTCTCTTGTTATTTAAATTAAAGTCCAGTTCCACTTTTATTTCCTGCCACACCAGGACAAAGAGGTTTGCTTGAATATTAGGAATGCTTCTAAATGTCACTTTAATAAAGTTGTTTTACATATTTAAAAACTCAGCTGAAAGCAAACTTGGTGGCACAGGCCATAACCCCTGTGGCACAGAAGAATTATACATGGGTATCATGAGTTCAAAGCTACCATCAGAAAAAGCAAGGCACTAAGCAACTAAGTGAGACCCTCTCTATAAATAAATACAAAAAAGGACTGGGGATGTATCTCAGTGTCCCTGAGTTAAATACCTGGTACAAAAAAGAAAAAGAAGAAAAAAGAAAAAAAATCAATTGAGGACAAATACATTAAATAAACAAACAAACAAACAAAAAACACCTTAATTTTGGGCAAATTAACTACACTATTGTGAGGATGGCTTTAGGCCTGGCTTAAAAAAAACTCCATATTGAAAACTTCAGTTTGAAACATGCAGCCTCACCAGGCATGACTAAAGAAGCCCTGCAGTATTGCCCTCAGACATAAACAAATCACTTCCCCTCACCTTGATAAACAGAGTGAGGCCTCTGGCAGGTTGTCCTCACCTAATAAGAGGGTAGGGTGAGAAGACCAAGGTGCAGACCACCAGACCAGATGTTTCTGGCCCTAGAGTAAATGATGTCATGGAAAAATCTGGTGGTAACTAACAAGGATTGAAAAAAGTGTAAAAAAGCTGCAAAATTTAGTATAAAGAGTAGAGCAAATGAACAGATGTTCAGCCAGCTCAATAAAAAATACACTTCAGCTGGGGAGGCTGATGAGGACTTGGAATGACATTTCATCACTTCTCATCATTTGTATTATCCTCACCACTCTTAAACTCTACAGCTTATGTGATGTTCTTCTCATGTGATGAAAACTTAATTTCAGTGGGGAGAAACCCAATGGGGAAAATAAAACCAAGAGGCAAGATCTCCCACACACCCAAAATATATACTTTCATGAATAAAAATTTTATCAAAATTACTTTAAAATTTCATTTAACTTTTGTGCTCTCTGGTCTTATGAGAAAGAAAATTTTATTTTAAACTTCTAAGCAATGTCCTAAGGCATTAATATTTTCCCAGAGGGAAAAACAATATAATGCATTAGTATAATTTAAAAACTTCTAGTATTCATAATAAAAATTAAGAAGGACAGCTTAAATCAATTTAATAACTTAAACTACTATATCCCAAATATTATTATTTTTGAAAATATAAATTGACAAATAAATAAATGTATTTTTCAAGCTTCATCCTAAAATTCACTCTTGACCTCTCAGGGATATCTATGTTCACCATAGCTACATTCCATGTTTGATATCTATAAATACCCTGACCTCAGCAAGATGAAAAAAATTGACAACTCAGTTCTGTGGCTTAGGTTATGGAATAAACATACCAAACAGCATTCTCTCAGGGCCAAGGAACAGGAGAGACTCTGCACTTTGAGAGAGAAGCCATCTACAACTCAGAAGTGTACAAAAGTGGAAACTGTTTCTCACAGGATTCTGGGCACAGATCCATTTTCATTTTAGATATTATACTTTAACCAAAAGAGATTGGTATCACTGGAGAGAAGACTCTAGGTCATCAGATCATCAGTAACCCAGAAACTAGAATCTAAACATTTAAAAAAAATTATTTTGCAGTTTTTTTCTTTAGCCTAATGCAGGGTTGTGATTTCATTTTTCTTCTTTAGTATTGGGTACTCTGAGAATATCATCAAACATTAAAGGCATAGAAGTCTACACATATTTCCATATAATTCAATAAATCCTGTCAAGAGATTAAAGTTTAAATTTAAATTAATAAAAATTTAACCAGTACCTATAAGGCACAATATGTTTTTCCCATAACTTCTGTTCCACATGTGATTGAATCCTGGCATTCAGCCCATGTTTAGTGAATTAGATATCTATCACTGAATAAGAAGAAACCATATAAAAATTATTGTCTCAAGTGTGGGCTTATCATCAATTAAGCCTGTGTTCATATGGGATCTTTTTACTGCATTAGGTGATAGTTGGTAAAATTACTGAACTTCAGAGGGATATATGGTTGCCAAAAAAAAACCACCCTTTTTCTCAGAATCAAATAAATTAAGGTAGGCTCATTCTCAAGGAGGTGACAGGTTATGAAAGTAAAAACAAAGTCTTCAAAGTGTTTCCTGACTAAAACACTTTCATAGTCACAGATTTACATAAGTCACTCACAAAAAAATAAGAGCTTAGATCCAAAATTTGGGAAATATACTCTGCACTTTGGCTACAAGAGGAGTAAAAACACATTGTCAACTTTATGTGTACAGATAGGGCTAAAGAATTGCTAATATGTTGACACTCAGTATCATTCTGCTTTTTGTAATGGATGAGGTTTACATAGATGTTCAGTGTGAAAGAATATTGGAAAGGTCTCCTGAATATTAAGCAACTTTACTGGAATTCAGGATCAATTCTCTGTGACCCCAAAGCCACAACTCACATCCTCTAGACTACATGAATTATCAATCTTTAATTATTGTTTTAGAAGTTAGATAGTGGCACAAAAAAAAGCAGATTATTTTTTTTTGTACCAAGGACTGGACTCAGAACACTTTATCACAAATCACATCTTCATCCCATTTGTTTTTAAAGACAAGCCAAGTTCTCACTAAGATGCTTAAGGCCCCACTGAGTTGCTGAGTCTAGCCTTGAACTTAAAATCCTTCTTCTCAGCCTCTTGAGTCACTGAAATTACAGACATGCATTACAATATTGGCTCTTGTTTCCTGGTTTATGAATAGGCAAAATTGAAATGATAAGCAGAGAAGCAGCTGTTATAATCACCCCTTTATTAATTCTGGCTTCATTCCTAAGGTTTAAATATTTAAACCCATATTTCAATGTATACTGAAGGTAACATTATCTATTATAGTCAACAGTCTGTTCATGTCCATTTTATCCAGACAATTTTTTACTGCCTAAACTTTGATTTAATTTGAAAATGTTAATCAATATGTTTGAACTTCTGGTTTTTCTTCTGGCATTATTAGGATACTAGGTTCAAACCATACAGCCTATGGAAAATTATGGTGTGGTTATAGCTAAAGAGAAGACTATATGATGAATAAAATTTTAAACTCACAAGGATGATGTATTTTCTTTATTTTTATGTAACCTTGGTGAATAAGATACAGCGTACACAGCCAAACCTTAAATCTTAAAAAGCAGGCTCTAACTCTAGTTAATAAAGAAAAATATGAAATACAAAAAGTTGTGTTGCAAAATCACATAGCAGTTGGTTTGTTATCAGCAGCACAGGAATGGGTTTCTGCCATATAATAATATCAGTATGACTTAAATACATATGATATCTTTAGATGCAACCACACAGCAGTTGATCAATGATAAGTTGCAAGAATGATGAGCTAGTTTAGATACCATCTGGAGATGGATTTTAGTAATCCTAGACAGGGGGATTGTGTTCTAGTTCTACAGCATATGTTTTGAGGCCTGTGGATGCAGAGTTCTTACCTCCTTGGTAATAGATCACTGCAGAAGACTTCAAGTGTGTAGATTTTTGATGATGAAACTTTTAAGAGTGGATCATTGGAAAGGCCAAACATGGCTATAGTTACTCTGTGGTTGATGCTTCCAAAAGGTTACTGTTATTATTATGATGATGATTAGTATTATTATCATTTATTTAAGTAATGAATACCTTGATTAAGGGTACACATTCATTGTCATAAACATTTTCTTCTGAGCATGTGTTCACTATGTAAAATATTGATCATGCACCTTTTTTTTCTGGCCTATATATGAAAGGGCCTATGGAATGATGCAGAATTCTGAGGGCTGAATGCTCTGGGCTACCTGGGAGCTATTGTTACCTCTGCATAAGCATGACTACACTGCCAACTCGTCCTCACATCTCTCAATTGCTAGAGACCAAAATTTTACATCCTGGGTCTCAACACCCACACAGCGACTCTAATAGTCTTTAGGATATTTGCAGGTGAGAGATATCTCAGTCCTGATAGATTAATGGAGATTTTTAGGGGAGTAGTGGCAACTAAGGACACGAAGAAGCATACAACACTTTGTTGCCTCAGTCCAATTACAGTGAACTCCTGTGGAGAGCTGTTATATAGTGGGATTAGTTCCTTGTAAACAGAAATAAGGATTCTGACTGCACTGTGTGCAAACATAAACCTTGGAATTTGAACTATCAATGAACTGCTGAAGCCCAGGCCTCAGCCCCTTGCCAAAGAAAAAAGAGGCAGCAGTGGCATAGATGATTTGGAGAAGTAGTCAAATGAGTCATGTGCAGCTGCTCTGGTCATGGGATGAATTGTTTCTATAGATCTGACAGCAAAAACTGATGCAAGTGTATGAGAGATTACCAGAATGAGAAATTGAAAAATAATCAAGAAGTATAGGAATCCAAAGTATATCCAGTAGAGTAAGATCTCTGTATTTTTAAAATACCCATCATCCTTCTCCATTGTGATGACTGAGTCTGGGGAGAAGAAGAAGGATAAAGGCCTTCAAGTCCAGTCAATGGATGATGCATTAAATGAATCAACAGTATCCAATGGCTTCAGTGAACAACTGGCATGGTCACCTCAGGTAACCAAGTTTACCCCATTTTACCATTAAGTAGAACTGGTGGACTTAAAAAATAATTTACCCAGGTGGCAAGAGAGCAAGATTATTAATTTTTGTCTGTAAGAATTAGAGATAAACAGCATTCCCCTTTTTGAATAAATGTCACTACTTAAAAATGTCACTACTTAAAAATAATGATGAATCATAGCTTCTAAAGGAGGTAAGTTTTGCCTTTGTGTCAGGCATATTTGATCTTGATGTGTACTTAAAAATTGTGGGCGCACAAAAAAGCATCGTTGCAAGATCCTATTTCAAAATAAAGAAAAAGAAAAGAAAAAAATTGAGAATACAGCTCAGGAATATTAATTCTCTCAGTTTAACCACCAGCACTACACTCATATAAACACAGACACACAGACACACACACACACACACACACACAAACACACACACACACAGTACTTGTGGGATTTTGAAAATATTTTTTGACACTGAACAGCTGTATAAACCTCATCTATTAAAAAAGGCAGAATTAGTGGCATAATATCAACAGTCCTTTAGCCTTATCTGTGTACAGAAATTTGGTAATGTGATTTTACTCCTACTCTAGCCAAATGCAGAATGCATTGTACAAACTTTGAGTCAGGGCTCTTCTTCTTTTTTATGGCTTTTATAAAATTGTTTCTATGAAAGTGTACTAGTCAGGTATCTAGTCAGGAAATATTTTTAAATATTTTTGCTTTTTATTTTAGAACACTGTCTCCTCAATGAGAACAATCTCACTTTAATTTATTAGATTCTGAGATATCATGTGAAGAAGATTCAGCGTGCTTTTTCTTTCTTTCTTTTTTTTTTTTTGGCAGCCAGATCACCCTCTGAAGTTTAGTAATATTAACAGCTAAACATATTCAACAAAAATATTGCAGATGAATGCAGTTCAATCCAAATATGAACCAGTAAGTTTTAGAGTGACTTCTTATACAGTTATAGACAACAATATATCCACTGGAGGGAAAATGTCAGGTTTTAATCATATGTGGTACAGTGAATATCTGGAAAACAGCAGATATCTTATAAGAAGTATTTAGATTTATTTTATTTAAGTTCATATCCCCAGCCCTTATCCTTAGTCTTTTAACAATGAAAATGGAGCAGCTTGCCTTTTGGACTTGATTCTGGACCCACTAGGCTTAGGTTGGAGTCAGTGCCTGAAGACTTGCCCAATCAGTCTCTTAGGTGCCATTCTTTTAATCATTTTGTAGGCTTTCTGTCATGGATCAGGAGCCCAAATTTCTGTGCTAAGAAGCTGAAAACAAATCACAGGGAGAACTCTGAAAATCCTGAAAGCAAGAAAATGATAAGTGTGCCTTGTTTTCTTGAGACTGGATAAGTAGGTTGTTTAAAGCTGGCAAGAGTGGCAATGGTGGAAAATGAAAATTGTGGCTAGGGACTTCTTGTGAGGGGGCAACAATTGTGATATATGCAGTACATGAGAGAAATAAAGAATTTCCATGCACTTCTGCCCCTTTCAATGCTTTATTCATTCAATTACTCAACATAATTTCACTCTATAGGTACTTAATCAAGAAAAAAACAATTTTTAATGCTAGGCACTGCAATAGACATAATCCATTCACAGCTAACAATTATAAATTAATTCTAAGCACTGCAAAGCACACGTAATAATGACAGGCTAATTACAGACATTCCCTCTGCATGCTAAGTTCAAAAGTATCAAGCCTTAGGCTTTATGTCCAGCATATGCACACTCACTCAGACCAGGGTAATCAGGACAAAAAACAAGGCAGGGCTTTCCTGGTGTGGAGCAGATGACTGGTTGAGGAGAGAATGATAGGGAGAAGTTGCAGCTCTCACTAGGGTCCAGACAAGGGCATAGAGTTGGAGAGTGGTGAGTATTATGCAGAGGAAATGAAGACAAGTAATGGGATGTCAGGTCCTCATCAGGCTTTCCATCTCAAGTGCATCCTTGTTTTGGCTGGCTCAATCCCTGTTCATTAGCTCTATTATTTACATAAAATTTTGGGCTTTTTAACCCCCCTTGCAATCTTCTTCAGCTACCACCAGGTTTCTCAATATCATTTACCCTGGGGTCAGAAACATCTTGTCTGGTGGTCTCCACCCTGATATTTTTGCCTTTCTCTCTTATCAGGCTAGGAGAGCCTGCCAGGGGCTTCACTCTATTTATCAAGTTGAGGGGAAATAACTTGTTAGAGGCCATACTGGGGTGCTCTGTGTGTGTGTGCCTGGTGAGACTGCAGGTTAGAAACTAGAATTTTTAAAATAGAGTTGTGTAGGCTCAGGCTTAAGACCATCTTCACAGGACTTCTCAGAGGGTCTCTGTGACAGATCAACCTCCATCCACCATCCTTACTAGTCTGGTGAAGCTTAGATCAGCAGTTAAAATCCTGGGCATTTTGTTCCATAATTGTATGGTGTTTTCAGCTTTTCTCTAAAGCCCTCTGTGGGCATCCATGTGTCATGAGTCCAGCATGTTCCCACATTGTGTGGTGAAGACTGGAATAATTATCTGAAGAGAACCCCAACTTCATTTGTTGTTTCCATGCACAAGAGAGATTGTACTTTTAGAGCTTGTTATGGAGGTTTTTCTTTGTGTGTGTGTGTGTTTTGTTTTCTTTTTGGTACCAGGAATTCAACCCAGGGGTGTTCAGCCACTGAATCAAATCCCCAGCCCTTTTTAAATATTTTTATATGGAGACAGGGTCCCTTTGAGTTTCCTAGGGCCACATTAAGTTGCCGATGCTGGATTTTAACTCAATGCTCCTCATGACTCCTGAACTTTTTTAATGTAGGGGAAGCAGTATCACAAATTCAGAACAACAATATAAATTTCAGAACTTCAGCTTAGCTCTTCCTAGGTCTGAGAATAAAACTCTAGTTTTATAGCTCTCTGTTCACATGTTCAAATCTAGGGTTCTTTTTTTTATAGTGAATTAGTATAAAATAGAAGGAATACTAAAATGACAGTGTAATCAGGAAAATGAACCTCATTCTAACACAGCTAGAGGCTAACTGGAAGATACGTTAATGAGCACCATTAAGGCCTATTTCAAATGTAAAAAACCTTAATGCCCACTTTTGGGAACACCTTCAACAAAGTCTTTTGTCCCGTGGTGAAGTTGAAAGAGGAAAGATGTGTTATGGAAAAGATGAAAATGCACCCATACAGTAGTCAGGATGCCTTTTTTAAAACCTATTTTAAATAATTTTTTTCCATGTCTTCTGAAAAACATCTGTAAGCTTTTAAGATGGCACACAAAAATGAGTTTATCTGGTATCATACCCCATCCCACATGGTGGGAGTTCTATTCCACTTGCTTAAATAAATAGATTTTATTCTTCAAAATTTGTGAGACAAGCACCCAGATGCAATTGGCAATGTGAGAAATTTTGTTTCATCTCAAAACTCCACTTTCAACATTATCAATAATTATTTTCCCATATTTTATTTTATTTTTCTTCAAGAACTAGAGAGCATTTTAAAAGATTTGATTTATCATCTGTGTAGGAATGGCGGAAAAGCTCCATAAACTCAACAAGCAGGACTGTAGAGGCCTGTCACAAAAGAGAAGGGGGAAGGGGGAAGAAGAGAGAGGGAAGGGGGAAGAGAGGGGGAGAGGGATGGGAAAGAGGAGAGGGAGAGGCTTTTGATATTTATGAGCTCAAGGGGGATGAGAAGGGGCAGGGCGAAGTGGGCTCCTACTTCTTTATTGGCTGAGAGTTCACGACACTTTGGGGATTTGGAGGTGTGCCATTGTGCCATTAAAAGTTCACACCATTCAGTGTCATGGACCTGAGCTCCTGGAAGAGAAATGCTCCAGGCACCATCTTTTTTTTTTTAAGAGAGACAGAGAGAGAGAGAGAGATAGAGAGAGAGAGTGAGAGAGAGAGAGAGAGAGAGAGAGACAGAGACAGAGACAGAGACAGAGAGAGAGAGAGAATTATTTTATTTTTAGTTTTTAGTTTTCAGCGGACACAACATCTTTGTAGGTGGTGCTGAGGATGGAACCTGGGTGGCACGCATGCCAGGTGAGTGCTCTACCACTTGAGCCACATTCCCAGCCCCTCCAGGCACCATCTTTACCAACAATCAGAGCTTTTGAATATGAATAAAGCAGAATAAATTAGGTGACATTAAAAAGAATTAATCTCTTCTAAATGAGGTAGTGTAGTTTATGTGTCCCAATAAAGGTCCTCAATTCATTTTGTTTTCACATGAAAGACCTTTTTATTAAAATGGCCCTGACCCATAGAAACATTCCAAACATTTCAGTAAACACCTTTCTCTGGTGTGGCAGGAAAATAAAAGTGGGACTAACTTAAATTTAAACTACATGAAAGATCAATCTCTTTCTTTCTTTCCTTTTGTTTTTGTTTTTGTTTTTGTTTTTTGTGGTACTGGGAAATAAACCCAGGGCCTCATGCTTAGAAGGCAAGCACTCTACTAGCTGAGCTGTATCCCCATTCCCATATTTTGGGAGGCAAAACCAGGGATTGAAGTCATGGGCACTCTACCACTGTGCCACATCCCTACCCTTATTTTTTATTTTTACTTAGAGAAAGGTTTTCACAGAGTTGCCTAGCTTCTCACCATTGCTGAGACTGACTTAAAATTCAGGATCCTCCTATCTCAGCCTCTGAAGCAGCTGAGATTACAGGCATGAACCACCATGCATGGCCAACTTCAATTTCAAAAACTAAAGTACACAGCAAATTAGTTCACAGGCTGTTAACAAATAGGTATACTATGTAAAAGACTATTTTTTAGTTGTTGATAGACCTTTATTTTATTTACTTATATGTAGTGCTGAGAATTAAGCAAAGTGCCAGACAAGTTAGCTACCACTGAGCCCCAGCCCCAGCCCCTGGTATATATATATATATTTATGATGGATACTAGAGATTGAACTTAGGAACACTTGACTCCTGAGACTTAGTCTCAGGGTTATTGTTTACTTCATTTAGAGATGAGGTTTCACGGAATCATTTAGCACCTCACTTTTGCTAAGGCTGGCTTTGAACTTTTGATCCTTTTTGTTAGACCAGGATGCAAGAAAAGACCACTGACTTCAATTAAAATCAAATTAAAGCAAGCTTATTATTTCCACTGGCCGGGCTGCCTCTCCCTCCCAAAACAGCGGGAACAAGACAGCAACCCCACCAGCTTTATAGCCCAGAAAGTTACACAAAAGGGGGGGGGTTACAGATAACAGAATTCTGAAAAGCATCACACCAATGGTAGTTTACATATTTTTTATGCTGGCCCCAACATCAGAATTTATGAGGACCATTAGAGCCTCAGAGAGTGTCGTTGTCTGGCCAGGGAAGGCCAATATTTATGAAGTGTCACTAAAGTTTCAGAGAGGGCTGCTATCTGGTCAGAGAGCCAGGCATGGGTGAGTTCAAGGCACTGGCAGGCATTCCAAGCAAGTTCAGAATTTGCAGTAATTTATAGTAAAGCCGAAATTATCTTTTCATGGCTTTGTGGCAAGATGGCTCCCAATTTTAATAAAAGATCAGGTTGGGTATATCACTTTTGCCTCAGTCTCTCCAGCAACTGGGATTACAGGCCTGCACCAACCCACCCAGCCTTTGGTATATTTTCAATACCTATTATAAACAGATTTTAACCAGTAGCCTTAAGTCTTTTCTAATATATGTTTGGATTGAATCCATAACCCAGAAATCAGTGAAACATAGAATCTAGTTTTATCTCCAAAACTGTTTCATCTATTAGAATATCTGAGTTAAGATTACCCATTGAAGAATTTACTGTATATTGTGGTTTCATCCTGACCTCCCATATGTACCTTATTCTGAGTTTTAGAACAGTCTGAAAAAAGGTGCCCACAGATACCAAATATCTTGGAGTACTTAAAAAACACCAGTATCTGAGTTTTGACTTCTAGGGATCAGTTTTAATTTTAAGTGTGTAGTTTCTAAAGGCATTAGTTGAATAATCTGCAGCTGAAAGGCATTTTCTGATAATACCTTTTATATAAAAGGCACTTAATTTGTTTTCTTTTATTAGATACTGTGAATGAAGATACAATAAAAATAGAAGTGCAGCAATATCTTCAACAAAAAGATTTCAATTGCTTTACATATATACCCATAATTTTTAAAATTTATTTTGAATTTAAATTACATGCAAGTTCAATATATCTCTTTCTCTCTTTTATTTTATTTATTTACTTATTTGTGGTACTGAGGATTGAACCCAGGGATTAACCTGAAAAGGTCGGGCAAACGTTGGAGGAAAAGACCACCAAGAGACTATCTCATGCAACAGTAAAGGGGTTTATTGGGGATTCAGCATGCTGGGGCTCTGAGCTCACTTCAGAGGAGCAAAGAACAAAGAGCCCCGGGAACAACTTGAGCAGAGCTTATATACATTCTTTGGAGGGGGCAGGGACTTTACATACATCATAGCAAATCATCACACACCGCGGGAAAATCAAATAACAACTCTAAAATATGATTAGCACATTCACTGGTGGGAACAAGTTGTCTAGGGGTGATTGGTCAGTACAAGGGGGTTATTCATTTGAACTGCTATGGGTCCCCACCTAGCCTGACTGAGTCAGGGACACCTGGCGCAGAAGATCTCTCCTGTAGATAAACATCTTAGCAGGGTGGGAATGTGCCTTGGAGTGCTCTGTGGGTTTTTCCAAAGACAAAGGTCATGTCTCTTCCTTGGACAGGCTTTGCTCTGAGATAGAGGCTGGTTGTTCTCCTTGAGCAACTAGGTGGTCAGGGGAGATTTCGACACACATCTAATGGGCAGTTCCGGGAATTGTTTTACTGCCACATGAATTTCAGGTTCCGAATGCAACTTAAAAACTTTTCAGGACAAACCTTATCCTTTCAAACCCATGGGCATTTTACCAATGTGCTACATACCCAGTCTCAACCACTTTTATTTATTTATTTATTATTGAGACAGGGTTTACTGATATGCTTAGGAATTTGCCAAGTTTTTGAGTCTGGTCTCTAACTTGAGATCCTCCTGTTTCACCCTTCTAAGCCACAGAGAGTACAGGCATGTACAACCTTGTGGTAGTACTCCAAATTATTTCTAGTGGATTATGTAGCATTTTTATTTTGAGCTTTTAAAGAACCTTAACACTTTTATCAAAAATATATTTATTAAATTTATGCTGTTGCCAACATTTTTTACATGTTTTTTACCCTGAATCCTTATGTTTATTTATTTTTTCTTAGTTTTTGGTTTGGTGCTGAGTATTGAACCCAGGGGTGATTTCCACTGAGCCACATCCACTGTCTTTTTATGTTATATTTTGAGACAGGCTCTCACTAAGTTTCTTGGAGCCTTGTTTAGTGAATGAAGCTGTCTTCAAACTACCAATTCTCCTGCCTCATTTTCCTTAACTTCTAGGATTTCAGGAATGTTTCACCAATCATGACAATTTTACATTATTATAATAGCCATTACAACAGAACTGTACAGGCTGCAGGAAATTCATTTGATTTATGAATTAAATCACTGAGGCAATTTTATGTAAATTAGCCAGTGTAAAAGTGTTGTGTAAAGATTCCTTGGGAATAAACAGGGATTTTTTTCTTACCTCTTTTGTGAATGACTGTTGGAAACCATAGTCCATAAAAGTCCTAGAAAAAAGGATGCAAATTTATTTGTTTGAAGTTTACAGAGATTTGCACATGCCCAGTCACCTTTGCATCTAAAACTTTAAACTTCAGAACATAGTAACTCGAACAAAATTTGTTAAAGTTGAAACAGTGCACAAACAAATTTCTTTTAGGAGCAATTGGTAGTTGTGGAGTTATTACTGTGGTCAGCAGAGTTGGGCCAGGACTCTGGAAGGTCTCACTCAGGGTATTGGTGATTTACTATATTCTACACTATTACACCCACAATACAATACTGCCAGCAATAGTAGTGTTACCGCTGTTGATCGGTGACGAGTCCTTGCTTCACCAATATTGAAGAATAACACCAAAGAAGCACGCCAAGGCAAGGTCAGAGTAGAAATTAGAAGTTTATTAAAGGACAGCAGGAAAGACTGTAAAGGTAAAATTTCTAAGCTGATTCTAAGCCGCAGAGCCTGAGTTAAAGTGTAAAAGACCAGACATTGTAAAGTTTCTAAACTGCAGGGCTTGGGTTAAAAAGTAAAAGACCAAGTATTGTTAAGTTCCTCTGCTACCCCCCAAACCTGTAATCCCTGTAGCTGTTAGGACAATACCCGAACTGCCCAGTAAATATTCTCACTGACTCCTCTGGTTGTCTAATAACTTGGGACTCTGAGTAACCCGGCACTTAGGCATCCAAGCCCCCAAACCAATCAGTTCAAATGTGTACCCCGCTTAGAAGTGGCCAATCACCTCCGTCCAACTTGTTCCCACCAGTAAATGTGCTAATCATGTTTTAGAATTGTTATTTGATTTTCCCGCGGTGTGTGATGTATGTGAAGTCCCTGCCCTCTTCAAAAAATGTATAAAAATGCTGCAAACCCTGGGTTCGGGGCCTCTCAGCGTCACCAGTTGCTGCGTGTGCGTGCAGAGGACCAAGTTATCTCGCAATAAACACCTCTTTGCTGCTTACATCGATCTTGGGTCTCTGGTGGTCTTTTGGGGGTCCTGAAATCGAGCTTAACAAGACTTCTCCAAGAGGAAGAAGGGGACCCAAGAGGTGGAATCCGTGGAAGTGCAGTTGTCTCCCCTTTTTATAGTTTTGGCGATAGAATGTAGGTTGGAAGGCCCGAGGGGTGGGACACAGGTGGGCCAAAGAAGTAGTCTGAGCAGGAAAGACTTCATTAACACTTCTTTGGGATGTGCTATCTTCAAATCTGCTGGGGCTGTTTATTAACATTCCTTTGGGATGGACTTTGGGCCTAGGACTTTTCTTGGGACTTAATTAACATTCCATGAGTTGTCCTGTGTTTCCCAGAATCATTCTCAGCATAGCCTCCATTTTAGATTTCACTCCGTATTAGACCCGATTTACCTAACTACAGTGACTACCTAATTTTAAATCTGGCTTCATTAGTTGAGAAAATATGCTGATAGTGCCTTGAGCTAAACTGGCACCTTTGATATTTGCCTACTTCTCAGCACTGATCCCAGCTAAGTAATTAACATGGAACCAGAATGTGAATAGGGTATTTCCTGGGCTTATTGTTTTGGGGTCAGTTGCTCCATTAGGGTGTGGGGGGGTCTGAAACCAGGCTGGTGCAAGTATTTTTGTATATGTTCCTTTGCTCTGGCTGAGGTCTATCATTTTAAATGACAAAAGACTTAGAGTAATGTGCTTGGACTTATTTTTCATATACTTCACAGTTTACATCAAGATGAAATGCCGCAGTCTGGCTGGGCACAAATAACCGAGCCGCCACAAAGCCTTGTAGGTTCAAACAGCAACTACTTTATTTCAACTCTCACCGGCAGTGCATGCATGCTTTTTCACCAACACCACTCACATGGCCCTTACAGCAACCCCTCACACTGGAAATTCCTCCTCTGGCACTTTCCCAACCAATGGGAACTCTCTGGGAATCCCCAGGAGAACTCCAAAGTAGAGGAAGAACTTCAAAGTATCAGGGGCCCAAAGCAGCAAGAGCCACCCCATTGCCTGACAGTGAAGGTCAAATATACAATGGAATCAATCCAGCTTCACAGCAATTAGATATAGCTTAACACAAATCATCATCTCCATGGTTCCCTGGCATAACCTTTCAAACATTCCCTGTCACCTTTCAAACATTCCCTCTGGCAAATGTCAGGCATCATTCTGACTGGCCATGGCTCTCAACAAAGAAACAAGAGCTAGAATTTATCTCAACACCCCTTTACAAACAAAATATAGGTTGTCATTGAATATGTTGGAAGTTTAATCAAGGTTTATTAATTAGAGAACAGGCTGATCTAGAGAGCATGTAAAGTACCACCAAGTCCTATGTTTTCAAAACAAAAAGAAATGTGAGATATATATGCATGCAGAAGAATTTTTTAAATTTTTTTCTTTGTTTATTTTATTTCATTTTTTAAATAGAAAGCAAACAGATGAAAGAGGAGACCAAGGTGGGAAATATAATTTCTGGCAGGACTATGAAACATCAAAAAATAGAATCTAGATTTCAGAAAAGAAAGATTTGACATATTGTATTTGGAGATGTAGATGGCATGAGTGTCCATGATAAGAATGTTGTAAGCATCTGAAAGAAAATTGATATGGTGAAAGAAGCTTATGTAACTATGATCCTTACTTAAGCCATTTTCTGCCCCCCAAATAAGCCATGCTAGGTAAACCACTGCTTGACTCTACTGCTGAATACTGACTAAAAAAAGATTGCCAATGAGAGGTTTGCTTCATATCTTCCACCTTTGTCATGTTTGTGTCATTTATGCTATTGTTAATCAATCCAAAATTATACAAACAGTAATGACATTTCAGCCCCTTTGAAATTTGTCAGTGAATTCCTGACCATTTTGATGGAGGCTCACAGCAGGCCTAGCAGGTGCCCTGGAGAAGACTTGGACCTGAATGGCAGCATTAGAACCTTATTTTCCTTCTTCTGAAATTAATCAATATTTTGAGATGACTTTTGGCTGGAGGCAGAAAACAGGAATCATTTCAGAAGAGTTGAGTTACCTCAGAAATGTGTCAAACCCAGCTGGTCACTCGGCTCAGTAGTTGACTGGTCAGAAATATCTGCAGTGCCCTCATGGTTGTCAGCCTTGCACAAAGAAAGATCAACCTTGGTGCTTTCCCAGTTTCCAGGTAAGTCACATGGATCCCAGGCATTGGTCACTCACCTGCCTTCCTAAAAAACCTGCAAAGCCACTATCCAGTTGTTCATTCTTTTTTTTTTAAAGAGAGAGTGAGAGAGTAGAGAGAGAGAGAGAGAGAGAGAGAGAGAGAGAGAGAGAATTTTTTAATATTTATTTTTCAGTTATAGGCGGACACAACATCTTTGTTTGTACGTGGTGCTGAGAATCGAACCCGGGCCGCACGCATGCCAGGCGAGCGCGATACCACTTCAGCCACATCCCCAGCCCCCAGTTGTTCATTCTTAATAGTTGCTGAACACTCTGTGCTTTTCAAGGCGAATAAATAAATAAATAAAAGCCTCATGACTGCTCACCCCAGCCTGCTTGTTTTTATGCAAACAGAGTTGATCTGTTTCAAAATGGAGCTAAGTTGGGCTCGGATCCTGGCTCAGAGGTAGAGCACTTACCTTGCATGTGTGAGGTCTTGGTTTCGATCCTCAGAACCATATTAGATAGGTAAGTAAATGTATTGTGTTCATCCACAACTAAAAATTATTTTTTAAAAATAGGCTAAGTGTTCTGTCTTGCTCCCCAAGTGGTGCAAAAAGTCACATAATCTTATTAAGAGAGACTCATGGAAGGCGCAGGCAGGGGGCGCCGGCAGGAAGAAGTCCACAGCTGAGGAGGGTCTGACTCCTGGCGCTCAGGACTTTCTAGAGCGAAGAAAAGGAACTCAGTGCCTCCCTGGGAACCATGCCCCAGCGGCGGTGGCTGGGTCCCCTGTCAGCCGAACTGGACGGGTTTACAGAGGGTTTCTCGAGGTCCCAAGTCCTGGGAAGGCAGTGTCCTTATCTTGGTCTTTATTCTTATTTTAGTTTGCTCGGGTATAGGGTAGGCACCAGGCGAGCAAGTTGCCTTGGGAGTCCGAGCTCGCGCACACAGGGTTGGGAGGACAGGCCCGAGGGCAGCAGAGCCTGGCAGCAGGGGAAGCTGGAGCTCCAAGTCTCCTCTGTGGAGAGGGCAGTAGGCCTGTATTGACTGCGGACTGTGCTCCAGGCTCCATGCACAGGGCCTCGTCCCCGGATCACTGGGTTCCGCAGGTTCCAGGGCTTGGTGGTGTCTCTGGCACTCTGTTCTAGGGCTCTTACTTGTCGCTTTGCATCACTGTGAAGGGACCAGCATTGGAGCCTGCTTTCCTGAGGCTGTGGGTGCCGCCTGCTATGTGCCCTGGAGGCCGGGCTGCCTAGATTTTGGAAAGGACCAGAGTGCAGCATCTGCTCCATGACCCTGAAAGTGCCTCATTGGGGAAACTGACTCCAATATGGAGCTCCTGGTCCTGAAGGGATCTCAGCGGACATGTGAGTTGGGGAATGGCCTGCAGAATGTGGGTCTTGGGAGGAGTTGGCAGACCTTAGGCCAAGCGACAGCAAAGAAGCCCCAGAGTTTTCTCTCTGGGCTGGCTGCCGGGCACTGTCAGGTAGGGACACCTGTGGCCACCCGTGGGAGATCAAAAGGATGAAAACAACACCTCTAGTCCCTGGATGGCAGAGCCTACCAGAGGGGCATTTTCTAAAAGATGAAGAGATGGAAAATGGTCAAAACTAGTATATTTTAAAGTTGAAATGAAAGCTTGCAAAATTTTGGAACAGTATTTTTGTGTAACTTATGCCTAAAGAAATATTAGGTCATTGACTCCCTTCTACTTTTTTAGTTTTTGTTTTAATTTTATTTTAGCAAAGAATCAGTTTTGCCAGCATTTTTCTCAGGAGCTGAGCATTACCCACAGCAGGGAAGACAAACTAATGTAAAGGTTAAATTTTTAAGCTGATTCTAAGCCCAGAGCCTGAGTAAAAATGTAAAAGATCAGACATTGTGAAGTTCCTAAACTGCAAGGCTTGGGTTGTAAAATAAGGGACCATTGATATGTTAAATTCCTCAGCTACCCTGGAGCCTTTGATCTCTGTGGCTGTTAGGACAATACTGGAGCTGCCCCAGTAAACATTCTCCCTGGCTCCTCTGGTGGTCTGATAACTTGGGACTCTATGTAAAATGGCACGTAGGCACCTCAGGCCCCAGAACCAATCAATCTAAATGTTCACCCCGCTTAGAAGTGACCAATCACCCCTGTCCAATCTGTTCCCGCCAATGAATGACTCAGAGTTGTTGTTCAATTTTTCTGCGCCTCCTGACGATTTGTTCTGATGTATGCAAAGCCCCCACCCTCTCCAAAAAGTGTACTTAAGCTCTGCCTGACCTCTGCACGGGGCTCTGGGCTGCTCTATCTTCCTGAGTGAGCCTGGAGCCTCAGCATGCTGAATCAATAAAACCCCTTCTGCCAATTGCATGGAGCCGGTCTTTTGTGGTCTCTCCCTCCGACGTTTCGCTGGACCCTTACACTAACAATTCTCAGGTTGATTTTGACTTCAAGTCTGGGATCTAGCACTTCTAAATGTAGAGGAAAATCATTTCTTGCTGTATTTTCCGTGTGTGATTCTTTTCCTTATCCTCAAGGACCCAGTGATATTTGTTTATTGGTTTCATAAGCATCTATTTAAATGTAGTTTTTGTATGAAATACTCCCAGTTGCCATAGGGTGTAGTTTGTCAGAGAAAGCTGCTAATGGCTTCACTTTCCAAGAATGTAAGTCATTTCCTTTCTTTGATTTCAGAGAGTTGATATTACACAGCATCTGAACTTTGTGGTGACAATTTTCCATTGTACATCTGTCATTAAAAAGGCTTTTGGGTTTCCTTCCTAAGAGCAGTGCATAAATTTAAGCCAAGCAATGTTAAAGGATAAGAAGTTTTTCAGCATGTAGAGTATTATAAGACTACTGTAGAAATAAATTTTAACAACCAAGACCTACTAAAGCCACCTCCAGATGGTACACAGACAAGCTTATCATTCATGCAAATGATCATTGGTCAGTTGCTTTGTAGCTGCAACTTCAGAAAGCATATGGACTGAAGCCATAGTAATATTATTTTAATTATCTGGAATACATATGCAACTAAATCTGTTACATACTCATCATTGTGCTGCTGTTAACAAACAAAATGTCATGTGATTATGCAACACAATATTATATATATGATTTATTTTTTCATTCACTAAAAACAGATCCTTCAGTCTATGACCTAAGGTTTGTGTTGTATGCTCTCTCAAGGCAATTATCTGCATCTTAGTCACGGTGAATGAATTATAAAAAAAAAAAAAGTACCTCATCCTTGGGAGTAACTAGAGTTACAGGAATTCGCCATTAGGTGAGTTTGTATACTCAACTTTAAGAATGTTACAAAATAGCCATGTACATGGTCGTGCACTTCAATACCGGTGATACAGGTTTCTGATGCTTGAGGATCAAAAGTTTTAGCTTAGCCTTGACAACTGAGAAAAACCCTTTCATAAAACAAAGAAGAAAAAGATCTGGGAGTATAACTCAGTGATAGAGGAGTTATGAGTTCAATTTATCATATTGCTAACTAAGTTAGCAATATGAAACAAAAATATGATTAAAATTAATACTATTAATATTTTATTATATAGACTTCTCTCTAGCTGTAAATTCATCATAATTTTGCACAGGCATTAAAACCAGTGTTCTAATAGAAAGCAGAGAAAGCACAAAAATTTTACAGGATGAATTATATTTTCAAATTAAATCAAGTTTTGAACTTTAACAAATTGTATAGATAAAATGAGAATCAACAGACTCCCAATTAAAATAATATTTCCTCATTATGTGTCAAAACAAGTCCAATGTTTAAATATTAGGAAATAAGTCACCATTTAAGATGGGGTAATTTTAACAGCTCTCTTTCTGTTTGACCTCCCAATTCTGCCTTTGTATGAACTGAAAAGAACCAGTATGGTGATCTGTTTCTGTAATTTCAGTGACTCAGGAGATTTAGGCAGGGAGATATCACATTCAAGGACAGCTTCAGCAACTGAGCAAATACTAAAGCAAGCAAGCAAACAAACAAACAAACAAAACCACGACTGTGTTGGGCAAGGTGCACACAACCATAATCCCAGAAGGATGGGAAAATGAGGCAAGAAGATGGTAAATTCAAAGTCACCCTCAGCAAAAGTGAGACCCTAGACAACTCAGTGAGATTCTGTCTCTAAGTATAATACAAAATAGGGCTAGGGATGTGGCCCATGGTTAAGTGCCCCTGACTTCAATCCATGGTACAAAAAATAAAATAAAATGGGGCTGGAGGTGTGACTTTGTGCTTAAATGCCCCTGGGTAAGATCTCTGGTACAAAAGAAACAAAAATTCTGCTCTTTTGAATAAGTGTCACTATCTAACATCCAAGAGAAAATGAAAATATTTATAACTCATGTAACCTAGAAGTGGTGAGTTTTGGCTTTGAGATAAGGTAAAGTTTAACCTGAATTCCAGTAAAGTTACTTAGCAAATATTCTTGTGAGACTTAGCAAATATTCTTTCACACTGAACACCTATGTAAACCTCATCTATTATAAAAGGTACAATAATCATAAATGCCAACATGTAACAATTCCTCAGCTTCATTTATATACAGAAAGTAGATTATATGTTTTTACTCCTACTCTAGAAAAATGTAGAATGTGTTTCCAAAACTTTGAAGATGGTCTCTTATTATTTTTTATGAATTATGTAATGCTGTTTGCTATGAAAGAGTATTAGTCAGGTATCTGGTCAAGAAATATTTGAATGTTTTCATTTTTGCTTTCAGAACACTGGTACCTCCATGAGAACAAGCCCACAATACTTTTTTAATCATGAGTTATTTGGGGAAAACACATCAGGGTGTTTTATTGGCAGCCAGATTATACTCTAAAGTTCAGTGTATTTACCAACCATCAGCTAATCATATGCAGCAAAGATTCCAGGTGAACTGAGCCTAAATTGATGACCATCCCAAATATGAACTATAAGTTTTATAATGAGTTAATTAGTGACAGATAATTAGTTAATTTATTCACTATAGGCTGGATGCCAGGTTTCAATCACATGATGTGCAGAGGTTATATGAAAAACAGCAGTCATCTTATAGACAGTGATTTATTTTTTCTTCATTAAAATTTTGTTGACTCTCTTAGTAAACTGTATTGAACTATAGAAAAATATTTATACACATATATGCCTTTAATTGTGAAAATATTCTCCCACTACCTTATAAATTTGGTATAAATATTAGCACAATTATGAAAGCCAAATATCTCAGTCCTGCCTCTAGGGTCAAGGTGAAATTGCAAATAAGTTTCCCTTTAATGTATTTATATTGTAGAGTCTGGGGTACTGAACAATCTGAAGACCTGGCACCATCCACCTCCTGTGACACCAATTCTTTATGTTTACTATGTGGGATCTGAAATGGGAATGAATCTGTTCTTAGAATCTAGTGAAAAATAATGCCCACATTTGTACAGTTCTCGGGTGGAGCTGCCAGCTCTCTCAATTTGCACTGTCTCTTCTGTTCTTTGGCCCTGTTTAGAATATGTCCAGGAAGTGTATTCCATCACCTAGGACATAAAAATGAGTGATTTAGGCCTTTCATCTAGCTGATGTCAATGAATCCATAGCTCTCAATGTGAAATTTGGATACAATAAACTGAGATATGCCTGAGACTTCAGGTAAATAGTGAATATTAAGATGGTTTTCCAAAAGTGCATGTATGTATTAATAAATTCATAGTGTCAAGCCATGATAATATATTGAATATAGAGTTTTTAGTTACAATTTGTTTAAGCTCTTATTTTCTTCTCCTTCTCCTCCTTTTCCTCCTCCTTCTTCTCCTCCTCCTCCTCCTCCTCCTCCTCCTCCTCCTTCTTTTTCATTTAAGGACAGAGTCTTACTGAGTTTCTTAGTGCCTTACTTTTTGCTGAAGGTAACATTGAACTCACAGTTCTCCTGCAACCACCTCCTGAGCCACTTGGATTACAGGTCTATGTCACTGTGCCTAACTTTTGTTTTTCATTTATAATTTGAATAGAAAAAAATTTAAAATTATTCTTCTGAGTCTCTTTTTAGTGGTGAGAGATATGGGGACATTGATGCCTAACGAAATTGCTAATGAGTTTAAACCTCAAGCTTTTTTTCGTAAGATCATTGAACAGAAAAGTTAAATAAAAATTTAAACTAACTGTGATATCATTTCCATAAATAAAAATATATACATATTTATTCACAAATTGCTTTAACCTTATATACAGTGATAAGTGTCAATGCACTTCTGTCTGGGTTAGGTCCTATTATTGGAAGGAAATTCTCCCTCAATGTAAATCAACCCAAGTAATTTAATGCAATTCACAGCCACTCAAAATAATAAGAAGAAGTAGGGTAGGGGGATTCTAGAATTGTGATGCACACCTGTAATATAAGTTACTTGAAAAAGCATCACAGGAAAAAATTTATTCTCTCTCTCTCTCTCTCTCTCTCTCTCTCTCTCTATATATATATATATATATATATATATATATATATATATATATATATATGTTTATGAGTACACAGGTAGTGAGGGTACACAAGTCTAATACACAGTCCTTTTTTTCTTAAATTTTTATTTGTTGCTGTAGATGGATATATCATTATTAGTTTGTTTCTTTGTTATTGTTTTTTTTAATGTGGTGCTGAGTGTTCAACCCAGTACCTCACACATACTAGAAAAGCACTCTACCAGAAGATTCTGACCCCTTTTTTCTTTGATTTTGAGGTCCTGCTATCCTCTCATGTTTTTAATTGCTGGACTCAGCAGTTTTAGATGTGCTTCTTTTCACATTTTGACACCATTGTCAGCAGATCCAAGATCTTAAATTAGATAGCCCTTAATACAAAGTTGCTCATTTTGAAATATTTTTTTCTTTTAGTTGTACACAATGCCTTTATTTTTATTTATTTATTTTGATGTGGTGCTGAGGATCGAACCCAGGGCCTCACATGCGCCAGGCAAGCACTCTACCGCTGAGCCACAGCCCCAGCCCAAAGTTGCTCATTTTGTCTTCTTAGTTAAAGATTAGTTTCCAAGTATAGGTAGATGCAAACTATTATTGAATTAAATAGTTTTTATTTGAGTTTCTTTACAAAAGTCTTTTTTTTCTTTTCTTTTCTTAGGTCACTATGTTCTCAGGTTAGAGTATTAACAGGAGATGCTTTCAGTTTTCATAGAAAATATATTTTTTTAGATAACAAAAAAGAATTCGTTGAATGAATACTAATGATTTTAATGGAGGAAAAAATGATTTGTTGAGACACATAAGGAAAATTGACAATATTAAAATCATATTTAGGATAGAATAGAAAGAAATCATAATTAATAAAAGAATAAGTGCAAATCATCCAGAAAGATTTTTAAAAATTTGAAAATGCCTTTCCCCCATAAGCCTGCAGAACCATCATTAGATGATGATAGCCGCATAAAATATTTTAGGTTCTAAGGTGGAGACTAAAGAAAAAGAAAAATGTTGATGGCTTCAGAAGTTCTTTTTCTCCTTATAAGTTTTTTTTTTTTTAATTTTTATTACTTTTAATTTGGTGGAGGGATACTGAAAAACTTCCATGGCCCAGGGAGAATTGCCCCACCTCTCCACCTCCTATGCCCTCCACCCATATTTCTTTTTTTTTTTTCTCAGTCCACCTTTGTCCCCTCCTCTGCCCTGTCCTTTCCCCAGTGACAGGACTTGGCAGTGGTCACTGTTGGGGAGGAGGAGGGAGAGACGGCCTTGCTCCCTGAGCCCCCTCCTCTGCTCCAGAGCTGGTGGGGTCCAACTCTCTCGGCAAAAGCTGAGATGAGGAGGAGGAGGGGGAGGGGTGGAGCAGGAAGAGGAGGAAGAGGAGGAGGGGAGGAGGAGGGGTAGGAGGAGGAGAAGGAGGAAAAAGAGTGGAGGAGGAGGGGGAGGAGTGGAGCAGGAGGAGTTGCTAACAGGAGGAGTTATAACAAGGGATCTTGGCGGCTGCAGCCTCAGCTACAGCTTTGGCAGCGAAGGTCAGCGCACTGGGCAGCCGGCACCTGAGGGACCAATAACACTAGCCAGTCACTGCGCCTTCCCCAGGGGCTGCGAGGGCGGGTGGGAGGTAGGCAGGGGCTCTGGGTCCCCACCCCGGGCTTTGAGTGCCCACGCGGAGACCTGAGGAGCTGAGCGCCCCCAAGAGGGCTGTTTCTGGGTGCGGGCACCGCTGCCCAAGTGTGCGGTAAGAGGGGAGCTGCATCCTGGAGGGGCCATGGAGCTCGGGAGTTGGGGTTTGGGGTGGGGAGGGCGGGAAGCGGCGGGGGAGAAGTGGAGTCCCTGGAGAGAAAGGAGGCGCTGAAGAGGAGTCCCGGAGTGTGAGGCGGGGGGAGGCTGCAGCCCCCGGTGCAGGCCAGAGGTGAGCGCTGAGGTGAGGGACGCAGGCGCGGCCCCCACTGGAGAAGCGAGTGCCTGCCGCCCAGACTGGGGAGGTGTTGGATACAGCCTAGGCTCCAGCTCTCCCAAGGGCAGCGAGGGGAGGCAGGACTCCGGAAGTGCTGGGGGTGTGTGAAGGTGAAGCGGAGTGTCAGAGGCAACCACCAGCTGAGCCTCTAGGAGGAGAAGGAGGAGCAGGGGAGACCGGACCCGCAGGCTGCCGCCCTCCTCAGCGCCAGGGGCTGGGACAAGGGGCACCGCGCGACATGGGCTAACAGGAAGGAGCTGCAGCGGGTAGGGCGGCAGAGGCTCCTGCAAAGCAGGCCAGTCGCGGATGGGAGCCTGGCCAGCAGCGGTGGGGGCGGAAGCCTGGGGCAGGGAGCCTGGGCGGGGAGCCAGAGCCAGGGAGGGGAGCCGAAGCCAGGGGCAGGGCCTCAGAGGCTCCAAGCTCGCTCCCCCCTGACTTAACTTTCTGGGTGGACATGTGTGCTAGAGGTACGCTGGGGCCAGCCGGGGCAGGAGAAGTCCACCCATATTTCAGCTCAAAAGTGTATTCATGGAGTTCTTGATGTCTAAAAAATTTTGCTTTATGAAAAGAAGCAACTACTCTCAACTTATGTTTTATTCATTGTAATTAAATTAGTCCTTTGAACATGGAATAAAAAAAAAGAAATTATTAAATTTATTTGAAGACATCCGAATAACATTTGGTTATGCAGTCTGCCTATTTTAATATGACTTGCAAAATTGAAAACTGCAGAGGAATTCTAAGTCAATAGAAAAATGTCTAAACTTTTTTAAGGACATTCATCTCAAAATGTGATTTTAAAATTAGGCACTTCACCATATGACACAGGAAGAGAAAGATAAGAAACCAAATAAAATACTATCAAAGTCTGACAGAAACTCTCCAAAATTAGACTTATTAATCTTCACATGAGAGACTCCATTTTCTACAGAGGGCTTATTTTTTTAATATACAAGACCCCCTCTCCTCCCCACTAAACTTAGAAAATTACATTGGTTTCTTGGGGCTTCTGCCCAAGTTTCTTCCTTAAAAAACACTGACATTTCTGCAAACCTTCTCTAAATATTGTGAGAGATAGAAGTGGCTTTTTTGTTTGGAAAAGTAGTTGTGATTTAGGATTATCAGTGAAACCCCTTGGGGCTTTATTGAATCATGTCAACAGCTGTCAGTAATAATATGTACTTTGCTGGCCACAACATAATGTATTGATATGTATAAAACAATGTTATAAACTGGAAAAAAAAATGTTTTTTTTAATAATTTATATGCAGCCTTATGAATAATACAGAGCTCTTTTTGAGCATTATGGTGCTGTAGATAATAAATTTACCCTGTTCTCTGGCCTGCCAGGAGAGTTGTAAAGCAGAATATATTGGTTCACCTTTGTGATAATAAACAATTTTAGTATGTCAGTAGGTTCTAGCTAACATTTACTTCTTTTTTTAAAAAAAAGAGTGAGAGAGAGAATTTTTTAATATTTATTTTCTAGTATTTGGCAGACACAACATCTTTGTCTGTATGTGGTGCTGAGGATCGAACCCGGGCCGCACGCATGCCAGGCGAGCGTGCTACCTCTTGAGCCACATCTCCAGCCCTAACATTTACTTCTGAGATCTTAAAGAATAATGTGCTCTAAATGGTTCTGGGAGTGTTTATACTGGCTCTGACTCTCCTGGGTAATGTTTCAGTGAGTGATATGATCAGATAAAAAGTGGCACTATTTCTCAAGTATTGATATTGTGATATCTCCTGTAGTTTTATTGCCTGGAGTAGCTTTGTCTTAACTGGATCTGTAGTTCTTTGTGTGTATTTTTAATATGATATTTAAAAAGTGGTTTATAAACTTGTGTACATTTTCTAAGTGATATCACCCTTCTTTCTCAGTTATTTTTGCATGGATCAGGAGTCAATAAGTCCTTATTGTTCTTGTTTTATCTTCTTGACAAAATACAGACACCCTTATAGGAAATGTTTCTCTTGAAACTGAAATAGTGATCAATTCATCACCTCTTCATGTGTTCCAAATGGTAACAAGACATCTGCATTGGTAGCAAATCATAATTGATTATATAAATTTAATTTAGAGTAACATGTTTATATAAACTTTTTGAGAATAGCCAAGCTTTCTGTGTTTATTAATTTCTCCTACAAAAACAGTAAGGGTGGTGATTTTTGCATAGGAAGAAAAACTCTGATATTCAATCATTCTTTTGGCTGATAACATACAACTGAGTTTTTAACATGTTGTAATTTCCTCACAGGATAACAAAGAAGAAATAAATTTACAAGCAGCACTTTATTGAAGGTAGTAGCTTTTCTACAAAGGGCGAAACGTTTCATTTTGTTCTTATTTTCTTAAAACTGCATAGACTAATTCTGAGAAAGTATTCAAGCACTTTCTTTATTTATATACATTTTGAATGTTGATGGGTGTTTATTTTGTTTATTTTGTTTATATGCAGTGCTTAGATGCAACCCTGTGACTCAAACATGCTAAACAAGTGTTCTACCATTGAGTCACAATCCCAGCTCCAGGCACAAACACAGGTCTTTCAGCCCTTTTTTGATGTGTAGAATTTCTCACCCATGCGTCTGCTGTCTTGATCTAAGTATCCATACATTTACTTCACACTGATACAGTGATTTGATGCACATACACAATGCCATTTACTGCAACAAAACAGCATGGTTTATAACTTAAATCAATTTTAAGCATTCAAGCTAATTAGAGTCATAAAGCTATAAGAATAGGGCGTTTTAATGCACTGGTATATTAACCTATATAAGATGGGTGGGCTTTTTATACAAAAAGTCCTGAAGTAGTCCTGAAGAATATTTGGATTGAAACAGGTGAAAAATAATGGTTGAGGCCCACTGCTCTTTTGTGTTTCACTAATATTAATGCAGAGACCATTAGGAGCAGCACACTAGCTGAGCTAATAAAGATGGCCAATTTCAAAGAAAATCAGAATTTGTATAATACAGGACCTATTAGATCACATCAGGTTGACTCCTTTGGAAAGCAAATGTGTAAGCCATGCAGCTCACAAGACATGATATGGATCATTCACATTGCACATGGCTTGTGAGTCCTCTGTTTGGCAGCAGAAGACCCTCAACACTGGCTCCCACAAAAGAGATTCCTGCAGTCCAATATTGGGATTAGAAAATTGTAGTAAACTATGGTGAAAGCAATTTTGAAGACAGATGCCTTCTGTTTGTTTCCAGAAAAAAGACAGTAAGGAAAATATGAGTGAAAAAGTCCTTTTCCATGAACTCCTATTTGTTTTGCTTTGTGAGCATACCCTATAGAAGAAAATAGAATTCTGACTGTGAGGGGAAATCTGGACCTCCAGTGATTGTTATAGAAGAATAGGAAATGTTGACACCAAGGGTATGCTATCAAATACTTAGCATAGGACTGCCTACTTCTTTGAGAGAAGGCTGTGTGGTAAATAGAAAATGCTCGTAAAATCTTTTCTTTTTGTTTAATGAAGCCTAGAGTTTTATTTGATGTTTGAGATCCATTGTGCTTTGAAATATAATCTTCTTAACATCCCTGCCATAGGTTTATATGAAAGGTGATTTAGTGTACTGTGGTGGGCTAACATCCATTGCTTCTTTTTATGGGAAACATTTTCTACTAAAAAAAAATAAAAATGGCCAATACTCTTTAATAGGAAATTTTATTCATCATTGAGTGGAGGCTTTCTTAAAATGCTTTTATTCAAACACATCTTTGTTTTTAGAGAGAGAGAGAGAGAGAGAGAGAGAGATTTTTTAATATTTATTTTTTTTAGTTTTTGGCGGACACAACATCTTTATTTGTATGTGGTGCTGAGGATCGAAACCAGGGCCGTGTGCATGCCAGGCGAGCACGCTACTGATTGAGCCACATCCCCAGCCCCCTCAAACACACCTTTTATTTAAAACATAGAAATGACTGGCTTTACAAAGCCAGTTATGTAAAAAAAATCAGAAACTTTAAAATAAACTAAACAGATCACTCACATTATATTTTCTACAAAAATATTTTATTTACCATTATATTTAGAAAAATATAAAAGAATCAAATTATTTCACATACATATAAAAGTTAACCTTAGATAAAACATATATACATTTATACATAGTGTTCTAGAGTGCACATGCACATGCATATTCTAAAATATATAAAAGATTTCATCGACTTGGAGAAAAATTCCAGGAAGTATCTAGTATTGATATTATTTAATAAACTTTCATGAATAAGTAATTACAAAATCATGTCTAAACTTGTGAGAAATAGTTTCATATGTTATCTTTATTCCAAGAAAATAAGTTTTCAGAGATTTATCAGAGAATAAATAATCTGTCATTCCTCACAGTTTTATCATGCATTCACTTATTTTCTTATTTTTAGCATGGATTCTCTAGTACTTAAGACTTCTTTCTTCCTTTGTATATTTATTTTACTTTCTTAATCACTCTTTGTATTCTGTTTTTCTCTCTCTCACTCAAAGAGTAGTTTTAAGTGAGACAATATATTACTTTTTTAATAAATGAATATATTTTAGTTGCTTCAAAAGTATTTGCTTTTTTTCATAATATGTTACAGTTATTCTTGAGTATTACAAACTCCACAATGGAATATATAAAACATTTTCAACATATATAAACATGCTTTTTAATTTTTGTATTTAAATATTTTATTTTCTCTGAATTTGCTCACAATCTTTTATAACATAATTTTTAGATTTTATTCTAATTTGTTATAAAAGACAATAGAATGCATTGTAATTCATATTACACAAATAGAGTAAAATTTTTCATATCTCCTGTACACAACAGAGTCACACCATTCATATCTTCATACATGTACTTAGGGTAATGACATCCATCTCATTCCTTCACTTTCCTATCCCCATGCTCCTTTTCTTCCCCTTCCTCCCAACTGCCTTATCTATAGTTTGCCTATTTCTCCCATGCTTCTACCTCCTTTCCATTACATATCAGAAATTTTATGTCAGAGAAAACATTCAGCATTTGGTTTAGGGGGATTGGCTTACTTCACTTAGCATAATATTTTTCAACTCCATCCATTTACATGCATATGCCATGATTTCATTTTCTTTAATAATGAGCATTATCCCATTTTGTATAAAAAGAACATTTTCTTTATCAATTCATATACTGAAGGGCATCACAGCATACTACAAGAATGCAGCTACAACAATGTATATAGTAGCACAATTTAAAAAATGATTTTAACTATCAGATTATAAATGCTTTTTTAAAAAATCTGATATAAAGGTATAAAAAAATCTACATGGTTTCTATTGAACATTGTGGATGTTGAAGGTTTTGAATATTTTCTAGTATATTTATCATCAGAAATACTATTATTTCTACTAATAAAATGTTTCTAAAATGAAAATATTAAATGGAGAAGCCAATAAATTAATAGCCTTGCCTCATAATGTATTAGGTGTAAGACTTTGTGAATATTATAGTATTTTTTAGGTGTAAAACCTTAGCTAGATTTCATTTGAATGTTAGGTTTTCACATTTAGTAACCTTATAAACTATTAACTCTGGGAATCTCAGTTTGATTATCTGTCAATCATTAATAATTGCTTTCAGATTTTTCTGGAAAATTTGAACATGCCCAATATTGTTTTCTTTTTCTTTTTCTTTTTTTTAATACTTATTTATTTATTTTTTGAGAGCGAGAGCAAGAGAGAGAGAGAGAGAGAGAGAGAGAGAGAGAATTTGAGAGAGAATTTTATTTTTTTAAATTATTATTATTATTATTTTTTTTTTTTTGGCGGACACAACATCTTTGTTTGTATATGGTGCTGAGGATCAAACCTGGGCTGCACGCACCCCAAGTGAGCGCGCTACCGCTTGAGCCACATCCCCAGCCCTGTTTTCTTTACTTATATGTTAAAAAAGAATTTTTCAGAGTTCTCTAAAGTAAAGTAGTCCTGAAAAAAAGCAAGTGCTCTATACAATGTAGACATGTAGTGGTCATAACTTTTGAGGTCAGAACTACATGAAGCTTGGTTTGTATACTCCATCAATTCAAGTTTTGTAAATAAGGGATAAGACAATGTTTTTATACCATGAAGAAGACCTCATAGTAGGACAGGTAGACACTGTAGTCACTTATCTCCATGAAGTCCCAATATCACATCCACTTATCACATCCACCACATTTTCAAAAAGACATCTCATTACATCAAAACTGGTATATGAGATTTAACCTCACTAAAAGTCTCACCAAGCACAAAAAAATTTGAACACCATATATGGGAGGGAGGAAGCCAGGACCAGATCAAACAGAAACTGCTTGCATTAAGACCTGTAACCACCCTGGTGATGTAGCTGAACCCAAAGAAAAATCCAAGAATGAGTATTGGGGTTTAGAGATAGGTGTGCAAAAGGCTTAATTGTTCTAAGGTAAGGATGCAATGCAAACCATAATTGTAACTGTGCAGTTATAAATCACAATTTTAAACAAAAGGATAGAAAAACAGGCAGAAGTACCAATTAAAGAACAGGATAGAGTTTTTAACTCATAATAGAAGAATTGACATTTTTTACCAAATGGGTGAAGATGTCCAGAAATTTTTCTTTATGAAGATAATTTGTGGAAGGAGTGAGTTTTTCGTTTCTGAAGAAAATTTTGGCAGAAAGTATAAAATAAGAGAAGGAATAGCAAAAGCACAAAAGTCACAGAAGGAAGCTAGAGTCTAGTAAGATGTTCAGTTATAGGGTTGGGGATATAACTCAGTTGGTAGAGTGCTGGCCTCACATGCACAAGGCCCTGGGTTTAATCCCCAGTACCACCAAAAAAAAAGTTCAGTTACAAATTTTTATTGTGTTTATCATGATGTCATTTAGAATTATTAATAGTATTATTATTTAAATCAGGAATTGAACACACAGGTGCTTAACTACTGAGACAAACCCCAGCTCTTTCTTTTCTTTTCTTTTTTTTGAGACTGAATCTTGCAGAATTTTTGAGACTGGCTTTGAGCTTTCAATTCTCATGCCTTAGTCTCTAGAGCCAACCAAGATTACAGGCATTCGCCACCATGCGCAGCTTGGAATTTTTTTTAAGTTATTTTATTTTTATATATGAGGACTTCATCTGACAATGATTGTATTTTCTTTTTCTAATGTTTTGAATAGAATCTGTACCTTATACCACAAATCACCTAAAAATTTACTCTTTATGTAAATATGATATCATCTTGGCGTGAGTGGAATGACTCTATAGTTTTTGAAGTGACTCCCTAAGTAGGGTCAAGCTTAATGTCAAATCTTTGATATTGTTCCATAAGAAATTTGGAAAAGAATGTGGCACATTAAATGTATATTCTAATAAAATTAAAAATCCCTGAAAAATATTTCCCAGATACTTTTGCTCTAATCCATTAGGAGTAATGTTTTAGACTGTATAGTTGAGAAAATAAATGTTATTTAGAACCCCACATCTCAGTGATTTATTTAATCAATGTTTATTTCCCACTCTAAAAGGTCTAAAGTGAACAAAATTTAATGGTCAGGCAGGTCTACTGGGTGGCTTACATCTGAGATAGTTCTCAGAACTCTGGGGATCCTGCATTTCATGGGTTTTATGAATCATTTTTCCTCTATAATTTGTTAGTATCACAAGAGTACTTGTTTCCATCAAAAATATCCACCTTAGTCTCCCAGACTTTAGAAATCTTCACTTTGTGATGGTGTGCTGTGGGAGAGGCATTAGCTTTCAGAATCAGTTTCAGCCTTCAGCACACTTGTTTGTGCTAACCTTGAAGGATATTTTCAGTATAAAGTATGCTTAGACAGTTATTTTGTGTATGGAGAAAAACTTGAATTTTTATTTAACTTGCCTCTTGGCTGACTCATGTCTCTTAACCAGTGATGAATTTCTATTAATAATTTTACATGAATAATAAATGGAAGGGCATGTTTAATAGAATAAAAATTATAAGTAAAAGTAGAATGAGCCATTATGCCTTCATTAAGATTGCCAAATGAGAAATAAATTTAATGTATTTTAAATATTTGTAATTTAAACTTATTGTACTTAAAATATTATAGCAAATACGGTAACTTTAAAACTGTTTATCTTAATATATATGATTTAAACTTTATAACTTAAAGATTATTTTTTCAAACCTGAACTCAACGAATCACACCTGACCAGGTGCAAAACTCAAAAATGAAGGCAGAGAATTTGTATATTAAGAACAAGATTTAAAAATTAAAAAAAAATAGATGTCTATTATAAAACCTGGAAGATAATGTTGAAAGGATTCTTCAGAATGAAAACAGAAGATTGGACAAGGAGAATAAATTTTCCTAACATGATTCTAAAATGAGAGAAATGAGATATGGAAAAGGGGAGATAGAACATGAAAAAAAAAATTCCTCCACAAAGTAAAAAGTGATCATGAATAAAGGTGTCAAAACCACAGTTTTCTGTGAGTTACCACCAGTCTCCCTGTCTAAAGACACAGGAGAAGTTGTTTCAAGTTTTTTGCAATAAGGTTTAAAACTAAACATCCAAGTCAGTCAACCTTTCTTTAAACTAGGAGCTAAACATAAAGACCATGGTGCCCACACAGACTTTATATCCTGTGATATTACTGTGTCTGTGTTTTAAACAATTTCATCTGTTGCTTTATGAATTTTTAAAAATGACTGTATTCTGTAATGGAGTCCTTTGTAAATTACCTGATAAATGTTGAATAAGAAAACGTTATCTACTATAGCTAGAATATCAATTAGGACATGGTGAAAGGCATTAAAATTAATTAATCTAGAGAACTAGAGGTAAAAGTGTTTCAGAAATGAATGTAAATTTGCTAGTTTACATTTAACTTCTGGATTCTTACCATGTATCCATTAAAATATAAGATTTGAAGAAAAATATTTTTTAAAACAGTATGTACTAGTCCTTGTCTTGGCTAAGGGAAGTCAGACCTCTTAAGACCACCTCCATTCCTCCTTGATATAGCACTAAATGCTGTGTGGTCCTGCACTGGCTTTAGCCTTGTTTTTCAGTTCCTACTGTTATGTAGCACTTTTTGTTCTGACATTATTTAAATAGTGCTCTCATTCTGGGTGGTTCTACACATTCTATATAAGAGACAAGCACAGGGTAATCATTAATTATTGAAAAAATACTAAGGCTAATTACTTCTAAAAATAAAGAAAGCTAACTATTTTCTTTAACTGTTTTAAGACCTAAATATAATTACTCAAAAACTTGTTCTTCATTTTTGTGTGTGTGTGTGTGTCACAGTGGAAAGACGTGAGAGAGAGACACATGGACAGACACAGGGGATTTATAAAATTTTCTGAGGTTAAACCTTGTTGTACACACCCATTTCTCAAGTATTTGCTTAGAATTCTGATTTCTTTTCTCTAATATATTAAATCATTAAGATTTGGTAAATTAGAATGCTTGTTAGTTTTGACTTTACAGCAAAATTGATTCTAGGTATTATCTTGCCAAGAATTTATTTATTTCATGATCCTCAGATTTTTGAGGCTTACTTAATATTCTTATCATCTTTCTCTCATGCTTGCATTACTCAGAGACAGAATTGCTGTACTCTTTCATATGTATTTCCTTTTTTTAAAGAGAGAGAGAGAGAGAGAGAGAGAGAGAGAGAGAGAAAGAATTTTAATATTTATTTTTAGTTATCAGCAGACACAACATCTTTGCTTGTATGTGGTGCTGAGGATCAAACCCGGGCCGCACGCATGCCAGGCAAGCGTGCCACCGCCTGACCACATACCCAGCCCCTCATATGTATTTCTTAAGAGTAAAAACTTCAGAGTATTAGTTCAGGTATTAAAAGTATTTTAAATTAATCTCATGATAAAACAACTCTAAATACTCCTTTCTATGTTTTTACATTTTCAAATTGAGGTTTTCTTCAGATCATAATTTACTGCATATTTGTGTTTCACAAAAACAGACTCAGAAATTTCAGTCACTAAAAGCCATTTATTTACTGATATATGTAAAATTTGGATTTTTAATTTTGTGCAGCTACAATAATATTTGATAATAATATTTATGATGCTTTCATGAACAAAAGTATATTATAAAAATAGATGTATTTCACTATACCTTAATAAAAATGAACATGTACACGTATCATTATTTAAATGTTTATTTTCACTTCTGGGTATATTTTACCAATATTATTATAAAACAAATCATATAACATTTATTAATTTATGTTTATTTGTACCATATTTATTTATTATGTTATTGTTATATACATATTGTTGGTTAATACATTCTTTTTGAGAGAGAGAGAGAGAGAGAGAGAGAGAGAGAGAGAATTGTAATATTTATTTTTTAGTTTTTGGTGGACACAACATCTTTGTTTGTATGTGGTGCTGAGGATTGAACCCGGGCCAAATGCATGCCATGCAAGTGCGCTACCGCTTGAGCCACATCTCCAGTCCCAGGTTAATACATTCTTAAAAAGAAAATGCTATGTAATAACCATAGCAATGGTATATTAATTTTAAAGAGCTTTTTAAACTTCTCTTTTAATACATATTTTCTTTTATCTTTCTAAAACCTTCTAGAATGTGTAAATTTATAAATATACACATTGAAAAACAAGAGATCCTATGGCAATAAGTAATATATCAAAGTGACAAAACCTGAAAAATTCAGTGCTAAAATTAACAGTTTTCCTAAATTGCAGGTCAATGATGTCTCTAATGCAGATAGTAAGCAAAACATTAAAATAACTAAATAACTGTAATTGAAATGATTCAGCAAACTATTTGGCATGACCATATATGTCCTCAATTTTAATCAAATATATATTAAATTTATTTCATAATATATAGGTTAATTTATTCCTTTATGATCATTATCTCTTTTTTGAGAAATGACCTCTAGTAAATATCTTTATTTGGCCTCAAGATGTGTGTACAGTAAGAAAAAAAAATCTCAAGAGTTCTCTCTATTATATTCATAATATATTTTACACATATCCCGAAGGCCTTTTACATACTGTTCAGTCACACACAGCAAGCAATATGAAAGTTCATGAAGTTTTGCAGTATAACATTGTTATCCTTCCCAGCTATTTCTAAGAATTCTGTGTGCTTTATTGAAAACATCAAGGAAAATGAATATGTCTTTTTAAACCCAGAACTTGAAAAGACACTGGACTGAAGAGATCAAGTTTATGAAGATAGGAGTTATGTGTTTTGGCTGCTGTTTATCTGCAGAAGAGCTGTCAAGATGAAAGGGATTGTTTGAGAATGGCCTTAGGCCTGAGCCTATGCAACTCCTGTAATGCCAGATTCATTGGACCCCAATAGACCTCTGGGAGCTTAATCTGATGCAGTCACACAAGAGTGTTTATTGTAAGCTCAAGCCTGAACTTACAACCATTTCAGATACAGTGGTCCCAAAGAGTGAGTCCTGATCCTTAGTTTAGTGAGGATTAATAGATTTTGGGGGATACTGTATGCATCACAACATCACACAGCCAATCATTTCACATCACAGAAAAGTCAAAGAACAACTCTTAACATTGATTAGCACATTCATTGGCAGGGACAAGTTGGGTAAGTGTGATTGTTAGTTCAAGTTGTGGATACATTTGAACTGATTGGTCTAAGCCATGAGGGGTTGCAAGAGTGTATATGATAAACTTGCCTAATCATGTTACCAATCATCAAAACTTCTGGGAAGGTCACCTGGTGTTTCAGGTATTTTCTCTGTCTCATGCTTTTTGTGGTAGCTAGGGGGTTGCTATGGGTCCTAACCTAGTGTAACTGAGTCAAGATCACTTAGCGTAGAAGATCTCTCCAATTATTTACAGACAAACTACTCAGCAGGGTGGGCATGTGCCTAGGAGCACTCTGGGTGTTTCCATGGACAAGGGTAACTTCCCCCTTTGGACAGGCTTTGCTCTTAGATAGAGGCTGGTTTCTCAAAAATGGAGTCACATCAGTTTCTCACTCCATTTAAAAAACTCCATTTTGAAACCTGAGGTCATTATTAGAGGTCATTTATCACCAGGCACACCAACAGAGCCCTCTAATATGGCCTCAGACAAATTGCTTTCCCTCCCCCTGATAAACTGAATAAAGCCTCTGGCAGGCTTTCCTTTCCTGATAAGAGTCAAAGGTGAGAATATCAGGATGGACACCACCAGACCAGATATTTCTGACCTCAGGGTAAACACTGTCATGGAGAAATCTGGTGGCACCTAATAAGAATTATGAAGTGTGGTCAAAAAACCCAAAAATTTAGTATGAAAAAATAGAGTGAAGAAACAGGGATTCAGCCAGCCTAAACAAGTATGTACTCAAGCTGGAAAGTCTTGATGAGGACCTACACTGACATCCCATCACTTGCCATCATTTTTCTATTCTCTGTGTTCTCCTCACTGCTCTCAAACTCTACCACCTTGTTTGGACCTTTGTGAGAACTGCAACTTCTCCCTGTGACCCTCTCCTCAACTGGTCATCCACTTGACAACAGAAAAATCCTGTTTTGGTTCGGGACCTAATCACTGCTGTCTGAGTGAGTATGCATTTACAGCACATAAAGCCTAAGGCTTGAGAGTTTTGAACTTAGCATTAAGAAGAAATGTCTGTCCACTAGCCTGTCATGATTAAATCAGTTTTGCAATGTTCAGAATTAATCTAAAATTGTTTTCTTGGAATTAATTAATCTAGAATTGCTTGCTGTTATTTGATTATCTCCATTGCAGTGCCTATCATTAAGGATTGTTGTTTTCTTCATTAGGAACCTATACAGTAAAGCTGTATTAAGAATTTAAATGAATAAAGAATTGAAAGGGGCAGAAATATGTGGACATTCTTTATTTCTCCCCTTGACTGCATATGTCACAAATTTGCTCCCTGGCAACATGTTGTAATTATTTTTAAATTATCAAATTAAGGAATTCTTATCACTAAAGATTATTTTTATCTTCAATTCTAAATGTTGACTTTATTTTTGGCATTATCTCCATTCCTTGACTGTTATTGTTACTGCTGTTTACTAGTAATGAGGCCTTGCTTTCCCAATGCTGAAGTATAACACCAGAGAAGCACATCAAGTCAAGTTTAGAGTGGAAAGGTGAAGCTTTATGAAAGGACAGCAGAAAAGACTTCTCCCTGGAGGAAGAGGGGGACCAAATGAAGTGGTACCCCCTTTCTCCACAGAAAAGTCCTCTTCACCATGGCTTATTTGGGGACTGTCGGCCAAAAAGTCGCTGCAAAAGAGTTCAATGTAGCTAATGGTAGAGCACCACTGGTTTAAATCAGTAGATATCCCCCAAAAAAAAACGCAAACCAAAACAAAAACAACAAAACTTGTCTCTAACTTCTACTGTTGAAGGAGTACTTGATGCTCAGTATTTGTTGATCTTTCTGGCCCCTTCTATGTATGCTAAATCTTTGTTTTGCTCTACTTTGTTTATATCTAGTGAGTCTCATAAGCTACTTGCTTCTATGTTTAACTTCATCTCTTCTTTTTATTTGTGTCTCTTATTTTCTACTGCAGAATTGAATAATCTTAAATAATATGGCAAACACATATTACCAGAGATTATCATAGAATTAAGAGAGTTTGAAAAAAATGTTTGTTTTAGAAATGATGATGGAAGCTATTATGTAAAATTCATTTAGCTTATCTATCTTTTGAAATAGCCAAGGGAAAAACTTTTTTTGTTGGCGGTTTGTTTTTTCTAGGGATTTTACCTCTGAAAGAGAGGGCTTGGAGCAAAGCAGATGTGGTAGAATTAAATTCTATGTGGGTTTGTGAAAATGAAAAATTGGACCCAGGGCAAGTCCATTGATTTCTATTCATACCATCAGTGCAACAGGAACTGTGATCATCAGATGAGATGCAAGAAGTCAAGTGAAGGAAGAGGCAGGAAACCAAATGGAGTTTCCAGAATTCTGGCTTCTACAACCACAAGTATATTCTTGTTGGAGTTCTGTCGGGCAGCTCAGTATCAAGACCTGTGGTTCCTCAAGGGAGGCCAATACCTGCCATAGAAGAAGTTCCACCAGGGGGAGCCAATTTGCCTAAATGAGTCAGCCATTTCATTTTGTAAATCACTGCTGGTAATTCACCTGTTTTTCTTGAAACTCGGCCACCTCTGAGAATTATGTATTGAATGAAAAGAAAGAAAGAAAAAGAGAGAGAGAGAGAGAGAGAGAGAGAGAGAGAGAGAGAGAGAGAGAGAAAGGAAGGAAGGAAGGAAGGAAGAAAGAAAGAAAGAAAGAAAGAAAGAAAGAAAGAAAGAAAAATTGTTTCTCTTGGAGCAATAGAAGTCAGTAATAATGAAAAGCAGTTACCAAGAAGTTTTGCTAATGTAGAGTCTTGTAGGTGGATCCTCATTGTGGGATTCAAATGGGCTGTTTATGAGTATGCACATGTCTCAGTCTCACCCTAGACCTAGTCGGTTGAATTGATTCTGCCCTGCAAACAAGCTGCAAAAGGTGTTCTGCACACTGACATTCCATCACAGAGCTAAGGAATTATTTTAAAAGCACAAAGAGAGAAGTTTTGTTTGCATTTGTACAAAATTGAAGCCCATTTTTGTAAATTTGACCTTTTACCTTTAGAACCATGAATGGGTGCAACTGAAGTGCAATAAACATTTTCCCATCATTATTTTTAAAAATGGGTTTTGCCAGGGGTGGTGGCACAGGCCTGTGATCTCAGCAACTTGGGAGGCTGTGGCAGGAAGGTCACAAGTTGGAGTCCAGCCTCAGCAACTTAACAAGGCTCTAAGAAATTTAATGAGACCCTGTCTCAAAAATGCAAAATTATAAAAAGCTCTGGGGATGTGGCTCAGCAGTAAATTGCCCCTGGGTTAAATCCATGGTACTAAAAAATTAGAAATTGAAAAAAAAAGAATAAGTTAGCTATCATCACCTGATTGTGCCATAGAATAATAGAGTTTATTCCTCCCATCCAACTGTAATTTTGTACCCATTTACCAACTTGTTTCCCACTCCTCCCCTTCCCATTCTATTTTTTATTCTAATTCTAATTCTAATTATTATTATTATTATTATTATTATTATTATTATTATTATTATTATTTGTGTGTGTGTGTGTGTGTGTGTGTGTGTGTGTTTACTGGGGATTTAACTCAGGGTGCTTTACAATGGAGCTACATCCCCAGCCCTTTTTATTATTTATTGTGTGTCAAGATCTCACCAAGTTGCAGAAAATCTCCCTAAATTGCTGAGGCTGGCTTTGAACTTGCCATCCTCCATCCTCTGCCTCCTGAGTCACAATTACAGGTATGAGCCCATGTGCCCAGCTTGATTCAATATCTTAAAATCTAATGATTTTTAAAAGGCCTAAAGTGACTTTTCCAGATTGAGAGATTAGATTTACCTAAATGACAGTTTTAAGCTAAGACTCCTTCCTATCTCTTCAGCTCCCATTAGCTCTCCTACTATTTGACTCCTTGTGCAGGCTGCTAAACTCTTTGTGCTTTGGAATCATCATCTTGTGAAATGGAAAAAGTAACAGTGCACACCTATTCTTGCTTTCAAGAAGTTTAACAGTAGCCACGAAAATTATGGTCCCTGATCTGCAGTTCTTGATTTTCCATCTTGTGCTGTAGCCACTAAGATCACAACTCATCTCCATCAACATCAGGAAATAGCTGAGAAAACTTTTATTCTTAAAGACAAAAATAAGAACCAGAACTCTTCCAATTACACGTTTGTCTCAAAAAGTGAATTTGCATTTCAGCAACTTGCTAACCCAAGTGCCACCTTTTTCTCTGGCTTTTTAGCCACTGAAACAAGAAGTACCTGCGGGGCAGTTTTCCAATCTTCCCTGCTCAGAAGACTCACCAAGATTGCTTAAAACAAACGAACATACAAACAACAACAACAACAAAATGCCCCCCCACAATTCTAGATCTAGAATACAAATATAGATCCTCATCTGATTTAGGTGGGAAAAAGAGGCAGGCATCCGTGTTTTAATGAGAGTCCTCAGGAAAGCCTTATCTGTTGAGAATGTTGCTGGAGGACATTGCTGTCCCTTATTAGTCACAAAAATTGATTTCCCTTGTGTTATGGTTTGGAGCCGAGGTATTTCCCCAAAGCTCTTGTGTCAATGCAGGAATATTCAGAGGTGAAATGATTAGAATATGAGAGCCATAACCTAATCCTTCCCTCCTGGTTTGAATGGAAGGACAAGATGGTAACTGGAGGCAGGTGGGTCCTGGCTGGAGGAGGAGGTCCCTGGGGGGCGTGTCCTGGAAGGTGCATCCCCCCCATAGCTCATCCCCCTTCCCTATCTCTGCTTTCTAGCTGCCTTGAGCAGAGCAGCTTCCATGTTCCATGCCCTTCTGTCATGATCTTCTTCCTCACCTTGAGCCCAGAGCAACAGGAATTCAGCTGACCATGGACTGAACCTCTGAAATCTTGAGCCAAAATAAACTTTCTCTCTTGTCAGTTGTTTTTGTCAAGGTATTTTGGTCACAGCAACAAAAATCTGGCTGAGGAAAACTGGTTTGAATGGGATGGAGCAGGGTGGGGGGTAGCTTTTTTATTTGACGTTGACCTCTACCTGTGTGACCTTGTGTTTGCTCATGCTCAGTTGTTGAAGATGGGAATAAGCTGGCCTTGGTCAGGGGTGTGAGGAGGTTAAGCAGCTATGGCTGATAATAGGCATTTAATAATCAAAGAGCATATGACTAATACTAGTGTTTCTCGAATGTTCATTAGAGGTTTCTCAGAGAAAATGCCTAAAAGGGGCTCTTCTGTTTCTGACTGGGCCAGCCAGCCTTTTCTGGGCACAGGCAACTTTCCAGAATGAAACCACATGAGGTGAAGAGAAGCGGGCAGGAGGAGTCCCTTCCACTGTGCTCCCCGTCACCCTCCCTAGGTCAGCTTGCTACAGGAGATAAATGATGGCATGGTAGTACACTCCATTCCAGAACTTGCCTTTAACTTTTCTCCTGTTCTTTGATGTTAGATGATCTTGCTGAAACCATTCATGGAGCCAGACTCAGCTTCTGCATCCTGTTATCCTCGTGTCTTCTTTTGGCAGGTGGCAGAATGATCACCCAGAATGATCACTAATTCAGGGTGCCCTATTCAAGAAAATATTATTCTCATTCTTAAGGAGTGCGTTGGTTCCTCTCCCATTATAAGCCGACTGCTCTCATTGCCTGCAGGGACCTGAGTCTAAGGCTCTTCTCCAGGCTTTACCAGACAGCATGAAACCTGAGCCCACATTGCTCTCTAAGAACAGGCCATAGAGAGAGAAAGCAGAAGCGGACCTGGGCCTCTGTGGCAGGAGGAGTGTTTGGGTAATTGGATGTGAAACAGGCTGATCACCATGCAGATCCATTATTGTACTCACTTGGAAGACCAAAGTGGCCCTTGTCCTGTGCGCTGGCTCACATCCATCCTGTCTAGCACCTGAGTGTTCCTGAGTTATCCATGTTGACATTCTTGGTCCTGGAGCTTGAAATTTATTAAGCACCTGTTTGGCTACATCATCTTATTGAGCACCTACCTTGTCTCACTCAACTCTCCTACCAGCCTTATAAGGCAGGTGTATGTACCATGTCATAAGCATTTTGTGAAGAAGCAGGTTTCAAGACCTGTGTTCAAATTTCAGCTTCTCTGCTTACTAGCTGTGTGACTTTGGATAAATGACATAACCTTTCTGAGTTTCAGTTTTTTATTGTATTTTTGGCAGTACTGGGGATTGAACCCTGTGAAGCCAGATTTAAAGAGAGGTAGTTAGTGTAGCTAGGTAAATCAGGTCTGCTGTCCAGTCTAATAGAGAAAAAAAGGAGTCAGTCTAATAAAGAAAATGGAGTCTGATGTGATTCCAAGAAATCAGAAACTGCAAGTGGAAGATTGAAATGTTAATGTCCCCAAGGCCCCTTGCCCCATCTTAAAGAACTGTTAGTGAATCAGCTCCCAGCAGATAGAGAGGTGCTAATCAGTTCACCCCAGGCCCTTCCTGCCCCGTCACTCCTCCCCCAGCTGCATGGGCCCACGTGTTTCCCACCTTTGGCCTTCCCTCTGGCCTCCCCCATCCCAAGTAAGATAAAGACAGGAATGTAGAAGGACAAAGAAAACATTAAATATAAATGGGAAGGACTTCCTCATACCATGGAGAAGGGTCCCCTTCTTTCTCTGGAAAGAAATCAGTTTCTACTCCACACTTGCCTGGGTGTTCTTCTCTGATGTTGCAGAAACAAGGACTCATCAAAGTAACCATAATCTGAGTTGCTCTACCACTGAGCTACATCCTCACTGATTTTTTATTTTTTATTTTGAGATGGGATCTTGGCCAATGGCCCCCATTGGTGTCAAACATGAAATCCTTCTGTATTGACCTCCCGATTAGCTGGGATTATGGGTGTTTACCACCATGGCTGGGTTCAGATTCCTATCTTTAAAACAAGTGTAAAAACACTTGCCTCTGAGAATTCATATGGGGCTTAAACATCTTTATCCCCGGGGCTTGCTAGACTCAGTGGGGTATTGTTATGCTCGAATTCGGGACCCCCAAAACACCACCAGAAACCAAGATAGATGTAAACAGGAAAGAGGTGTTTATTGTGAGCTAGCTCAATCCTCCGTGCACACACAGCAACTGGTGATGCTGAGAGGCCCTGAGCCCAGGGTTTACATTCTTTGGCAGGGACCCCCACATACATCATAGCATCTCTTAGCAAATCATCACACACGGAGGGAAAATCAAATAAAACTCTAAAACATGATTAGCAAATTCACTGGTGAGAACAAGTTGGGTAGGGGTGATTGGTTAGTACAAAAGGGGTATTCATTTGAACTGATTGGTTTAAGCCAAGAGGGGTGTTCATGCTGAACTACATGGTTTGCCAACATGCTATCAACCACCATAAACTACTGGGAGGGTATTTCCCTGTCTCATGCTGATTGGGGGCTGCTGGTGGGTTACTATGGATCCCCACCGAGCCTGTCTGAGTCAGAGACACCTGGCACAGCAGATCTCTCCAGTTATTTGTAGATAAACAACTTTGCAGGTGGGAATGTGCCTTGGAGTGCTCTGTGGGTCTTTCCAAGGACAAAGGTTATGTCCCTTCCTTGGACAGGCTTTGCTCTGAGGTAGAGGCTGGTTTTCAGCATACTGTTTATATTCCTGAAAGTGGTTACTGCCATTCCCCTGGTATGCTATCTGGCATATAGTAGGTACTCAATAAAAACTTCTTCAGAGAGAGAGTACACTAAAAAGTGGCAGTTCATCAGTTGATCAATAAGAATGAACCGTCTCCTTGAAACATAACCCTGTCCTGTGAACTGTGGGGGTTCAGGTGAACAATGGTGAAAATTTGTGGTTATGTAGTGTTTTATAACTTACAAAGTACACTAATATTCTTTCTTTTAAAACTCCCATCAAACCCAAGACAAGAAGGGTATTCTTATTAGTGTCTCTGGAGTTATCCCAGGAGAGTTTAGGGAATGGCTGAGACCCTTAAGGGTTTCCCACAGACGGAGAAGAATCATTACAGAGCAGAGGTCAAGGGATCTAGAAATAAGGAGGCACTTGGTGACCTTCCAGAAGGCCCTTTCATGAGAGTGGTGGGGACAGATGCCAGGGCTTGGGCATAAAGGAAGGTGTGGGCAGGAGGAAATGAGCATCAACCTCTTGGCACTGAGGCAAGGCAGAACTGGGACAGGAGCAGATCCAGCGATGGCATTTTCAAAATAAGGGTGACCTGTGCATGGTTATACCTTGGAAATGACTTGTTCTGGCTGATTTGTGACAGCCCAAACTTGGAAAGGGATAAATCATGGCAGCTGAAGGATCACTTTGAAAAATGACTCTCTTTCGCGAGAGAATTCTCCATAGAATTAAAGTGGCTGGTACACACAGAAAAATACACTTGGCCTAAATGTAAAGTAAGCACGACTTTAAGGAAGAATGAGAGGCCATTTTGCTGATAAGATTGACCAAGAGGAAATAGTGTGATAGGACAGAGAGGTGGTGAGAAAGTGGGCAGGAGGCCACTGTCACCCATCCTGTCGGGAGTGGAAGTGGGTGCACTTTTGGGGAGAATACATTTTGAAAATGCTTGCTGCATTTGATGTGCACATTGTCCACCTAGTAATTTTACTTTTGGAAAATTATTCAGTGAGTATACTATATATCATCCTAGAGATATATGCATATCTCTTGCCATGGTGTGAGTATGGTTTGCCCCCTCTGAAACTATATTGAAATGTAATCCCCAATAAGGGGTATTGGGAGGGTGGAAACTTAATCCATCTATGGGGTCCTTTGAGAGATATTTAGATTAAAGGAGATCATCAGGATAACGTCCCCATGATTAAATTCTGATGTCCTAATAAGAAGACAGAGGGAGATCAGGACAAATACAGAGTGGATGTGTGCTCTTTCTCTAACCATGTGATGCTCTAGGCCACCTCAAGACTCTGCCAAGCAAGAAGGCCGTCCACAGATATGACCTTGAGCCAACAGCATGGGTCAAAATAAACCTCTTTTCTTTATGACTTACCAGTCTGTGATATTGTGTTTTTATCATCAGAAAATAGACTAATATGTTTTAATATATGTATAAAGATATATTCACAGGATGTTTTTTACCAAGATGTTCATTGGAACATTAGTGTGTGTGTGTGTGTGTTTGTGTGTGTGTGTGTGTGTGTGTGTGTGTGTGTGTGTGTGTGAGAGAGAGAGAGAGAGAGAGAGAGAGAGAGAGAGAGAGAGAGAGAGATCTCCAAGTTACACAGACCACAGATACTATGATGCATTCATTCTGTCACTGCAAGAAAGGCAGGCTATATCTCCTAACATGGAATGGTGCTCATCATTTATTAATAGGTGGGGAAAAGAAAAGATAAAATCATGAAGGGACAGGCACTTAAAATGGCTGGGAAGGGCTGGGATTGTAACTCAGTGGAATAGCGCTTGCCTAGCATGTGCGAGGCACTGGGTTCAATTCTTAACACCTCATAAAATAAAAAAGTTTTATCAAAAACTAAAAACTATTTTTAAAAATGCCTAGGAAATAAGAAAGGGTTAAAACTGATTATTTTGAAGGAATGAGAAGGGGCAGAAGTGACTTTAACCTCTCATATTATTTTCTTCCTCTACTTCTGTAAATTTTAACATTTAAAATAAAATACTGGCAGGGCGGGGGTGCGTGACTGTAATCCCAGCAACTTGGGAGGCCCCAGGATTGTGAGTTCAAAGCCAGCCTCAGCAAAAGTGAGGCCCTAAGCAACTCAGTAAGACCCTGTCTCTAAATAAAATATAAAATAGGGCTGGGGATGTGACACAGTGGTTCAGTGTCCCTGAGTTCAATCCCTGCCAAAAAAAAAAAAAAAATTGAAAAATGCCATATAAAATCCCTTTAAATCTCTAGTTCTCCCATAACATTAAAAAAATTCATTTGAAATATTTGATTAGTCACTCCTGTTTCTTCAGCACATCTGCATTAAGGTACACCAGTGTGGTTAAATGACCCACCACCAATGGGTTTCTGTTAGTATCTTCTTCTCCACTGTTAGTATCTTCTATGTTGTCGAAACTGGCAAATTGACAGACGGTTAAAGAGTACCCCAAACTATCATCAGAAACCTTCCTATAGCCTCCATGCCTATTCAAAGCAAGTTCTATTTTTACAAATGATTGGCAAGTTGAGGGTTTTGTCCTACTCTGCATTGGCAGATGGAGTGTCCAAAATCTAATCTATCATGATAATCACAGGATTTTTTTTTAAAGACAAACTCCTTTATCATCCCTCCCCTCTTCTGACCTAGTACATCTAGGCTGGGTTCCTGAACCTTTTATTTTTCCAAGTTCTCAAGATGCCTCAATACAGAGCCAGGTCAAGGAATTACAGCCTTGCTCTGCTTGAGAATTCTCTTGACTTGGAAATTACTATGCAGTATTGCAGGTCATTCTCTCTAGAATAGAAGTCCCTGTTTATTGGCTTAGCAACGGGTACAACTGTGGCAACAGTTGCCAGAAGCCTATTGATAGGCAGAGGAATGTGCACAGAAGGACTGTGTTTCTTAAGCTTTTCCAGTTGTTTCTCCTATAAAGAATACCCTATCAAGATTGCAGCCTTCATTTCAGCAAAACCCTGATTGAAGTAGGCAGCACTGATGAGAACCATTTAAAGCAGTCCTTACCACCCACCTGCTTGTCCAAGAGGTCCTGGGAAAATTGGAGGCCCTTACTGAAACAACTTTGTCACTTACCTTTGTCAGAGTTTTCCTTGTGGTTCATTTCATGGAGATGGACACCAATCTTGGAGGCAACTCAGCCTGGTCTTGAATGTACATACCTTTATTATTATTTTTTTAATTTAAAATTATTTCTTTATTCTAAGTTGTCATATATGACAACAAAATGCATTTCAGTTCATAGTACACATATAGAGGACAATTTTTTATTTCTCTGGTTGTACACAAAGTAGAGTCACACCATTTGTGTTTTTTTTTATACATGTACTTAGGGTAATAATTGTCCATCTCATTCCACCCTCTTTCCTACACCAATGCCCCTTCCCTTCTTCTCTCTCCCCTTTGTCTTATCCAAAGTTCCTCCATTCCTCCCATGTTCCTGCCCCCCATTATGGATCACCATCCACATATTAGAGAAAACATTTGGCTTTTGGTTTCTTGGGATTAGCTTATTCCATCCATTTACCTACAAATGCCATGATTTTGTTCTCTTTTATTGCTGAGTAATATTCCATTGTGTATATAGGCCACATTTTTTTTAACCATTCATCTACTGAAGGGCATCTAGGTTGGTTCCACAGTTTAGTTATTGTGAATTGTGCTGCTATAGATATTGATGTGGCTATGTCCCTGTAGCACTCTGATTTTAAATCCTTTGGCTAACTAACCCCATGAGAAATCCTAAGTCAAAAACCACCTAGTTAAGCTCTTGAATCTGCCAAAAATCGAGGAGTGGGTTAGCTGGGTGAAATGGTGGTTCCATTTCATGTCAATGTAGATACCCTCTTGAATGTAGATACCTTTCTTCCCTTCTTCACATTCTGCCATTTGACCCATCATGCAGAGGTTGGTCCAATCTGATAAGAGAACTGTCAAGACTTTTGTTGCTTTTTCTCTCCTGCTAGAGACTTAGTCTGTTTTTCTTTGGCTCACATTCATTTAAAACAAAAACTTCTTTTCTACCAAAGGAAAGAGTAATTGCTGGCCCTTCCTGTCTCTCCAGATTAATTGCTCACTGCCCCTACCACTTTTTTTTGGGGGGGGGAGGAAATACATCAAAAATTTATGTTGAAATAAACATATTAATTGGAAAACCACAGGTCAAAGTTACTCTTCCTCCTTCTCTTCCTCCCTGCTCTGTTCTTGGTTGCTCTCATTATATCAAAGAAGACATTTGGCATTTGTTTTTTAGGGATTGGGTAGCTTCACTTAGCATAATCTGCTCTAATGCCCCCACCGCTTTTGTACCCTTTGCAATAACTCTTCTGAACCCAAAGTGGTTCCCTGCAGGCTCCAAATCTGCCTGCATGCTGTGCCTCTGCACACCCCTTGCCCTTCAAGGTTGGTAATCCCTGCTCTTCAACTCTAAAGGAAGCCTGTAGGGCAGGTTTCTCCAACACTTGCTCCAGGTTAGGCCCTTTGTAAAAATCCAACTCCACATTTAGTAAATACCACTTTACTCTCCAAAAATTCCAGTTGTTTATATTTGCATTGATCACCTCTGAATGAATCCTAAAAGTCAACCATCGTTTAGGTGGTTGAATGCCTAAAGGATGGGGTGGAAGGAAAGTAATTCATGGTGCACACAAAGTGTTTCTTTTGAACTTTCATACTCTATATGTTTATTACCTATTCCAATAAATATTATTCAGATTTAAAAACACCAACACAGGGCTGAAGTTGTGGCTCAGTGATACAGTGCTTGCCTGGCATGTGTGAGTCCCTAGGTTTGATTCACTGCATATAAATAAATAAAATAAAAGATACATTGACAACTAAACACACACACACACACACACACACACACACACACACACACACACCTGAGCTGTAGAAGAAAATTCCATTCTGTACTATTCTGAGATTAACATCTTATAGGCAGACTTCCAAATCTGACTTATTTTTAAGATCTTTATTTTTAATTTCACAAGTAATATGTAAATTTCCCCCATTGTAAATGCCAATGCAAATTAGTTTTTCTGCTACAAGACTCTTTTGACATAATACTCATGTAATTTCCATTCTGGTCTTAAATGTGTTTTAAGTAGGATATATTTAAGGCATTTTTTCTGGCATATATCACAAACCTGGAGAGGGACAGTTATTTATAAAACTTAGACTTGAGTTGCTTTTAAATTAGTAATGTTGGGTTTTACTGAAAGGGGTAATTAGGGTGGTCAACTGTCCCAGTTTTCCTAGTACTGGGAGGGAATGAGAGACTTTCAGTGCTAAAGCTGGAGAAGTCCCAGGCAATCAGGGATAAATTGGTTACCACAGATTAAACAAGGTGCCTCGCCAATCCGAGTGACTACAGACTCAAAGAGAGGGATGTTCGCTGTGAAAACCCGCACTGGGTATCGATGCATGGTTACTGATTACCAGCTATGGTTGTATAGTTCTTTCTTCATCTTTCTGGAAGCATTGTTCATCAACTCTATGACATTAAAAAAAAAATCCTTCGATTCTACTTTAAAATTCATAATGACAGAAGTAGTATAGAGAAGGGATTTCTTTGACAGTTGATGCTATTATGTTCTTAACTGAAGTTGAGAGATTTATCACATTTAATGGTGCATACAGAGTCAATCTTATTTTTAACTTAGACCCCTTGAAAAAATAACATTTTGACATTTTTTCCCCTCTTTTTCTCTAAAATGGCTCAAGGTTTACTAAGAACCACTGAATACTGTTGGGATGTGAGGGTAGAAATAAGTAATTAAAAAGTAAATTAGCAGATGAAAATAATGAGTTTGTGAGTAGGAGGGGCAAAACAGGTCATAAAAATATATTCCAGCTGAGAAAAAAAAAGTGTGGATGAGTAATTTCAGTGAGAGGTTGAGAGAGCTCATTGCACTTTCACCTGAACTGGCAAGGCATGCTGGGTATGGTGGGTCTGGAATTCATTTACCAGTAATCTATGCACAGAAGAGTAACATGGAGCAAATCAACGTAGCAGAGCAAAATAAATCCGTTTCTCAAAATAATGTCTTTTAACCGTAGTTGACTAATTAGTTAAAATAACAAAGCTCCAGAAAGTAAGTCTATGCAGAAGTTTTCCTCTTTGATGTTTTCTTCTCCATCACAATTCAAACAGTACCTCATTTCAGGAACCTACAAATAGAGGGAGCAATTTTATATTCTGTGGATTTTTTTAAGATGAAAGCTACAGGCTGGTGGCTTTGTCTACAGATGGGTTCCTCAGATCACACTGAAGCAACTTAAAATGCTTTACCCTGACCATTTCAGCTGGTTTTGGGGGGACTGAGAGTAGGAGTTCTTAGAAACCTTTCTGGAGGAATAAAATCAACTGAAATTATTTGCAGACTTCTGATATACCCATGCATGTTCTCCTGCAGGGGGGAAAAATATCCTCATCTTTCTTTAAATTCTCAAATGGTTTTGTCATTTCTAAAACATTTAGTGACATTTGAAGTGACACACAGAAGCACTTCAGTGACTGCCAGCTTTTGTGAGTTCTCCCTTCTCCCTGACCTTTCCTTGCCCCTCTTCCTGGTACCTGTCTGTCTTACCTTTTGGGGAAAGGCTTTGGTAGGTTTTGCCATTTGTTTTACTTGAAAAATGCTGAGCGAAAAATGCTTATTCTTGACCCATGGCCCACACAGATAAATACATGCTATGGATAAGTACATAGATAAACCTGCCCAGAGAGGGCAGATTTACACAGGGGTTAAAAACAAACAAACAAACAACAACAAAAACCCTTTAGGGCATAAAGAATATAAATCCTAGAACTTTCCCTTTCTGCTTTAAGTACAAAATTTCAAATGGACTTGTGTGGTGCTGAATTAGACCAGGTGATTTAAAGAAAACATAAAGGGGAGGGTGCAAATCTTGTCCAGGTATAGTGGTACATACCTGTAATCCCAGCAATTCCAGAGGCTGAGGTAGGAGGATGGCAAATTTGAATCCAGCCTCAGTAACTGAGTGACATCCCAAGCAATTTAGCAAGAACCTTTTTCATAATTTATAATAAAAAAGGAGGGTGATTGCTGGGGATGTAGGTCTGTGGTAAACCTAGTTAAATCCCCATTACAAAGAAAGAAGGAGGGGGGCTGGGGTTGCAGATCAGTGGTAAAGCACTTGTTTAGCTTGTGTGAGGTACTGGTTCAATCCTCAGCACCACCTAAAAATAAAGTTTATATATATATATATATATATATATATATATATATATATATATATATATATATATATATATATAACTTTTCTTCAATCGTGAAAGAAATACCCAGTAAGGGTGAGGATGAAGTCTCAATCAGTAATGTGGACTCTGCCAAGAAAAATATCCAAACCTTGGAAATAGGGTAGAGGGGTAGAGACTACGAGGTTTTTTGTTTGTTTGTTTGTTTGTTTGTTTGTTTATTTTTTGCAATGCAGTGCTGGGTTGATTTCCTATTGTTGGGGCCATTTGTCAACCCACAGGTGCAAAGGTGAGAGAGTAAATTTATTTCTGTTTGAGTTTAGCCAGATGAAATTAGTTTCTGTCTGATGGAACAGATAACCTAAAGTTTCCCATTTATGGTCTTGTTGGACATTTAACTAATTCTTTATAAAATTGGAGTCAAATTCCTATAATGTAAAATCAACCATTAACTATTTTATCTATCTATCTATCTATTTATTTATCTATCTATCTTTTATTTATTGTGGTGCTGGGGATCGAACCCAGGGTCTTGTGCATGCAAGGCAAGCACTCCACCAACTGAGCTATATCCCTTGCCCTCCATTAACTATTTTAAAGTGTATAATTCAGGGGCACTTTGTGGATTTGAAATATTGTGCAACAATCATTTCCCTATGGTTTTAAAAAGTTTTCAACACTCCAAAGGAATCCCAGTCCCACCATCTCCCTACTCTTTTTGCAGCCATGAGTATGATTTCTGTCTCTGTGGATTGACTTATGTTGAATATTTCATAATATTTCGGGCTGGGGTTGTGGCTCAGCAGTAGAGCACTTGCCTTGCTCATGCAAAGCCCTGGGTTCAATCCTCAACACATCATACAAATCAATCAATAAATAAAGGTATTGTGTCCAACTACAAGTAAAAAATATAAATATAAAAAATTCATAATATTTTATAAGTGAAATCATACAAAATGTATCCTTTTGTGTCTGGTACCTTTCATTGGGCACCACCTCAATATTACTCCACATATGGCTCTATCTCATTGTGTTTAGCCATTCTTCTGTGTTTGGACATTTGGCTTGTTCCTTCCTTTGTCTATTGTGAACAGTGATACATTAAATTATTTGAATACCCATTTTCAATTCTTTGGGGGGTATATAACTAGGAGTGGGATTTCTGGGTCATGCAATAATTCTATGTGTAACTTTTAGAGGGAGTACCAAAGCGTTTCCATAGCAACTATACCATTTCACATTCCTGCCAGCAGTGTATGGGGATTCCTCCTTCTCCAAATCCCATCAACACTTACTTTCCTTTTTTGGAGGGCTTATGGACACCCCTGTGTGTATAGTGTGATATGTGCTTGTAGTTTTAACTTGCATTTCCTAATGATTAAACACACACTTGGGCTGGGGATGTGGCTCAAGCAGTAGCGCACTCGCCTGGCATGTGTGCGGCCCAGGTTCGATCCTCAGCACCACATACAAACAAAGATGTTGTGTCCACCGAAAACTAAAAAAATAAATAAATAAATATTAAAATTTTGTCTCTCTTTAAAAGAAAAAAAAAAAAAAACAAGGGGCACTTTTTCATATGCTTGTTGGCCTCTGGTGTATCTTCTTTGGAGAAAGAATAATATGTATTCTTCATATTAAGTCCTTACCAGATGTATAATCTGCAAGTATTTTTTCTCATTCTGTGGATTTTATATTTCACTTTCTTGAGTTTAGTTTCTATTTTTTTTAACTGTTGTTGCTTGTTCTTGTGGCGTCAAATATAAGAAACTATTTCTTTCCTCCTTTTTTTTTTGAATTGGATATTGAACCCAGGGTTGCTTTACCACTGAGCCACATCTTCAGCTGCCTCCCCTGCCTTTAAAAAAAATTATTTTAGTTGTTGATGGACTTTATTTTATTTATATTTATGTCATGCTGAGGATTGAACCCAGTGCCTCATTCATGCTAGGCAAGCACTTTACCACTAAACCACAACTCCATCCTTTTTATTTTTTAATTTGAGACAGGGTCTCACTGAATTGCTTAGGATCTTGCTAAATTGCTGAGGCTAGCCTCAAACATGGTGGTCCTCCAATCTCAGCCTTCTGAGTTGCTGGGATTATAGGCATACATCACCAAGCCTGGCCTAAGAAATCATTTCTAAATTCAAAATAATGAATATTTATTTCCTTGTTTTCTTCCAAGTTTTATATAGTTTTAGCTCATACATTTAGGTCTTTATTTATTCATTAAAAATATTTTTAGTTATGGATAGACACAATAACTTTAGTTTTAATTATTTATTTTTATGTGGTACTGAGGACTGAACCCAGTGTCTCACATGTGCTAAGCAAGTACTCTATCACTGAGATACAACCCTGACCCTTAGGTTTTTATTTTGAGGATTTTTTGATATATGATCTGAGGTAAGGGTCTAATTTCATTCTCTTGTAATAATAACCAATTATTTTGGTTTCATCAGTTGAAACGACTGTTCTTCCCTCAATTATTGGTCTTGTCAAAATTAAAATGTCTGGGGTTGGGGTTGTGGCTCAGCGGTAGACACTTGCCTAGCACAGGTAAGGCCCTGGGTTCAATCCTCAGCACCACATAAAAATAAATAAATAAAATAAAGGTATTGTGTTCAACTTCAAATAAAAAAAATATTTTTTAAAATAATTCAAATGTCTATAGGTGTGTTTATTTCCAAACTCTATTCAACTCTAGTAATGTGTGCATATCATTATACCAGTCCCACACTCTTTTGAGCACTATGGCTTTGTAATATTTGTATTATATTTGGAATTGGCAAGTGAGAGTCTGTCAACTTTTTTCTGCTTTTCAAGATTGGTTTGGTGATTTCATGTCTCTTGGAATTTCATATTAATTTTTTTTTTCATTTCTTCAAAAAAGGACATTGGGGGATCTGGGGAGGTGGCTCAGTGGTAGAGCAGTTACCTAGCATTTGTGAGGCACCAGGTTTGATTCTCAGTGCCACATAAAAATAAATAAATAAAATAAATTTCCATCAACAACTCAAAAAAAAAGAACATTGAGCCAGGCCTGGTGGTTCATGCCTGTAATCTCAGTGGCTTGGGAGGCTGAGGCGGGGGATCACAAATTCAAGGCTAGCCTCAGGAATTTAGCAAGGCTGTAAGCAACTTATCAAGACCCTTTCTCAAAAGGAACATAAAGGGCTGGTGATCTGCCTCTGTGGTTAAGCACTCCTGGATTAAATACCTGGTATCAAAAGCAAAACAACAAAACAAAATACTACCATTGGGATTTTAATAGGGATTGCATTGAAACTGTAACTTGCTTCAGTCAGTGACATTAATGAATTTTGTATGTAATACAACAACCTTTTTCTAACATCACCTTTAAATATTTAGCTTCTCAAATGCTCTTTGAACTGGTTTTGACATATTATTGGCTCACTCATTGATGAGTTGAACAAACTTGACACATTGATTTTCTATTTGTATAAGAGTCATGATTTTACCTTTTTGAAATTGATATTTTAACAATGAGGTCACACATTCTGTTAGGGAAGTGATTCTCAACCTCATTAGGATCATTGGGGTACTTTACATAATACTGTTCCTTGGGTGGCACCTCTAGTTCATTCTGATGTAACAGCTTTGAGGCATAGTGTGGCTCCTGGGGGGGGGGTTGTTTGTTTGTTAAGCTCCCCAGGTGATTTTAACTGCACTCAGGGTGGAGAATGACTGTCTTAGGGGAAAGTTCTGGTTAAACAATTTCTAATGTAGTCTCCGTGATGCTGGGGATCCTCACTGGGAAAAGTGGCAGTAAAGAGATCAAGTATTGGGAGCCCAGTCTTCTGTTGGCTGTAAGTGTCCTTAGGTAAAAGGAATGATAGAAAAGGAGGTATTATTTTTCTTGTATATCATTCCACCCTGTGGCTCCTCTCTGTTTAAGAAAACTGAAACTTCATTCTTGTCATATGCCACCAAAAGGGTCATGGTCTCCAAACTAGTGCTCCCCCCCCCAAAAAAAAAGCAATGTCAAGCTCAGATCTACCATGTGGCAAATACATTATTAAACAAACAAAATGCTATGAGGGATTGCATAGAGTGAAAGTAGAAGCTTTGGGAAGACTGATTAGTAACCTCAGGAAGCTGATGAGGGAGGTCTTTTTTAAATATTTATTCTTTGGGGGTTGACAACTTTTTTTTTTACAGAGAGAGAGAGAGAGAGAGAGAGAGAGAGAGAGAGAGAATTTTAACATTTATTTTTTTAGTTTTCAGCGAACACAACATCTTTTTTTTGTATGTGGTGCTGAGAATCGAACCCGGGCCGCATGCCTGCCAGGCGAGCAGGCTACTGCTTAAGCCACATCCCCAGCCCGAGGGAAGTCTTTTGATTAGAGTGATGCTTTTGCTTTTTTCAAGAAAGAAGGAAATACAAGGGTATCACACTTGGAATGATTGGTTGACACAGGAGAATCACTTGGGTTGTTGATCACTTTTCTACTTGTGACCTCTCTTTCTTCCTATGCTGTCCTCTACCCATATGTTCTCCATATTAATTCTTTTCTCCTGCCTTCATCTTAGATTTGGAAGAAAACTTATAGTTTTGGGTGGGTGCAGTGGTGCACACCTGTAATCCCTGTGACCTGGGAGACTCAGGCAGGAGGATCGAAAGTTTGAGACCAGCCTCAGCAACTTAGTGAAACACTATCTCAAAAAATAAAAAATCACTGGGCATGGTGGTGTATGCCTGTGATCCCAGTGGCTTGGGAGGATCACAAATTCAAAACCAGCCTCAGCAACTTAATGAGGTCCTAAGGAACTTAGTGAGGCCCTGTCTCAAAATAAACAATAAAAAGGGCTGGGGATATGGCTCATTATCCCCAGCTCTTTCTATTAAAGTGCCCCTGGGTTCAATTCCCAGTACTAATGGGAAGGGGGAGAAAGTTTCATGTAAGAGTTGGGCACACAGTGCTGAAACTACAGTGCCAGGGATCACAGCCCCACTCTGCTACCTACAAGATGTAAGATGCTGACTTACCTAAAGCCTCAGCCTCCTGTCTATAGAATGGAGGAAAATGATAGTATTTTCTTTATGGAATTAATGTGCGTTAACATATAAAAGCATTAAAAAATATTACCTGGCATAGAATAAGCTATTTCATAAGTAAATTTTAGCTATTTCATTATTATTGCCTAGGAGATAACATCCTCAGCTGGAATAGCAGCAGTTCTGTACAGAATTCTTCAGGCCCTTGGAGGTAGAAGTCTCTGAAGACTGTCCTTGGAAGAGCCTTGGAGGATACATGGCCTTCATGCCCAACAATGAGAAATTCTGTACAATGAATGATTTACATGAGAGACAGATTGGATGGATTGGGTATCTGCTTGGAACAGCTGAATGGGTTCTATTTTACTGCCTGCTAATCGGCCTGGCCAATACGCATTCCCTCTGGGAAATAGAGCTGTCTCTAGGGAGGAGCCATGAGTCTCCCAAGGAGGATTTCATCATCTATTTCCAGCCACCATGATTCTATCACCTTCCCAGATCATTCAGGATAACAGAGAACCTTTCCTATTCGCATGACTAACACTTCTGCAACACTGCGGCCATCCTCTTATCTCTGCCAAAAATGTGAATGCCACCTACTCTTCCTTTTTGTCCACTCTTTCTGCTCAGCTTCTAAGCAGACCACAGACCTCTCCATGTCCCAAGAAAAAGCCCATAGAAAGGCACAGGCAAGCGACTCCAATTAGGGGTTCCCATCTGATGATGAGCCCAGGTCATTTCCCTCATATGGCTCTGGCACTCTCAGTGTATCAGTTACACATGTCCCTCCACAGCTGCAAGGTGGCCACTGTAGAAGCAAAAAACCTACAATGTTCAAAAGCAACAAGGATGTCAGAGGCATTTCTCTCATTCATTTATTTCTTTATTCCAGGAAAGTTTCTCCTGTTCAATCCCATTGAACAGCACAGGGCCAAATAACTACACCCTTATTTAAGGAGGCTAAGAAATTAAGTATCTGAATTTTCAGCTTCTTAGAAGTTAAGGAGGGGGCTGCCAGCAATAAAAAAAAAGGATACAGAAATGGCCATTAGATTGGCACCTAAAATGTCTGTTACACAATCAGATTGCCACTTGGTTTAGAGGATTGCTTTGCATTCTGAATGACCCCACTTGAGTGGCCTAACATATCTATTTGGAACAAAATGAATTTGTTTAAGGATGCTATTGTTCGAAGCTTCTGATTCTCAGTGACCGGGCCCATCAAATCAAGTCCTGATCCTGTGTTCTAAGTGGCTGGGGAGCACCCTGCATCTCTGTCCATTAGCTTTCTGGAGAATTTGTGACCCCCAACAGCCAATTTCATTTAATTAACCTTATAAAGTACAGCACAGGAGAGGGCTGCTATGGTGCTATATTGCTCAGGAGGTTGAGTTGTATTTTTTTTAAAGTTTGATTAAAAATCCAGTAGATCAAATAAATTACAATCTATAATTATCATTAACCCCAGAGAAGTTTATTTTTTGTGAATTTATGAAAAAAAGATACCCCCAAAGTATCTATAAGAGCCTGCTGTTATAGAATAAAACTTACCAGGGAGTGCGTTTTTATCTTTCTTCCCAATGTTAGAAAGTTAACCATTTTTTGGTGCATATTTTTACCATGTATGTGTGTGTGTGTGTGTGTGTGTGTGTGTGTACATGTGATACTGGGGATGGAACCTAGGACCTTGCACATGCTAGGCAAGTGCTTTGTCATTAATATACTGAGCCCTGCTTTTTTGATTAGTTACTTGATGCTCAAACTTTAAAAAATGTTACTGTTTAACAATAGTTATTGGTGATAAAAGAAGACACAAATATAGAACTCTAGAAAGAAAAAAAAGTAAAATCCCACCTTCCCTCCCCCCCCTTTCCTCCTCCACTTCTCATGCCCCCTGACAGCCAGTTCCCTACCTCCAAGTCTCTCCCACCAGAGTTTTCTGTATTTAACAATTTAATTCTTGATCTTGACCTGTTCAAATACATATACACATGTACACATGTTGAGTTGCATGCCTTTTAAAATCTACATTGTATATATTGCTCTATAACTATCTTTCTTTCTTGTGTTTTCATTTAACAGTACATCCTGGTCAGTTTTTTTCCCATATGCTTATATACAGACTTAATTCTTCTTTATCAAGTTATATTTTCAGAATAATTGTATCTCCCACACAACTCTTTTTTTCCCTTAGAAAAGAGTTCCCTTTCACTAACACCATAGAGACTCTATAAAAAGGTTTTTTTTTTAAAGAGAGAGTGAGAGAGAGGGAGAGGGAGAGAGAGAGAGAGAGATAGAATTTTTTAATATTTATTTTTTAGTTTTTGGTGGACACAACATCTTTGTTTGTATGTGGTGCTGAGGATCGAACCCGGGCCGCACGCATGCCAGGCGAGCGCGCTACCGCTTGAGCCACATCCGCAGCCCAAGACTCTATAAAAAGTTTTAAAAACAACTCTAATGAACTTTTTTTTAAGTACAAAAGACTTTATAGAACACAACCTTCTCTGGCATGGAACTGCTTAGAAGAGGACTCTACCTCTGATAGTATGATAATCACTATGGAACTTCCTACTTGTGTGTATATATTTTAAGACAAATTTTTATAAAGGATTACATTTTAACTTCATCTAATGGTATTTTATTCTGGAAGCTCCTGGAGATTTTCTTTATAACTATTTTTATTGTAATAAGGTCTTACAGAATGAGCTGGAAACAGCATGATAATGTTGTTATTACTACCCACACAGACATGATTTAATAAAGATGAAAATTAATAGCTCCACCATTACTCTATGCCCAGCCTTGTCCAGCTGTGAGTCCCAGTTGTTATATTTCCTGACTGTATCATGCTGATTACAACTTCTGAGCCTCAAAGTACATGAAGAAAGATTGACAGAATTAAAGGGAAAAATAATTCCATACTTTAGTACTGGGTTATAATATGCCATCACAACTGATACAAAAACTAGACCAACAAAAACAGTAAAGAACTAGAAAATTTCAATAGCACTATCAGTCAACTTGATCATATAAAATAATGTATCAGGAACTGCAGAATATACCTTCTTTTCATTCATATATTAATAAAAACAGAGCATAAGGGCTGGGGTTGTGGCTCAGTGATAGAGCGCTCCCCTAGCATGCAGGAGGCACTGGCTTTGATCCTCAGCACCACATAAATGTAAAGTAAAGATATTGTGTGCACCAAAAACTAAAAAAAATCAATTTTTTTAAAGAACATAAGCTAGGTAATAAAAAGAGTCACCATTGATTTAATTAAGTCATATAAAGTATTATTTTTGACTGCAGAAGATAAAACATTAATTAGCAATACACCATCTTAGTAAATCTGAAACATCTGGAAATTAAATTATGTGTTTCTAAATAATTTTTGTTTAAGGGGCTAGGGATGCAGCTCAGAGGTAGAGCTCTTGACTAGCATATTGGAAGCACTGGGTTAGATCCTCAGGACCACATAAAAAAAATAAATAAAATAAGGGACCATCAACAACTGCAACTATTTTTTTTAAAAAGTAACTTCATGTTTTAAAGAAAAAAATCATTGGGGAAATTAGAAAACTTTTTGAGCTATATGATAAAAAATACACATATATTAGAATTTGTGAGGTGAAATTAAAATCACTCTACATGAAAAGATTGAACTGTAAATTCTTATATCAATGATGGTGCCAATTTTTTTTGGTTGGTGGATACTAGAGTTCCTAACCACTGAGCCACATCCTCAGCCCTTTGTTATATTTTGATTAGAGACAGGGTCTTGCTGAGTTACTTGAGGACTTGCTAAGTTGCTGAGGCTGGCTTTGAAATTGTGATCCTCCTGCCTCAGACTCTTGAGCCACTTGGATTACAGGCATGTGCCACTGTATCCAGTGGTTGTATCAATTCTTGTATCAAGATTGTGCTTTCACAGCAAGTGTCAAGAATACGAGCCACAATAAATGTTACAAGGATGTGGGTGAAAAGATACACTCATACATTGCTGGTGAGACTGCAAATTGATGCAACCACTATGGAAAGCAGTATGGAAATTCCTCAGAAAACTTGGAATGGAGCCACCATTTGACCCAGCTGTTCTAGTCCTTGGTTTATACCCAAATGACTTAAAATTGCATACTATAGTGACACAGCCACAATGTTTACAGCAGCTCAATTTACAATAACTAAGCTATTGAACCAACCTAGGTGTACTTCAACAGATGAATAGATAAAGAATATGTGGTACATATTCACAATTACTCAGCCATAAAGAATGAAATAATGGCATTGGCCGGTAAATGGATAGAGCTGGAGAATATCATGTTAAGTGAAATAAACTAACCCCAAAAACCAAAGGCCAAATGTTTTGTCTGATATGCTGATGCTAACTTACAATAAGGGGGCTCTAGGGAAGAATAATGCTATTTTGAATTACGCAGAAGAGAGTGAAGGGAGGAGAGGGGTATAGGGGGAAAAGGACAGTAGAATAAATAAGACTTTATTACCTATGTGCATATATAACTACATGACCCCTATGATTCTACATCATGTACAACAAGAAGAATGAGAAATTATACTCCATTTATGTATGATGTGTCAAAGTGCATTCTACAGTCATGTATAACTAATTTGAACAAATTTAAAGAAAAAGGATTGTGCATTCACAGGAAGCTAAAAAAAGAGGAACAGAGTAAGCCCAAACAAGTAGAAGAAAGAAAATAATAAAATTAAGGGCTGATGGATGAGAAAAACAAAATAAAACCCAGAGAAGTAACAAGAAAAATTTACTACTTAAAACTTTGGTTTTCTGAAATGACAACATTAACAACCCTGCCAGGTAAAACTGTCAGGGAAAACTAAAACACACATCACTAATATCAGAAATCAAATATGTTAGTTACAAATTCTACACCCATTAAAAGGGTAATATAATAAAATATCACAAACAACTTTATGCCAAGAAATTTAACAAGCTGAATAGAAATGACAGATTATCTAAAGAAATACATCTGACTTAAAGTGATACAAGGTGAAACAGAAAATCTCAATAGCCCTAAAGCTATTTGATAAGTTGAATATTTTATCATAAAACCTTCCACAAATAAAATACCCTCCAGGTCTGGATGGTCTTACTGTTGAATTCTACCAAATATGCAATGAAGATGCAAAGCCACTGTTACACAATCTATTGGGAAAAGAGGAGAGAGTCCACCTCCATCTATTTTATAACACATAAACCAGAGGAGAGTCAGTACAAGAAATTATAGGTGTTATCTTTGAGAACCTCTGACACAAATCCTGAGCAAAATAATTAAGGAAATTGAGTCCATCTTCTAGAAAACCAAGATTGAATTAACACTTTAAATTTAATTGATAGGGATAGGGATATAGGTCATTTGGTAGAGTGCTTGCCTCATATGCACAAGGATCTGGGTTAAATCCCAACACCACCAAAAAAAAAAAAAAAAAGATAGATAGAAAGAAAAAAATGCATTTGATGTCTCTTTTTCTCTTACAAACCTGAGACTATCCATTTCTGCCCAAAGGTACCAAAATGGGTATATGGAGCTTTCAGGAGCGCTTGTAGTATATTAAGTGACCCAGTCTGGAAGCTTCTTTTTTGTCCTCATAAACCCATATTCTCTTCCCTCACCTATATATAACAAAGCAACAGCTGAAAAAGATCTAAAATCAAATCCCACCTCATTCCCCTCTCACCAAGAGACAATATGGGGAAAATTCTTTTGTCAATTTTTATGGCACCAGAATTAGTAGGCAAACCAAGCAGAGAAAAATTGCATCCCAAAGTCTCTGAATATTAAACTATCATTGAAACCATCCCTTGGACCATGATCAGTAGACCATGATCCAGGATCTGTGTTCTAAAGTTAAATAAGTGATTGACCACTAAAATGTGAAGATTTACATAGGATCCAGAGTCTTGTAATGACATAGAAATACATACAAAATACAATTGAAAATCACCCCAAAATCAAGAATGAAGAAAAATAACGGTTTGAATGTGAAATGACAATCAATTGATAGCAATACTAAGTCAGATTTTCAAACAATCATCATAAAAATGTTTCAGCAATTAAATACAAATTCCCATGAAAGAAACTTCAATGAAAAATGCATACAATCTCAGTAATGAAATAAAAATTATAAAAAAGAAGATATTGGGAATTCTACAACCAGAAAATATAATGTGGAAATTTTATAAACTTGCTGATCGGGCTTAATGAGTGAGGAGGATAGAATCAGTGAATTTGAGTTCAGAACAGTGGAATTCACTAAATTTGAACAGAAGAAGGAAAATAGGAAAACAAACAACCCTTCAGAGACCTGTAGGAAATAATAAAGGATCTAATATTTGTAGCATCAGAATTCCAGAAGAAGAGTAGAAAGAAAGTGAGGCTGAAAGACTATTTGAAGAGATATGCTCGAAAACTCTCCAAATGTGACTAAAGATACAGACAGGTCCATGAAGGTGATCAAATCCAAACCATAATAAACCCAGAGAAAAGCATGTCAAGGCCTACCATAATTAAACCTTTGCAAATTAAAAAGGAAGAAGGCTTTCAGACACAATGTCTCACCTACAGATAGGGACACTAATTCAAATGAGGCACATTTCTCATCTGAAATCATGGAGGCCAGAAGGAAGTGTTACCTTATTGTTGAGGTGCTGAAAGAAAAAAAAAAAAAACTACCAACCATAAAATCTAAATCTGGTGGAACTATTGTTCAGAAATACTGGGAAATAGGAAAAACTAAAAAAAAAAAATTGTTACTGCTAGAGCTACTCTTAGTTAAAGGAGTTTCTTCAAATAGGAAGGACGTGATATAGAAAGAATCTTGGAGTGTCAGGAAGGAAAAATGAAGAACAGAAAGAGCAGAAACATGAATACACATTTTTTGCTTTTTTTTTAAGATAGAGAGGGAGAGAGAGAGAGAGAGAGAGAGAGAGAGAGAGAGAGAGAATTTTAATATTTTATTTTTTTAGTTATTGGCGGACACAACATCTTTATTTGTATGTGGTGCTGAGGATCTAACCCGGGCCACACGCATGCCAGGCGAGCACACTACCACTTGAGCCACATCCCCAGCCCCCAATTTTTTGCTTTTTAATATTTCTTTTCTCATGAATTTTATAGATTTTATTTAATGATCAACATTCAAATGATAACATCATTTTATGTTCAAGACACTGGTGGGAAAAGTCAAAGGATTTAAGTGGAATTGAGATGACTATATTCAAAAGTGTGAAGTAAAAATTTTAACAAAGGGCTGGGGATGTAGCTCAGTGATAAAGTGCCCCTGGTTAAATCTCCAATAGAGGGGAAAAAAGTAAAATGAGCAGGGTACAGTGGTGCATGCCTATAATTCCAGCTCCATGGGAGGCTGAAACAGGGGGATCACAAGTACAAAGCCAGTTTGGGCAATTTACCAAGACTGTCTCAAAATAATACCTAAAAAATGGGCTGGGGATGTAGATCAGTGGTAGAGTGCTTGCCCAGCATGCATAAGGCATTGAGTTCAACTCCTGCCCCCTCTCCTGCACAAATAGATAAATGATACCAGTAAACGTTTTTTTTTTTTTTTAATATTTTTATTTTTTAGTTATTGGCGGGCACAACATCTTTGTTTGTATGTGGTGCTGAGAATCGAACCCGGGCCGCACGCATGCCAGGCGAGCGCGCTACCACTTGAGCCACATCTCCAGCCCCTACAAGTCAATGTTATATCACATATATGTATTAAAATATCCAGAGTACACATATACATAGGTATGTATTCAAATTTTCCAAAATAAGTAAGTCAAGATGGAATCCTAGAATCTGTCCAATACACAGAAATTCAAAGCAGAAACAATGAAATGATACTGAGAAGAAATAGATAAAAATGAATAATAAAATTGCAGATTTGTGTGATCATATAAGAATTGCCTCAAATGTAAATGATCTAAATATATGCACAGAAAGACAGATTGTTAGAACAATGTAAGAAAATATAACCCAACCTTATGGAGCATGTAAAAAACTCCAAATCAATGACACAGGTAGGTCAACAGAAAGGGGTGTAACACGACACCATGCAAATGATCAATAATATCAGGAATGTTATTAGTATCTGATAAGACAGGTTTCAACAAGAGAAAATTACTATAGACAAAAGAGGCATTTCAGAATGATAAAACCATAAATCTTCTAGGAAGACATAATGGTCCTAAATGTATATGCATTGAAGAACAAAGCTTCAAAATCCATGGAACACAGAAACAAAATCCATGACAGGATACAAAGGAGAAATAGACAAATCCTCAGTTACAAGCATCTTGGCAGAGGCCATCCGTGTGATTTCAGCAACATCAACCCACAGAGCCTGCTGATATGTAGAACATAATAGCAGAAGAGTCTATTGAACATTCATCAAGACAGGCCATATCCTGAGTTTTAAAATAAACACCAATAAATGGAAAATAATTGAAATTAAATAGTGTCTTCTCTGAACATACTGGAATCCAACTAGAAACCGATCACAAAAAACAAGAGGCAAATCTCTAAAATGTGGAAATTGAACAAAACACTCCTAAGTAATCCATGTCTCAAAAAGGAAGTCTCCATAGAAATTTAAAAATACCCAGGACTAAAAGAAAGAGAAAACACAACTTAACAAAATTGATGGAGTGCACCTAAAATAGTGATGAGAAGGATATTGGAAGCACATGTGATTATGTTAGAAATGAAAAAGATCTAAAATCAATAAACTGCATTCCTACTTCAGGAAATTAGAAAAGCAAGAGCAAAATAAATGCAAAGGAAATCAGAAGGAAGAACATAAGAAAGAAAAAAATTGACACCATTGAAACTGAAAATAGAAAAACAATAGAGAATTTCTATGAGAAAAAAAGACCCTGGTCCTTCAAAAATCAAAAAAAATATATAAACCTCTATACTGAAAAAATAAAAATAGAGAAGAAATAAGTCACCAATATCATAATGAAAAAAGCTATCACTACATGTCTTGCAGACATTAAAAATACAGTAATAGAATAATGCTGTCAACACTTTGATCCTTATGAATTTGACAAACTAGAGGAAATGAATCAATTCCTCAAAAACCTCTAACTACTAAATTGCCACAATATGAAAAAGATATTCTGATTAATTCTTTAAGTACTAAGGAAATTAAGGTCATAATTTTAAAATTTTCTGAAAAAGGCATCTTCCATAATAGAAGGCTTCATTTGGAGAATCCTAAAATACACTGGAAGCAAAATTAATCCCAAATGTATATAATCTGTTGCAGAAAGCAGAAGAGGCAATTTTCTCAGCTTGTTGGAGGCTCTTACTATTACTAAATGAAGATAAAGACAATGTAAAATTTTTTTGAAGAAAGGAGGGAGGAGGAATAGAAAAAAACTGCCAGTCAATATTTCTTATGAATCTAGATATAAATATTCCCACAAATATTAACAAACTCAATTTGACAATGTCTAAAAAATTATAACCATATTCAGGGAGCTTTATTGTAGTTATGTGAAGCTTATCCAACATTTGAAATTCAATTGAATCAATCCCTCATACCAACAAATCACAAAAAATCACAATCTCTATTTATATGTGTATGTAACATATAAAATATATTTAGATATGTTTCAGATAAATTTTATACACTATCCACAACTAAGAATGTAAAGTTTAAATTTTAATTATAGTAATGTCTCCAAAAACAAAATACATAAAAATCAACCAATACTTTTTCACTGAAAGTATGGCTGAAATTTTAAAGAAGACCCAAATAAAAGCCAATACTATACCTTGTTCAAGGTTTGTAAAACTAAACGTTGCTAAATGTCAATTCACTCTAAGTTGATATTTGACTCAACAAAATTCCATTCTAATTTTCAATCATCTTTTCAGTAAAATATGACAGAACAGATTATAAAATTAAATGTAGAATCAGGCAACCTGGAATTGCAAAATTAAATAAAGAACAAGATTGAGGGACTGGGGCTATAGCTCAGTGGCAGTACATGCATGAGGCACTTGGTTTGATCCTCAGCACCACATAAAAATAAACAAATAAAATAAAGGCATTCTGTCAATCTAAAACTACAAATAATTTTTTAAATAAAAAGGTTAAAGGTCTTTCTATATATTGCATGAGAATTGCCTATGATTCTGTTTTATTCATTCTTTTACTGTAATTATTATTAATATAATGTGTGCTCTTTGAGGAAAAGGATGATGACTTAATTATCTCTGTGTCTCTTTACACAAGCACAAATATTTATGGTAAAAAGTGTAGTTCTGTTAAAAAAAGGTAATTGCCATTTTTTACTTACATGCTTTTGATTTGAGAAAAATAAAAAAAATGGGCATCTCAGTCCCTGAGCAAGTGGGCTTTTTGGTGATAATGTCACAAGTGTAGCCAGTTTTTACTCTTTCCAAGATCCAGGTCCAGATCCTTGGGACTGAGGTTTCCATTGAACACATGGGCAACTTTCCTTAAGGTTATTAACTGGGTTTGGTTTTCCAATAAGGAATTACTTGGAAACTGGCTTCAGCCAATCCTAGATTTAATTATTCATGATAAATATTTCTTGCCAATTGACATTTTAGTGCATATTGACTCTGATGATGCTGGTATTCAAATGCATATGGCTTTTTTTCCTTTAACATTATGCATAACTCAGTTTTCCAAAGTGAGACAGAGGGCCCTTTTTGAGCATTTAAGGTGACCACTGTTCTGGATATCAGCCCATAAATTTTACGCCTTGCCAATTCTCAAGTACTTTATTCTTAATCCACAGCCCTCTGAACTTTTATAAATAGCTGTGATAAATCCAAAAGACCATCCACTTTGTCTTAACAAAAGTTGCAAATTGGTTATCAGTCCATGTTTTGCATATTTCCAACCATTATTCCTACCCAAAGTTGTTTATTGTGATGAGATTTGGTCTAGTTTAGCATCCATTGAGATCATCCATTATGGCTTTTGAAATCATCTCTTCTTTGATTGTTTATTTCCTAGAATCTGCACAGCATACTAAGGAAGTCATCCCTGCCAAATCCTGTTGTTCCTTCCATTAGATCCTTAAAGACACCACCAAATCCAAGCATAAGAATCTTTTCCCATCCAGAATAGAAAAAGATGCTCCTTTTGGTTTTCCAGGTTTCTCATTCATATATTTTCTGATTAAGAAGACTTATACAATGTCAAGGTGATGAAAAACAATTAGTCTGTTTGGACACATCTATTCAACACTGTCTACTCTGTGGATGGCTAGGAACAAAATCAAGTCACGTGCATTGAGTTGTCAGATTCATTATCCTCGGTGGCATCTACTGGTAGAAGCTGTAGTTTACAGATAGCATCAAATGTTTGCTTAACATCTGTGATATGCTCCATTAAGTGAGAAATCTGAAGATGAAAAAGATAAAGTCCCCAGATACACATATGCAGACCAATCGGAGGAGTACATGATAAAGTTTAATGGTTATAAACTAATGCAATATGAATGGTATTGGAACTGCAAGGAAAAGAACATTACAAATGGTCAGACCATAGGGAATATCATTGAGAACATGATGTTTGAAGTGGACCATTAAGAATAGATAACTGTTCCTTTGGGAAGGAAGGATATATATATATATATATATATATATATATATATATATATATATATATATATATATATATATATGAAATAGCACATTATAAGTCAGAAAGCCATAGGCTATAGGCATGGTGCGGTCAGTAAAACTTCAATATGCCAAGCCACCTCATTCATAAAAGTGAAGAAACAGGAAGAGTTGATAGGTTACAGGAGCCACTCAGGAATTGCTCATTTGATGAAAAAAAAAATTGGCGGGGGTACCAAGGATTGAACTCAGGGTACTCAACCATTGAGCCACATCTACAGTCCTATTTTGTTTTGTATTTTACTTAGAGACAGGGTCTCACTGAGCTGCTTAGGGCCTCACTGTTGCTGAGTCTGGCTTTGAGCTCGTAATCCTCCTGCCTTAGCCTCCCAAGCTGCTGGGATTCAGGCCTGTACCACCGGGCCTAGTTCATTTAAGGAAATAGACAGATATTCTTTATTAAAAAATAGCATATGCATACAGAAGAATACAAAATATGTAAAGATTTTGCTTTCACACAAAACTTGGCACCTGATTTCTCTGTTAACAGGTTTGAGGAAGTTAGGAAATAATCCTGCTTTGACCTGTGCAGGGTCCTCATTGTTAGGCTGGATGAGAGACAATGGGCTTCCCCCAACATGGAGTTCAAGAGAACAATGAGCCACAGTATTTGAAGCAATTTGTCCAAGATTGTCCTGCAAGACTGGCAAACAATTTGGTCTCAATTTGATGTCCCTCAAATTTCAATTCAGTCATTATCAATACAAGGGAAGAGAAGAATGTGATGAATAGCTTCAACTGATTTTACTTGAACTTGGAATGTGATCTTACTACCACCTTTATTCTACTTTTATATAACTTAAAAGAAAAGCTGACTTCTTATATATTTTTCTGGCTTAAGCTAATATTTTTTATTAGTTGTTCAAAACATTATAAAGCTCTTGACATATCATATTTCATACATTTGATTCAAGTGGGTTATGAACTCCCATTTTTACCCCATATACAGATTACAGAATCACATCGGTTCCACATCCATGTTTTTACATATGGCTTAAGCTAATATTAACATTAGTTTGTACAGTCTGAGCTCATTTTTCAAATATGACTATCAGATGTGGGTAAAAATGTGCTGGGATTGAATTGAGTGAAAAATAGATATTAATATGAACATACAATATTTATGAGTAAGTATTATGTGCAATGTCCCAATATAAATGTTCACATACATCATTCATTTAATCCTGACAGTAGCACTCTGAAGTAGACACTACTATCTCTATTCTACATTTGAGGAAATTAATACATAGATAATTAACTTGCTTAAGGACCTATAGCTAGTAAATAGAGGAGTTAGTAATGTGGCTCAAGTCCATACTCTCAATTGATAGGCTAAGTACTAGGGTTAGTGATGATCTGTCTCTCATAGAGTTATTATGAGTATGCCATAAGTTGATACATGTGATACATGTAAAGTGCTCACCTCAATATTTGGTGCATAGTAGACACTCAATGAAAATTACTATTGGAAGACAAAATTACTTCCCTAAAGTAGCACATGGCTAGGTTGACAAAATTGCATGGCACCTTTAGTCCTTAAAATAATGAGTTTGTTGTTGTTTTGTTCAATTTTGCTTCAGAAATCTTAACTGGTTTATTTTTGCAGCTCACCAAAAGTAAAATTTGAGTTCCACATTTTTATGGTGGTTAAGGTCCCCTGAAAAGTTTTTGGGGAGCCATTGGTATGCTTTAAATAGAGAATGAGATAAACCTCAAGAAGACTTTTAAGAAGTTATCAGTATTATTGAATGTATCTGGCAATCCAGAAATGTTCAGAGGTGAGATGATAAGATTTCAGTGGATTATTTCATTGGATAGATTAATAATTTGAATGAACTACTGGGTGGTAACTGTAGGCAGGTGATCCATGGCTGAAGGAAGTAAGTTATGCCTGCCATTGTACTTCATCTTGTTTCTGGCTCTTAGTGTGCCATTTCTCTCTTTGTGTGTGTGTGTGTGTGTGTGTGTGTGTGTGTGTGTGTGTCTGTCTGTCTGTCTATCTATTTATTCATCCATTCCTTTCTCTCTTTCCTGGCTGCCGTTAGGTGAGGAGCTTTCCTCCACCAGCCCTTCTACCATGATATTTTGCCTTACCCCAGGCTCAGAGTAGTGGAGTTAGCTGACAATGGACTGAATCTCTGAAACCATGAGCTGAAAGTAAACTTTTCCACCACTTGGTTATTCTTTTCATTGTATTTGTTCCAACAATGCAAAGCTGTCTAACAAATACATTCAATAATACAAACAAAAGTAAATACAGATGATTCTTTCAGTTGCCATGACTTGAGTATTTATAAAACATACATGCTACACCTATCTTCATATCAGTATTATTTACAAGAACCAACTAAGTAGAAGCAATCCAAGAGCATATTGATGGATAAGTGGATAAATGAAATTTGCTACATCCATACCATTCAATATTATCCCATTTTAAAAAGGAAATTAACTCTAGCACCTGCTAATGTGAGTGAGTCCTGAAATGTCATGTAAAATTATATATGCCAGATGCAAAAGAACAATGAATGCATGATTCTATTTGTATGAGGGACCTAAAACAATCAAACTTATAGGCATTGAAAGTGGAATGGTGGCCACTGGGAGCTGCTTGAGTGGGCAATGGAGAGATATTGTTTAATGGGCTCAGAGTTTCAGATTTGCAAATTGATTAATGTTCTGGAGATAGTGTTGGTGATGGTTGCCCAACAATGCAAATATACTCAATGCCACTGAACAGTACAATTTAATATGATTAAATTGGTAAATTTAATAATACATATATTCCATAATTTTAAAAACATATGCAGAGAAATTAAAATTCTATATATCTAACAAAAGTGCAAAGGTCTTCCCAGTCATAACAATAAAAATGAGGCATTTTTTTAAAAAAACAGGTAGAAGTCATTTTCTTTCTAACAAATTGTGAGTGCTACTTGATAAAGATTTTAAGTTAGAAACATTAATTGGAGTCTTCAGTATTCAGCAATAGAATGCTGGGTTTTAATAATCCTCTTATCTGTTATTCTGATGTTCTTATTCTCCAAACCTAATTCTCCTGAGGAATGTGCTACTCCCTTTTAGTGGGTGAATAGTTTTTTTAATTGAAATATTCAGAAGTTTGAGGCAGCCATGAGGTGGAAGGCCACAGAGGGTGAGATGCTATTTTATTTTAGGGATACTGTATTTAGAATAAATTGGGTTCTTCATTTCCTTCAAGAAAAAAGGATGAGAACCAATATTTTTGAGCATTCATGGTTTGAGCCACCATTCTGGAAACTTTATATATGTTATCATATAGAATTCTTATGGCACAGATATAAAAGAAAATAGACTGAAATCATAAGATACTGTGTATTCCCTTCCTTCATATCTGTGAGGAAGAAACCTCATTGGTCAGTGAACTACCTGATACATTTGATATTTTATGCAGACAGTTCTTTGTTGTGAGGCTGGCCTGTGCATTTTAGCCCCTCTTTGAGAATCACAGATCTACATATTAAAGAGTTGAGACTTGGAGAGGATGAGGAACAAAACCAGAGAAGAGATAAATCTGGGTGTTGACCATTCTGGGAGAAAGAGAGAAAGAGAAACTTTTGGGGAGTGATTGCTATGCTTTGAATAAAGAATGAGATAAACCTCAAGAAAACTTTTAAGAAGTTATCAGTTAAAAGTAAATTTTCTGGGGCTGAGGATGTGGCTCAAGTGGTAGTGTGCTAGCCTGGCATGCGTGCAGCCTGGGTTCGATCCACAGCACCACATACAAACAAAGATGTTGTGTACGCCGAAAACAAACTAAAAAATAAATATTAAAAAATTCTCTCTCTCTTTGTCTCTGTCTCTCTCTCTCTCTCTTTAAAAAAGTTAATTTTCTTTTTTATCTTGGGGACACCAGGGATTGAACCCAGTGAAATTTAAACATTGAAAGACATCTCCAGCCCTTTTTTAATATTTTATTATGAGACAGGGTCTCACTAAGTTGCTTAGGGTTTTGCTAAATTGCTGAGGCTGGCTTGAACTAGCAATCCTCCTGCCTCAGCCTGCCCAGCTGATGATATAATTTTTCCTTTTAGAATCTTCTTAAAAAAGATTTGAGTAGCTCTGAATTGTGCTTTTTAAATCTGATTGTTGTTTCTCTGAATGTGACTCTGGTGTTAATCACAGGCTTGAAGCAAGCATTAGCAATGGCAAGGCCCTAAGAAACTCAGTGAAACCCTGTCCTAAATAAAATACAAAAATAGGACTACTAATGTGACTCAGTGGTTTAGTGCCCCTGAGTTCAATCTCTACTATCCACCCTGAAAAAATTGGTAAAATTCCAGATGCATGCCTGTAATACCACTGACATGGGAGGTAAAGGGAAGAGAATTATAAGTTTAAAACCACGCTTGAAAACTTAGCATAATCCTAAGCAACTTTGTGACAACCATTTCTAAAAATTAAAAGAAACAAACAAACAAACATCAAACAAAAAAGTTTGGAAATTGATCTAGTTGTTAAGTGTCCCTGGGATCAATCCCTGACCTCCCCCCAATGGTAAACTAAATATTATGCAAATGACAACTACCAAATCCACTTATATTCTTAAATCATTTTGTTGATACATACATTCTATTTTCTGATGTCACACACAAACAACCAGATACCTAAAAAACAGGCTTTATGTTAAAATTATGCCACTTGCAAATTTCTGTCCAAACTAGATCAATTCTACTCAGCACCCCACTAGTAGACCATCTAATTGGGCTTCTTGTGATGTTACTTAGATGCTTCTTATCTAAACTTGTCCTAGATAAAGAAAACTAAACTGCAACAAAATTATAAAATGAACAGGTCTATTCTCCTGGCAAGCCTCATAGATATGCCCACAGATATATAGTCTTGATATTTATACCTCTTTGTGTCACATCATAAATTATAACATGTTAGTGACAATTTAAATTGAATGAAAGAAAGATTTTAAAATCATATGCCATGGTTGAGCTGGATGTGGTCCTGTAAGGAACAAGATATCTTTGTTAAAAAGAAAGACCACCACCCCCTGGACAGAAGCATGAGAACAGTCAAAGAATTCAGATATCAAAGTGATTCTTTGAAGACAATTTATTTTTTTGTAGGTGCCATGTTTTCTCACTTCTAATCAATCATCTAAACATGTCCTATTTTTTTGGCAGACTTTTAACCACATAATGACATGGGACAATCCCTAAGCTAAAAGTAATAATAAATACTTGATGGTGATCCCCATTTCAGAACCATACAATAATATCACCATTCAGATTTCTGTGACTTGTGAATTATTTTTTGTAGAAATTATAATTGTTTTAATGTAGGGGATTCAGCATTCAAAACTAATAATTACTTTTAAGACAAATTCATCAAGCTAAAATTATTTTTAACTTATATGTTAATACATATGCCGAGTTTTAAGAAAAGAATTCATTCACATTTTAAGTATGAATAACGGTGATTGCAAGAGTTATTTTTTTTTCCAGACAAACCTTAAAATGTAAAAGATTACTGAATTCACAATTTCAGGTGGATATTCCCCACAGCAGAATTAATTGAAGCACACTGGGCAATGGTCACTGCACCCATATCTAGAATATTTTTGGGAGAACAAGATTTACAACATCAAACCAGCCTGAGATATAAACATCGATATCAGCACAGGGTAAAGAGCTCATGAAATACATCTTGGAGCATTTAAAAGTAAAACAAATAAACAAACAAAACTGAAAATATATTTTAAAATTTAAATGAAACAAGACTCAGATATTTCAAAAAAATTGAACAACTAAAATATAAGATCATAATTTCATGCAGAGCTATATGTAAATTATACAGTAGGTTTCACAAATAGACATCAATTTGAAATGATCCAAATGTTCATGAAAGTTAAATAATAAACCATGTTCTAAAAGATAAGCATTGCAAATCTAAAAATAAAAAAAATTCTCAGAATTTTGAATTATTATGAGAGGTGACATGATGCTGCATGTGGAAACTTTCACATCAGACCTTATATGATAGGTCACAGTCAAAACACAGGTGCACTAAAATATTTTATAAAATCACCTTCACACCATTTGTAAAAGCTATAAGTAAATTATAAATTTTTGAAAATTAGAGTGCCATTCACAAGACATTCCTCTCTCTTGTTCGCTCTTCAGATAAAGTTACAATATCCAAATGCAGCAGTCTCTGGCTGGGCACAAATCACGAGTCTCCACACAGCTTGTAGATTCAAACAGCAATTCTTTATTCCCGATCTCACACCGGCCGTCTACAAACACATTCTGGGGAAATCCACGTTCTCTGCCCCAAATCCACACTCTGCCCAAATCCACTACTCCTGGGCTTCTGTCTCCCAAAATATACTGTCTGACCCTAAGAACTCAAGAGGAACTCAGCAGCAGGATACACCCTATTCTAAAGGGGGAACACCCTAATCTCCTATTATGCTAAACCACCCTATTCTAAAGGGGGAACACCCTAATCTCCTATTATGCTAAACCGCCCTATTCTAAAGGGGGAACACCCTAAACACGGATCCTCCCTGGTCCTTGAGCAAGGTCACCTTACATGCAATGTTCTGCAAAATGTCCTATTTTCATTGAGTCCTTCCACTAAAGAAACATGGGGGTATGCTGGCAAGGAAATTGTCATACCTACTTGGCTGATGGCTCCCAGCATCCAAATATCTTTGGATATTCTTATTTGAAGAATTTTGGATAAAAAGTATTGACTACTCACAAGTGAGGATGCAATTACACTACTAAAACACTCAGAAGATGGACACATATCAAAATAATTATACTAAATAAGTCAGACACTAAAAACAGTATCAAGTAGTTTGATTTATATAAGTTCTTGATGATTTGAATTTATTAATTAATTAATTAATTTATTTATTTATTTTTGATGATTTGAATTTAATATACAAGGACAGCAGGAGAAAAAGATTGGTTGCCTGAGAATGTGGAAATGGATCCATTGGATAGAATAAATGTGTGTATATAATTAGTTACTTCTTATTACTTTCCTTATTCCTTCATTTTCTGTGGTGAGTTTCACACTGTTAGGAATAGAATTCCAATTTCAAATTAAAGTCTAGAACTGTGTTGTCCAGTATGATAACTGCTGGCTCCACATAGTTATTTCTGTTACAATTAAATTAACGTAGATTAAAATCTCTGTCTTATTTGCATCATCCATTTCCCATGCTGAACAGCCTCTTGGTGACCAGTGACTCTTGTACTGGGTGATGCAGATGAAGCCAGATTTAAAATTAGGTAGTCAGTGTAGTTAGGTAAATTGGGTCTAATATCGAGTGAAATCTAAAATGGAGGCCATGCTGGGAATGACTCAGGGAAAACGCAGGACAACTCATGGAATGTTAATGAAGTCCTGAAAAGGCCCTAGGCCAAAGTCCACCTCAAAGAAATGTTAATGGAGCCCAGGAAACAGCCCCCAGCAAACTTGAAGGTGCTGACTCAGAAGTCCTTCCTGACCAGATTACTTCTTTGGCCCACCTGTGTCCCACCCCTCTTCCAACCTACATTCCATCACCAAAACTATAAAAAGGGGAAACAACCACACTTCCACGGATTCCCACCTCTTGGGTCCCCTTCTTCCTCCGGGAGAAGTCTTTTCTGCTGTCCTTTAATAAATTTCTAATTTCTACTCTGACCTTGCCTCGGTGTGTGCTTTCTGGTGTTATTCTTCAACATTGGGGAAGCAAGAACTCGTCACCGGGCAACAGCGGTTTCACAGATACAGGATATTCCATCATTACAGGAAGTTTTATTGAGTATTTCAGATCTTGAATGGAAACTCAAAGTGTGACTCAGATAGAAGGGAAGCTGTAGTTCAAAGACATCAAATCCAGCATGGTTTTGTCTTCTGTTGATAAACTTACAGATTTCTTCTGTAAGAAAAATTCTGAAGAAAGGAATTACCTTATTTTCATAGTCAATGTGTAACTGATTATGTTTTTCTTCCTCTTCTCTTAGTTTTGGAATGTCCTTCAACCTTGACTTTTGTTTATCCTTCTCCTTACAATGAATGCTATCAGAGCAGTCAGTTACTTTTATGTTCATAGTGCATGGCACAGAGAAGGTCGTGAAGAAATCTTTTTGTTCGAACAAAGAAAAGAAATAAATTATCTTACTGGATTTTGCAAGCTTAAATATAGTTTTGGAGTCAAACTTTCTGTATTAAGATTTTATTTATTTTTATGATGTTGGTGAATTAAAAAAATATTTCCTCCCATTGAACATTAATTCCATTAACTATAATACTGGGGTATAATTTGACCAATCTAAAAACACTATTGTAAAGATTAAATGAGATAATATAAATAAAGTTGATAATATAATAGGTGGGTATTATATAGTGTTCTAACTGTAAATAGCTTTATACCATTTAGCTTTTATTACTTAAAAGGGATGTCATGAATCTATTAAAAAATCTAATGGAATCCCCTCATCATCCCCTCATCACTCCATAGCTTTAGCAAGCTCTTCAAACTATCTAAGCGCAATTCACAATAGCTAGATTTTGGAACCAACCCAGATGCCCTTCAGTAGATTAATGGGTAGGGAAATTTTGGTATATATGCACAATGGAATATTACTAAGCAATAAAAGGGAATAAAATCATGGCATTTGCTGGTAAATGAATGGAGTTGGAGAATATAATGCTAAGTGAAGTAAGCTAATCTCTAAAAACCAAAGGCCAAGTATTTTCTTTGATATAGGATACTGACTCATAATGGTAATGGGTGGGGAGCATGGGAGGAATGGAGGAACTTTAGATAGGGCAAAGGGGAAGGAGGGGATGGGAACGGGTATGGGGGTAGGAAAGACTGTGGAATGAGTTAAGCATCATTACCCTAAGTTCATTTGTGAAGACACGAATGGTGTGAAAATACTTTGTGTACAATCAGAGACTTGAAAAATTGTGCTCTATATGTGTAATATGAAATGAATTGCATTCTGCCATCATATATAACAAATTTGAAAAAAAAATAATTCATTAAAAGAAAAACTATCTGTGTGCTCCATATCAAGAGTCACTCATTGACACTAGTCACATTTCCCCCCACTTACATATCATAATCCATTAGTGAAATGAAGTCTACTTATTTCATAGGGATTGACTTTATTGGGGGTGGGGTTGACTTGCCAAGGATTGAACTTAGGGGCACTAGACCACTGAGCCACCTCCTCAGGCCATTTTTATATTTCATTTAGAGACAGGGTCTTATTGAGTTGTTTAGCACCTCGCTGTTGCTGAGGCTGTGTTTGAACTCAAGATTCTCCTGTCTCAGCCTCTGGAGCTGCTGGGATTATAGGTCTGTGCCATGGCACCAAGGCCCATTATATTTTTAACTAATATGAACAAATAGAATGGAGTGGAGTAGAGTGCAGTGGAGTGGAATAATAGAATTAAAGAATAGAGTCTATGTTTTGCATTTAGTGGGATAAATAAAGGTAAACATTTTGTGAAACTTGGCTTAAGATGTATGTGCATAGTATGCTTATGTGCCTATATATGTATGTTAGGTTCAAATATATCTTGCTTGATAAAGATGGCTCACACAGAGCATCCTGAAGATTTCTATGCCTTATCATTTTCATCATCCTTGATGTTCTTAGTTTCACCTTGCTTGCTTTATTTTCCAACATCTAAGCACAACAGCTACATTTGCAATACAACTGATCACAGAGATCACACTCATTTAAAAAACAGATTAAACAAACCAAGTGATCACATTATCAAGTGATCACAATAATTGTATGCTAGCTTCACTGATAAAACAAAAGGTCATGTTCAGAAGGCAAGATGCATCAAATTTTGAGTGTTCCATATAGATGACCTATATTCCAGAGTTTCTTAGACTATGACCCGGGAGCATGTTATAGATAAAGCACGAAAATGAAGGTGCAATCTTCTAGATGATGTCCGAAATTGTTCTAAGTCAAATTTTGTATCAGAGCATGATGCCTTACAGTAAAATTATAATGAATAAGTATTCCAGATTTTTGTAATTAAGATGCTTTAAGCCAATTTATCCACTTTCTTAACTTTAAACTAGAATCAGAACGTGACTCAAATATGTCAAGTGGACTTTTGCATCTAGGTTCATTAGAGATATTGGTTTGTAGTTTTCTTTCTTTGAGATATCTTTGTCTGGTTTCGGAATCAGGGTGATGTTGGTCTCATATATTGAATTTGGAAGAGCGCCCTCTTTTTCTATTTCCTGAAATAACTTGAAAAGTATTGGTATTGATTCTTCTTTAAAGGTTTTGTAAAACTCCACTGTATACCCATCCAAAAATCCTCAATAAAATTCTGGCGATTCGGATACAAAAACACATCAAAAAATTTGTGCACTATGATCAAGTAGGATTCATCCCTGGGATGCAAAGATGGTTTGATATATGGAAATCAATAAATGTTATTCACCACATCAATAGACTTAAAGATAAGAACCATATGATCATCTTGATAGATGCAGAAAAAGCATTCGACAAAGTACAGCATCCCATTATGTTTCTAAAACATTAGAAAAACTAGGGATAACAGGAACTTACCTCAAGATTGTAAAAGCTATCTATGCTAAGCCTCAGGCTAGCATCATTCTGAATGGAGAAAAATTGAAGGCATTCCTTCTAAAATCTGGAACAAGACAGGGATGCCCTCTATTACCACTTCTATTCAATATAGTTCTCAAAACCCTGGCCAGAGCAATTAGACAGACGGAAGAAATTAAAGGCATAAAAATAGAAAAAGAAGAACTCAAATTATCAGTATTTGCAGAAACATGATTCTACACCTAGCAGACCCAAAAGGGTCTGCAAAGAAACTACTAGAACTAATAAATGAATTCAGCAAACTGGCAGAAAATAAAATCAACATGCATAAATCAAAGGCATTTCTTTATATCAGTGACAAAACTTCTGAAATGGAAATGAGGAAAAACACCCCATTCATAATATCCTCAAAAAAAATTAAATACTTGGGAATCAACCTAACAAAAGATGTGAAAGATTTATACAATGAAAACTACAGAACCCTAAAGAGAGAAATAGAAGAAGAACTTAGAAGATGGAAAAATATACCCTGTTCATGGATAGGCAGAACTAACATCATCAAAATGGCAATATTACCAAAAGTTCTCTATAGGTATAATGCAATGCTAATCAAAATCCCACTGGAATTTCTTGTAGAAATAGACAAAGCAATCATGAAACTCATATGGAAAAATAAAAAACCCAGAATAGCAAAGGCAACTCTAAGCAGGAAGTGTGAATCAGGCAGCATAGCGATACCAGATTTCAAACTATACTACAGAGCAATAGTAACAAAAATAGTATGGTACTGGTACCAAAACAGGCGGGTGGACCAATGATACAGAATAGAGGAAACAGAGACTAATCCACAAAGTTACAACTATCTTATATTTGATAAAGGGGCTAAAAGCATGCAATGGAGGAAGGATAGCATCTTCAACAAATGGTGCTGGGAAAACTGAAAATTCATATGCAACAAAATGAAACTGAATCCCCTTCTCTTAACCATGCACAAAAGTTAACTCAAAATGGATCAAGGAGCTAGATATCAAATCAGAGACTCTGTGTCTGATAGAAGAAAAAGTTGGCTCCGATCTACATATTGTGGGGTCGGGCTCCAAATTCCTTAATAGGACACCCATAGCACAAGAGTTAATAACAAGAATCAACAAATAGGACTTACTTAAACTAAAAAGTTTTTCTCAGCAAGAGAAACAATAAGAGAAATAAATATGGAGCCTACATCCTGGGAACCAATTTTTACTCCTCACACTCCAGATAGAGCCCTAATATCCAGAGTATACAAAGAACTCAAAAAATTAGACAATAAGATAACAAATAACCCAATCAGCAAATGGGCCAAGGACCTGAACAGACACTTCTCAGAGGAGGGCATACAATCAATCAACAAGTACATGAAAAAATGCTCACCATCTCTAGCAGTCAGAGAAATGCAAATCAAAACCACCCTAAGATACCATGTCACTCCAGTAAGATTGGCAGCTATTAGGAAGTCAAACAACACCAAGTGCTGGTGAGGATGTGGGGAAAAGGACACACTTGTACATTGCTGGTGAGACTGCAAATTGGTGCAGCCAATTTGGAAAGCAGTATAGAGATTCCTGGGAAAGCAGGGAATGGTACCACCATTTGACCCAGCTATTGCCCTTCTCGGACTATTCCCTGAAGACCTTAAAAGAGTGTACTAGAGGGATACTGCTACATCAATGTTCATAGCAGCACAATTCACAATAGCTAGACTGTGGAACCAACCTACATGCCCTTGAATAGATGAATGGATAAAAAAAAATGTGGCATATATACACAATGGCATATATACACAACAGGTTGTTGTGTATATCTGCACTAGAAAATGACAAAATCATGGAATTTGCAGGGAAATGGATGGCACTCGAGCAGATTATGCTATGTGAAGCTAGCCAATACCTAAAAAGCAAATGCCAAATGTCAACTTTGATATAGGGAGAGCAACTAAGAACAGAATAGGAAGGAAGAGCATGAGAAGAAGATCACCATTAAACATGGTGGAGAGGGGGGAGGGAAAGAGAGAGAGAAGGGAAATTGCATGGTAAAGGAAGGAGACCCTCATTATTATACAAAATTACATATAAGAGGAAGTGAGGGGAAAGGGGGAATAAAACAAGAGAGAGAAATGAATTATAGTAGATGGGGTAGAGAGAGAAGATGGGAGGAGAGGGGAGGGGAGAAGAGGGGAGATAATAGAGAATAGGAAGGGCAGCAGAATACAACAGACACTAGTATGGCAGTATGTAAAAAAGTGGATGTGGAACCGATGTGAATCTGCAATATATATACAGAGTAAAAATGGGAGTTTATAATCTGCTTGAATCAAATGTATGAAATATGATATGTCAAGAGCTTTGTAATGTTTTGAACAACTAATAAAATAAATAAATAAATAAATAAATAAATAAATAAATAAATAAGTCAAGTGGTTTTCTTACAACACATAATTCCACAAATATATATAAAATGTTTTTTGTTCGAATGATATATAGTAAAGACTGTTCACAAAAAAAAAAAAAATGCCTCTAGATGATGGAAACACCTTTGAAATTCTCCATTCCAAGGACCATTAATATAATTTTCTTCTTCTTCTTCCTGAATTAATATCTCTTCAAAAAGGTTAGTTTCTCATTGAGTCTCTGAAATGCAATGTAGCTGTTCTCCCTCATTGTTAATGTCTTGTGCCACAGTCTGGCTGGGCACAAATCACAAGCCACTCACAGCTTTGTAGATTCAAACAGCAATTCTTTATTCCCGATCTCATACTGGCCGTCTACAAACACGTCTGGGAAAATCCACGTTCTCTGCCCAAATCCACCTCCACCGGGCTTCTGTCTCCCAATAATAATGTCTGACCCTAAGAACTCAAGAGGAACTCAGGCAGCAGGATATGCCCTATTCCCAGCAGGAATAATCTTCCTAAACTGTGAATGCCCTAAACTCGGATTATCCTAAACCGGGAACACCCTAAACACGGATCAGCCCTGGTCCTTGAGCAAGGTCACTTTCCAGGAGTCCTTCCACTAAGCAGCATAGGGGTACGCTGGCAAGGAAATTGTCATACCTACTTGGCTAATGGCTCCCAGCATCTCCCCCCTTCTGATTAATTAAACAACAAGTAATGTGGCTTAAGGACCGTGCCTAGTAGGTTGTCCAATTCAACATATGCTTCTTATCCGTCATCGGAAAACTGACCTTTAGGCGTCAGCCTCCTGTCTTAGGTTGATACCACTGCAATTGAATCATACCTGTAACTGACTACCGGTCCAGCATAGAGCCATTGGCCCCCAAATTTTAGACCATCACTAGCAGAAAGGAGAAGGATACAGAAATGCCACGACACCAAGTCAATTGACGACTCCTTTGAAAAATTGCATCACTGGTGACACCATCAGCAAAGATATGCCAGCATTACCACAATTCGCTGCACCAAACGATAGTTACATAGTCCAGGCAAGTTCTGCAAGCAGTTCAAATTGGAGGAATCTATCAATATGTCCATCTCCTCCCAAAGTCCGTTTCCTCCCAAAGTAAGTTGACTCCTTGATTGAGCATTACTTGTTGAGTTATATTCATTGATGCATCAGTTTATAGTTTACTGTGATATCCATAGAAGCTGTAGTTTGGTTTTATCTTTGTCTTCACCGGCACTGGGATGAAGATAGGAATTCTGGCAATGATGCTAAAGAGACATTATCCTGAAAAGAATTATTAAATATAATAAAAAGGAAAGGTGAAAGTAAACAAACAGATCTGTTAACTTCCTTTAAAAACAATCCTTAACAGCTGTTTACCTGATTTAAATTAGTAAATAAAAAGATCTGTTAACCACCTTTAAAAACAATCCTTAACAGCTCTTTACCTAATTTAAATTAAGCCATTTAAATAACGTGAATAAAAAAAAGTAATAATTTGAATCCATTTTTCATGAGCACTCCTTATATATGAAATATGTACATATGCACACACAGACATACAACACAAAACACAAGAGTACAACACATTAGACAATAATAAAGGCCTTGTAGCTTTACCTAGGTGAAACCTCCATTGCAATGTTTAAAAACTCCACAGTCAAAAAATAAAACTGATCAGAAAAACATTAACCTAGGTGTGTATGAGCTCAAAAAATAAAATGGAACTTTATGATGTGGGAAAAATGCAATAATAAAATAGATATTGAAAAAAGCACCCTGATTAATCACTGTAAGATGTAAGAATAGCCAAGCTGGAGCTCTGGATATCAGCTGTTATGGATTTGAGTCAAATCATCTTCTTTTTGGTCTGTAGAAATTGCTTTAGTTAATCTCTCTGGAATCCAAATCGGCTGCTGTTCTCCCTGTGGAAAAACACAAACAGAACCCCGACTCCAGACAATCACTGGGTCAGGACCTGTCCATTGTCCTGTTAGAACATCTTTCCAAAGTACCTTAGGCTTATGTACATTTTTTGGATACACATGCCTTTTTGCAGCACTAAGTCCTGATGAATCCAAATTTAAAAAGTTTAGAGTAAAAAGGGTTATTTTAAGTTTATCTTTGGGGGATATATACCCCTTTCCAATTCTCTCTTTTTGTTTTAATAAGTACATTTTAATCTTCTGTTTTATCCAATATTTGACTTTAAACTTCTCTCTTCTACCTTTTTCTGTCTTGAATGTCTGTATCTAATAGTTATCTTAGCTTTTTGCATTTTCTATCTGAAATACCTTTACTTGACATTTTCAACCATTTTCTATCTTATTTCTATCTTCTAGTTTTCATTTAAGGTTTGTACATACACCCTTAGTTGCTTTTTTACTCCTATTTTTTTTTCCTATTTTGAGGGTTTAAAATTCTTGTCTTCCTACATCTTCTCTATCTTCCTACATATTTTCTATCTTTTTTTTAACTTTCTATACTTCTGTCTTTAAAGTTTTTCATTTCAAATTTTTAATCTTCTTTATCTAAATATCTTTTATCCTATTATCTTCCCATTTTTATGGTTCATTTTTTTCCTCTGTCTTGAAGGCATCTTAACCACCTTCAATTTAACCTTTTAAAGCCTTCCAATTATCATCTACACTGTACTTTTAAATGTACTTTTTCATCACCTACAGCTTCACTCTTTTAAATGAGGCTTAGATTCTGTTTAAATCACTTAAATGTTAGTTTACATGGCTGCCCTTCAACCAAAGGCTTTTTTACTCCATTAAGAAGCTTTGTTTCAATCTGCCATGTACAAATACCTTTTTTTCTTTTTTCTTCCTTTCTCAAGCTTTCAAAGTAAGTCTAGTTTCCTCAAAATCTTTTTAAATGGCATTTTACAACTTTTTACTTTACCACACAGAGATTATCTCATCTAGAAACATTTCTTTTTTTTAACCTTCCATATTAAAATATATTTTCACATCTTCAATCTTTTAATATCTCTTTTCTAGCCATTAACCCTTTTTATAAATTCACATTCTGAAACAACTCTTATAAAATTTCTGATTTAGACAAATTACTCCACTTTAATAAGATGAAATACTTTCATGTTTTTTATGGTACTATAATACTATAATTGAAACCCAACTGAAACTTCTTATACTCTTTGTATATAAACTCCACATGATAGAATCTTAACTCTTAGTAACCTTGTTTTAGCAAAGACACAGAGCAAAGCAATATTAAACCTTTTTCCAATCACCAATTTATGAAAACACACATAATGTTTAAATATATTACCTTATGGAACTTAATAAGTAAAGAGTACTTGATTTTATATTTAGTGGTTGATATTTTAACACTTTAGCTTTGTAAATTAATCAGATGTCTGTAAAAACCAAGATCCTAGACAATTGTAGTACACAGAATTAGCCATCTCTTTCTTGAAGAAAAATCCTTCTACAGGATACCATGATGGTCCCATTGATATATTTAACAACTTCTCGTTAAAAAGCCATGGGCTACATTTTTGTATTCTATCAACATATGCCCTAATTGTTCTTGGTCTTACTGGGGTGCCTCCTTCCTCAAACACCTCTTCCTTGGAGGTGAAAAACTTCAAACCTTGAGTCAACCATTTTCCCCACTTTGCCTGAGAAAGTTCTTAGAAACAGGCAACTTGAAATAAAAACAAAATAAATCAAACCAAGAACACATTGTTTTTTGAAATGGTCACCCATTCTCTCGCCTTCCCTTAGGGGCAAGCAATTTCACTTACCTCTAAGCTTCAGATGTTCCCCGCACAGACAACCAAATGCTGCAGTCTGGCTGGGCACAAAATCACGAGCCACTCACAGATTTGGAGATTCAAACAGCAATTCTTTATTCCCAAACTCACACCGGCCATCTACAATCACATTCTGGGGACATTCCACGTTCTCTGCCCAAATCCATGCCTCCACTGGGCTTCTGTCTCCCAAAAAATACTGTCTGAATCCCTTGAGAGACTCAAGGGGAACTCAGGCAGTAGGATACACCCTATTCCCAGCAGGAATAACCTTCCTAAACCGGGAACGCCCTAAACCCGGATTGTCCTAAACCAGGAACGCCCTAAACCTGGATCCACCCTGGTCCTAGAGCAAGGTCACCTTACATGCAATGTCACTGCAAAATGTCCTATTTCCACGAGTCCTTCCGCTAAGCAACATGGGGTATGCTGGCAAGGAAATTGTCATACCTACTTGTCTAATGGCTCATGATATTCTCCAGTTCCATCCATTTACTGGCAAATGCCATGATTAGGTTTAGTTTTCTCATGCTTGCAAAAAGGTTAGTTGCATGAGAAGGCATTTCTTTTTATTTTAATGATGTAATTTTATGGTGTCAGATCTTGGATTCAAAGGTAACTTAACATCTACTATGTGATTCAGAAAGATCTGTCTGCAAGTTTCTTACTGCTACTGTAACAAATTATCACAACTTTTATCGTTTAACAATATATAGACTTATTACATCACAGTTCTGGATGCCAAAGTCAGTCTAAGTGAGGTAACATCATGGGGTCAGCAAACTGCATCCCTTCTAAAGTCTCTAGAAAATGTTGCTTCCTCCTCTTTCTTATTTTTAGGGGCTGCCCACATTTCTTGTGTAATGGCCCCACATCACTTCACCCTCTCTCTTTTTGTCTCCCTGATCTGCTCTTTCCCACTTATTAAGGACACTTGTGATTACACTGTGCTCACCAACATATTCCAAGATCATCTTTTATCTCAAGAGACTTAATCTCAGCTACAAAGTGCTTTTTTTGCTGTGTGAGGTATCACAGTCACAGGTTCCAGGGATTAAGATGTAGACATCTTTGAAGGGCCATTATTCTGATTCCAACAGAAAAGATGTGCAAACATGGAGTGTTTGTGGTCTCATTCTAAAAATATGCTTGAATAATTCCATGTTGACTTGATTTTTTTTAACTATGTGAAATCCTTAGGCTTAAATGACATTTAATTTTCACAGAAGTAATAAGGATGAGTCATATTTTAATAGTATTGATGAAGATACTGTTATGGTTTTTAATAAAAGCTCAGATTCCTCTTTAACCTTGTTCTTAGTAACTAATTACCAGGTCCATTCAGAAGAATTGAGCAATGCCTACAGCAAAGTTAGTAGTCTCTCTGAAACACAGGGGACATCTAATGGTTAAATTTATGGACTAAATTTTTTTAAAACAATTTCAAAAGGATACCATGCCAAGCACAGTGCTTAGTACAGAGTAATGATCTGTGAATGCTGATTAAATGATATAAGAGTGTATGATCACATAAGGTTTTATTAATGATAAAAATGTGTTGGTGGGAGATGGGCCTGAAACTTAAATCATTTGTTTTTTATTTATTTACTAGTTAAAAATGTGTGTGTGTGTGTGTGTGTGTTTGTGTGTGTGTGTGTGTGTGTGTTTTTTCTCTTAAGTTTGTGTTGTGCTCCATGGGACAAAAATTCCGTATGCTACAAACCTGCTCCTTTTAGACCCAACGTAGTGTAGGAGTTAAGATCAAGGACCAGGAAGTCAGAGAGCATGCTTAAACTCCATCTCTGCCATTTTTTTGAGAAGCTGTAGGGCCAACCCTGACCCAATCCTCAGTGTCCCCACCTGAAGGGGATGACAGTAGTACCCACTGAATTGAGTCACAGGGCTGTGCTGAGCGTTCACTGGTTTTGAAAGAGTGTACCTAGACAAGAGAATATGTGTGTCCCATCAACTTTTTGGGAGGGAAAGAGATGAGCATAAATAGATAAGAAAATAAATGAATATTAAAAAATAGGAAATGCATGGCTCTCCTGATTCTTAATCTCCAACCAAGGGTGGTGAATGAGTGTAGTATGAAGACAACAGTCTAATATTGTCTGACCTCCTACTATGTGCAGTGTTTGTCAGTGACAGATGAGAGATAAATGTAAAAATATAGATGGCATTGCTCTGCACCCTCCCAAATTATTGCTCACCTCCCATGAATTTCATTGGCATCATTTCTAAGGATGGAATCATACAATGTCAGAATTTCATAGGAGGGATAAGAGAGGTGGCCCAGACAGGCAGAGGGCTTGTCTCATGATTACAGAGTGTGAGGTCAGCCTGTAAGTGACCCAGATGATCTGGTTTCTGCTCACTCTTTCTGTCTGTATCACACTCACAATGTACAAGGAATATGTGTGTTCTGTAGAAAATATCTATAAAATAAAACAAAAGGTGTAAAGCTAAGAGCTGCAAAATTGGCACCAATGGACACAGGCTGGTGGCTCTGGGAGTTCTCAGTGGGGAAACTGGTATCCTCATGAAAATAGTGAAGTCTGATCTGGTCTTGCAAACAGACATCTGAGACTTCCAAGAAAAGGGAAATCCTGGTGAGCATGGTATCTGGAGGGGAACACAGTGGAGACTGAGGTAAGGAGGATAAAAAGCTCAGTTATTTTTTTTCCCATTAGTTGATTGGCAGTGAGGCTAGGGTGGGAATTCTGAAGCTGTTGCTGGGTTGTAGAGAGCTGATCAATTGGCAGTGTGTGATTTGGACTGACTGTCAGATAAAGGATCATGTGTTTGGTTAATAGCATTTGAATTGACTATGATTGTGTCCATCTAAGTCCAGTAGGAGCAATGGGCAGAATATGGTTGGAAAGTATTAGAACAGGCCTTACGGATTTTTAAAATTTGTTCAACAGGAAGTCTTGATAGGTGTGGATTAAGGTGATGAAAATCAAAACCTGTGATGAATAATGGGGAACCTGCTATCAAAAAATAGTTGGGTGACTCCTGAATAAGATAAATATAGAATTACCCTATGACCAGAATTCCATTCCTAGGTATATTCTCAAAAGAACAGAAGAAGTGTCTCCCAACAAAAATTTGTACATGAATGTTTAGAACAGCATTATTTATAATAGCAAAAAAGGTGGAAACAACCCAAATGCCCATCAACTATTGAAGGGTTAAACATGTGGTATATCCATGCAGTGAAATATTATGCATCCATAAAATTAATGAAATACTGATATGTGCTCCAGTATGGATGAACTTTGAAAGAATGCTAAGTAAAAGACAGTCAAAAAGCTTACATATTGCATAATTCCATTCATAGAAAATGCTCATAATAGACAAATACAAAAAGCCGACTAATGGTTGTCAGAAAGGAGGAAGGAGAGAGTGAGGAGGAATTGATTTTTCATAGAAAATCTTCTTTTGAGGTAGTGAAATGTTTTGGACTCAGATAAAGGTGTTTGCACAATATGTAAATATACTAAGTGCCACTGAATTGTATCCTTCAAAATGGTTAAAATGACAAAATTTTATTTTCTACATATTTTATTAGTTTTAAGAACATGCATGATCTCTGGATCTTCCTTCTGAAATTTAAGCAACCCAGTCATAGGGGGAGTGTGAGAAGTTCTGCATAAGCATCAGCAGGATATGGGCACTTAAAATAGAAAAAAAAAGTAAACCACAGAAGAAAATTAGAAGCTAAAAATTTCAGTACTAGTGCTCTTAGTATCCTTGCAGTTCATTGTTTTTTAATATTAATTTTTGATTTTTTTTACTTTTTAAAATATATTATTCCTTTTAAATAAAAGCCAAATTTTTAAATTTAACCTTTTATTTTTAAAATCATCTAAAGCAGATCAGATTTTAGCAAAATATTTCCATCTATCTATCTAATCTATTTATCAAATAATAAATTATCTATGTGGTCAATTCTCTATCAGTACATTTATACCTAGAAAATTTTCTGTAATTTTCTAATATAAATAATAGTAATTTCTGGATGGCAGAATTCTGGTGATAAAAATAAGTCTTCCTTTTAATTTTTGCATTGTTTGAATTCCTTGTAATGAACATGTATCATTTTTATAAACAGCTTTGTGTGATTTTTTTAACCAAGTAGTCTAATAAGCAATAATAATAATAATAATAATAATAATAATAATAATAATAAAGTGGCACAGAGGGGTAAATATGCTGAGATGTAATGACAATTAGTTCTGGGAGAAATATAGTTCATTTTGTTTTGTTTTTTAATTTTCTTGGGTTACTTTTTCAATTCCCAAGGTAATATTTTAAAAATCCTTAAAACTTAGAGAACCATTCAGAAGCTTGGCCAATGTCACAAAACTGTTCAGAGTGGAACTGACTGGGGCTGAGATTCAGATTTGCTTGATATCAAAGCGCAATTCTCAGCCTTGAGTTAATATTGCCATAAGTAGTATGGCTTTGTTTTTCAAAAATTCAATCTCAATGCAATTTCCCCCTGGATTCTAACTACTGACTGAGCCCTACATATGTAGTTCAAAATGCCAAGCCTGCAGAGGAGAGTATTGTCTGTGCTTTCAGTTCCAGGAAATTATCCACCTACCACCAATATGCCCAGGGTCGGAGCATCCACTACATACATAGCACAAACAGGATGCATTGCTCAGCAACTCAGAGTCTAGAGTCATTGTGAATTAAGATGCCCAGAAGTCCACAGCAGAGGGGGGCTCTGTCGTTTTCAATTACCCATTTACTCACTGCTTATTGAGTTCCTGGGACCTATAAATGTGGATTCCTGATTGTTAGTAATGTTCCCCTTAAGACATTTTTTTTTTTTTCCAAGCAGAAACGAACTCATGCTAAAAGAGAAATTTTATCATAGAAATGCTGGATGGTGCCAAGCAAGGTGGTGCACTCCTGTAATCCCAGCAATTTGGGAGGCTGAGGCAGAAAGATCAGAAGTTCTAGATCAGCCTCAGCCACCTACTGAGATCCTGTCTCAAAATAAAAATAAAAAGGGTTGGAGATGTAGCTGAGTGGTAAAGCACCTCTGGGTTCAATCCACAGGTCTACAAAACAAAAAGCAAAACCAAGGTGGTTTTTTTAGGATTAAAAGACCGAGCTATATCTGAAACTCAGACACAAAATGGCACCAGGGATGGGACTTAGAAATTCAAAACAAATGGTCTAAAGTCACATGGTTCAAATTTAAACCTTTGCTCTGACATTAGCCCTCTGGCCTTATATAATTTACTTAACCACTTCACCTGCTTATCTGTAAAAGGGACATAACAGTAGTGTCCTCACTTGTAATTTTGAGCCTTAAGCAGGTTACATATGTGAAAAGGGCTTATCAGAGTGTCTGGTAGCTCTTTGAATTCTTCTTATTATAACATACCACTGAATACTTTGTTTCTTAATTTCCTAGCTTACCTGCTCAGTCCTATAGATTTTGTATGTCCCAGTTCAGCTTCAGTAGGCATAGTAAATTGAAAAACTCTTAGTTTCAAATCCAAATTTCTAGAAAATATATTGGTTGGCTCATTGGAGTAGGAGTTGTTTCTTAGAAGCCAGTAAGTACAGACTAGATGTAAATAATCATGGCTGTTGGGAATCCAGTGTTACCACGTGCATGAAAGAAAGGGGGACTGAGCCAGGGGGTAGGCACTACCTGGACCAATGGAGAAGTGTATAGTACTTGGAGAAAATCTCTATATGTGCTGCTTTTTTGCTGGCATTCAGAAGGAAAAGTGGGAAAGATTTCTTTGCTTTAACTTGGATGTGCAAAGACTATTTCTGTGAATTCCTATCTTTCTTCTTCAAATCTTCCAATCAACCAACCAATCTTTCTATCAACCAGCCAACTGTGTTCTTGGATTAAACATTTTGTAATAGAGACTTTGAAAGCTACCATGAAGATAATGAAGGAAATAATATACTTGGTCTTTTTCTTTCTTACTTCATTACCTATTCATTAGCATGGATAGAGAGGTGTGAACCTTCACTCTTCCCACAGTGAATTGTTTTTAACAAAATCTGCCACTCCGGCATCAGTAATAGATTTTTCTACAAGTTATTGTTAGAAATCTTTTCTTAATAATAGAGTCAACTTTACAAAACACCAAGCTACAGTTGAGTAAGATTCCCTACACTGTCTAATTAAGTTGTGAATCCCTAAGATACCTGGATAATTATATTCAAGTCTGGACTTTTGAAAGAACACCTACCTACCTTGGAGATTTCAACCTCCATTAATAATTGACTGGATAACAAAGAACCCAGTTCAGACTAGCTACAACAATAAGAGGAACTCCATCAGTTTATTTAACCAAGAAGTTCCATGATAGGTTAAGACTTCAGGCATAGATTGATCTAGTCATTTACCCATATCACTAGGGTGCTTTTTGCTTTTCTCCATATTATCTTTCATTAAAAGTTTGGAATTCTTCATGACTTCAAAAGGCTGGTGATAGAAACAGAAGCTCCATTTTTTTTCTGTTTCAGCAGATTGGAGAATGTATTCTTTTGGCAGCTTCCACAGAAAAGAGAAGATACTTTTTTCTCAGAATTTCTCCAAAAGGCCATTCACACTGGCTGGGAGAAGGATGTATTGAAATAAGCCAGTCAAGGCTATGCCAATAAGCACTGATTAATAATCCTTGATAATAATCCTACCCTTGGATTCTTGGGAGAGTTCAATTCCAGCCAGACCTTTTGACTTAGAAATTTGGGTTCCTGTTAAAAAGGAAAAAGGTTGAGAACTTATTCAGGGGAGGCAGCCAATAACTATTCTCTCAAAAATGTTTAACTTGTATTTGGGGTAAAAATGGGAGTTTATAACCCACTTGAATCAAATATATGGAAGATGATATGTCATGAGCTTTGTAATGTTATGAACAACCAATAAAAAAATGTTTATAATTTAAGATATACTCCTTTTATGTTATTTCCTAAATTTCAATGCAGTATATATATTACCAGTTTTTGGTGAGTTTAAGTTGAGTTAGAGGAATAATCATTCTCCCACTTATTACAGGCTGGCTTAGAAATAAGAAGATGAGCTCTAACTCTTTCTATTGAAGGCGTCCTTCAGAAAAAATGAGATTCCAATTGACTTGTGGAAGGAGTGCCTTTATGGTTAATAAAATACTATAGAGACCTATTTTCATAATTTGAAAGGAGTCATGCTGAGACATCTTGATTAGAGATTTAAAATAGTTCCAGTCTCACTACCAAGCCCTGTTCCTATCATCGAGCTACTAATTATTTAGGCATTGGTAAGTATCAGTCTCATCTCCTTGTCTCTCAATAGCTAAATTTATGGCAGTGCCTGAATCACTTGATATACTATATAGGAGGGATGTTTTCAAGAAGAAATATAGATCCGGCAAAGAATGGGATAGGGGACAAATCAATTTGGATAAAATATGGAGCCTATTTAAACAATGTGCTTTGTGAACTTCCTTGGTTCCCTTTGGACAAATAAAGCAAATTTGAACATCTGGAAGGCTGAGGTTGGCTGTCAGAGGAAAACACTGATATGTCAAGATAATTGTTCCCTTTATGTTAGTTCTCCCCTAGTGACCTCAGTGAGTTACAGAATCTGATGTGTTTGCCCATTTATCTAGTAGCTTTTTAGATCTTCCATGTCAAATGTGTGTTTTTTTTTTTTTTTTGGCAGGGTACCAGGGATTGAACTCAGGGGCACTCGACCACTGAGCCACATCCCCAACACTTTTTTGTATTTTATTTAGAGACAGGGTCTCACTGAGTTTCTTAGAACCTCACTTATGCTGTCATTGGCTTTGAACTTGATTTCCCCCTGCCTCAGCCTCCTGAGCCACTGGGATTACCAGCGTGTGCCACTGTGCCAGGCCCCAGTGTTCAATGTTTGACTTAAATCCAGGGAAAGTCTAGTATCAGGCCCGCTGAGCTTGAATATTGATATCATTTTAAAAAACTATTGATTGTTATTAATTTAGCAAACTTATGAGGATCATCCCATCACCTGGTTTCAATGTATCCCCCTATAGCTTCATTTCCTTTTTCTCATATGAAAGCCAAAAAAAAAAAGATTTAAAAAAAATAGTTCAATAATTAAAACAAGTCACTCTTTAGATTGTGTGAATTTTAAGCATTTTGCTAACATGGGACTCCTTGCCTGCAGTTCTTAAAACTCTCCAATTTCTTATTAATTCAGAATATGTAGAGTTTGTTGAAATCTGCTCCTATTTTTTTTTCTTTTCTACATTTTCTGTTTTTTTCAAATATTATAATTAAATTTACCAGTATAATAAAGAAAAGAAAGGATTTTAAAGAATTGCATTTCAATTTGTAAAAAGGCACAACCTTAAACTCTCTCATCTTACTTTATATTAAATCTTATTTTGAAAGTATTTTAGGATCCTATAGGTAGAATGTGGACTACACACCAAGGAAGGTGAAGGTTGCCTTGTTACAAATGCTCAGGGGAAGTTTTTTTATTCCCTATCTTTGCCCAGAGCTCTTTTCTGTTGGTTTCTGTCATACTCTAGATTTATTTCTCCTTGCTTCTTGCACAGAGAGTCTCAACTTTGTGTGGGGATGTCCAATGAGCACCCTCTGCACCCCTACAGCTCAGGTGCCCACTCTGAGCAGCTGTGTGCCCAAGTTCAAGGTCTCTCATCTCAGAAGAATGTTTCCCAAGAATTTGGCTTTTCTGTTCTTGGCCTCTGGGGAATCCATCTTTCCCTCCCAGTCCAGTGAAGCACTTAAACAGACAATTTTATGTTTCTAATCCAGCTTTTTACTTGTTTTGTTCAGCAGTTTTGTTTATCTAGTGTCTGCCCTGCTGACAGGAAAGCCCTGAATTGCTTTCTAAGATGGTCTTTTCAGGGGTTGGTTTACAAATAATCTGACTCTTGGATTCCGTAAGGTTATATATCCAACAATAGTTTCTAAATCTGTCTTAAGTCTTTTTATTAAAAAACAACAACAACAACAACAAAAACCAAGCAAGAGCTTGGGGATGTGGCTCAGTGGTAGAGATCTTGCTTGGCATGTGTAAGGCCCTGGATTTGATACTCAGTACTGGGGAAAACAAACAAACAAACAAACAACAAAACAAAAAAACCTACCCCAGGTAACCCTCATAATCACCCCAAAGCAGCTTCATTGAAGTTAGTTCTAGTTCAATAATCCATTCTTCAAGTTAAAGAAGTCACCAGAGTTGGGGCTTTATTAATCTAGATTCCATTACCCCACATGACAGAATATTTATCAGATGCTGAACACCTCATCTGGAGAAGGTACCATATACTTCTTTACTTCAGCCAAATTCCAGTACAAACATTTTATCAGGGATCCTTTCTAATCCCACTGCCATCTATCTGTGATAACTTGTGCCCATGGAGCACAGATAGATGATTAAATTTGGTGATGGAGGGCAAGAAGAAGATGTTAAAAATAAATCCATCAAAATGAACTTCTAAGGAAACACGTGTCCCAAATGACACAATTCCTAAAGGGTTTCTTTCTGCAGTTCTTATCATTCCAAAACACCTATTGAATACCGATTCTGTGTCATATGAACCAGGCCTAGAGAATAAAAGCAGTAAAACCCCTGCCCTGTGGGTCTTCTCTCCTCATTTTAGAAGGCAGCTGTGCAATAATTAAAAAAGAAGTACATTTAGATTAAAATTATTTTTTTTAACATGATTTGGGTGTGGCTTGTCTCTGACCTTGTCTTGAATGGTCTTTCCTTCCCAGCCAAGGTCATTTCCACCCAGAGTCTCTTCTGAACCTGCTACTACCTTGTGCTTTGGTTTTATGTCATCTCTGTTTTTTTTTTTTTTTTTTGTAGTAGGGATTGAACCCAGGGGCCCTTAACCCCTGAGCCACATCCCCAGCCTATTTGTATTTTACTTTGAAACAGGGCCTCACTGATTTTCTGAGGCTGGCCTTGACATGCAGTCCTCCTCTCAGCCTCCCGAGGTGCTGGATGACAGGCTTGCTCCACCATGCGTGGCTCCACATCATCTCTAATGGATCTTTCTTATTCACATCTCAGATCAAAGGTCACTTCCTCAGAGAAACCTTCCTCTGTACATCATCCAGTCACCCTGTAACAGTGGTCCACATTGTGCTTTGAATATAGCCCTTCCTGCTCTGCCACTGTGACTTATTTTTAAAATGGACCTGTTTCTTTCTCTTCCTTTCCTCTTCCCCCGTCTTGGGAAAACAGGATTACCTTTCTTCCCCATCCTAGGCAGAGTTACCTGTTTGCACACTCACCATGGGAACGAAGTAATTCAGACTTGGGATGGCACCAGAAGATCTCAAAAATGACTGTCTCCTAAATTAACATTTGAATTACTACTTGACAGAGAACATGGGGAGGGTAGCCTTTGATTCATCTCTTAAAACCCCTCTGTTCCCCATGATAGGCAGAATCATAGCCTCTGGGACAAGATTCAGTACCCTGTGTTTCCTCTTTGCTAACAAAGCAATAAAACTTCTTTTTCCTTTTATATCAAAATGGTGTCCTTATTATTGGTTTGGCATCAGGGACAAGGACCAAGTTTTTTTTGTTGTTGTTTTTTTTTGTTTGTTTGTTTTTGCATACTGGGCATTGAACTCAGGGGCACTTGACCACTGAGCCACATCCCGAGCCCTATTTTGTATTTTATTTAGAGACAGGCTTCACTGAGTTGCTTAGGGCCTTGCTTTTGCTGATGATGGCTTGGAACTCACAATCTTCCTGTCTGAGCCACTGGGATTACAGGCACACACCACTGTGCCTGGCTAAGCACCAATCTTTTGATAACAAACCTGTCTTAGGTCTTTTTTGTTATGAAGTTATTTTCTTTGTTTATATCAGCTCCACCTTTTACACACATACCTCTGCAGCACCTGGAAAAATGCCTGGTGCATGGTAAGCAGGCAACACATTTTTCAGGAATGAAGAAATGAATGATAATATAACAGACAAATCTGTATACTATGAGAATTCTAAAAGGGTCACCTGCCTAAGTAGGGGGTTGGGTAAGTGCTGGACATGTCAAATGTTTATGAACTTTTTCTTCAAGTGGAATATAAATGCCTGAAAGAAAGGGAACTTACTTTACATTTTTTTAAAAATACTTTTTTAGAGTTGTTGACAGATCTTTATTTTATCTGGTGCTAAGAATCAAACCCAGTGCCTCACACATGCCAGGCAAGTGCACTACTATAGAGCCACAGCCTCAGCCCATTACTTTACATTTTTATGAATTCTCTTCCAACAGCACAAAGCACTGTTTTGCTAAACTGAAGCTACTCAGCATTCAGAATCTGCAACAGGGGATCTGTAACTTTTGAGCACTTCTTACAGGTGAGCTTATCATCTTGTATATCTGTATCCCCCTTTTTTTCAGTGAACCTCCTAGAATTATGTTCTGCTGTGTATTTCCACCTAAGACAGTGAATGAAGGATGGAGTGATTTCAAAGACTACCTTTCCCCAAGCCTCTTTGCCAAGAAGTTGAACAGAAAGCAGTTGGTAAATAGTATTCTGCTCCTAGGAGATGATCAATACAATTATGGAAAGAATGAATTCTTCAACCTGGTGCAGCCTGGAGAATCAAGATGACACATTTACAATGAATGGATCCTTTTGCTACATTTTAATAACAGGTGAGTAATCCTGGGCTTTTGTATGGTTCTACCCCAAAGCTGTTGAGTTACTCTGAAAATCTTCCAGACTTTCTGCTTCTGATTTCCCTCATCCATGAAATTATGTGCTGGGGGATGATACACCAAGTCATGGGGATTCTGATATTTTAATCCAATATTATTGGCACCTGTAAACCTCAGGCAAATTCAACCACTCTGACCCTCAGTTTTATCATTTCTAAAGGGATAAAAAATAAAAGTCCCCCACCTCCTAAGATAGCTGCTGAGAATAGGGCACAAAAGGTAGGCAGGTGCCTCAAAGCTCAACAATCAAGTTAAATAATATTTTAATGCCATATTTTTAAAAAGTCAAAATTAATGCAAATAAATTCACAATGAAAAAACTATCCACATTTTTCAATAAAGACAAGATCAGTAAGAGTGCTGTGCCAAACCATACTGCAGCCTGAGACAAAAAGGGAAAAGGATTAAAAGAGATCATGCTTGAAATGTACTTGGCACCAAGCCTTGCACATGGTAAGTTTACAGTAAATATAAACCAGTATTATTGAATAATCTCCAAGATTTCTTCTTGTTTGAAAATTGCTTAGCTACCACTTGTCCCAACAATTTAGTCTTTTAAAAAATGGCAACTACTGGTTTAATTTTAGGCAAAAATTCTGCAGAGTTGGTGCCATGCCTACCATCCTTCTGTAAAAATGTAGAATCAGTTCCAGGGGAAAATAAAATAAGTTAGATTCTAAACTTCTTTTATATGGGCTTAGGATGCAATTAAATACATTGAAGTTTTAACAGAATTTCAGAACAATGTAGGTCTCAATACTGGCAAAAGCACAGTGAAATCAAGCTCAAATAGCCACCAGTTGCTCATGAGCACCCAAGTTCCCATTCACCTGCTTAAGAAATGCTTGCTGAAGTCCTGTTATGTTCTTCGGCTCTGAGTTAAATACTGGACCTGCAGAGATTAAAGAGATGCAGATTCTGCCCTCAGAATATCTAATGTGGAGATGAAATTTGCCTGAAAACATGAGGGGTCCATATCACATGTCAAAGCTATTTCCCAGGGAGAAAAAAATGTAACTCATAGAACTTATAATGGGAAATTATTTCCATAAGAATTTTTGTACAAGATGATACATATTTTGAGCCACATCATCCAACACTTTTTATCTATTAACACTGACCCAAAACACATTTAAAAAACCCTTAAGAGGCAATTTGTAAATACTGAAGAAATAATAGAAGGCCAAGTACCATCATTTGTACCTTTAAGTGCTGACCCTTGGCTTGGTGGAGGAGTAATAGAAATACAATAAGATGTTGTGCAAAATGCCATGGCCATAAACAGGGGAGTGATAATGAGGAAGAGGTGTAGGAGAGTCAAGATGGTCAGATCAACCTGAGTCTAAATTTGCATCACCTCCACATATAGACTGAGGAGGAGAGATGCAGACTGAGGGCTTGTAGGAGCAATTTAGTAAGCGTACAAGAGAAGTTCTCACTTCCTTTATAGTCTTCTTTAAAACAATACAGAAGGAATAAGCCCATCTGGAAAGGCTACTACTATTGTAGAATCCAAACTGTAAGTCATTCTTGAAAAGTTAACACTAAGAAGACTGAGGAACATACTTGAGTTTTACATCCTAATCTTGCAAGGTTGAGAAATGTATCTAAAAGGGACTGGGGTTGTGTCTCAGTGGTAGGATACTTTCCTAGTATGTGTAAGGCACAGGGTTTGACCCTCAGCACCACATATAAATAAAGAAATAAAATAAGGAGCTATTGTGTCCATCTACAACTAAAATCCAGTTCTATCCATAAAGATTTTAAAGAAATGTGTTCTAAAACATTTTTAGCTAATCTACATCTTTTTTTCTTTCTTTTGGTACCAGAAATTGAACTCAGGGATCCTTAATCACTGAGCCACATCCACAGTCTTTTTTTTTTTTTTAATTTTGAGACAGGACCTTGTTAATTTGCTTAGGGTCCTGCTAAATTGCTGAGCCTGGACAAATTGTTCTCTGTATGTGTACTATGATGAGAAATGCATTCTTCTGTCATGGGTAACAAATTAGAATAAATAAATTAATTTAAAAAATGATTTTTTTTCAAATCATATATAAAAATAAACTCTGCAAGGCTGGGGTTGTGGCTCAGTGGTACAGTGCTCATCTCACACATGGAAGGCACTGGGTTCGATCCTCAGCACCACATAAAAATAAAATAAAAGGTATTGTGTCCATCTACAGCATATACACACACACACACACACACACACAAATATATATATATATATATATATATATATATATATATATATATATATAGCAGAGTTATATATATATGTGTATATAAAACTACAGCTTTTAGTAAAAAAATAAAATAGAAAAAAAATAAATTGCTGAGGCTGGCTTTGAATTCATGATCCTCCTGCATCAGCCTCTGGAGCCACTGGGATTATAGTTGTGTACCAACATCCCCAGCCACAGCCTACATCTCTTGAACACTAGTCATTTTAACAATGAAAACCCACTTCTAATATCTATTATGCTAATTAACAGAACCTTTGATACAGATCAAGGATGACAGCAACAAGATTAATGGTTGCTAGTGGTTGCAGGGAGGGATGAGGGGGCAGAGCACAGAAGATTTTTATGGCAGTGAAATTCCTCTGTATGAAATGATCATGTTGGAATCATGTCATTACAAAGCTGTCCAAACCTATAGAAGATACAAAATCAAGAGTATCCCCTAATGTCAACTACGGACTTTGGGTGATAATGGCATGTCACTGCAGGCTCATCACTTGCAACTAGTGGACCCCTCTGGTGAGGGATTCAATAATGAGGGAGGCTGTTCATATGAAGAAAAGGGATGTTTGGGAAACCTCTGTACCTTCTGCTCCACAAATCAAAAACTGCTGTAAAGGAGAAAAAAAAATTGTTTTTCAGTACCAGGAATTGGACCCAGGGGCACTTGACCATTCAGCCACATCTCAAGTCCTTTTTTATTTTTTATTTTTTTGTATTTTTATTAGAGAGAGGGTCTCACTGATTTGCTAACAGCCTTGGTAAACTGCTAAGGCTAGCTGGCTGAACTCTTGATCCTCCTTTCTCAGCCTCCCAAGCTGCTGGGATTATAGGCCTGTGCCACAGCACCTTGCAAGAGGAAAATATTTTTAATAAAAGGAATAAAACAATGTATTGGAAGCATTCCAAGGCTGGTATAGGAGCTTTGGGGTGAGACTTCTGTCTTTCTGATAGATTTGGAATGCTGAGCCTTACCTGATAGCTGTTCCCACTGTACCAGGAGAGATGTCTTCTTTGTGGGTCAAATTCTCCATTTTATCACATTGTCACAGAAGTTAATGTGACTGGAAATACACAGAGAAATCCCTATGGAGCTTACTGTTCACTGCCACCCCATATTTCCAGAGCTGGATTTGTTACCCTAATTTTTGTGCTATAGAATCTTCTGTGAGCAACACCTGTGTCTTGATGATTGTAACTGAATTTAAATTATTCCATTTGTGGGGATGGTGGTCTTAATAAGTGATTGATCATTTTTATGCTACACCCTAGTGCCTGACAGTCTGATTGGGAATATGTTCCAGAGATGGACATTTGTACCTGTTTGTTTGAAAGACCACAATGCTGATGAACTCAACCATTGTAGCCTAGCTCTATCCATGCTTGTCCAGTACCCAAGGTCATGTTAATTAGTATTATAAATATTAGAAGTGGGCTTTCAACTGTAAAGTGGCAGGTTTTCAGGATATGTAGACTGGTTAAAATATATTAGAGACATTTCTCAATCTTGCATGAACAGGACACCAAATTTGAGTGTGCTTTTTAATCTCTAATGTTCAAAATGGTGCTTGAGTCTTGTTTCTAAACTGGCCCTACCTCTGTTCACAAACACATGATTCTGGTTGCCTGATCCTGGTTCTGAGGTTCACTGAATTGTGCCTTGAGAATGTGGGCATGGGTTGGGATTGTGGCTCAGTGGAGAGAACTTGCCTAGCATGTGGGAGGCCCTGGGTTGTATCCTTAGCACCACATTATAAAAAATAACAATAAAATAAAGGCATGCCATCCATCTACAACTAAAAATAAATAAGTAAGTAAATAAATAAAAAAAGAATATGGGTGTGAACTGGATGTAGTGGTGCATGTCTGTAATACCAGCAGTTCGGAAGGCTGAGGCAGGAGGATCGCAAGTCCTGAGCAACAGGAGGTGCTAAGCAACTCAGTGAGACCCTGTCTCTAAATAAAACACAAAATTGGGCTGGGGATGTGGCTCAGTGTTTAAAAGAATGTGGGTGTGTCCATCTCAAGGGAAAGTTTTCTGCAAGAATGGTCAGAGCACACAAAAGATCAGAGAGCTAAGGTGAGCTGAGGTTGACCTTGGAGGTCATGTGACTTTTTTTGTACCTGCTTGCTTATAAATGCTTACTCAATATATGTTTGTTTGTGTGATAGAATTTGATCCTGGACTTGCTTTTGTTGCCAGATTTTATTGCAACAAGAGAAGGAAGAGATAGTTTACACGGATTTACCTCCAAGTTGTATTCAACAATAAATGAACAACTATTATGTTCCCTCTTGGAACATATAGTCTGGAAAAAAAAAACCAGAAAAATCCTAGTAGTTGTACTCAAGCTTGATCCAGTTAGTTCACATTGTCCTGCTAAATCCTTCCAAGCAAGAGACATCCCATCAGAGAGACTATTCATATAACAAAGGTTATCATAAATCCCTTTGTCTTGAGTTTTGTCAGTAGAAGAATCATGACTTATAGAAAAAAAATACAAGAATGCATTTGGGGTTTGAGAATTTGAGCTACTTTAAGACTTCTAGACTTTTCTAAATCCTTCTTGGGCAAGTCTTGCTTTACATACTGGTGCTCTAATCACATGCCCTTCTTGGCTCCCAGGGAGAGCTGCTACCCAATGATATAACTGATGATTCAAGAACAGAAATATGTGTTCCATGTAAACCAACAATGTGATCACAAAACAGAAGAGTGAGTTCACAAGGCAGCCCCTCTCTCTGCAATTCACTAAAGCAAGTGTTGTGAAAAAGATAAATACATAGGACTTTAGAAGAGGGAACTGTTACTTAAGCTGAGAATGACAAAGAATAACTCCACGAAGAAGGTGAGACTTGAGTTGATCCTTAAAGAATGGTTAGGCTGATTCTCAACTTCCATTCTCACCAATATTAGATTTTAGATTTGGGTTACAAAATGCTTGCTCCATGTGGATGCTAACTCACAATAATGGCAGAAGGGTAGGGAGGGTAGAAATACTTTGGTTTAGACAAAGAGGAATGAAGGGAAGAGAGGGGGGATGGTAACAGGAAAGACAATGGGATGAACAGGAATTTCCTGTGTTTATATATAAATGTTCATATATGAATACAAGACCACTGAAACTTCACATCATATACAACCAGAAAAACAGGAAGTTATACTCCAAGTGTATAAAATATTTCAAAATACACTCTACTAAAAAAGTGATTAGGGCTGGGATGCATGTCCATCCTTCTTTCCTCTTGTTAAATAAAGGTAGAAGACTGGGTGCCGTAGATCATACCTGTATTTACAGTCACTTGGGAGGCCAAGGAGAGAAGATTGCAACTTTGAGGCCAGCCTCAGCAACTTAGGGGGATGCTGTTGCAAAAGAAAAAATAAAAATGGCTGAGGAATTGGCTCACTACTAGACAGCCCTGGGTTCAACCCCTAGGGCTACAAAAGAAAGAAAAAAAAAAGAAAAGATAGGAACTTGTTTATGTAAATTTTTAAAAATAGACTTCATTGTTTTATATGTGGTGCTGAGAATTGAACCCAGTACCTCACACATGCTAGACAAGCGCTCTACCATTGAGCCATGACCCCAGTCCCAATGTGAATTTTTAAAAAGAACATTCAAGACAGTTATATATAAAGCACATTGCACATTTCTCTTTGGAGAGGTAAAAAAAAAAACAAGATAGTGATATGTGACGTGGATAGGATTATAATATACTTGTTAAGACTCTTGGACCTAAGATGAGGCCAGCAGAAAGGGAATTAGGAGGTGTTGAAAAGAAAAAAAGACAAGGAATTAAAAAGCATGAGAAAGGCTTTTAGTTGCATGCTGGCATGGTGGGATATTTTTGAGAAAATGGGATTTGCTAATAAGGGGTATAAAATTAATAGACTTGGTAAGTGGCAGAGACATTACACACGTTTTTCTCTGAGCATCTCTAATAAGACTAATGGAAGAGAGAAATCTATAAAATTCAGAAAAAAAAATTGCAAAAAGGATGTGAGAAAACAGGAGTGTGAAATGGCAGAAACTTCTGGAGAACTACTTGGCAGTATTCATCAGGTCAGGCCACAGAAACCAACAATGACACAATGACAGTGGCTTTAAAACATGTTTCTTTCTCATTCAGTATTTGTGGCAGGTCACCTGAGGTGTTGGTCCATATTGAAATCACTACAGAGCTCAGGCTGCTAAGAAGCCACTCCATGGAATGTTGAGGATCACTGTTGTAGAAGCTGAAAGAGATGCAGGAAGTCTTCAAATTGGCAATAAAATGGTAAAGGTACACGTCGCTCATAAACATGATGTTTTGACTGAGTTTTGTGGCTTTTCTACTGACAAGGGGACAAGGAAGTGCAGCACGATGAGGTTATGGAAGGCAGAAAACTGGAAATATTCTTAGAGCTGGGCAGATGCCTACCTTGGGCCATAAATATTTTTTCTAAATACTTTATTTTTGAAAGACAGTGAGAGAGAGAGAGAGAGAGAGAGAGAGAGAGAGAGAGAGAGAGAGAGAGAGAGAATTTTTAAATATTTATTTTTTAGTTTTTGGTGGACACAACATCTTTATATGTGGTGCTGAGGATTGAACCTGGGCCGCACACATGCTAGGCAAGTGCGCTACCACTTGAGCCACATCTCCAGCCCCGTTGGGCTATAACTATTAAAATCAAAACATCTATACCCATTAACTGAACAATGCCATATGTGAGAATTCATACTATGAAAATACTCCCATCAATACCCAGCCTTGAATGTGGAAGGATTTTCTCTTCAGCCTTGAAAATCTGAATTAAAAACTAGAATAACCATCAATATTGGAATTATTAAACAAATAATAGGGTACTAGTACTTTGGCATTCTATAATCATTACAAAGAATAAGATAGATATTGAAGACGAATTGACTCAAAAAATACCAAATTTATGCATAGAATGATATCATTTATCTTACATATTATGTTAAAATTAGGACTATATTTGCAATAGAGAAAGGGTAAGAAATGTTCTTGAAAATAGTGCTAACATCTATTGTTTATTGAGCATTTAGCATGGTTAGGAACTGTACTACTAAATGTTACATGCTACATAAGCATGATTCTCACTTTAGAGATGAAGAACTTAAGGCTTGGAGAAGTTCAGTGACTTGTCTAAGCTCATGCAGATAAGCAGTTCTACAGTTAGAATCCCAGTGTGTCTGAAAAATAGCTGGCACTGGGCCATTGAATAAGGTTAGTGGTGGGGCATAGGAAAAAAGACTTTCACTGTCCACTTTATGGGGTTCAATTAGCTTGTATTTATTTTTGTCTTTCTTGCAATAAGTATATATTCCTTTTTGCAAAAATGATCTAAAAATAAAAATGTGAAGTAATGTGAAGTGGACGAAATAGATCAGAGATAGCCATGCATATGTAGGAAAAAAAAAAAAAACTACAAATGTACCCAAACTCTATCCAAGTGACTTCATTCCAGCAGCAGAGGAAAGAAATCCTACATCAAATTCAGTATCTGAAGCAAAAATGGGCTTGTTAGCCTGTTGAAGATGCTAGGAGGAGGGGTCTCTCTTTGAGGCAGGGTGGCCTGGCAAATGACTCTGCAGTGAATCTAGCAGCCTCCTGGAGAAACTGCAAAGGCCATCTTGAGAAACTTTTGGTAAATATTGAGGACAATGAATCACTGAAAACAAGCAGCAGGGTTCATAAAGAATAACTCATGTCAGGCAATTTGACAGCCCTTTAAAAATAGAATTATTAGGGTGGTGAATAAAAGAGCCATTATGAGCCTCTGCATGTTGACTGCATCGTGACTGTCTCAGGAAGCCCTCCCATCTAATGTTTTCCAGTAGGCTGGTGCTGGGGACATGGGAGAGGACTGATACTGGGAGATAGAAGACACTCATTTATGCATTAAAGGATGCAAAGTTGCACATACAAGGACATTCATCGCAGCCACTGTGTGTAATAGGGAGAAAATAGAAACCAGTTTAACGTCACAAGTCAGAGATTAGTTAAAAACATATTGGGGGGCCTTCCCCCATGATGCGCTGCCTCACCGTGGACCCAGAGCAATGTTGTTGGCCATCTATGAATTGAGACCTCTGAACTGAAGCTCCTAGATCATACTGTAAATGAGCTATAAAGGAAAGTGAGAACCTTACAGGATGAAGATAATCAATTGAAAATGACCATGGCTCAGCAACAGGAGGCCCTGCTCAACCAACTGGAAAATGAAAAAAGAAAATCTAATGAGCATATCAAGAGCAATCAGGAATTGTCAGAGAAGCTGTCGGGATTACAGCAAGAGAAAGAAGCTCTATGGGAAAGATGTGTGCAATTTTTGGAGCAGTTTGATGAGCATGTGAGAAACCACTCTGAGAAGCATCACCACAAAGCCAAGCTTCGAAAGATCAAGGATCATCTAGTTCATGAAGTAGAAATATGAAATAAGAGAATTAAACCACTTGAAGAAGAAGCTGGACTCCTGCAACAAAAAATTGAGACGGAAAAGGCATTCCAGGCCCAGATCACTGTCCAAAACGATAATCTGATCATAGAAAAAAGGGAGCTTCTGAAGCAAGTCATGGACCAAGAAGAAATAATCCGAAACAACAAACAAATAATCTCATCAGTCAAGAGCAAAGCACTTTTCCTGGATAAAGAAAATAAGCAATTACAGGAAAATCATTTCCGGCTCATGCAGCAAGTTAGCTTCTTAGAGCGCATTATATGGAACATCCAGATTCGCAGAAAAGAGGAAGCAACAATTAGTGACATCCCTGGACTTGATGTACTAAAGAAAATATTGCCTTTTCCAGGATCTAGTTTTTCAGGAGCACGTCTGTTAGAATCCATTGGAAATCTTCAAGGGACTAAGGAACATAAATCAGAAGCAGCAATGGGAGTTTCAAAGTCCCCTGAGTCTCTTTCATGTTCACAGAATTCTGAAACTGGATACATAAATATGGCTTTTCTGAAAGAAGCACACAGCCTAAAAAAACAAGACCAAAAGTCAGAACTATAAAATCGCTGGTGTCTAACACTATAATGATCAAACCTGCTAACTTAAAGCTTGAACGTTAAAGTGGACTATGACATGGAAGATTCCAGATTTCTCACTGTATGTTAGCCAGGAGTCTTCAAAATTGCTGATAATTCATTAAACAGTTTCTAAAAATGGATTTCTCAAGTTTGTTTATATCCTGAGATGATTTGTATTGATCAGTACAGTGAAGTTCAATGATATAATTAGGTTTTACTTCAGAGTATATATATGGTTAATATAGCATTCTTTTCCATTATCATGGGTATTTTTTAAGTTTTATTATTTAAAAGAAAAAACAATGTAATCACATTTAAGTAAATATTTTTTTAAAAACCTGAAAAAAATATATTGGGTGCTGAGATTTTGTCTCTGTGGTAGAGTGCTCTCTTAGCACTGGCGGGAACCCAGGTTTGATTCTCAGTACCACATAAAAATAAAGGCATTTTGTTCTATCCATCTACAAAAAAAGACTCATATTCTCTCTCTCTCTCTCTCTCTCTCTCTCTCTCTCTCTCTCTCTCTCTCTCCCCTTTAAAAAAATATTTTTAAAAAAGCATATTGGGCCAGGTGCTTATGTCTGTAATCCTAAACACTCAGGAGGCTGAGGCAGGAGGATTGCAAATTCAACACAGGCCTCTACAATTTAGCCAGACCCTGTCTCAAAACAAAAGATAAAAAGAACTGGGGATGTAGCTCCATGTTATCGTGCCCCAGGTTCAATCCTGTGGACTAGGGGAAAAAGAAAAAAAAAAGATGGGAATATTCATGAATTGACTTACATGTAGCTTTAGCTTTTTCAGTCAGGGTTGGCATTCTATGACCCCTGGGCCAAATATGATCCAAGAATAGGGAATAATTTTTATTATTTTAAATGGTCAAGAAAAAATAAATAAATGAAGAAGAATATCTCGTGACACGTGAAAATATGTTGTGAAATTCCAATTCCGCTCTCCATCAGTGAAGTCCTGTAGTAACACAGCCTGCCTTTTCATCTCTGTGTTGTCCCTGGCAGCTCGCAGGATGCCATGGCAGAGCTGAGTAGTTGTGGAGGGGACCTGAAGATCTGCCAAGCCTACAATATTTGCTGTTGGGCCCTGGACAGAAAACATTTGCTGACCTCTGACTCCAACCGATCATTAAATGAGATTATTAATCAGAACGGTTTCATTCTGGTATTGGAGTGTCTGTGTTTCCCCTTTCACCCTGGCTTTTTCTCAGCTTTCTTTAAGATTGTTTATTTGGTTACTTTTCTGTTTCTGTTAGTCTGTCTGCTTCTGTCTTATGGCTGTTGTGAATCTCACTATTGGTGTTTTTATTGGGGGCTGGGGGTGGGTAGGAATTGAACCCAGTGCACTTAACCACAGAGCCACACCCCCAGCCCATTTTTGATGCTGTTGTTTCTGAGACAGGGTCTTGCTAAGTTTCTTAGGGCCTCATTAGATTGATGAAGACGCCTATGAATTTGTGATCCTCCTGCCTCAGCCTCCTGAGCCACTGGGATTTTATGTGTGCACCATCACTCCTGGTTCATTCACGATTCTAAAAAACAAAAAATACGTATTTATTAGACAAGAAATATCTAGTCCTTGGGGGTAAAAATCAAATGTTAAGGCAATATACCCCATGTCATCAAGTAGCAGGGTATATTGCCTTAACATTTGATTTTTACCCCCCAAGGACTAGATATTTCTTGTCTAATAATTGCTACTTGATTGGAAACTCACTGAAGGCAAGGGACCATATTCTTTTTTTATCCCCTGCACTTAGCATAGGACCTGGTGCATAGTAAACCCTTAGTAATACTTCTTTTTTAGGGGGGATAGGCACCAGGGAGTGAATTCAAGGGCACTTGACCACTGAGCCACATCCCCTGCCCCATTTTGTATTTTATTTAGAGACAGGGTCTCACTGAGTTGCTTAGTTCCTGTGTTTTGCTGAAGCTGCCTTTGAACATGAAATCCTCCTGCCTCAGCCTCCTGAGCCACTGGGATTACAGGTGTGTGCCACCATGCCTGTCTCCTCAATAATACTTCTTAATGAACTATTGCCTGCTGTATCTGTGTCAACGGTGTCTTTTGCAACCTACTATTCTACAGTGTTATTATTTTTCTTTTTTCTATTATTTTTCTTTTCTTTCTTTTTCTTGTATTTTGGTATTGGGTATTAAACCCTGGGGTGCTCTACCACAAAGTCACATCCCCAGCCCTTTTTATATTTTATTTTGAGACAGGATCTTGCTAAGTTGCTAAGGCTAGACTCAAACTTCCAATCCTCCTACCTCTCTCTGCCCCACAGTGTGCTTTCTTGTATGTGCTAATACACATAAACTATAGGAAGTGTATGAGGAGAGAAAGCATTTTCCATTCTGACCACAGAAAACACACCAAGGCCCTCTTAGTAACAGGCCTTCTGTACAGCTCAAATGTCACCTCAGGCAAGTGCAATGGATCACTGTCAGAAAGCATTTTGTTAATTTGTTTTGGGGGTGAAACACAAGCAGGGACACAGGAAACCTGGCATGGATCATTTACTGGGCCTTCTTACTTAGGATGGTAATTGTATTTCTGTGCCATGAGCCCAAATCTCATTGCTCTCGTGCCTAACCATCTTCCTTCCTTGTTTCTATTTTTAAATTTTATTTTTAATGGATACATAATAATTGAACATATTTATTGGGTACATTGTTAATTTTTTTTGGAGTCCTGGGAATTCAACCCTGGGCTTCATGCATGGTAGGCAAGAGCTCTAGCACTGAGCTACATCCCCATCCCCCATCTTGATGTTTTGATGCACATACACATTGTGTACTAATCAAATCAGGGTATTTGGCCCATCCATCACCTCATTCATTTATCATTTATTTGTGGTGAGAACATTCAGACTCCTCACTACTTAGAAATATTTGATATGATATTAACCATAGTCACCCTGCTTTGCAATAGAACTCAAAGACTTATTCTTGCTGTCTAACCATAGGTCTGTCTTAATCATTCAGTCACTTCCTATCCCTCCCTGCCCTCCACCCTCCTCCAGCCCTTGACATCCACTTTTCTACTCTTCCCTTCCATGAGATAAGCTTGGGCAAATTCCCTGACTCATCTCGACTCTTCGATCTGCTACTCTGACCTCCTTTTCCTGCTTTTCTAAGACTTCATACAAAAGCAAGAGTTAAGAACATTATGTTCCAAGTGATTGGCTCTGTGCATGGCACCTTTGGAACCTCAGATTTATGGATCAAGTTGGGCAAGTTTTATGCCACCTATTTTTACAGATAAGAAAACTGGGGCACAGAGAAGTGAAACAGTTTGCTAAGGTCAAGGCCTGCTCCAGAAGCAGTGCTGCAAAGCACTTTGCTGGGCTGTGTCTCTACTGCACACATGGTTCTGTTCCCACAGCAGCACCATCCCCAGCTTGATCCATAGGAGTGGAGGGGTGGCTTACCGGCCTTTGTATTCTCAGTACCTGGCAGAAAGCCCAGGGCCAGGAGCAGATACTGTCTGCCTGTTGACAAGGTGGATTAGAAGCACACTTTATGACACTTCCCCAGGCTTCCTCATGCAGCTGCTGTTGGACAAGTTCCCTCATAACCCAGCTGAGGGTGGGATTGGGTACACTTGGTTATAACTTTCCTGGAAAGCAACTAGGCAATGTTGCCCTCCAGCAAAATGTGCTAACCATTGGGCTAGAGCATTTTATTTCTAGGAATTTGTCTTCAGAATAAAAAAAAAATCACAGATGTGTGTGCAACAATATATATACAATGATGTTTATTGCAGTGTTGGATATCACAATGGAAAACTCAGAACCATCCTAATGCCTGGCTATAAAGAATTGGTTAAATAGCTAAGGGTACATTTTGCAACCAGGACAATATCACTCTTAATGCATAAAGTGGTTACCCCTGGAGAAGAGGAGAATATATCCCGAGGAACACATGGAAAGCTCCAGCCGTGTTTGTAATAATTTCTTTTTTGAGCTGGATGTTTATTATCTCATGCTTTCTCCCCTCCCCCCCTGGGGGCCTCATACACACTGGACAAGCACACTACCACTGAGCTGCATCACCAGTCCTATTATCTCATTCTTTATACCTCTTGATATGTCGAAATTATTAGATAATTAGGTGAAAATGAAATTTTAAAAAATCATGTTTAGAATACTTAGTGATGTGTCAAAATAATCATAAAATATTATGCCTAAGCAAACAGGTTGTAATAAATAGTAAAAACAATATCATGCCAATTTTCTAAATCAGAGCATGTATTTAGGTATGAAAGAAACCCATTCAACTTTAAATTGTGTTTTATACTTGGACAGTGTGGTTTCAGGTGATTTCCATTTATACAATCAAAGAGTATTATTTTGCACAAAAAAAGTAATACTTTTTTACTTGCCGACTTTCATCTCTTACTACTTTCTGCTTTCTAATTTCCTCAGCAAGAAACTCCAGAATGATTTTCCACTTGTCTCTTCCTTTGAATCTACACATCCAGGGATTTGATTTGATTTTTGTTATTCACATTTTCTTAATCTTCTCCTTTGTTGCTGTCTAGTCTCCACAAGATTTTAGATCTTATTTTTTGTCATGTAGCAAAAGCACTTGATCATGGAGTTATCCACACCCTGACCTGGTGATGTTGAAAACCCTGAGTTTTCTTTTAGCCAATCTGAGTTTCATTTTTAAACTCCTTATGGATATAAGTCACAGGGTTTGGCAATAAATTGCTTGTCACGAGTCAAGCTAGGTAATAAGCTGCCAATCGACTTTATACCTTCATGCTAGTGAGGTGCGTTGGGATACTCTGTCCCATCACATCCAAATGGTGATTAAATATTAATGAACTAGAGTCCCTCCCTGGGTGTGAATTCATGAAGGGGATGAGTGTGCGCATAGGGACAAGCAGGCGAGCCTGACCAGTCTTTTCTTGAATTCATTCTGATGGAGAACAGGCTCAAGATATTGAGTGGCAGTGTGAGAGCTCATGATCTTGACCTCGGAGTGTTTCTTTAAGAAATCACAACTGAAAGAAAGACATCAAGGTGACAGGAGAGGCCCTGCAACTCCATTGGAAATTGAAATGTTTTCCTGAAGAAAGAGAAACAGCAGAAATCAAGTTCATTTGGAGTGTTTCAGCATATGTTCTTAATTTGGAAACATTGCACAGAAGGAAGGCAGGGAAACAAGTTTTTTGCTGCATTGCTTAGGAAATTTGTGGGAAAGTGTTTAAAACAGGAGGATTCAATTATAAGAGATTTTTATTCTTTTCTTATGACTATATCACTTTCCCTTCTAGGTCAGAAAGAGTAGATCAGAAAGTTCTGGATGAATGGATTAACGAACTGATCAAATCACCTATGTGGAGGTTAATCTCCTGCCTCCTGTGTGGATTCATCAAGATGTGGTGGTTGGAAGTGTCAGAATCTCAATTGAGAAAAAAACTTTTGTAAAACCAAAAGGGACTTTATTGGCTGCTGTGATTGCAAAGGCCAGTGGGTAGTGCTATGTCCGTCATGGCCGGATTCAAGGTATTCTTTAAAATCAATTTTTGCCATTGTAGCTCATGGCTCATTTGCTTCAAAAGTAAGGTGCTTTTAGTTAACATAGGGAAAATTCCAGGACAAGAATATGCCACATTTTCCATTCCATAGTACATTTGATTGAGTAAAGTGAATTTAAACAGAAGGGGTCTGACCCTCAAGCAAGGTGACCTCTATCGGGTGAATTAAATCATGTCTCATGTTGCTTAAAAGATGTTGTGACTGTAGAGAAATGTTGACAGAGACAGAAATCATTATGGAGTTTCCCATTTTCTATTCCTATTCATTTTTCAAAATAATACAGAAGAATCCTTTACCATCTAGGTTTTACAAATAAAATTATTGGAAGATTTCTTTGAAGTTGGATGATTTTATTTTTTTGTACTGTAAACTATTTGGTAAATCTAATTTAAATGCAATTTTGTTTAATGACTAGTGTTAATATTATGATTCATCACTCATTTACTTAATTAGCAACACTTGACTTTATATACCCAAAATGTCCAATTTGCACCCTGGTATTTTTTCAGTTAAATAAAATTATGTATGGAGAAGATAAAGCTTTTTTTCTATTTTTGAAATATGCCTTTTAGTTTTTGTTGTTAATTGCCACTAAATGTAAACCATCAATGAGAGTGATAGGTTGAGTGTGCTGCTAATGGTTAGCAGAGAAGACAGTAATAGTCTAGTTGTGACTAGGACTATCTAGGTTCAAATCATGACACCTGCATGTGCTGTCAGACTTTGAGAAAGCATTTTGTGTCTCTTTGTCTGTTTCCTCCATGTGAAGTTGATTATCTACCTCATGGTACCTGTGTACCTACTATGTGTGATAGTAACCTCCTCTCATGTGAGAGAATGTATTTAAAAAGCACTTTGTGTTGCTTTTAGTATTAATATGATTATTAATATGTGTTATAGGATTTGGAGCAATCAAAAGTAACTTCTAAAGGTCATGAGTCTAGTCCCCTGTTCTAAGGAAAAATTTTCCTTGTCCATCTCTGATTAATTTTATGGTTCTCAACTTAGATACTGAGTTTAATTCTGCATTAAAGCTGTAGACAAGGGCATCAGTCATAGACTAATAGATGCACATTTGTGACACAAGATTTTTGCCTCAATATCTGAGGGAACTAAATGTGTGTATAATGTACATATATGTAATATAATACACATATGTATATATACATGTAATATATATATATATAAGAACATAATTATATTTTGCAGTAACATGCAAACTTTACATAAAATTTTAGAGCACTAGACTAGATTTCAAAAACCATTTACATCTGTAGAGGGAAGCTTAAAATTGCATCCCTATGACTCTTAAGATAATTCTCATTTGTAATTTTTTGGGGACTTCACTGAAAATGTTTGAGAAACACTGGAAAAATCTATGGGCCATTTATCTGTTATAATCTTCCTGTCTGGAAATTCCATAATTTTTCTCAGTCACTCCTTTAAATATTAAAGCAGTTTTGGTTACTAGGAATGGTGAGAATTAATGATATTATACAACCACTTTTGTGTAGCTGATAAAATTCTAAAGTGCCTCTATTTTGATTTGATATTTAGATTGATTTGGCTGTTTGGGAAGTGGTTTTGGTCCTAAAGGATATTTCCTGGTTCTTGAATTGTAGATTCAGCTATTTCTTCTTCTCCTTCTCCTTCTTCTTCTTCCTGTCTCTAATTAACAGTGCATTAATGCTCTTCCCAGCCCTATGCTTTCCCACAAGCCATTAAGTACCAGTCAGATCTGTTCTCTAATGAATTTGTATGTGTTTATAAGTAGTTATCACTTCATTATCTCCTCTCAGCTGTGTCAAGGCATTTTTAAGAATGATCCTACTAACTGGCATCTCCATCCATTTGCAAAGGCCACAAACCCAATAGTCATTTTGAATACCATTCTCATCATTCCCTGCCCCATTCTACCAGCAGGTTATTTTATCCACTGACTATGTCTAGAATCCATTCATTTCTGTCATCATCCCTTTTTGTCTAGTTCCCATGATCTTCATCATCTTTGTTCTACCAACTAACCAGTATCTTCCTATTTTTCCAGCCTCATCATTATAGCCCTAACTCTGTGCTCCTGCCTCCTGCCAGATGTTCAGTTCCATTCTGGTGCCAGGATTCCTACATACAGTGCACCCCCTTCATCTGATGAATTTCTACCCTTCCTCCAACTTCAGCTTTCTCCTTTTCCAGTCTAAGACTACAAAACCTTGTTTTGTACTTATTTCCCATTGTATTATAGATTTATCATATGGCTCCATTTGATTACTCTCTATCTCTTCCATTAGGTTGTGGATTCTGTGAACTCAAGCATGTTTTTTCAGCACCAAGAACAACAGCTAGATATTTATTTTGGACTGAATGAATAGATGATTTAGTACAGTGAAGACAAAACAAGTTTGCATGTGGAAGGAAAGGGAAAAGTCTTATTGCAATATTCCTCATGAGTCTACTATATTGAATTTCTATTCTTGAAGAGAAGGAGTATCTTTTGACCATGATGTGAAATGCAAAATTGTTTAGACCAAGTGATATTGAGCCTTAAAATTGGAGGTATGTTAAAGAATATAAACTTTGTCTTAGAAGTTGTAGGGAGCTACTCTAGGTGGGGAGTCCCTGGTCTCATGATTTCAAACCTGAACTTCCTTGGGAGGTGGATATAATCAGTGTGTATTTTCATGGTTTAATGAGAACAGAAAGACCACTGGGCCCTTGAGAGGTGGGATACCTGAATGGAACCTACTTGCTACAGTTTTGCATTAAACAAGCAGACATATATGCTCAGATTTCCAGGTTCTAAGGCAAGATTTAGTCCACACACAGTTGACTAAGTAATGAGGAGAAAGAGATCAAAATAGGCACCAATTATTATTTTTCCTTCTAATTTCAATTCTATGTCAAGCATTTTTGTGAATTAGATGGTATTATTATCTCTATTGTATGAGTTAGGAAAGATATTGAGGTTATATCATCTGGCCAATGACTGACAGAGTAAGTGGTCAAGCTGGGATCTGGTTATGATCAAGTCCACATCTTGAGCTTCTAGATGCCAATAATCACAATAGGACAGATACTATAGGAATAAACACAGTTGGAAAAATATTAATAAAAATAAATGCTATTAATATATCCTTTTATGTGCTAGGTACCATTCAGGGCTACATATTTGTTTTCTCCTCTTATTCCTATAAGTTATTCAAGACAACACTTATTGCTAGATTCCTTATTGGACTGAGAATTATGTATGTTCCACTAGCCGTATTTGAGTCCTAAATATTTGAGTCCTAAATATTCAGTTATAGTAAAATAAACTTGAAACAATATAAAGAATGAAATGGGCCCCTGAGAAAACATTGGTAATGATTTCATAGTATCCTTAAAATCTTTCTAATATGCTTTTGTACCCTCTGGGGATTATCCTGTAATAGACTTTACCTGAATAGTCACAGAGAATCTTCTTTTTGCTTTTAAATATCTGTTTGGGATTGTGATGATAGTAATAGTTGCTCTTATTTACTTCTTCTTTGATGTGTTTTAATGCAAGACTGACCATCTGTGAGGGATAACATGTGCTGCAGGTTAGGAGCACAGGCCCTGGAATTTGAATTCAGAAGTGAATTATACTACTTACCAGCTGTGTCAACTGAGTAGTGTTAAGTCTTAACTTCTACATTTAATTCCTCAAATATTTATAGAATATCTACTGTATATCAGGGGTTATTTTAGAAGTTGGGGTTGCAATGGGAAACTAAAATAGACATGGAACTGGTTCTAGTGAAGTCTTGGTTCACACAAAGACAGAGGTATCCAGTTTGCAATTAACTTTAATGACAGAAAATACTTGGTGCTGTGAGATCACAGACTGGTAAATGAGCCAGGCTTAGGCTATATAACTGTCAGGTAATGGGTGTCAAGCATTTAGTATGATGCTTAGCACATACTAAGTCCTCAGTAAATGGTGGCTGTTTTGCCTATATGCTTAATTTTCCTAGAGAAAGCACTATAGACACAAATATATTTAGGAAAAAGACTAATATGGTTGACTTTTTTCAGCATTTGGATTTTATATTTTATATTATATCTTTTGACCCTCTTTATTTATTTATCCTCAAAAGAAATAGGACAGGATGGTTAACTGGAAGAATTATTTAAAGATAAACCATTAATGGAGAGAACTAAATGTAGTTACCTTGTTTTTTAGATAGCACCAAGACAAAGTCAAACAGAAACAACTAGAAGCCAAGGCCTTTGGGGGGATTTTAGTTTGTTAAATTTTGATTCATAGTCTCATTAACTTCTCATCAGCTTCTTGACCACTAGTCTGGGCAGGTAGCTCTGTGTGAGGATCTTCATTTTTTGGCATCAAAAATAGGGCTGTCCTAATGATGATTGGTCTCTGTGTCTCTGTATCTGCTGGTCCCCAAATGTAAAGCACTGTGCATATCTAAACAAATTCTCATTGCTTTCAGCCTGTGTGCAATTTATCAGCAAGAGATTTCATATCTCACAGCATTCAATAGTTCTACTTAATTAGGAATTGCTTGTGAATCAGGCAAGCTCATGGTCATAATGACTGGAGTGAACATGTTTGCCCTGAAAAGGAGAAAAATAAAAAGAATTTTATTTAGTCATTGAGTACCTGAGAAAAGGACATAGCAATTTAAGGAAGGGAGGCAATTCTCATTTCTAACTGACATTGCCCTACAGGATATGACAGCACAGTTGAGACACCACAAAGGGCCAAGGTCAGGAATATGTCAAAACTAGGCCTGCCTACCTTTGCAGGCTATTCTTGTCTCATAGTTTTCCCTTTTTCCCAGGCACAGATTTTCACTTTAGGGAGAAAAAAGATTAAGGCAGTGCCAATAGAGTGCTAAAACAGTTCTTCCTTGAGCAAAAATAAAAGACCAAATTACTCAGCACACATCTGGTATTAAGTTTACATGAATGCATTGCTTATTGTATACTGTCTAAGGGCATGGACTTTGAAGTCACTCAAATCTTGACTCTGTCACCTACTAAATGTGGTCTTGGAGCAAGTTACTTAACTTCGTTAAGTCTCTGTTTCTTGCTCTGTAAAAATGGAAATATAGTTATAGCTACCTCAAAGGCTGTTTGAAAATTAAATGAGCTTTTGTCTCCAAAACACCATACACAGAGTTTTGCAAATAACTAAGTGCTAATTGACTGCTGGCTGGTGTGGGAATTTTGTTGACTCAGATTCTGATTTCTGCTTGCTAGAACTTAAGTTAGGACATTCTAGTTGATTAAAAAGGTAAAATTTTATATATTTGTCTCCCTAGGACACAGTGAGGTTTCAATAAATATTTCCAGTTTTACTGCTGTTAAATTAATAAGACAACCAATGCTGCACTGGGCAAATGTAAAGTCCATCAATGATAGAAATTATTAGCACTTGTATTAATTTAGAATTTAAAAAGCTCTTTCAATTTACATTGCTTTAGAAAGTCCTTATAACGTAAATTGTTGTATTTAATTCATAATAATCTTGGCATTTGAGGATGTAGGGAAGTTTTTTTTTTCTGTTTCTATTTATATATTCTTTTCTTTTTTCAACAAATGCACATAAGTGCTTGTAAAGTGTCACACATGTTCAATTTGGTAAGCCATATCGATGAGCTCCCTGTCTGCACCGTCTTATCTTTGGTGATCCTCTAGATGTATGCCTTAAGATTCTAAAAAATGATTTACGCAATGTAGGTAATTCCAGTAATAAATGAAAAAAATTGAGATTCATATGGCTGGTAAGTGACTGAGACAGATCTTAAACTCCAAATTCCAAGCCATTTCCACTGGTTCCTGTTGCCTGACTCATTGAATACATAATTTGGAACAAATGCTAGAGATAGCCTATTGCAGCCATTCATTTTGAAGATTAAAGGTGAAGATGCTTAAAATGAATGTATGATATGCTTAAAATATCCTGTGTTTTAGGGATAGCTGTCAGTTTCAATGAGGAAAACTTTTGACAGCATGCTAAAACTTTGGATGAATATAGCTTATTCTATAGTAACATAATAGTTCTAATTTAATAAACCTTGTGTTATCAAAAATTGAGTATAAAAATGTTTGTTTTAAAGGACTTAGTTAAGGGGCAGGTAGAGAGTTTCAGACTGGCATATCAAAGGTTTTTTTTCCTAGCAAGAATTTAAGAAATAAGAATACTATTTTATAGCTATAAAACCTAAATGCTACTGAGCAAATTCAGCATGTGATAACATCTAGCATTCCTTCGAGAGTAAAGGAATTTCACTTTCCATCACCCCAGCACTATCTTTATGTGTTTAGACCTTGATCACCCACTGTTACAGGAGACCAAGCTCAATCCACTCAAGCAGAGCAGTTGTATTTTGTAGATTTGAGTTTTCTTCCTGCTGTGGTGTGATGCCAGTCTTTGTGGTGATTGAGTTTTTTATCAAAGCTGTTGGAATGCCTGTCCTGGGACAGACTCTAATCTGGGCACAAAAAAAAAAAAAAACCAGAATAGGCCATGCCCTTATTTGGAGGGAGTTTGTATTTTTAAGGGAAAAAAGTAACTTTCCTTCTACCTGAAAATTCAGTAATTTGAATTTATACCATAAAGAGGATTAACACAGATGGACAGGAGAAAAAACAAATTTGTAACATGCCTACATATGGGAGCATTGAAAAATATAATACTGGAAAAAAGTCCAAGTGTTTTGAGTTTATAGTGTCCTAAACTACAGAAAGGAATGGGAGGGGACGTGGCCACAGGTTGTGTGTGGAGGGGTGAGAGAAGGAAATCCATGGTGAACACAGATTGTCTTGTATAGGTAACCTCTCAGGTACCAGTCCTCAGAGAACAGATGATCTGTTGTGCAAGAGGCTCCCTGGGGTGAGCAGGCAGCAACTATCAGTCTCCTTTCCTGTGATAGGAATTCATCTTCTCTGGTTGATGGGGTCCCAAGGAGGGAGTTCTTGAAAATTGCATTCAACTGTTGAATGTTTTTTCTGGTTTTAGTCAGATAAAGGAAATTCAGATAAAGCCCCTCCCTGTGCTTATGAGGAGAAAAAGGGGTTAGGGACTGGAGGGCAGAAGGGCAGAGAGACCTTGGTTCTTCTTTAGTTCAAAGTGCCCCACATGTCAAAGCACCATACTTCAGGACACTATTTTCTGAACCTCAACAGGTTCTTTCCAGAGACAAATAACAGTTAAAGGTAGAAAGAAAGGGAGGAAGGAAGGCAAGCAAGGAGGGAGAGAAGCAGGGAGGAAGGGAGGGAGGAGGGACATTAGGTCAGGTAGTAATAAGTGCCATGAGGAATTATCAAGGTAGGGCATGGGAGAGAGGTATGGAGGTAGGGGCTGATTGTCATGCTGTTTTAGCTGGAGTTATCTAGGAGGGCCTCATCAAAGATGTGACTGAAGTTAGAAAGCAGCCATATAATTCCTTGGAGGAGAGGCCTCCCAAGCAGAGGCAGCAGCAAGTATAACGGTTTTGAGTGAGAAAGACCCCAGGCCTGTTGAAGGTGAGCATGAAGGCCTGGGGACTGGAGAGGAGAGTGCAAAGGGAGAAAGGGACAAAAGACCTGAGACAAAGTTACATACATGGGTATGAAGGACCTTGTAAGACTTTTCTCTGGGTGATGTGGAACAATATTGGAGGTCTTTGGCCAGAGAAGGAATGTGATTTGACTTAGGTTTGGGGAAGCTCCTGAGTGAGGGTAGACAGCCCAGGAGCACAGGTAGAGGCTGAGACTGCTTGGAGCTATAGCAGGTCTTTCAGCCAATACCTAGTGGTAGCTTGAGCTGAAAGATAATGGTGGAGTTGGCAAGAAATGATTGGATTCAATTAATCTTTTGAAGGTGAGACTGATAGGATTTGCTGGTGGACTGTGGGTGTTTGGTCTAAACCATTGGAAAAATAGAACTGCCATTTGTCAATACTATGATTTATAGCCTATGTGTTTATGTGAGATTAAGATAACTAAAGGAGGTTATTCCTTCAAATCAGAGGGTGTGTAGAAATGGCTTATGACATGTGTTGAGATATGAATGTGGGTGAGATTTTAAAGTCTGTCCTCCCTTCTTGTGCATTCTATGCCTCCTCCCCACACCTATGATGCTTCTTCTTAGCTGTTCTCCACACCTTATAAAATATGCACTTGTGAGGGAAGCACTTACTAGTTAAGTGTAATTTCAAGTCAGCATGATCTTTCCTAGTTGTAGTTACACTTAAACTTTAGTTTGAACTCTAATATCATAATAGATTGCATTTCTTACACTAACTTTAATCACTGAATGCTTGTGTACAAAACTTTGCTGAGAAGTTTTAGGAAGCTGGTTTTGGGATTAAAGGGAAAAAGAAAAAAATGATAATATCTGCTACCGTAGTGCTGAGGAGTGGCATAACATATTGTCTAGTTTGATGGGCTACCAATGGCTGCCACAGGGGAAAACCATTGTTCTATTGTTTTACTCTTTGAGGGATTTAGGTTTCAGCAAGTAGTTGGGGAAATTATTTTTTCTTTCCACTTTTTGGAGCCTCACTTTCCTCTGAGATCACATCAAGAAGAGCACAGGCCCAAAGACTGTAATATCTAAAGATCTTAACAAGTTGCATGACACTAAACTCAGGTGTTTTAGCAGAAAAATTGCTTGCCTTAATGAACAATGCCTATGCCTGGTCATAGTCCATTTTTCTCTAGCATTCATTACTGCCAAACATACTGTAATTAACATTCACTTATTGTGTATGCTGTTTCTCTCCACCTAAATATAAGCTATAGGGCAAGGAATTTGCTCTGATATGGAGAGCTATTTCCCAAGTGCCAGAACAGTGACTCGAATGAAATATATGTTAAATAAGTGTTGAATGAATAAATGATGATGATGATGATGATGATATTCTATCGAGACCCAGCATGGCCATCGTAGCTAGGGCGGCAACCTGGTAGCCTAGATCGTCGCGGGCTCCCTGAGAGCCGCTGCAGGTCAGACTTCTGTGGCCCCTGAACATCTTGGCATCCTCAGCCTGAGTAGAATGCGGTGTCCCCTGGGGGGCTCAGTCATGTGCAGACGCAAGTCGTTTTCTCTGCTCCCAACCTTGTGGGAAACCTGACGGGTTGGCATCTTACAGTCCTTCCAGACAGGCCCCTTTGCTTCCCAAAACCCAAAGCCGCGGGTCAGAACCATGATGCAGTGCAGTACTTGGAAAGGTCAGAGAAAGACGATGAAAGCTCTCATGTACCAGTTTCTTTGACTTCATTCTGGCCTTTGGCTGAGGAGAAAGACTGGTTATAAAATATATATATGGAAAAAGATGGGTGCAAGAAAAGGTTGCTTGAGGGAATTCATGTTCTGCAATAAAACCCAGAGTAAACTCTTAGGATGACAACATCTTTCTGGAGGAGGCAGAACTGGTCCATCGATGACTCCTATCAGAAATACCACAATCACACCAACCACAGAGTGTAGAGCAAGGTCTTGGGCGCCCATCACACCTTGTCCTCTTTGTCCTCCTGATGCCCTTGCAAATGAGTGAGATAGGACTTGAAGTGAATTGTACTGACTGATGTAACACACAACACCAACATTAAACTTAAGGAAGTCCTACAGCTGAGTGTGAAAAAAACCATAATAATAATAATATTGTATCCTTTAATTAAGGCAAATGATTATTTAGGCAGTAGTAATTTTTTAAAAGAAATCTCCTGATGTGGTAAATATCACCATAGTTATATGGTTTAATGAACTTCATTCATAATTAAGAGAATAGTAAAATAGACATTTCTCAAAAGAAGACACACAGATGACCAACCAATATATGAAAAAATTCTCAGCATCATTAATCATCAAGGAAATGAAAACTGAAACCACAATGAAATATTATACCACACCTGTTAAATAGACTATTACCAAAAAATAGATGAGTGTTAGTGAGATGTGGAGAAAAGGCAAGTCTTATGAACTGTTGATGGGGATGTAAACTTGTATTAGCAGTATATAAAATAATATGGAGGTTCCTTAAAAATTAGAAATAGATTTACCATATTATACCCAGCAATCCTACCACTGCAATATAGACAAAGGAAGTGAAATTACTATATCACAGAGATATCTACATTTTCATGTTCATTGTAACATTATTCAGAGTAGCCAAGATATGGAATCAACCTGAATGTCAATATTGACAGACGAACAGACAAAGAAAATGTGACATATATACACACAGAGAGAATATTATTTACTCTCAAACCATAAGGAATCCTGATATTTAAGTGAATACAGATGATCCTTAAGGACAGTATGTTATGTGAAATGAGCCAGGCATAGAAAAACATACTGCATGATCTCACTAATACTTGGACTCTTAAAAAGTTGAACTATTATATAATATAATGACTTTAGTTACTAATAATGTATAATTCTGAAAGTTGCTATAGAAATAGATTTTAAGTGTCTTACCACAAAAAGTAAAGCATATGAGACTATGCCTATGCTCAATGTAGTCTTTCAACAGTGTACACATATTTCAAGACATGTTGTACATGATCAATATATACAACTATAATTTAAAAATATTTCTTTTGGTACTGGGGATTGAGTTCATGGGACTCTTAACCACTGAGCCATCTCCCCAGCTCTATTTTGTAATTTATTTAGAGACAGGGTCTCACTGATTTGTTTAGCACCTTGCCATTGCTGAGGCTGGCTTTGGACTCACTGTACTCCTTCCTCAGCCTCCCGAGCTGCTGGTATTATAGGCATGTGCCACTGTAGCTGGCTTAAAATAAAATTTTTGAAAGAAAGGAAAAGTAAAATTTATGGGAGGGGGGCAGGGAGTAGAATGGTTTTTGCCAGGGGCTGAGAATGGGTTAGGAAATAAAGAATGGATGATGAAAGGGGCAAAGTTCAACTTTTTAAGAGTCCAAGTATTTAGAGAGTCCCTAAGCAATGTAGTGAGACTCTATAGAAGCAGAGTATCAGGGTTTTAGGATGGGTATGAGGGCAGCATCTATGGAGGTATTAGTCAAGGATACAAAATTTTAAGTGGGAAGAATAAATTAAATCTATTGTACAATATAATGACTTTAGTTACTAATAATGTATAATTCTGAAAATTGCTATAGAAATAGATTTTAAGTTTTACATAGGAGGAATAAATTCTGGCAATCTTTTGTTTAGCATGGTGATTACGGTTAATATTAATATGTTATATACTTGGAAGCTTTTAAAACAATAGGTCTGAAATGTTCTCACTACACACATGAAAATAACTGTGTGATGGGATGAATATATGATTGTGGTAATCATTTCACAATGTATACATTTATCAAAACAAACAAAATAATAACAGCAACAACAATTATCATAATACCTCTTCTTGGGCACTTATGTGTGTCTGATCTTAGGCTTTGTGCTAAATGCCTGACGTTCATTATCTCATTTGTGAAGTATAGATATTCAGGTTCAGGGTCATTTGCTCAAGAATACAATGCTAATAAACAAGGGTTTCACAGATTGAAAAACAAAACAAAACACACTAAAATGTTCCAAATAGGAACCTTGGCCTTTTTTCTGCTAAACCAGGTCATGGTTTTATAGAGCCACGCACAACCATTGGAAATAGCAGAAAGAACAAACTTATGGGAAAGTGGGAAGATTGCCTGCCTTTTTTTGCTGTTGATAAAAAACCCAATATTTTTTGTTTATTCTGCTATTCTCCAGTAAAGAAAACCAGATCTTTCCTGCATAGATAACCTTTTCCAAATATGTTGACAAAGTGATTGCAAAGGATTTTCTAAGTAATTAGAAGTGTTATTATCTGAACCCTCACACTAAATCCATGCTTTGAAGGAAAAATAGCAGGCCAGGCATGGTGGTGCACACCTCTAGTCCCAGCAGCTTGGGAGGCTGAGGCAGGAAGATCTCAAGTTCAAAGCCAGCCTCAGCAATTTATAGAGTCCCTAGGCAATTTAGTGAGACTCTATCTTTAAAAAAATATATTAAAAAGGGCTGGGGATGTGGCTCAGTTGTTAAGTGCTCCTGGATTCAATCCCTGATACAAAAGAAAAAAGAAAAAAAAACTGGTTGGAGTGGTAAGAACTAAGGCTAATAGGGAGCTAATCCCAGACTGTGTGGCATTGGACTACAAACCACTTTTATAATTATCTCAATAAAAACATTTTAATGTATTTTTAAACTTGCTTGCTTTTATTTACTTAAATTCATTTATTAAAATAGAATTTGTGCCTGTAATACCAGTGGCTCAGGAGGATAAGTCAGGAGGATCATGAGTTCAAAGCCAGCCTCAGCACTTAGGGAGGCCTTAAGCAACTCAGTGAGGCCCTAAGCAACTCAGTGAGACCCTAAGCAACTCAGTGAGACCCTGTTTCTAACTAAAATACAAAATAGGATTGGGGATGTGGTTGAGTGCCCCTGAGTTCAAGCCCTATTACCTTCCCCTGCCAAAAAAGAACAGAATTTGTGAACCCCCACTGTGAATGCAAGACCAACATCATTTGCTTTAAATAGAAAGTTATAATATATATAGTGAAAATAAAGAAGTTACTTCATGTTTTAAAGAATAAAAATAAGTAATAAAGTATAAAGCTAATTGATTTTACAGAAATACATGCTGGAAAATAGGATTCCTGTGAGCAGAGTAGAACTTTTTATAATCAGTTACCAATAAAGGGATATTTAGCTCCTTAACACTTTGTTTAAAGAAAAAGATGAAATGATGACTTTTTTCCCAGTTTTAATATTAATCAGTTCCAAATATCTCAACATTTATGCAAATATATTTATCTATACAAATATGTGGTACATATGTAATATATACAAATATAAATATTTGATACCTATAGGAAAAATACAGTAATTTTTAAAAGCTGGATTGTAATTTAGCTACTTAACAGTGGTCCCTGATTGTTCAATCACGGGGATCTGGATAAGACACCATAAGCTAAGTCACATTTCTATTTGGCTTGGATCAGAATGTTTTTTGGGGCTATCTCTGCAGGGAAAGGAAGTTTAAAAATTTTGTGTAATCAAAACTGCTTCTCAGATACTCCGGGAGCTCCAGCCGCGCGGATCGCGCGCCCCCGCCGCTCTGCCCCCAAACTTCGGCTGCAGCTCCATTTCAAGCCATCGAATTTATTCCTTAAAATCAGAAACTGAACAGCGACGCGGGAGGGAGTCCGCCAAGGAGTAAAACCACAGCCAGTCGAGAAGAGCTCCTGAGAGCCGCCTTTCCGAAGCAAGAACTCCGTGTCGGGAGTGCAGAAACCAACAAGTGAGAAGGCGCTGCGTTCCCGGGGCACAGCGCGGGCGGCCGGAGCAGGCGCAGGAGGAGAGAGCTAGCGCCTCCGAGCCCCAAGCCTCAGCCCCGGAGCCCAAGCCGCGGTCGCTGCGGCTGCTCGGCTCCCTCTGCACGGGCTGTGCCTGGAGCTGGACAAGAGGCTTCATTTCGCCCTCGTTGCAAGCTGCGGCTGGGAGCAGCCGGTCCCAGGGGAATATGCAGCGTGCGTGGATCTTGCTCACCTTAGGCTTGGTGGCCTGCGTGTCGGCGGAGTCGAGAGCAGAGCTGACATCTGATAAAGACATGTACCTTGACAACAGCTCCATTGAAGAAGCTTCGAGTGTGTATCCTATTGATGATGACGACTATGCTTCTGCATCCGGCTCGGGAGGCGATGAGGACATAGAGAGTCCAGAGTTGACGACATCTCGACCTCTTCCGAAGATTCCCTTCACGAGCACTGCTCCCAAAGTGGAAACCACGACGCTGAAGACACAGAAAAAGATGCCCGCACAGACCAAGTCACCTGAAGAAATTAATAAGGAAGAAGTTCAAAACTCTGACTCAAAAAGGAAAATGGACTGTACTGACGAGAATACAAATGTGTACACTGAGAAGCACTCAGACAATCTGTTTAAACGGACAGAAGTCCTAGCAGCTGTCATTGCTGGTGGAGTTATTGGCTTTCTCTTTGCGATTTTCCTTATCCTGCTGTTGGTGTACCGCATGAGAAAGAAGGACGAAGGAAGCTATGATCTTGGGGAACGCAAACCATCCAGTGCTGCTTATCAGAAGGCACCTACTAAGGAGTTTTACGCATAAAACTCACACTTTAGTGTCTCTATTTATGAGATCACTGAACTTTTCAAAATAAAACTTTTGCATAGAATAATGAAGATCTTTGTTTTTTGTTTGTTTTTTTCGTTTTCATTGAAGAGCCATTCTGGCACTTTAATGACAAAATCCCATTGTATTTAAAACTTTTCATGTATTTCTTTAGAACAACGTAAAATTAAAATTTAACATCTGCAGTGTTCTGTGAATAGCAGTGGCAAAATATTATGTTATGGAAACCCTGGATGTTCATAGAATTGGTTTAAACTTTTATGCGCAAATGCAAAATGATTGTTTTTAACCTATGGTTCTAAGATAAAAGCTGTGTCATTTGTGTCAGCATGTCTCAGATGGACCTTACCAAGTTGGTCTTACTTTTGTTAATTTATCTGTTGTACCCTCTTCTCTGCCCTCTCCTCTCGTCCCCTTAAAAACCAAACCAAACCCTATGCCTTTTGTAGCTGTCATGGTGCAATTTGTCTTTGGATGATTCAGATAATAGTAACTTAGTGTACATGTGATTTTTCAAATAATGTAAACTTTAACCTCTACTTTGTATAAATCTTTAAATGTCAGACTATCCATTTTACACTTGCTTTATTTTTCATTACCTGTAGGTTCAGGCAGATTTGCAACAGCAAGTTAATGTGTAAAATTGGATTATTACTACAAAACTGTTTAGTCCTATCTATCTAATCAGATCTTCTTCTGGGAGGATTTGATGTGAGTTACTGACAAGCCTCAGCAAACCCAAAGATGCTTAACAGTATTTTGAGAAGTTGCTGCAAATTTCTTTGGCCACTGTATTTGTTAATTTCTTGCAATTTGAAGGTACGAGGAGGGGTTTAAAGGAAAAAAAAAATCAGTTTTTGTTCTTAAAAATGCATTTAAGTTGTAAACATCTTTTTAAGCCTTGAAGTGCCTATGATTCTATGTAACTCATCTCAGACTGGTGTTAATGAGCATATATAACAGTTTAAAAAAGTTGGTATTTTATAAGCACAGACAATTCTAATGGTAACTTTTGTAGTCTTATGAATAGACATAAATTGTAATTTGGGAACATAAAAACTACTGAATAAATCATGTGGCCTAATAAAAAAAAACCTGCTTCTCTTTTCTGCCAGTTCACTGTTCTCAAGCCCTTCAGTTCAGGCATGAGCTTTGCCATTATAGAAAACCATGGCACCCGTAAAGTCTAAGTCCCATTAAACCCTAGCAAGAGCATCTATTTGCCACATCACTATGTATAATGTGACTCCACCAGAAAAAAGTCTGCTGCCTCAACACTTGAGAGAGTAAAGTGGCCCAGAGCACAGACTTCCTTTAAAGGTGACCCAGACAGATGTCCATTCATATTGCTTTAAGGCATTTTCCATACTGCCAGTGGGAAACACTGTCTTGAAGTCATTTTGTATCTATCTACTCTCTTTGTGGCCCTAGCTCAACATTGCTCTAAGCAACTATAATAAAGCATGGTTCAATCATGCCCAACTGTGTCCCAGGACTCCTATCATTCTGCTACTAGAAAGTTCATATGCTCAAAATTGTTCCTTCTGAGAACGACCTTGGCAGTCTTCCTATGTGAAGGTACAATTTAGAAATAATCTTTGTTTGTTAGATTGTGGCAGGATCTTTGCGCTTCTGTCACCCAATCAATTAGACATTTGCAAGGTGGAGGCAGTATTATAATCACAGGCAGATGGTGAAATGTTACTCCATCCTTCTCTGCCCACTTTAACTTTTTGCACAACATAATTTCAGGGGTTTCTTTACAAATTGCAGTTTATTTGAAAAAGGTTTAAAGCCCTGAAGGTTTGGTGAGAAGTTCTTGATTATGAGTGAATCTACTTTGTCTGTAAGCAGCAAAAAGGACACTCTGATTAATACTGACATTACCCTGCAAGCCAGGTAGAGAACAGATGAGGTCCTTGTCACCTCAGTGCTGTTCTACACTAAGAGAAACTTGGAGGGTCATTCTCATGCAGCCTTTGGAAGAAGCATAAGTGGGTACCTAGGCAAGGCTAGGCATGGGGTGAAGTTCTTGTGGTTGGCTCCCCTGAGGGAGGTGAAAATTCCATTATTCAGAACCCCAGAGAGCTGCCTCCAAAGAGAGGAAGGTATCCAGGTTAGGTTGTACTTCTCATAAGTTACACCCTGAAGAGAAGGGACAGGTGGCATGAGAATGGTGAATGTGATGACAAGAAGGAAGCAGGATGTCACTGAGGGCATCTGAGGTGGAGATGGGGTCAACTGAGAAGTGGGAAGAGATAATGAGGTTTTGTTTTTATTTTGAAGGTTGGAGGAATGGGCAGATGAAGAAGGATTTTATTGTAGACTGTTCTGCTGTGTAATGCACTAGCAAATCCCTACAGGGCCATTCTGTGTGTGTTTATTTTCAGGCAGATGCAAGCTTCAAGGTAGTCCTGCATTATTTGGGTTACCAGTATGTAAAAGCAAGTCTTGTTTGCCTAAGTACCAGAGGGAATGAAGGATTAAAAAAATAGTCCCTGTCCTATGTGTATGTGAGACAGATTTAAAATTGTTGCACTGTAATGAACAATCAAGCACTTTATTGTGTTTTTGGTACCCCCAGAGGGATTCCCTGGGGGCTTGTAAGAGGAATTTGAATGCATTCTAGTATGAAAAGGTTTTGTGGACAGATTCACACACTACTTTTGTCTGCTTTCTGACATAGTTTAGGTATTATAAATGGCATGCCTCATATTAGGTGAATCCTCTGGCTGAACTAGTAGTTAGAATTTTTGGTTGAATTCTGCAGTTTTTCTGATAGTGATATCATAGGAAGTTGAACATACACTATTAGAAGTGTATTCCAAGTACAATTATTGCTAATGTTAAAGAGCCAAACTTTAAACCTAGCTGTTGATCTAACACGTAACAAGAATAGTAGCCATATACTTATTATATGTACCTAATAATAAGGGTAGATAGTGGATATACATTGGGTAAATAAGTTCTCTTGGTTGTGGATAGTGAGCATCCATAATGATTTGATTAAGGATGAATGCCAGGCCTGCAAACACTTTTTATGTAAGTGGAATTATGTCACATATAAATGAGACTCTTGAGGTTCAAAACTCTTACTCATGAGTTCACATGTGGCTAAGGCCGGTGATTCTTATCCCCAGATCTTCTGCTATAATCAAATCTCCTTTTCTGGCTCTAAATATATCTCCTCTTCCAGATCTGTTATAGGTTCTACACTGTATCACATTACTTATCCTATCCCTCTCTCTCAGCCTCAACTTTGGTTTTACTGGTGTTTTGACTGGGGTTTCTGTTACTGGGGCTTCTTCTCTACATTGTGGGATGTTTACCTACACTACTACATACAGGATTCCAGCAGCACCACCTATCCTGCAGGCTGGCCACAGTTATCTGCATACATTGCCCTATTTCTCTCCTCTGGGCAGCAAAATCACTGTCTGAGAGAGAGGACTACTCACTTTCCTTCTTTGTGTACATATAAATATTAATATTTATCATTGAGTGCTTACATTTGCCACACAAAGTGTCAAGCTTCTTCCATGCATCATATCAGTAAAGTCCTGAAACTATCTCATCATCCTATTAATTTCATCATATAAATGAAGTGAGGCCTGAATATTTTGGCAGGTTAAAAATTTACTTAGTGTCACATGCTAAGTGTGAAACTGGGATTTGTTTCAACAATGAGTGATCCCAGGGCTCTGGGTTTTGTCAAAAATGTTTTCACCAAGCTCCATAGTTATTTGGGGCTCCAAATTAATTAACCTCTGTGCATTTTATTATTTGGGATTTGTTCAGCTAGTAAGCTGGAAGAAAATTTTAATGCAATTATAGGTCATATATTTCATTATTATTTATCATTATTATGCTTGCACCATTGCTTTTTATTGTTTAATTCTTTTCTGTGAAGCATTATCAACAAAAATATTATCAAAACAAAATCTTGCTTTTGATCCTAATTTCTGAGCATAAATATCATCTTATTGAACATAAAAAGTAGATTTGTTTATAAGAGAGCAACTATTTCTGTAAGTCATCTTCAGATAACTTTTTCAGTGGATGCTTTATGTGATTTTCAATAGCACAAATCACTGGTAAATAACTTGACCATAAAAGCAATGAATTTTCCAGAGTTTATAATAGGAAAGTTTTCAACAAAATAATTTCTTTTCAGCAAGCCACATATTTTTGAAAAATGGGACATATATACTTTAGAACACTGAGGTCTTCTTATTTTTCTCAAAATGAATTTCAACAACAACTTTCAAAATTCTTAGCACATATTAAAATAATAATTACTGAAGAGAGAGGCTGATAAAGAAAGAATAGAGTGCAGCCTTGTTTGATCTTGACATAGTAGGTTCTTGGAATGTAATAGTATAATAATGTTTGGTAAATAAAGGTGTTATTGGAGGTTGAGTGTTGGCCATGGAGTGATCCTTGGTTCTTGGGCATAATTTCCAAGATTAGTGCAATTTCCTAGGTGCAGAAACAGAAGTACAGCAAAGCAGGAATGGTAATTAGAGCAGATTTTTGCAAATCCAGAGAAAGGCAGGAGAAAATGAGATGCATCCCAGAGAGAGCGATGGGAACCAAAATGCACTGAAATGATTAGGCTTTGGGCTTTTGTTAGGGTGTGGGGTGGGAGTAGTGGAGAAAACCTTGGAGTAGCAGGCCATGCATGCATCTTTGTTCCTAGTACTTGTGCATCTGCTGTCTCAATAGGGAGAATTCATACGCCTTCACTAGGAAAATTGAGAGTATGCGCCTATGTGCTTGAGTTGTTTTGCCCTTTCTGGTCTAGCCTCCCTGGCAAAGTCATGTTATATCCACTGACCCTCAAGGTCTCTACTTGCCTGACCTAGAGAACATGATGCTTTTCCTCATATCTATATAGGAGTGTAATGGACCCCTTTGATGAAATAGGGGTGGAGGGAGACTGTTGGTGCCATTTGGTGGTTCTGAATGGTCTGCCCACTTTACTATGATGATTTTCTTTTATGGTCCTATCCCATAAGTCCTTATAATGTTCCATGACAGAGGTTGAGTCCTCTGGATCCAGAGGGCTAGTCAGGGGCCATTTGTAGACATCCCTCTCTTTTCTCTCCCCTTTTTTATTCTTGCTCATCTCTAGCTAACTACCTGTGCTAACATACATCAGCCCTGTAGCCTCCTTCTTTGAGCAACAATGAATCCAAAAGGAATTTTCCCTTGGGGAATAGCCTCCCCTACTGTGAGTAGTATTATCTGAACTGTTTGTTAGTCAAACAGCTTATCCTCCCTTTGCCAAACAGTGGTCATGTGACCAAAGAAGTTCTTTTGTCTCTTTCTCTGTATCTTTTTTTTTTTTTTTTTGGTTTCCACTGCGTTTATTACTAATATAAAAAAATGTTAAAAAAAAAAAACATTCATTCTCAGTTCTCCAACGCTCTCATCCCTCCCTCTTGCCCACACAACTCCTGACCCATTTCCTCAGGGCCAGCTCAAAACTGAACCTGTTCACTGCCGTTTTCACAGAAAACAACCAGTGCCAGGGATGTGAGGGAAGAGTGTCAGAAGAGAGCAACAGTACTGTCCAGGTTCCACCCACAGATAGGCCAGGTGGAGATTCACAGAATTCAAATGAAAGGGCTGGTGGCTTCACAATGACAGTCTAACTAAAACAGGCTGAAAAGGAGCTGGGTAGGGAGGTCCATCTGAGGCTTTACAAGACATCATTGGCCTGTGTCAGACCAAGAATAATCAACACCAGGAGAAGTACAGGGAGGACCAGGGAGGCAGTCTTGTGGAGTTTCACGATTCTCCCAAGTTGGGATGTGGGGAAAGTCTAGAGGGTACCAAGAGCCTCACTCATTTTGGCAGAAAAACTTATTCTAGTGTTGGGAAATCACAAAACTGCCACGGATACTGAGAGAGGCTACGAGGGGATGCACAGTTTCACAAAGCACAGTGATCACAGACCATAGTGGTGGGGATCATGCTACTGACAGAGAAACTACGAAATCCAAAAGCAGGGGCAGTTGCCTTTCAGGGAGCAACTCTGTACCAGTCACCCAAACTTGACCCCAGGTCAGAAAACCTGGCGAGTTTCCCAAGCAGCTGAAAACACTGGGATGTCACATAAAAAGGACTTAAAATAAGCAGCTAAAGTGGGTAGGAAACCGCTCCAGGGCTCTCAGGAATTGAGGGCAGTAGTGGGGACAGGTGGACAGATGCACGAGAAACAGCGCCAAAGAGGTTTCCTGTTCAGCAATCATTTGGCGAAAGGGAAGAAGATCCAGGAGGCAGTTGAAGGGAGCAAGAAGGGGTCCCGAACGCCTGTCTCTGGAGGCTGGATCAGAATACAGAGCGCGCTGCACACCAGTGATGAAACACAACTCTGGACCCCAAACCAGGGAGGTGGTGGATGGGGGTGGACGTGTCATTGACCGAGGGTGTTGGGTGGAAGAGCCTCACAGTAGCCATCACAGGGCCACAGGGAAATACATGGCCGCTGGGTCACAGAGGGCTCCTTCCAGCCTGGATGGGAAGGCACAGTCTCACAGAGGAGGTCCATTGACGCCTGGGTGGTAGAAGGCACAGAGGTCTTCATATCTACAGTGGCCCTTTTTGGAAAAGTGTCGACAGACGGGGCGGTCAGATTTGTCTGGGGCCGAGGCCTCCCCGGATTGGGCCTCTGCCCCGGGGAGGAGGTGGGAGACTCAGCAGTGGTGGAATCATCAGTCCCCTTGATCCTGGAGGACCTCTGTGAAGAGCTGACTTGGGGTCACCAGGCTTTCCATTGGCCATGGGAGGAGGGCCCAGAAGGCTGGGTGGTCCTATGGGACTCTCATCCTCCTCATCTCCAGTCTCTTCCCGCTCAGGCAGTGGTGGCTGCTGTGGCGGCGGCTGCTGTTGCTGATTCTGCTTCTTTCGTTTCGGCATCGTGGCTGCGGCAATGTCTTTCTCTGTATCTTTTTCCAAGGAATCTGAATCGCCCAAGAATGGAAAAGGCTTGGAGCTGATTCTTCCTGGTGTTGGTGACTTAGAGAGCAAACTGTCCATTAATTCCTGGGTTATTGGCTTCTATTGCTTATAAGCTTGATTTAGTTTTATTTTGATTTCTAGGTGCTATTCTGTACACTTGCAGTAAATTTATTTTCTATTTAGATAAAGTTAGTTGGAATGTTTTTGTTATTTGTCATCTAAACCTTAGCTGATCATTGATTATTGATGATGTTGATGAGGAGAAGGAGGAGAATGATAGCAGCTAACATTTGCTGATTACAGATATTGATGTGTGCTCCCTTTTTACAGATGAACAAGGTGAGACTTTAAGATACTTTACATTTTTGCCTAAAGTTATTTAAGTGGCAAAACCAGAATTTGAACTGAAGTGTGATTGGAGAAACCAAACTCCTAACTACTACACTGAAACATCGGGAGGGTATGCCAAATCCTTACATTTGGATTAGGACTTTTTTGACTTTTTTGACTTTTTTTTTTGACAACCCCAGCCCCAGAATAAATAAATGAATTTGCATGTCATCCTTGCACATGGGCCATAATAATCTTCTCTGTGTCATTCCAATTTTAGTATATGTGCTGCTGAAGCAAGCAGCCAGAATATATTTTTAATGGAGAAAAGTAGAGTATAGAACATTTTAACCAGATATTGTAGCACATGCCAGTAATCCCAGTGATTCGAGAGGCTGAGGCAAGAGGATCACAAGTTTAAAGCCAGCCTCAGCAACTTAGCAAGGCCCTAAGAAACTAGTGAGACCCTGTCTTTAAATAAAATATAAAAAGTGAAATGGATGTGGTCAATGGTAAAAACACTCCTGGGTTAAATCCCTGGTACTAAAAAACAAAACAAAGCAAAACAAAAGCCCAAAGAACATGATGTATAATATACTTCCTTAATATTCCATAGGAGGAAAGATAAATATATATTAATATTACTTCCATATTCATAAAGAAATTAAAATATAGCCAAAGAATTTGTGGTTCTGGTGGGAAGGGTGGATGAAACTGAATCCAAGGGTAAGATGGGTGGGGAGATTTTACTCTATTTCACATTTTTTTAAATGGCAAATTTTAGCAAATGTTTTAAATGTTCAAAAATATTTTAAATGGACGTTTATCTGCTTCTTTCCACTAATGCCCTTCGATCTCAGACAGCTTCTAATAGACAAATGGATATATTGAGCCAGAATCTACCAGATTTTTTTTTACATAAAGACCATTATCCCATCCTGGAGACAGAGCTACTGCACCTATGCCTATTTATAATCTTTCAATTTTGGTTGCTATTTTCATATTCTTATGCTTTTCCAACAGGACAACATGGTAGCTAATCAGAGGTGGAGTGGTTGCACCACTGGCTTTTAGTGAAACTAACAACACATGCCGTATGCCCTTCAGGTCATCTTCAGGAAAACTCATGACACTTAATTGGACTGTGAATCACATTACTGAATTTTTTTTGGTGTCAGGGATTGAACCCAGAGACACTTAACCACTGAGCCAGATCCTAGCCCTTTTAAAATTTGTATTTAGAGACAGGATCTCGCTAAGTTGCTTAGGGCCTCACTAAGTTGCTGAGGCTCAATTTGAACTTGTGATGCTCCTACCTCAGCCTCCCAAGTCACTGGAATTACAGGCGTGTGCCTCCATACCCAGCTAAGAATGTCAATTTTAACCATAACTTAAAGATCTTCCTGCAATGAAAACTCCAGATCCAAATTATTACACACACACACACACACACACACACACACACACACACACACACAAATTCTATCAAACATTTAAGGAAAAGAAACCAATCTGAAACTCACAAAATAGAAGAGGAGTGAACACTTCACAACTCTTTTTATCAGGCCAGGATTACTCTGATACCAAAACCTAGCAAAGACATTTTGGAAAAAGAAAATTCAGGCCAATATCCCTCATGCCTACAAATGTCTAAATCTTCAACAAAATATAGATGGTCTCTGACTTAAGGATAATTTGACTTAATATTTTTTTTTATTTTGTGATGGTACAAAAAAGGTTATGCATTCAGTAGAAACCATACTTAGTATTCTGGATTTTGATCTTTTCCTGGGCTGGCAATATGCAGAATAGTGCAATAGTCTTCTGTAATGTTGGGCAGCAGTAAGGAACCTCAGCTCCCAATCGGCCATATGATTGTGAGGGTGCTTTGGGACATTCTGCAGTGTACCATGTTGCTTATCTGGGATGGTCAGTAGGTTAGAAACAGTAGATGCATTTTCAACTTACAATTGATTTATCAAGACATGACACCATCTGTATTAGTAAGTTGAAACTAGAAATACATTTAAAAAGTCTATGCCAGGCATGATGACTCACACCTGTAATCCTAGAGACTCTGAAAGCTGAGGCAGGAGAATCTCAAATTCAAGACCAGCCTCAGCAACTTAATGAGGCCCTAAGCAACTTCACAAGATCCTGTCTCAAAATAAAAAAAATAAATAAGAACTAGGGATGTAGTTCAGTTGAGTGCCCCTGTGTTCAATCCCTAGTACCAAAAAAGGGAGAGGGGAATTCAATATTCAATTGTTAATCCATTCAATTAATGTAGTTTACCACATTAACACAAATATAAATCCAATGATCATCACAACAAATATACAAAAATTATTTGGTATAAAAAACACTCAGAAAATTATTAATAGATAGAAAATTATTTATTTTGTAAAGGCTGTCTATGAAAAACAAAGAGCTGTATTAATATATTGAAATTCTTTTTTTTTAAATAAAGGGTATCTATGAAAAATGCAGCATGTATTAATATATTAACACTTTGTCTCTAAGAGCAGGAAGAAGGCAATGGCTCTCTTGCTGATTCTGTTAAAGCTAGTACAGAATGTCTTGGTACAATTAACCTACAAAAAGATATAAGCATAAAAGTTGAAAAGGATGAAGTAAAAGTCTTAGTTTACAGATGAGTTCAGCATCTACACTGAAAATCAAAAGCAATCCATTTTTTAGAAAACTAATTACTAAGTGAAGTTAGTAAGATTATAGCGTACAGGTCAATATACAAAAAATAATTATATTTCTATATACTAGCAACAATCAGAAAATTATACTTTGAAATGCTATTTATAATAGCAACAGAATATAAACAATTAGAAATTAATTTAGAAAAAAAAGTAAAATCTTTACACTGAAAACAGAACAAAACTGCTAAAGAAATTAAAGAAAATACAAATAAATGGAGACAGAACTTCATAGATTGAAAGAAACAGTGATATTAAAATGTCAACTTTTCAAATGGAGCTATAGATCCAATGTAAACTCAATTTAATCTCATTAATATTTTTTATACAAATTGAGAAAGTAATTCTAAAATTTACATGGAATTTCTATGGTCTTAGAATAATCAAAACAACAGTAACAAAAAGAAAACTAAATTGAAAAATGCATATCACCTGATTTCAAGATTTACTATAAACCTGCAGTAATTAAGACAAAAGTGGCAAAATAATTCAAAAGAGAAAGAAGAATTCCTGCAACAAATTGTTCTGGACTAAATGTATACTGTATAAAAAGTTAAATAAAAATCAACCCCTGGGGCGTGGGATATATCTCAGTTGTTAGAGTGCTTGCCTTGCATGCACAAGGCCCTGGGTTCAACCCCCAGCACTACAAAAAACAAACAAACAAACAAAAAACAAAACAAAACCTTAGACATGACCAGAAAATCATGACTCACACTATAAAAATTAACAAACTAAATTTTAAAATATCAACACTTCAAATGACCTTGGAGAGGAATTAAAAAGGCAGATGACTGGATAAAAATATCTGATTAAGGTATTGAATCAAAAATTTATAAAATGTCACTGAAATGCACACTTAAAATGATTAAATCATACACTTTATGTTATATATGTTTCTCGCAATAGAAAGGTAAAATATATAAAGCACTTTAAAAATATCAATTTAAAAAGACAAATGGGCAAAAAAAATTGAACAGACATCTCACAAAGAAGATATACAAAAGGCCAATAAGTACATGAAAAAAAGATGTTCAATTGCCAGGTGTGATGGTGCATGCCTGTAATTCCAACAGCTTGGGAGGCTGACGCAGGAGGATTACAAGTTCAAAGCCAGCCTCAGCAACTTAGTGAGGCCCTAAGCAACCTTGGGAGCCTCTGTCTCTAAATAAAAAATTACAAAATAGGGCTAGGAATGTGGCCACTGGATGGAGTGCCCCTGAGTTCAATCTCTGGTATCTCTACACCCCCTCCCCCCAAAAAAGTAAAATGGGCTGGAAATGTGCCTCAGTGGTTAAGCATCCCTGAGTTCTATCCCTGGTATTAAAAAAAAAAAAAAAAAAAAAAAAAAAACGAAAAGAAAGTTTAACTAAAATAATCAATGAGGAAATACACATTAAAACCATAATGCATTATCCTTGTAAAGTGACTAAAATTAAAAAGACCAACAATACCAATATCATGGAACACCTCTCATGATCTGCCAATGGGAATGCAAAATAGGCTATTTAGAAAACATTTTAAGAGTTTCTTTAAAAATCAAACACAGATTGATGGTGTAGCTCATTGGTAAAGCATGTGCTTAGCATGCATAAAGCCTTGGGTCCAATCCCTACCACCCAGAAATAAAGAAAGAAAAAAAGAAAGTTAAACATACAACTAACTCAAGTTTCACAACATTAATGCTATGGACACTTTAGGCCTGATAGTCTTTGCTGTGAGGAGTGTTCCAGGCACTGTAGGATATTCAACAGTATTCTTGGCCTCTACCTACTAGATGCCAGTAGCACCCCCACAGTCATGACTAGGAGGAATATCCTCTAACATTGTTAAATGTCCCTGTTACTTTGGAATTTTAGAAAACAGATGCATTGAACTACATATTTGTGTCCCAGCAAAATTATATGTTGAAATCCTAACCTCCAATATAATGGTGTGAGAAGGTGAGGCATTTAAGTCATTAAGGTGGTATATCCTCAGGAATGGAATTAGTGCTCTTATGAGAGGGAACCCAGAGAGCTCTCGTCCTCTTTCCAGCATGTTAGGATACACGAAAACGTTAGCAATCAACAACCCAGAAAAACGACCTCAACGTGCTCTTGCTCTGTTGGCACCTTGTTCTTGGCCTTCCACTCTCCAGAATTATGAGAAAGAAATGCTGTCTAAGTCACTTAGTCTAAGGAACATTATTACAGCAACCTGAACTAAGACAGAGATTTTTGCACAAATATTCCTGTGAATTCTAGTCTGGGGCTGGGGATCTAGCTCAGTTGGTACAGTGCTTGCCTTGCAAGCACAAGGCCCTGGGTTCAATCCCCAGCAACACACACACACACACACACACACACACACACACACACACACACAGAGAGACACCAGAAAAAAAGTTTGAATTGTAGTCTGAATAACTCAAAAAAGCTGGAAACAGCCCAAATCTCCCTCAAAAGCTAAGTGAATGAACAGATTTTAGTAACTCCATACATTGAAATAATGAGTATATTTTTTTCACTTTTCTCACTTGTCACCCCCACCTAATCCCATGCATAAATTAAAATTCCATGAGAAAAAACATGGCCAGTTTTAATATTGCACACACGCACAGTGTGTGTGCAATATTACAGTGGTGCCTGGAACATTGCAAATACTTATTAATTACTGAATGAGTGGATCAGCTGTAGCCAATGGTATGACTTTAGTTAATGCTTCTTTCTCCTTCTGCACTTTGTCCCCTCTCCTTCCTTTGCCTAGAGGCTTCATGGTTCTCAAAGTCTGTGGACCCCTGGCAGTCTATAAGGTCAAAAGAATTTTCAGGGTTGGGGTTGTGGCTCAGTGGTAGTAGAGTACTTGCCTAGCAGCAGCGAGACCCTGGGTTCCATCGAACTCTCAGCACCACATAAAAATAAAATAATTGAAATAAATGTATTTTTTTAAAAAAAGAATTTTCATAGTAGTAGTAGGACATTTGCTTTTTTTATTAACCATATTGATATTGGCCCTGATGGTGAGTAACACAGTGGTGGGTAAAGCCACAGGAGATACTACATGAATTAAGGCAGGGGCAACCATTTACACTACAAGTTGTTGTATTATTATTCAGTTGTAGTTTTATTAAAAAATACCAGTGTCAATTGATATCTCGGATGAAAGACCATAAACAATTAGTTTTATTAAATCTTGACCCTGGACTAGATATCATTTTCATAGTCTATATGACAAAATGGGAAATAGGCACAAAGTACTTTGCATAACAATGTTGAGTGGCCATGCCCAGGATGGGGAGGTGTCATGGATGGTTTGAGTTGTAAGGTGATCCAGATGCTCTTCTCATGGAATAAAGGATAGAAGTGAACAATCAGAATTTTGGAAAATCTGTATCCACCATGGGAAGCTCAACAACTTCCACCATTTAACACCTATTCTGATGAGATTTATGGTCACTATTTTTATATGTTATATTTTTGTATTGACATATTAACATTTGGAAGATCTGCAAAAGCTAATGATCTACCTCCCCAACTACTCCATGCATAATATAAAAATTATCAAAGTACAAAGTAGATCAATGGACTTTAGTTGATTGATAAAAAAATTTTCGAATCTACAGGACCACTTCTAAAAATCTGACCCTTGTTCAGTTTTGATATAATATCCAAAAAGAATGTTCACAGCTCTCTGAAAGGCTTCTTTTCCACTGAGGCAAGGCTAGAGTTTCTTCTTGTACTTCAACAAAAACAACATAGTTCAATAAACTGAATACAAAAACTGGAGAAAAACAACTGGATTAAGCCTCAACTTTACAGAGATTTGCAGAAATATAAAGCAATACCATTCTTCTCATTATTTATTTGTTTTAGAAAATATAATTATTTTCACAGAAAATGTTAACATGCAAGGAGTTTATTGATTTCTTTTTAAAGACAATAATAATATATTTTTTTCAATTTGAATTTTGAATACAGGCAAATATTTGTCTAGGCTGGAGACAAAACCTGAGGAAAGGGTGTTCTAAGTCCAGGAAGTGATTCTAACTGTGAATGGGAAAAGACCCTGTAGGAGTTTGCCTGGGCTTGCCTTCCAACGTTTAGGGATCAGGAAGACATTCCAAAGAAGTCTAGGGAGTGAAGGCTCAAGATACAAGGTGTAATAAGAAGAGTAAGGAACAGTGACCCCTGGATTAATGGAGGTCTTTGGAGATCCCAAGAGGAATGGAGTACAATTTCATGGGTTCATTTTTGTATACTCCTCAGGATGCCATGCACTTCATGGGAAAAGCCCTGGTGCATACCTGGCGTTGTGTGCATAAGTTTGTATCATGCAGGCCAATGGCCTGGCTGAGTCCCTCAAGACACAGGAGCTAAAGTCCAACAGCTCAATGGCACAAGCCATGAAGGGCATTACCAAGGCCATGGCTACTATGAACAAACGTGTGCACCTCTCCCAATCCCCCTTTACACTCCCACTGATATTGAGAGACCAAACTCATCTTTCCCTAATTCCAGCTGAAATTTTCCCAAATCCAGAAGATCATGGTGGAGTTTGAATGGCAAGCAGAGATGATGGATGTGAAGGAGATGACAGAGGATGCCATTGAAGATTCCACAGGTGATGAAGCAGATGAAGAGGGGAAGTGTTGGGAAACAGGTGGGAAGGTGGGATATTCTCCTAATCCTCAACCCCTGCATAGCCCTCATCAAGTTCTTCCTCCTCCCTAGGAATGCTGTTGTGTCTCAGGTTCTGGACAAGCTGGACTGAGCCAGACAGAAAGCTATGAAGTGACAGCTTCCTCATGGTTATTTCTGTGAATGATGTTTGTGAATCCTAGTATATAAGAATCTATTTACATGTGTAATCTTAATACTTTGGGGTATTTACCTTAGAGTGGAGTTACTGGATCATCTAGTAGTTTTGTTACACTTTTTAAGGGATCCTCAGCAAAGGGGGGACGCCTGGAGGTTATGGTTCTGTGGTAGAGCGCTCGCCTTGCACATGCAAGACATTGGGCTCAATCCTCAGCACCACATACAAATAAACAAGTAAAAATAAAGGTATTTTGTCCAATTACAACTAAAAAAAAAGATTGTAAAGGGTTCCAAGGATTTTTTTAAAAAAAGTTGATGACTTATTCTAGAACATTCAAACTTTGCCTGGATAACTTCTGTTTGTTAAAAACAGGCATCCTCTATAAAGAAAAAACATGTAATTTAGCTCCAGGTTATGAGGCTGTCCTAATATATATATATATATTATTTATATTTCTCTTTTAGTCAGCTTTTTTGCTGTTGCAACTAAAAGGGGACCTTACCAGCACAATTGTAGATGAGGAAATGTTTATTTGAGGGCTCATGGTTTCAGAGGTCTCAGTCCAAGGACAGCAGGCTCCATTCCTCAGGGCTCAAGGTGGAACAGGACAACATGGCAAAAGAGTGTGGTGGAGGGAAGCAGCTCACATGGTGATCAGGAAGCAGAGAGAGGGTGATCAGGAAGCAGAGAGAGACTCCACTCTCCAGAGACAAATAGAGACCCCCAAAGCAACGCCCCCAATGTCACATCCTCCAGCCACACCCACTTGCCTCCAGCTACCACCCAGTTAATCCCATCAGGGATTGATTCACTGGTTGGGTTAAGGCTCTCACAACCCCATCATTTCTCCTCTGAACCTTCTTGCTTTGTCTTACACGTGAGCTTTTTGGGAACACCACATCTAAACTATAACAAACTCCATCATTTCTTTTAGTACACTGTGTTAAATCCCATTGACTTCTATTTTTCTCTTCCCAAACAGAAAATCCTTTCAAGGCAAAATTCAGATCTCTTGTATTTGGGTATATGCCCAATATCTGGAACATATGGTTCATGAGAAATAGTTGTAACATAGTTTTGAAGGAAATGAAAGATGATTATTTGAAAAGTTCCATAGGAAGATTAAATAAAAATTTCAATTATATGTCACCTCTAATGGTCTATTAAAGCTGCCCTGGAGGAACTGGGTTTGTGGCTCAGCAGAAGAGTGTTTGCCTCACCCATGTCAGGCACTGGAATCCATCTTCAGCACCACATTAAAATAAATAAATAAATAAAGTTATTGTGTCCATCTACAACTAAAAACTTAAATTATTAAATTAAATTAAAAAGCTGCCTGGAGCACTATGCCAAGAGGCATTCTGAGGTCATATAGAGGCTTACATGAAGGAGTGCAGGGACTAATTAGCAACATAAGTGGGGTGTGGAAATATCTCTTCCTAGAATAGACGCTAACACTCTTGCAGTTCTAATATTCCATGTAGGGAAATATAGTTAGTTTTGTCTTCAAATCTCTTCTTTAATACTTTATCCTAAAAATCTGATTGCTCTTTTTTAAGTAAATTAGATGTGACTATGTTGCAGAATCCACTGGATTAAAAAAAAAAAAAAAACTTAAATATTCCCCCTTCAGTCAGTATCCCTAGCCCTGGAATCCTCCAAGATCAAAAGTTCCTTATATAATTCTTCATGGGTTTTTACAACTACATCAATGCAATTTTATAATAATATGAGGCTGTTAGATTTGAAATGACACACACTGCTTTTATCTTTGGACTCATTTCTTTTTCAAGCAGCATTCAGAGGCAAATATATACAGCCCACATTTTTATTTTATTTCTAGTTTCATGTCTTTGGTTTTATTTACAAAAAACTATACATTGTTCAAAAATGAAAACTATTCAAACATGTATTATTGCATTATTTCTTCAATCTTTCTTTTGTAAATGGATGGCTGTCTGATATCTAAGAATTTACTGGCTAGGCTTTAAAAAAAATTAATGATGCCTCAGAAGAAAGACTAACAGAATACATTTGAATGAGGCATCTGTAATCATTTCAGCCTCTATCTCAGAAAAAAAGATGACATCTATAAATTAAGTGCAGGTACATTACTATCCATGTGGGTGACATAATATGTTGGCATATCACTGTATTAATTTACCCACAGATTGATACATGGAGTTGGAAGTGGACTGCAGATGTCACTCCCAGAGAAATCCTTTCATTTGTGCCATTTTGATATGTTCAAAGATTATAAGGCTCCAGAGAGCACATGATGTACTTATCTTAAGCCCACCCTGAAAGGTGTAGAAACAACAAATGAGAAATTGAAATTTTTATTAAAATCTAAGTGATACTACCTTCATAAAGAGAAGAAATTCCAATTTCTCGAGGAGACTAAAAAAAAAGAACTATGAATGCTCTTTTTCATATGCATATATGTGGAGAAGAGTCAATAAACAAGACAATGGAAAATAATATTGCAACCAAGGCATACAAAACTACTATACCGAATTTTATAACACTTTTTTTTTTTAAAACACGCTCACATCCATTATTTCATGCTCTCCTTTCAAGAAACCTGCAAGGTTTGTATGTCAGATTTCATTACTCCAAGATTTATCTAACACTCTTTCCACTACTATTTTATGATAGGGTTCATGGATCCAGAGATAAATACTATTTGTGCGGTGGCTATATCTGGTGACTCACAAGAATAAAAAAGAAATGAATTAACAATATTCAAGAGCCAGGGACACTCTTTCTTACCTTGGCAGTAAGATTTTCTTTATAAATATTTAATCAGAAAAAATAGCAATGAATACATTTGTTTTACTATGTTGAAATGGGCATTTTCTCACAAATCATTTTTGACTTGCCAGGATAAGCGGTAACTCTAAGACACGATCCCAATGACTATGTGCAACATTCCACTTTTGTCATTTATTTAAAAAAAAGAATAATAAAATCAAATTTAAAAAAATGAAACTTCCATTGTACCCATTCAAGTTATAATCCACATGGAAGTAAGAACTTTTCTGATTTCCATAGATTTTTTTTAACCTTATTCAAAATACTATCTGGTAGAATTTAATAAAATAATATAATATTAAAAAATAAATAAATAAAAGCACCACTTTTAATTTCCTTATCCCCTTATTAAATCTCATATTTAACCCTCTCCCTGGCCTTCAAAAGATCAAGAGTCAAGAGGAAAGGATAGGAGAGAAATTGCCCTGTTTAGACAGAGCATGTGTTTCTATTTAACTTAAAACTAATACATGTGCGGCTGGGGTTGTAACTCAGTGCTAAAGCGCTTGCTTAGCATGTGTGAGGAACTGGGTTCAATTTTTAGCACAGCCTATAAATAAAAAAATAAAATAAATGTCCATTGACAGCAATTAAAAGATATTTTTAAAAACTAAGACATGTGTTATTTATTCTAGGTCTTATTAGAAATACAAATAAAAAACATTTATTGAATGCTAGCAGTATACTCAGCAGAGTCAATAAATTTGCATATAAAGATACTAGCTGGATCTCAATGTGTGCTATTTTATTATGGAAAGCAGAAGCATCCTCTAGGGGTACAGGGTTCACACTGGGCCATGTTGATCAGGGGAACATTTCAATTCAGCTTATGAAATGAAGTGGACAAACAGAATCAGGAGTCCCACAAGATTCTGAACTCCCAAAGTCCCTCTCACCATGTTTAGACCTTGGGCTATCTAGGCTAAGAATCTGGCCTCTGTACTGAGTCTTAAGTCAAAAACCAATTCTTCCAGTACCAGCTGACCTTTATTTTGAGACAGTAAGAATATGAGACCATATTACTTACTAAGATACAAATTTAAATATTTTCATCATGCAGGGTGGCTCTACTGATTGTTGTTTTACAGGTAGTAGAACAAACCTGAACAAAAATTTTTCTCCTCTGCTATTTTCTTGCTCCGCCATTTTCCCTTTTGATTGGAAAACTGTTTGGGGTCCACCATTAAGCTAGAAGTGTGTTCCAGTTATCTCCGATATACTGTTCAGTAATGAGAGGGCAACTCCTTCTCCTCTCCTGGTTCCTAGTAGTCACATGAGCTGGTATCTATACCATGATCCCTCCCCTTTCTGAGTGACCTTAGAAAAAGTAATTTACATGAACAGCAGTGTCCTAAAATGTAAAATGAATGTACTAAAAACCTACTTCAGAGGGCAGTTGTCAGAATAAAATGAGGTAAACTTAAGAACATCTTCCAAGACCCCTACTTTCAAATAAGCTCACAGCCACCGGTTGCAGAGCTTGGAATTTCAACATATCTTTTTGAACAACACAAATCAACCTACAGCACTATGTTTTACTTTTAAACTATTTTAGGTGTTAACGAAAGAAATCTGAGTAGTACACCTGAATGGGTCATTTTCTTTTCATATTTATGCCTTGTTTATTATTCTAAATCTAACTATCATCATATATATACAAAAATATAAAAAATACAGATATCAGATGGCACACAGCACCCCATATATTTACAGTTATATAATAATTAGTGCCTTGTAACTTTCTGTCCTGAATTACTGAGATCTCTATTCCTGAGTCACTGTCCATCTCTTTCTACCCACCCTGTGTGGTGGACTAATTTGTGCCTTCAAATTTACATACTGAACAGGGGGCAAGGTGAATGGCTTAGTCAGTTTGGGCAAATATTTTTAAAAAATGGACTGAATGGCTTCAATCCCAAACATATGTTTCTCAATTTGTCACAGTTCTAGAGCTCAGAAGTCTCAGATCAGAGTGCCAGCATGGAAGATTCTGGTAAGGGTCCTCTTTCAGGTGACACAGAGCCAATTTCTCCTTAATGCTTATATAGCCTCAGAAAGATAAGAAAGCTCTCCAGTGTCCCTTTTATACGGGCACTAATCCCATTCATAAAAGTGCCACCCTCATGATCCATTTTTCTTCCAAACGCCCCCTCATAATAGCATTGGGGTTTAAGATTTCAATATGTGAATTTTGGAGGCACATAAAAAAATTAGTCCATTGCAGTGATTCAACAGAAGACCTTTAAAGAGGTATTTCAGTTTAAATAAGGTCAAAAGATTGGAGCCCTAATGCAGCAGTCCTTTTAAGAAGAGAGAGAGGGGCATGAGTGTTGTTTGCACACAAAGAAAAGGCCACTTGATGACATAACAAGAAGACAGCCATTTGCAGGTAAAGGAAGAAATTTGCAGGAGAAACCAATCCTATGGGCACCTTGGTCTTCTAGCCTCCAGAACTGTTAAGGAAAGTAACTCCTTAGGTTTAAAACTTTTGCTATGTTATTTTGCTATGGCATCCCTGCTGTGTTTGCATGGTTTTATTATTCTCATGAGTTTAGTTTCTCCCTCTGTGCCAAAGTTTCCCACATTAACACCTCTAGTCCCAACCTCTCAATGGGTTCAAATGTGCTACCAGACGGAAGGATAATTTAACATGTCCACAAAAAAAATATCATGAGCTTTTCCTTTTCCACTCCCATCCTGTCTTAGGCTGCTCTGCCCAGGAACACCCCATTTCTGGGAGTCCTTCTCCCTCAGACCTCACATCCAATCTCCATCCTGCTGATTCTGCCTCATTAATAACTCTCAATCCAAGTCCTATTCTCCATCCTACTGCCATTGCTTAAATCCAAGTGCTCATTATCTCTTACCTGGGCCACCATTAATTGGTCACCCTGCATACAATCTTGACTCCTTGAGTCCATCACTTCCAGGTAACTGGAGTGATTTAAAGTGCAAGTTGGATCTTGTTGCTTTGCTGGTTAAAACTTGTGCTTTGCTACCCCATCCCTCCAGCCCCTCAACCTGCTCACAAGACCATCCTTCATCTGTATTATCCACTCCTTCAATTTGATATCTTGCTTCTCTTTTCCTTTAATGCTATGCTACTGATATCAAATTGTTTGCAGATACTAGTTCATGTGTCTCTTCTTCTGTTGGATTAGTCCCTCTGCCAAGAATGCCCTCTCTTCGGCTGCCTAACTTTTATTAACTTTAACCTGCAGTCCAGGTAGACATTATGTCTTCTGGAAAGCCTCTTTGAATTCAGATGAGGCAAAGTATTCTTTGTCTGTGTGACCCAAGCTCTTTGAGCATCCCAAAGCATGCTTAATTTGTGTCTTCCTCCCTGAATCTAAGAATCTAAGTGACAAATACTGTGTATTTTGAACCATGTATTTGTATTGCATACCCTAGTCCCTGGCAAGAAATAGTTACTAAAGAAATGCAGGTTGAGTAAACACAGGAAGTCTTCTTTTATGATTCAATAATTCCTGTAGCTGGGCACATGCCTGTTATCCCAGCAATTGGGGAGGCTGAGGCAGGAGGATCATGAGTTCAAAGGCAGCCTCAACAACTTTTCAAGGCTCTATGCAACTCAGTGAGACCCTGTCTCTAAATAAAATAATTTTTAAAGGGGGCTGGAGAAGTGGCTCAGTGGTTGAATGCCCTTGAGTGCAATCCTTGGTACCAAAAAAAAAAAAAAGAATTTCCATAAACTGTTCACACATGAAGGAATAAATGACCATTTCTTTGTGACTTAATAATATCTTAATCATCATTTTATTTGGTACAGACCAGGGTTTCTCACCTTGAAACTACTGACATTTGAGCTGGGTGACCCTTTATGACAAAAGATGTCTCCTTTGCCTCTACTCTCCAGATGCCAGAGGCTCCCCACTCCCCTATTTGTGATAATAGAAAAAGTTCTCCAAATTTGGCCAAATATCCCCTGGCCAGGTCAGGGATGGAGATGAGAGGGCCAGGGAGGGGTGGGATTGCCCACTGGCATAGAGTGATGTTTAACATCAGTTTTGAATTTCATGACAGCTCTAAAGGCAAGGATTCCCAGAATATTTTATTTAATCCCCCAGGATATCAATTATTCTGTGTAAGAACAGATCTTCCATAATTTATTATATGTTTTTAAAGACACTTTAAATCAACTACGTAAAACTTTTAAGAGTTTTTCTAACATAATTACCTTGTAAAAAGATGAGATCATGTCATTTATTGTTCTATAAAAATGTAGGTATGTAGGTTGTTTAATATATATATATATATATATATATATATATATATATATATATATATATATACTGACTCTCATATGGAAAGAAAAGAGGTCTATAATCTAGTTTGAAAACCACTCTCCTTCTGTCTAAGAGAAAGGGAGGGTTTGAAGGAAGATGAAAGAGGGAGAGAGAGAGAGAGAAAAGAAATGAGGAGTGTTTAAATCTAAGTGGGGGGAGGGCCTTTTTCTGTTAACCCCCTATTTCCTTTGCTTGCTGCATGATTTTTACCCACTACTATTGGTCATTTTGGTCAACATTAAACAAAGAACAACGAACTCAATTACACAGCCTGGTCAAACAAAGGTAAATCCAATATTCTGGTTGACACAGTTTACAATATTCAAAGTTTTCTATGAAAACTGAACTAAAATATTTTAGAAATTCTTTGAAATAAAGGGACCACCTCTTCAGTGCCAGGAAGTATGTACTTTAAAAAAATGAATCACACAGTCATGAACTGTATGCTCTGACAGTTTATGATCTAGTTGGGGGATATAAAAATTAATGAAAGAGTCACACTGATGGGGGTATAATTACAAGTTGAATAAATGCTGTGCAGAAAAGTAATTAAGGAACATGACCCAGACTTGAGGAGGTGATACTTGAATTGAGATCTGAAGAAAGAATCTAATAAATTAACTAAAAGAGACAGAAGAAAAGCCTCAGGCTGCCCTGAGCTTGGGGGTGCAGAACTGGGAACTGAAACTAGAAGTCAGGAAAACTAATGGATCTTGTGAGGTCAATCAGGATCTGGGGGGTCATGCTAAGGGCATATGGATGGCCATCCACGGATGTGCAGTATAAGAAATCATTCTGTAATGTGGGGGATGGATTGATTAAGCAGTGTGGAAGAGATTCAGGGAAACTCTAGCCTCCCTACTATATCAAGGTCCTTTAAGATCAGGCAAAAAAGAAAAAAAAAATCTCTTTGTATACCATGTATGAATTTTAACAATACTATGCTAGGAAAAAAAGCCAGTCACAAAAAATACTCCAATTGTGTGATTCCATATGTATGAAATATCCAAATAGGCATATACATAGAAAAATAAGTGGTAGCCAAGGTGGGGGTGAGGGGGAATAGGAATCCACTGTTCATGGGTATGAGGGGAGACGAAAATTACCAAAATTGAGTAATGATGGTTGCACAACTTTGTAAATGTATTGAAAATCAAAATGTAACTGATGATATGATTTTCTGGCCTACTTAACTGCCTAGTTCAGGGTCATGCTACCTATAGGCACAGATGATACAGGGCTCTTGGGTCTATTTTCTGCTAGCATGCTAGGTTTTTATGTTTGTACTCAAATTTGTCCCTCATGACTGTAATATGGAAGCAGCAGCCCCTTTTTCCTCTCCTGGGATTCTTAGCAACACACTCGCTGTGTCTTGGGACTTCTACTTGAGCCATGTGCTTAGTCACAGACCTATAGCCATGGCTGGGACAACAGGGCAGCATGACTACTTGGGACAAGGACACATGCTCACCCTGGGAGGACAGAATTCCATTTGAAGCATACAGAATGAGCAGAGGGGGTGGATGGACCCTTAGATGAAAAGTAGATATTATGCCTAGGAGAAATGAGAACAGTGGCTGTCAGGAAAAACAACAAATATCATTAAAATTTCCAGTGAAAAGACAGGATATCAAAAAGAGAGGGAGGGAAAAGAGGATGGAAGGAAGGGTCCCTTCTGGCTAGCTACATCAAAGACCAATCATCACAGTTTATTTTAATATTTACCTCTCTACTTGAACTTTCACTTATGGCTTTGGTAACTGTTTACACCGCTTGATCTTTTACAGGTAAATAGTCCCTCTGTTTTACAACCTGGGGTACTCTGCCATTTGTCATGGTTTGAATCTGGAATGCTCCCCAAAGGCCCATGGGGTTCCCAGCTTGGAGCTTTTAAGAGGTAGGGCTTAGCAGGAGGTATTCAGGTCATTGGTGATGTGTCCTTGAAGGGAAATGTGAAACCTCAGTATCTTTCTTCTTCTCTCTTTTGCTTCTCACCCATGAGTCACTGGTTTTGCTCTGCCATATGCTTTCACCATGATGTGCTGCCTTTCCACAGGTCCAAATGTCACAGTAGCCACCAATCATGTACTGGAACCTGCAAAACAGTGAGCTGAAAAAACCTTTTCTCTTTATAAGTTGATGATCTTTGGTATTTGTTATAGCAATAGAAAGCACACTAAAGCATCATTCTTTGTTGGTTTTCCTGAACCTTGCTGATAGCTTTGAAAATAATCCCTTAATTAAACCCTTTATGCATTATTGTAATTCGGTTGCACCATCTATTTCCTTCTGGGACTCTGACAAACACACATACGGAGAATAGCAGTCATCCTTTTACTACATAACTTCACTTCATAGATTATCTCTAATACTTTCATTTATTCTATGAAACAGGTACCTAACTTCCTTTTTGACAGATGAGGAAACTGAGACTCAGAGAGTTTAAGTAACTTGCTTAAGGTCAGATGGCTAGTTAGAACCCAGCTGACAACAGAAATAAGGTCTGATTCCTCATTGTGTGTGTGTCCAAGTTCTATGATCTCCAGCCTGAAGCATAGCTTTCATTCTTGCCCTATTATATATTTTCTCTGCACAACAGCCAGAATATCATTTTCTCTGTAGATCTGGCAAGGTCAGTATAAGGAGCCAGGGTAATCATAGGCAAAGATAGCTTATATATGCAACACATCAGCTCACTTACTATCTAGGTAGATCCTCTGGTCACTTTTAGAATTTGATTCCTTGGGATTGGAGGATTCTGAGACAGTAAAAGATTGAATCTAGGGATCCAGTCCCTCTGAACTTAGCTTACCCATTCTCTTTTCCAGAACATCTCCCTGACACTCTGCATGTTGAGGCACCCACTCTACACGCCCAGAGTATTTATTCCTACCAAAGTATTCATCCCATGCAATGTTATTATTATTTGATTTCTCTTCCCTATCCCACATTCTACTCTAATTATCCATTTGTCACTCACTCTCTTACTGAAGGCAAGAGTGATACCTATTATTCATGTGTCCCTAGTGCCTGAAACATACCTGCAGCTAGATGTCAAATGTGTAAAATCAGTGACAACAATGTTCTGAACAAAAACCCTTCCTGAATGGATCCCCTCTTGGCAGTTCCATCCTGCAAGATGGGTTGTCGAGGATATTAATAAGAGATCCTTCAATAGGAGGAGAAAGGGCCAGAACTGCTAAGATTATACGTTGTTATGGTTTAGACATGAGGTATCCCCCAAAAAAACATGTTTGAGACAATGAAAGAATATTTGGAGGTAAAAATATTTGATTGTGAGAGCTGTAAACTAATAATTAGATTAATTGAGGGGTAACTGTAGGCAGGTCGAGTGTGATTGGAGGAGGTAGGTCACTGAGGACATGACTTTGGGGTTTGTATTGTGTCCCTGGTAGGCAGATCTCTGTTTCCTAAATGTCATGTCTGAACTACTTTCCTCTGCCAGGCCCCTCTGCCCAATCTTGGGCCCAGAGCTATGGATTCAGGCATCCATGGACTGAACTTCTGAAACCGTAAGCCAAAGTAAATTTTCCTCCTCTAAGTTATTTTTGCCAGGTATTTTGGTCACAAACACAAAAAAGCTGACTAAAACACATCCAAAATCTAAAATTCTGTTATTCTGGGTAACAGGGGTATAATTTTATGAGGAAATGAATTTCTCAAAGGGTATATGTCAATACATCTTAAACTACCTTATGTAGTTTCTAATAGCAGTGATAAAATAACTAAATATATCATGGATGATAAGAACCAGACTTCTCACTGTTAGAAATAAAGACTTTAGAGAACAAACTTATCAAAAAGAAGGTCTTTAATCTAATTAATAGCATCCTATAAAGGCCAATTTCTAAGCATGGTTATGTAAGATGTTCACATTAGGAAAAGCAGGGTGAGTGTTACTGAGGAACTTCTGTACTATTTTTATAATTTTCCTGTAAATCTCAATTTTTTTAGTTCTCAATTAAGTGGACCTATGTCATATTATTTTAAAGCCAGGCTCTTAGAATCTAATATAGTTGGTTAAAAAAAAAAAGAAAGAAAGAAAACTTCACCAAGAAGTTTAATGGGGTGCAATACCTTAATTGCTTGTTGTGTTACAAAGGATCACAGGCTATTTGAGCTGGGATGTCATCTTGGCAGTCACAGTCCATCATGATGCTCTTGAGGGAATCCCCTCAGTATTGTCCCTGACAGCCTAAAGTCATTGCTGGGACATCTTCAAAGGGAAAGCTAGGCACCACAGCCCCAAAATGAATTGCTAGAAACATCTTTCTCCTTCTATACATCATGAGAAAATTTTGCCCTTGGCTGATTCCTCTGGACTCACATGGTAACCCTTCCAGAAGCCCAAGGAGAATTGGCGTTGTCCCTCCTGAAGCTTCTCTGCTTCAAGCAAAACAACCCCAGTGTCTTTTCAGATGACATAATGATGATTTAATAGGGACTTCTTTGCTTTTTGGAGTTTCTGAATTTTTTCCTAAGTCATAAAACTCGGTCAAGGAAATGCTCGCATGAGAGGCAGACTGTAAAACAGATATACCAGTAAAAGGACTCCACCAGAAGTGGCAGGGGAGGACTATCTGCTCTCTGACACCCCCCTTTCCCTAGGGAAGTACAACCTTACAACCTTAAAACTTCCCAGAATAAAATTCAACAAGCTTTAATTCAACCAAATGTATGAAAGGACACGGGAGACTTAAATACCCAAATAGTTTGTAGGAAAAATGTTCTAGTACATTCCCTCTACTGTCCACCAGGGTTGATCACATGTATAATTCCTGAAATAGCCATTTGTTAAGTCATACATGGGGATAAGCATATCAACAACTACTAAGACTTCATATGTATTAATTGAAAAACCTTATGATATGGATGTTGGGATCATCTCATTTTATAGATGAGAAAACAGAGACTGAGAGGTAAACCAACTTATACCAAGTCAATAGAGACAACAGAGCTATGCTTAACTTGATATCAAACCCTTCACTATTGTGCTCTCCTTCCCATTGGGAATGGGGCTAGAGAAGAATTGATGGAACGTCAGCACTCTCACCTGTATCCAAACCTACACTACTTATCTTTCAACCTGGAGATCCTTTCAGAGGAGATTAAATAGAGAATCTGTTTTAAAATAGTGTGTGTCCCTAAGACCAATTCTCTCCAGATATAATGCACAGCCCTTCCTTCATATACACCTGAGGTCTCATTTAAATAGCATTACCTGGGAAAAATGGCCCTGAGGTCCTGAGGATAAAGCATTCTTAAAATGGGAGACCAGCTCCTGAGGTGGGGTCATCTCAATACACTCACGCTGCTGTCCTGCACAGCCAGGGGCTGAACTGAGCTGGAATTCCACTCTTGCCTGTGACCTGTGGCTGCTCTTTCCTTCTGTGGATGGCAAATATTTGGTTAGCCTCTATCAGCAGCCTCCATTCTCTAAGTGAGAACTAGGGTGGTGGTCATGTGATCACTGCTGGTCCAGCACCCATCCTCCCTTTGCTGAAAACACATATGTCCTTTTGATGGGACCCCTCCTGCTACCTTCAGTCCCTGTGGTTTGGGTTAGCAGAGCTCACTCATGGGAGGCCGCCATGTCTTGTGACCAGTTTTTTTCCTCTCCTGATTGTTTTGAGGCACTGTCAGTCATCCCACCCTCCCATGATCTGTCTGCTTTTAAGTAGCCGTAGACAGTAGCCCCTATCTTGATGGTAGAAATTTTGCAACCAAATGTGTCTTCATGCATGGGCATGCCTTCCTACATTCCCAGGGATCAAGCTATGCTCACCTGTTCTTTTGTGATATTACCTCTTTGCCCTATTTAGGATAGAATGTTATGTTCCATGGAAACACCCTTTGTGTGTCCCCTTCTCTTACTCTGCCCTTGGTTGTGGCCTTCCTAGGTGCCAATCATCCTGCTGACAGTGGACATCAGGAAGCTAGACTCAGCCCCTTGAAACCTGACTCCTTGTCTCATTGAATGGCTTCTCCTCAATAAAAGGGGTCAGCACCACACATGTGCTCTCTCTCTCTTTCTACAGACCCTTAAGGTCAGAGGAGCCGTCACAGCACCCCCCCACCAAAAAAGGTAATTCTGTCTCTTGTGTGATTATTTCACACAACCCAGTTCCCCTGGAGTGACCCCTGAGCATGCAACATGACAGGTGGCGTCCCTGGGTGGGCAGGTTTGAGTGTCTAAATCGCTCGGAAAATGACACATTTACCAGTCCTAATCCAGGAGCAGATACCTGGATAAGCCTGATTATCAGCACATTTCCAGGTTCATGTGACCTAAATCACATCAGTGAGACTCTACATTAGGACTTGTGTTGGAACCACTGGGGAAGATGATCTTTCTTTCCTAGAGATTGCCTGTTGAGCAGTTGCTTGTCACTGGGTGGGAACCAGTCATGGGTTGAAACCAAGAAAAAGAAGACAAAGCCAAAAGAAGAGACAGAGATCAGAGAAGTTCACTCTAGCCCTTGCATGCATCTGGCTCTTCAGAACCCTGATGTTAGCTTGACCCAAGTTTTTCTGCTGTGCTTTTCCCTTCTTCTTCCTTCTTTCTCTCCCTCTTCTCTGCCTTCTTTGTTCTGCATCCTCTCTCCCATCCTTCCATAGCTTCACTAAGTTATTTAAAATTCAATTTTATAAGTTTGACATATGTATACTCCCATGAATAAATTGCCACAAACAGAAGAGCATGTCCATCACCCCCAAGGTTTTGCAAACCCCATCTTTTTAATATTTATTTTTTAGTTTTAGGTGGACACAACATCTTTATTTTATTTTTATGTGGTGTTGAGTATCAAACCCAGTGCCTCATGTATGCAAGGCAAGCGCGCTACCACTTGAGCCACATCCCCAGCCCCATGCAAACCCCATTTTAATCCCCTCCTCCACCTTCTCCATCCTGCCCACTATCCCCAAGCAATTATTTATCTGCTTTTTGTCATTATAGATTAGGTTACATGTACTAAAATTTTTAATGAAACAAATCACACAGTATGTACTACTTTCAACTGGTTTCTTTTACAGAGCATACCTATTTTTGAGATTCTTCCATGATATAATCTGTCTTGTATTCTACTGTTTCATACTGATGAGTGGTTGTTCTACCCCCAATTTCTTTATCCATTTAATAGCTGTAAATTTTTAACAAACTGACAAACTTTTCCAAAGTGGTTGTTCCATTTTACATTCCCATCAGCAGTGTATGAAAGGGCCAAGCACTTCACATGCCCACCAATACTGGGTGTGTCAATCTTTTTAAATTCAAATCATCACATGTTAATAGGTGATTTGTTCATGGATTCAAATTTGCATTTCCCTAAAGAAACAATGATGTTGAGCATTTTTTATGTACTTGTCTGCCATCTTTACAACTTCTTCAGTGAAGTCTCAGTTCAGATCTTTTGCTCATTTTTATAAGGGTTGTTTGTTTTCTTATTAATGTATTTTGCAAACCCTTTTAGGTCTAAATCTTTTCTAAGGTATGTGATTTGCAAATATGTTTCTCTAGTCTGTGGTTTATCTTTTCACTTTTGTATAAGTACCTTTTAAAGAGAAGTTTTTAGTTTTGATGAAGTCCAACTTATTGATTTTATTATGGATTATACCTTTGGTTTTATATCTTAAATGATTTTGCTTGGTTTAAGTTCATAAAGTTTTTCTGTTTTCTTATAGATGTTTAATAATTTTGGTTTCATATTTAGGTCTATGACTTATTCTGAACTAACTCTTACATGTGGCATGAGCTATGAATTAGAGTTCATTTTGTTTCCCATGAATGTACAATTGTTCCAGCACCAATTGTGGGAAAGGACTATCCTTTAGATAGTCTTTGTCAAAAAATCTATTAACTAAATACATGTAGGTCTATTTCTGGAATCTCTGTTCTGTTCCATTGATCTATTTGTCTTCCTTAGTACTGGTACCAAGCTATTGTGATTACTGTAGATTTAAAATAATTCTTTCTTAGCATCAAGTAGTGTTATTCCTTCAACTTTGCTCCCCTTTTTCAATTTTAGTATGTGGGCTGCCAAAGGAAGTCTGCTCCCCATTTTCAAAGTATTTAAGGTTATAAAAAAAACAAAACAGCCTGTTGGCATTTTTGTTTGGAGTGTTGGAAATCTACTGATTAACTTGGGAAGAATTGCACCCTAATAATATCAAGCCTTTCCATCTATCCAAGAGTATACGTCTCCATTTATTTGTATCTTAAAAGGTCCTCTTATATTGTTTTATAGTTTTTAGTATACAGGTATCAATTTTTTTTGCAAAGTTTATCCCTAAGCAATTAATCATTCAGGTGTTGTTATAGTCTTACTTAAGGAAAGATTTTATAAAGCCAGGAAATCTTTTGAAGTGCTAGCTTGAGACCGTGCCATTGTCCAGGAATCAGCCAGTTCAATTGTCTATAGCTGAGTCCAGAGTCATAGGGCCTAGGTCATGTTCCCATTGGCTAGGATCAGCTTAGAGTCCCCAACGCTCTGTAGGGATGGCCCTTTATTAGCCTATTTACACACAGGGTAAAATTAGCACTGGCAAATCACTAAAAGGGTCTGAACCAAATATTCATGTTATGCTTTTAGATTTTGCAGTTAAAAAAATACCTTATCTATGGCTGTGGAGGAGGACCATAAAAAAAGAATCCTGGGATCCAAGATGGTGGGCCAGAGGGAGGCATTATTCTGTGTTGCTCTGTGACCTGGGACTCAAGTAGTGAGAATACTGCTTCTCTGCCAGTGATATTCCTGCTCCTGCACAGGAAGCATGGCCACTGTGTGGTCCAGGGCTCAAGGCCTCAGCGTCAGAGTAGGTCTCTCAACTACTTGCCCAAGCAGGACTACCAGGTACCTGAGTGGTACCATCAGCATCAGCACCTGCGCAGAACTTTAGGCCACACACCTGAGCAGAAATCACTGTTGTCACTCCCATGCAGGACACCCAGCAGCTTCCCACATACAGGAACTCCAACCACCACTCCTGTTGGGACCCTCATATACCAATGTGGGGCTCACCTAGTCACTGCCATCTTGGCACTCTGCAGCAGCAGAGATAGTCCCCTATGTGAAGTAGCCTGCCTGCACCCGGAACCTCACACAGGCTCTGAAGTCAGCCAACAGCCACACACTGCAAGCCACAGAGCTCAACTCTGAACTCACCATCTAATACCACCACCTAGGTTCCCCCACCCAAACTAACACCCCACTGCTGAAAGAAAGCACCTCCATCTTGGACCACCTTCATCATCATCTTCAGTGGGGAGAACTCCCAGTTTGTAACTCCAGCTGGCCAGGTAACCAATTTCTGACTCCCCCTCTCCCTAGCAGCCACTACCCCTACACAGTGACACCCTGGTTACCTTCATCATCCTAAGGGCAGAGATACCAGTTAACAACAGATGACCCCCACCTCTTGGATGAGAAAGGAAGCAGGAAAGATACTGATCTCCAACCAAAACAAGATATTCCCTCTCCCTCTCTATTCTCTCACCCTCACATCCCCAATATATATGAAACCAAGCACTTTGCATGAGTTAGGATTTTGAGGACTGCCACATCTGAATAGTATATTACAGTTGTGTTGCATATTCTTTTTATTTTTCCATACAATATCTACTATTTTAACATTTTTTCCTAATATATATGTGTGTTTGTTTTATGTACTCTAGTGTCTTTCCACTTACTTGTCTACCCAGAATTACTTTCTCTCCCTTCTCCTGCTAATCTTATTCCCTTTAGATTTCTCTTTCACACTTCCTAAGATATAACAACTTTATATTCTCACCTCCTACCTCCTCAGCATATCATCCTACACTTCACCCTTGGTTCTGTGTCCACCATTAGAAACTGTAAACCCTTTTACAAACCTACTGAGTTTATTGTAGATAATAATTGAATTCACCATTTCTGTATATTGTGACCAAACTGTAAATGTCTTACTAGCAAACATTTGTTTTATTGGATAATATTTTCCTTCATCTCAAGGGAGAGATATTGGATTCCTACAGAGGCACCATAAGCCTATAGGGTAAAAATAGTAATGCCTAGATCCACAGTGCTAGAAGGGAAGACACAAGCACTCCAAACAAATCAAGATACCACATTATTAAAATCCATGGCCAGCACAGCCCAAGAAATAACAGAAAAAGTTCAGGATGTATATAATTAAAATGTTCTGTGAATTAAAGGATGTTATAAGAGAGCAAATACAGGCAGTAAAGGATGATTTTGACAAATAGCTACGTAAACAAATACAGGAAGCAAAAGATTACTTCAATTGGGAGATAGAGGTTTTTAAAAAATTCTTGAAATGAAATAAACAATAAACAAAATTAAAAATTCAATTGAAAAAATCACCAACAGATTAGATCATTTGGAAGACATGACCTCAGACAATGAAGACAAAATATATAATGTTGGAAAGAATGTAGACCACACAGTGAAAATGGTAAGAAACCATGAGCAGAACATTCAAGAAATATGGGATAGCACAAAAAGACCAAATTTAAATTTAAATGGGCTAGAGGAAGGCACAGAGTTCCAAATCAAAGGAATGAACAATCTTTTCAATGAAATAATATCAGAAAATTTTGCAAATATAAAGAATGTTTTGGAAAATCAAATTCAAGAGGCCTACAGGACACCAAATGTACAAGATCACAACATATCCACACCAAGGCACATTATAATGAAAATGTCTAACATACAGAATAAGAAGAGAATATTAAAAACTACAATAGTCCGAAATCAGATTACATATAGGGGAAAACCAATTAGGTTATGTGCAGATTTTTCAACCCAGACTCTGAAAGCTAGAAGATCTTGGAACAACATAAATGAAGCTCTAAAAGAAAATGGCTGCCAACCAAGAATCTTACATCCAGCAAAATTAAGCTTTAGATTTGATGATGAAATAAAAACCTTCCATGATAAAGAAAAGTTAAAAGAATTTATAACTTGAAAGCCTGCACTACAGCACACCCTTGGCAAAATAGTCCATGAAAAAGAAATAAAAAACAACAATGAAAATCAGCAAAGGGACGTATTACACTGAAGGGAAAACTAATCAAAGGAGAAAACAAGTCAAGTTAAATACCTAAAATAAACAAAAAAGTCTGGGAATACAAATCATATCTCAATAATAACCCTGAATGTTAATGGCCTAGAATCACCAGTCAAAAGACATGAACTGGAAGATAGGATTTTTTAAAAAAGACCCAACAAAATGCTGTCTCCAAGGGACTCATCTCATAGGAAAAGACATCCACAGACTGAAGGTGAAAGGTTAGAAAAAAATCATAGCACTCACATGAAAATCAAAAGCAAGCAGGGGTATTCATCATCATATCAGATACAGTAGAATTCAAGCCAAAGTTAATCAAAAGGGATAAAGAAAAATATTTCATGCTGCTTAAGGGAGCCATCCATCAACAAGACATAACAATAATAAACTTATGTGCCCAAACAATGGAGCATCTATGTTTATCAAACAAACTCTTCTCAAGTTCAAGAGTCAAAAAGACCACAACACAATAATTTTGGATGATTTTAACACACCTCTTTTGCCACTGGATAAACCATGCAAACAAAAGCTGAACAAAGAGACTACAGAACTCAATAATACAATTGATAACTTAGACTTAACTAACATATATAGAATATTTCATTCTTCAATGAACAAATACACTTTCTTCTCAGCAGCAAATGGATCTTTCTCTAAAGTAAACCATATTATCCCACAAAGCAATTCTTGGCAAATATAAAAAAGTAGAGATACTACCCTGCATTCTATCATATCACAATAAAATGAAATTAGAAATCAATGAAAAAATAAAAAATAAAAACTACTCCAACACCTGGAGACTAAATAATATGCTACTGAATTAACAATGGGTTGCAAAGACATCAAGGAGGAGATTGAAAAATTCTTAATGGTAAATGAGAACACTGATACAACACATCGAAATCTCTGGGACACTATGAAGGCAGTACTAACAATAAAGTTCATTGCACAGAGTACACTCCTTAAAAGAAGAAAAGGTCAACAAATAAATAAATTAACATTACATCTCAAAGCCCTAGAAAAAGAAGAACAAATCAACACCAAAGGCAATAGAAGATAGAAAATAATCAAAATCAGACCAGAAATCAGTGAAATCGAAACAACTGAAAAAGTTGACAAAACAAAAAATTGATTCTTTGAAATAATAAATAAAATTGACAAACTCTTAGCCATGCTAATGAAAAGAAGGAGAGAGAAAACTCAGATTACTAACAAAAAATGATGAAAAGAGAAATATCACAACAGACATTATAGAAATACAGAATATAATTAGAAGTGACTTTGAAAACTTGTACTCCAATGAAATAGAAAATATCAAAGCCATTGAAAAATTTCTAAAGTCATACGATTTGCCCAGATTGAATTAGGATGTTACACACAATTTAAACAGACCAATATCAAGTGATGAAACAGAAGACACCATCAGGAGCTTACCAACCAAGAAAAGCCCAAGACCAGATGAACACACAGCCGAGTTCTACAAGACCTATAAAGAAGAACTAATACCAATACTCTTCAATTTATTTCAGGAAATAGAAAAAAAGGCAGCACTTCCAAATTCATTCTATGAGGCCAATATCACCCTGATTCCAAAACCAGGCAAAGAAACATCAAAAAAGTAAACTTCAGACCAATACCTCTAATGAACATAGACACAAAAAATTCTCAATAAAATTCTGGCAAACTGAATACAAAAACATATCAAAAAGATTGTGCACCATGATAAAATGGGATTCATCCCAAAGCTGTAAGGTTGGTTGAACATACGGAAATCAAAACATGTAATTCATCACACCAATAGACTCAAAGATAAAAATCATATGATTATCTCAATAGATACAGAAAAAGCATTTGACAAAATATAGCAGCTTAACATGTTCAAAACACTAGAAAAACTAGGGATACAGGAACATATCTCAACATCGTAAAGGCTATCTATGCTAAGCTTCAGGTCAACATCCTTCCAAATGGAGAAAAATTAAAAGCATTTCCTCTAAAAATTGGAACAAGACAGGGATGCCCTCTTTCACCACTTCTATTCAACATAGTTCTTGAAACATTAGACAGAGCAATTAGACAGTTGAAAGAAATTAAAGGGATATGTATAGGAAAAGAAGAACTTAAATTAGCACTATTTGCTGGTGATATGATTCTATACCTAGAAGACCCAAAAAGCTCCACCAGAAAACTTCTAGAACTAGTAAATAAATTCAGCAAAGTAGCAAGATATAAAATTAACACCGATAAATCAAAGGCATATCTGTATATAAGTGACAAATCCTCTGAGAATAAAATGAAGAAAACTACCCCATTTACTATTACCTCAACAACAACAAAAAATAAAATAAGATACTTGGGAATCAACTTAATGAAAGAGGTGGAATATCTATACAATGAAAAATACATAACTCTAAAGAAAGAAATCAAAGAAGACCTTAGAAGATGGAAAGATCTACCTTGCTCTTGGATAGGAAGAATTAATATTATCACATGACCATACTACCAAAATCACTATAGAGATTTAATGCAATTCTGATCAAAATCCCAATGACATTCCTCATAGAAATAGAAAAAGCAATCATGAAATTTATCTGGAAAAATAAGAGACCCAGAATAGCTAAAGCAATCTTTAGCAGGAATAGTGAAGCAGGTGACATCACAATACCCAAACTTAAACTCTACTACAGAGCAATAGTAACAAAAACAGCATGGTATTGGCACCAAAACAGGCCGGTAGACTGATGGTACACAATAGAGGACACAGAGACTAACCCCATAATTACAATTACCTTATATTAGATAAAGGTGCCAAAATAGGCATTGGACAAAAGATAGCATCTTCAACAAATGCTGCTGAAATCCATATATGACAAAATAAAATTAAACTCCTTTCTCTCACCATGCACAAAACTCAACGTGGATCAAGGACCTAGGAATTAAACCAGAGACTCTGCATCTAATAGAAGAAAACGTAGGCCCTAATCTTCATCATGTGAGATTCGGCTTCAACTTCATTAATAAGACTCCTATAGCACAAGAATTAAAACCAAGAATAAATAAGTGGGATGAAATCAAATTAAAAACTTTCTTCTCAGCAAAAGAAACAATCTGTGAGGTGAACAGAGCCCTGATCTCTGGGGGTACATAAAGAATTCAAAAAGCTAAGCACCAAGAAAACAAACAACCCAATCAACAAATGGGCCAAGGACCTGAAGATACAATTCTCTGAAGATTATATACAATTAATCAACAAATATATGAAAAATGTTCATCATCTCTAGCAATTAGAGAAATGCAAATCAAACCTACTCTAAGATATCATCTCATTTCAGTCAGAATGGCAGCTATAATGAAGACAAACTAAAATAAGGGTTGGCTAGGATGAGGGGAAAAAGTCCCACATTAGTGGTGGGACTGCAAATTGGTGCAGCCAATATGGAAAACAGTATGGAGATTCCTTGGAAATCTGGGAATAGAACCACCATTTGACCCAGCTATCCCTCTCCTCGGACTATACCCAAAAGACTTAAAAACAGCATACTACAGGAACACAGCCACATCCATGTTTATAGCAGCACAATTCACAATAACTGAATTTTGGAGCCAACCTAGATGCCCTTCAGTGGATGAAAGGATAAAATTAATGTGGTATATATACACAATGAAATTTTACTCAGCAATAAAAGAAAATAAAATCATGGCATTTGCCAGTAAATGGATGGTTTTGGAGAAAATAATGCTATGTGAAGTTAGCCAATTTCAAAAAACCAAATGCCAAATGTTTTCTCTAAGGAGGCGGACTCATAGTGGAGTAGGAAGGAGGAGCATGGGAAGAATATATGAATTCTAGATAGGGAAGAGGGGAGAGAAGGGAAAGGGAGGGGGCAGGAGATTAGCAAATATAGTGGAGTAAAAAAGGGAGTAAAAAAGGTGGTGGAATGAGATGGGCATCATTACCCTAGTACATGCATGAAGACATGAATGGTGTGAATATACTGTGTATACAACCAGAGATATGAAAAATCATGCTCTGTATGTGTAATATGAATTGTAATGCATTCTGCTGTCATATATAACAAATTAGAATAAAAATTTAAAAAATTAAAGAATCCTTTATTAAAAGTCAAGTATTTATTTCTGTTGCCATCTCAGAATACAACCATATGGTCTTAGAGGCCAGAATGTTAGAAATTCCACCTACTACAAGAAAGTCTCCATTCCTGGGAGACCACATGTCTAATATTGTGTCCCAGCCATTTAATTTATACTTTGGCCTGTCAACAATTCTGCTTTTATCTGGTCTGCTGAGCATGGAAGGCAGTATATTTCAAGGAACACTCAGAGAAAATAATATGTATCACTGATGAATGCCTGTCTTTTAGGAGAATTGGAATTTTGTGACTTGTCCACCACTTGCTAAAACAATACATCTGACGTCTGCAGCAATTTTAAAGACTGCATTTGAAAGCTGAGTTTACTTGGTTAATTATGATGGTGTTCATATAACTCCCGATTCCTTGATTTTTAAAAATTTCCTTTCATTGCTTCATTAAACAGGTATCCACGAGGATTGACTTTCGGTTTTGATGCCAGGGTGAGAGTAAGGATGGAAAGAAATATAAAGATTTGTAGTAGAGGATTCTAAATGATAGGGGAAAGACACACTTATACACCATATATAACGGTACAAAGTGAGGTTAGTCACTGTGATTTGTTACATATAAAGCACACTCCATGTTTGTTATGTTATTACTCAGAAGATGAAATGGCTCTACAGATAATTGAGGGTAGCCTCTCATAGGATAGAGTGTCAGGTGAACAGGTCTTCATTCTTTCACAGGGTGAGAAGATAGGGAAGGAAGCCTTTGTTTTATCTGTCATCTTCTCCAGAGAGTTTAGTGAATTATAAAAAAGGAAACTTGAGAATAATATCTGGTAGAGGGGTGTGGTAGACTCTAATTTTCAAAGAAAGCCAAGTCCTCCATCAAGAGAACAAATGGGAGTTCATAACCCACTTGAATCTAATGTATGAAATATGATATGTCAAGAGCTTTGTAATGTTTTGAACAACCAATAAAAAAAGGAAAAAAAGAGAACAAAATCTAACATTTATAACTTCATCCAATTGAGTACAGCAGACATAACCTTGCACTTAGTCCCCTTTCTATTGCTATAATGGAATGGCTGAGACTAGGTAATTTATAAAGAATAGGGATTTCTTTAGGCCCATGGTGCTGGAGGCTGGAAGTCCAAGTTTGGTGTCTGCATCTTGTGAGAGAGCATGGTAACTGGAAAAATATTAGAAGGCCAAGAGGCCACAGAATGGGCATTTTAAAAGACAAAACCCAAGGGACAGCCTTACTACCTGCATTCACGATAACAAATCCATTCCCAAAAGAAAGACATTTGTCCCTCTTAATCACTGCTTAAAAACCCCCACCTCCCAACATCAACATAACAATCAAATTTTAACATGATTTTTCTATGATCAAAGCAAAGCATTTTCTTTTTTTACACAGTATAAAATAAATTTGAATATTATTATCAAAATATGTAATATGTATTGTAAATATACACCCAAATAAAACTATGATTATAATTATGTCCACCTGAAAAAAAATTTTTCAACATGAAATTTACAGGGGGCAAATCACAGCAACTTCTTACAAACGATAAATCATCAAATTCTGTGTTTTAACCAGAACACTCATGCAGGGACCTCAAGATACCATGTAAGCATTTCCACTGTCCTGAGGATGTATTGTGAGGAAGCCCAACCTGGCCCAGCCAGAAACCACACAGAGAAGCCCCAAGCTGCATAAGAGAGGAATGCCTGGCTAGTCCCCAGCTGTCCCAACCACCCTCTGGTGGCAAATGCACACAAGACTTCCATACAGAACTGCTCCACTAAATCTTTCCACACTTCTGCCCCATGGAAGCCATGCAAGATAAAATAACTATTGTTATTAAACTCAATGAGTATCAGGATGATTTGTTCGATAGTGACAGATAGCCAGAACAAGCAAATGGGAAGTGACTTGGATATTTCCACTTTTCTTATCTCATATCAGATGAGATTTGGTGTAATCAGACAAGGTCACTAAAATAGAACCTAGAGATGAGCCTCACCCTGCAGTGCAAGAGAGGCTGTCAGGGGAAATCCAAGAGCAGAAGCAGAATCTAGGTAAGTAGGCATGGAGACAATAGGTGACCAGGTCCTGCCAAGCCTGGAGGTCAAGAGAGAACTACCCTGAAGCAGGCTGCTGAATAGACACTCAAAGCAGGGATACAAGCACCAGGCAAGGGCAAGGCCCTCGCTCCACTAATAAGGTGACATGAAAATAAACAAGAAGTGAAACTTGAACAGGAATGAGAAGGGTGACTTAACACAGACTTGTAAAGCTTTGTTGCTCCCAACTAGGGAATTCAGATGTTCTCAGAACCTGAGATAGGGTGGGAGATGGGGCTGGTAAAGCTATTTTATTCTCTGCCTTCCCTGATAACTGCCTAACCTTTTCACCTGCCCTTTAACAAGAGGAAAGAAAAGGAGATCACAAGAGCCATCTAACAGAAAAAACAAAGTGGGCCCTGCGTGGTGGTGTGTGCCTGTAATTCCAGCAACTCAAGAGGCCAAGTCAAGAGGATCTCAAGTTTGAGGGCAGCCCCAGCAACTTAGAAAAGGCCCTAAGTGACTTAATGAGACTCTGTCAAAAAATGAAAAATAAAAATGGCTGGGGGTGCAGCGTAGTGGTAACAGGCCCCTGTGTTCAATCCCCAGTACCAAAAATAAAACTAGGAATAAAAAGATCACTGAGAGTGCCCTGGAATTGTTTACATCCACTGAAAAATCACTTTAGGAGCCCACCCCTAATTTGGCAACATATATCAAAATATGCTTGAAAATATTTTTAAAAGACAGAACAGCATGAAATAAGTAACACAGAAGGATGATCATCCAACAATGTTTACAATGGATACATCCATCCCAATATAATATTCTCTAATTCTGAGCAACTGAACTAAAGAATGCTATTCAGCCTGTTTTTTTTTTTAAATAATGTTTGGTAAAGTGAAGAAATATTGCCAAGATATTTTGGTTAAGAAAGTTCCTTATAAGCATGTTTTAGGACTCTGTATCTTTAAACCTGTCTGTCACAATTCCTTGACCTCAACACATGTTGGATATCCATAAAAAAATATTTCACATGTATTCTTCTGGGGTCTCCTGCTTCTGGATGCATGTTCTCTCTTTACTTAAATGTACACATTATGTCTTAGCCCCAATTACCCAGGCATCGTGTGTTATAAATTCATTTATATCTGTTAAGGAAAAATCTTATTATCAAGAATGAAAAGGAGAGGAAAATAGAGAAATAGAGGATTAGCCTCCTTCTCAAAAAATCTTGTCTCCTAAAACTTCTCAGTTATTTCCAGCCTCAGTTAAGACCCTCCAACTCTGAAGCTGAATTAGTGCTGCATGCACATTTGCCACTTGAATTGGGGACAGTGCCTGTGAATCGTTATTTCCCTCCCACTCCTCCATTTTATCCTACAGCCCTGGGAATTCAGACTGATTTGAAGTGTGGGTGGTGGGAGAGTTGGAGGTGTTAATCAAAAGCCCCCTCCTCCAACTTCTGCATCACACAGAGCTGCTGCAGAGATCACACCACCTGGCCTGCTCTCCATACTGTCCAAGGTGGGAACATATGAAGATTCTTCATGTGTTTTCTCTGATTTCTACCTCCATCCTCATGCTCAGAAGTAAATGGGTAAGGTTAGATAAAATTGTTATTTAATAAGGGGTTACTGAGTGTGTAATTGCTCCCAGAGTGTTTTTAGAGTGATAGTCTGCTGGTAAAAGCCAATCTGCCTATAAAGAATCTCACTAAACTGCCCCAAAAATGTAATTCCATTCATTCATGGTTATTTGAGTAGCACATCAAAGATTAAGGAGCATCATTTACTAAAAAACCTTTTCCTCCCACCTCATCTCAAATGAGTCAGGAAATTCAGAAGTTCAAGGTTTCCATCCTTGAGCTACAGAATGATCAGGTCTAAAACTTAATCCTGAGATGACCCTAGAATCTTCCTTCCCACAGAAGAATATACTAGCAAGTAGAAAGTGTTCTTTGCTAGAGTAAAAGACAGAATCACTGCACAATAAAATTTTCATAGAGCTTGAGGGATCTTCAGGACCATAATCATAGTCATGTGCTCCATTTCACAAACTCGGTCACCAAGCTGGGAGTGGACGTTCTGCTGTGTGCTAACTTACTCTTCTTCCCAGGACAGAGGTAAGACGTAACCTGATCTTTGGTAAGGTGGTTCCAGAGCACTGGGACAGTCTGACTTGGTAGGTAGTTTCTGCCCAAATTGCCCATGGTCCTGGTGTTTCCCTTGGTGGAAACTACCAATTTTCCATTGTCCCAGAATTGGTGTGAGGTATCCCCAGCACCATCCACCTCATTGCTAGCCTCCTCCAGGCTTTGCCTTCAATGCTATGCCCTGGGAGTGTCAGGTGGACACTGTCCAAAGTCCCTCCCTTTTCCATAGGTGCTCATGGGATCCTGAGCTGTACACTCCTCTCTTACATGGTTCAGTCACAGGAACCCATTTCAGGGTATCCACCAAAAAGGGCATCGCCCACCCAGAGATGAATGTGTTCAGTTCCTGTTATCTCCTAACATCCAGTCTCAGAGTTTTAGCTTCTTCTGAGAGACAGATGAGTCAAGTCAAACCCAGCTCACCTACTTTCCCAGCACCACTTCAAACCTATTGTGGTCAGAAAAGCATCTCCTTTTCAGGCCATTGGAGATGGAGTTCCATAAGAATTCTTTTTTTTTGTTGTTGTTTTGTTGGTTTTTTGGGGGTGGGGTTTTGGTGGGTTCTCAATTCAGCTTCTTGAGGAGTGACACAGGTTTAGGGGATAAGATTTCTTTTGCCTGTCCCCCATTCCTTCTCTCCATGAAATGCTCTAAAAATGAACTAAGTACAATACATGCTACAGTGTAAGAAAACCACAAGTATGTCCCGTTGAGTGAAAAAAGTCAAATATAAAAGACCACGTTATTATATAATCACATTTATAGGAAATGTTCATAAACATCAAATCTACAAAGGAGATCAATGGTTGCCTGAGAGTGGGCGTGGAAAGTGGATGTGACTGCAAATGAACATTCCTTTGGGGAGTGATAAAAATATTAGCAAATTAGATTGTGGTGGTGGTTACACAACTGTAAAATTTACTGAGAATTATTGAATGGCACACTTATGATGAATGAATGTTATAGCTTGTCACTTAGACCTCAATAAAACGGTTTTTTTGAAAACAGTGCAACCAAAGACAGCCATATAGATTATATCTTAGAAAACCAAGACCTCTTCACCCATCATTGATTTTATTTTCTTCTGTTTTCTGAAGAGATTTACATCAATCTGCTATTAGTTTCACATCCTCTGTACCAGCTAGCTTGTACAAAAATGATCCTAACAGAATCAGAGTTGTCAACTTATTCATTTGAGGCTATGATGAAGAACAGAAATAGAGCTAGAAAATATCACCAGCTAAAGCTAAGGTAGCATTGATTGTGGAAGCCTATTCATCTGCATGGCTTGTACAACCAGTAAAAACATTCCACCCAGTACAGACAACTTACTTATCTGGGGAGGTATTACATACTGCTATGACATGGGTCATTTGCTTGCCTGAGAAAATAGAGTGAGCTGGTCATTTTAGGCATCGGTTAAAACTATAATATAATTGCCTGGTGCGGAATGTAACATCAGGTGTGGAGAATGCTTAATGCAAATTTCTTCACCCAAACATATCATGATGTTCCTCTAATCTCTGTAACATAAATAATCTTTCCATGTGGGAGGGGCTAACATGACTTGACATAAAATACAGAAAGAGCCAAAATATTTCTCAGATACCAATAAACTCCTTTTCCCCTGAGTTGTAAAGGAAATATAATACTGAGGAACTGGTAATTTTTAAAATAACAATATCATGGCGAGGTCTTTATATTTTATAGAAAGTTTTCCAACTCAGTAAAAAAATTTCCTTATATATATTCAAGTGACCATCACTCCAACCTGCCATTCACAGGGTGCCTGAATGCATGATTTGAAGTGAGGCATCACGAACTGCTTCCCTGTATATTCTTTTCCAAAGAGACAGTTGTTCAAATATACTTTAAGAAAAAAAAATAGCTTTTTTGTCAATCTCCAGTATAGCTCATAAATTATGCCCAGGTATGCTTTAAAGAAAACTGACTTCCTTATTTAAAATAAATTCTCCTATGAATTTCTTAGGCTGATTAGTTAAAAATAATAACCATTTTAAATGCATATGTATATGTAAAGTTCATATTTGCTTTACACAGCTGCTCTGGATGGCTTAATACCTCTAAAATTTTTTTTTCTTCTGATTTTTTTTCTTCAATGAATGTTCAATGAGTCCCTGTGTTTCGCATTCCTCCCAACAAAAACACTAAGGGTCACTCCAGGGGAACTGGGCTGCACAAAATAACCACACAAGAGACAGAGATACCTTTTTCTTTGGGGTCCTGTGATGGCTCCTCTGACCTTAAGGGTCCAAAGAAAGAGAATGCTGAACCCTTCTTTTGAGGAGAAGCCATTCAAATGAGGCAAGGGGTCAGGTTTCAGGGGGTTGCATCTAGCTTCATGATGTCTGCTGTCAGCAGGTTGACTGACAACTAGAAAGGCCACACCCAAAGGCAGAGCAAGAGAAGGGAACACACAAAGGGTGTTTCCATGGAACATTCTATCCCAAACAGGGCAAAGGTGTAATATCACAAAGGAACAGGTGAGCATAGCTCAATCCATGGGGCTACAACCATACATCTGAAGACACATTGTGCTACCTGGAGGATCCCAATATCCAGGACACTACAAAAGTGACTGATAGAGCCTGTCCAATCATGGGAAGGAGTATGCATATTCATTCAGACTGGCTGCCCACACCTGTGGTGCACTCCTTCCACCATAAAGTGGAGCCATTTGTGGGTAGGGTAGTGATAGGAACCCATAGGTACTGCTGGTATTGCCAGAGCAGCTATGTAAGGCAATTTTGCAAGAATTGCATCAGATGGGAGGCAGGGGGAGCCTAAGCACCAACAGGGCAACCCCCCCCCCCACCCCAGCAAAACACTGATGAGAGTCTGTGGATATGCAGCAAAAAATGGGTTAAGAATTCTTTTCATGGAAAAACAAATGATTAAATGTTTCCTAATTAACCAGAGCACCTTGTATGTATTAATTATAACTTAGGAAAATAATATACCTGTGCATTATAAATCAAGCAGAATATATTTCTTTGGGCATAATGGATGGAAAACAATGGATTGAACTTATTAAAAGTTCACTGCAAAAATAAAAGGATTTTGAAGGTCAATTGTTTATACTTCCTATTTATCATGTGATCTTCCTAAGTGAAATAGATCTTGAAGCACATTTTTAAGAAGCTGAGATTCTGATCTTACAGCACTAAAAAAAAAAAAAAGAAAAAAATTAATCACCCCAAAATATTACATGATCCAATATCTGAGGGACATAATGGGATTATAAATAATGGACATTTTGGGGGGAGCTGAAAACAAAATAAAGTCTGAAATTTAGGTGTGTGTGTTTAAGAATTTATTTGCAAGGTATTTCTTTATTATGATGCATTTAAAAAATACCTGAGCTTAAAATGGAAGACTGTGAAAAAACTCTTATTTTGGGTAAAATAAAGAAAATAACTTTTGAGTAGTGTGTAAACAAAGGAATAAATATTCCAGAGTGTGTGTACTGTAAAATCACACTACTGTGTACAAAGCCAGTGTATATTAGTAAATTGTGAATAGAAAAATATTTGAAAAGAAAACAAATGCTGTTGTTTTTCTAGTTTATGCCTCATAAATTGAAAAAAACAAAGCCAACAAAGTGCCGAACCTGATGTTAGGGGCTAGTTTTAATTAGTGTATAAGAATTATTTGCACCTATATCAACAAGCACTCACTGAGCGACTCACTGCATGCCCACCCAGGTGTAAAATGCTTGGAAGGACACTGAAGATAACTTAGGATGACTTCATAAATTTGGCTTTCCTAGGAAATCAACAAATTTATTCAAAGCATGTCCAATTAGAGACCAGTATAAATTTTTAAAAAAGTCAGAAAACCTTCATTATTACAAAATAATGTATTTCATAAAGGGTCATTATGGGGAAATTGGGGCAATTTGTTGTTGTCCTTTCCTGTTATCCCGGGACGTTTTTCAGTGACCAGTGAGAACAAACAGTCCTTCAGTTATTCTTCAACTCAGGATCTGCTCCAAGTGCTGCTGGTAAACCTGCCATAATGATCCTGATCCTTCCATTTTTTTCTTTTCTTTATTTGTTCTTTTTAGATATTCACGACTGTAGAATGTGTTTTGACATATTATACAGCCATTCTTGTGGTTGTCCATGATGTGGAGTTTCACTGGTCATGTGTTCATATATGAACATAGGAAAGTTCTGTCCCATTCATTCCACTGTTTTTCCCATTCCCACCCCACTTCCCTTTCCTTCATCCCTCTTGGTCTAATCCAAAGTACTTCTATTCCACCCCTCTGCCTTATTGCGTGTTAGCATCGACTTATCAGAGAACATCCAGCCTTTGGTTTTTTGGGTCCCTTCTAATTTAAGGCTTATCTTTGCCATTATAATGGGAAACCTAACCACTATTTTTATTATAATCATTTTCAAGGTAGTAATTATAATAGCAAACATTTCTACATGCCAGTTAATCTGCTCAGGTAGATACCTCATTTTTTGCCTACTGGTATCCAATTCCCCTTCTTTGGAAATGCAATCCAGATCTTACTTTGAGGAAGTCCTCCTTCCCTACCTCTCTTTCCTATCTTCCCAAAATATGTGGTTGCGATCAGTGGTTCTAGGACCAAGGTAGGATTTCTCAAAATATTCCACCTCCCTAACTATGGCCATGGGTCAAGATGACACAGACTGATATAATGAAGCCTAGATCTGGTTTTGCTGGAACTTTACTAATTAGATGATAATAGTGCAGATCTAGAGAGATCTCTTAAGAATCAAGTTGATAGAGAATAAAGCAAAATAAAAACTTGATATCTGCATTTAGTAAAACCTGAAATTCATTTCTAGACCTTTCAGTTACATGAGCATAGCCTCTTTTTCGCTTGTGCTATTTTAGGTTCTGCTTCTAATCCTTGCAATGAGAAATATCTGCCTAATAGACATTCCATTTCATTTGACTTGTATAGCAATCCTCTGGAGATGATACTGGGATTCTCTACATTTTATACATCAGAAACCTGAGGCTAGCTGTAGTCTCAGGTTCTGAAGTAAGAGACTCACCTGAGCCCAAGAGGACCAGGCCAGCCTGGGCAACCTAACAAGACTCTGTCACTAAAACAACCCCTTCCAAAAAAAATCAAAACAATAATAAATACTCTAAGGATTACAAAGATGAAGAAATTTTCCCTTTGACACAGACATGAAATGATAGAGCTGGGTCTCATATCTATGTTCTTCTAACACCAAAGTCTTATCCCCTATAGTTATTTTCTCCTATGCCTCATTTTTCTCTGTGACCCCACACTTAACACAGACTCCAACACTACTAGCTAGGTGCCCTGTCAATGTTTTATGTCTTAGTTGGCATTAGAGGAGAGAGGAACAGGCTTTCCTGCTCAGTGAATAAAGGCATAAAATCAAAGATCTGGGAGATAATAGACCAGGGAGCGGGGGGTTTTTCCAGGTAGGGGAGAGGAAATGAGATAAATTTGACTAGAATAAAAGATTTTGGAGAATTCCTAGAAACTGGCCAAGTTAAATCCTTGATAAAAACAGTTAGTTCTCAAAAACGGTTTAAACATTTACCTGAAATATCTTATGCATTGGGTGCATTTACTTAGTAACCCACACTCCATAGGTAACACAAATTGTTAAATGTGCTCAGATTCCTAATGAACAAATGCAGATCAACATATTCTCCACGTTTAAGCAAGCTTTTCCACTTTGCTACTCTATAATTTCTTTTTTGAGTCACACGGGTCAGTGATCCCAAAAGGACCCTGTTCTGTTCATGTTCCAAGACCTGTGATGCTGATCTGAGGACAAACCCCTTGCATAGTTCAAAGGGAACCCTACCCTCAGATATGCTCTGTGGAATTGCATAGCAAGACAAGAAACAACCTCTTACATGGGAATGCAGACATGTTTGTATTAATTAAACAATACCCTGTGCAGCCTCTGACTTAATCATATCACAAAACGTGTCCCAAATGTCATCAGCCCCAATGCACACCCAGGCATACCAGGGCCAGGACTACAGGGTGAGGCAAAAAATGCACAGTGGAAAAATGGCTTCTGAGTTATATCCATGCCGTGGATTTTTTCCAAGGATGGCTGCCAAGCCTCACCTATCTGGTTTGCTCATCCTTTGCAGGTCTGAGTTCAATAGGCAGATGAAGGGGGAGTAAGGATAAGGCAAACTGAAGACATTAAGACTCTGTATGTCCCTGCCAATGGATGACTGCACAGAGATTCCATCCCAGGCGATAGCCCAGGATGCAAGAACTCATTGAGAAACTCCATAAATTGTCCTGATTATTTAGCATATGTCAAATATGTGAAATCACCCTAATAGCTTCAATTTGCTGAAGTCCTGCTGTAGTTCAAGCACTTGCTAAGATTTCTGCAGTCCTGATCTCATCCTCATAACCAGACCCACAGAGTTTTTCCTACTGTTATGCCAGTTATCAAGCTAGGGAGTGAGGCTTGGTGAGCTCAGTCACCTGCTCAAGGTTCTATGGCTCCTAAGTGAAGTTCAGTTTGATGGCTGGCCATCCCTGGAATTAGGGCGCTTAACCCACTGTGTTCCACCACCACCACCAGAGATCACAAGGAATGTTATGGATGTCCTCTGTAATGTTTGATTCAGTTGCCTTTCTTCTGATATTTTTTAGGGTGGCTAACTATACATGACATAAAATCTGCCAGTATAGCCATTTTTAAGGGTCCAGTTTGGTGACATTAGGGACATTCATACTGCTGTGCAACCCTTATCACCAGCCATTTCCAAAACTTTTTTATTGTGTCAACCTGAAACTCTGTGTCCATTTAACAATGACTCCCATTCTTTGTCCCCCCTGTCAGCTGCTTGTAATCAATATTCTACTTCGTGTCTCCATAAAGTTGACCATGCTAGGCTCCTCATATAAATAGAAACATAGTACATCTGTTCTTTTGTTGTCTGGCTTATTTCACTTAACATGATGTCTTCAAAGTTCATCCACGTTGTAGAATATAACAGAATTTCCTTCCTTTGTGAGGCTGAATAGGATTCCTTTAGGCCAGTCACGGTGACACAGTTGTGATTCCAGTGGTTCAGGAGGCTGAGATAGGAGGATCATGAGTTCAAAGCCAGCCTCAGCAACGGGGAGGTGCTAAGCAACTCACTGAGACTCTGTCTCTAAATCAAATACAAAATAAGGCTGGGGATGTGGCTCAGTGGCTGAGTGCCCCTGAGTTTAATTCTCAGTACCCCCTACACACACACACACACACACACACACACACACACACAAAAGATTCCTCTGGTCTGACACAGAACATTTTGTTTATCCATTTAGGTAGTGATAGACATTTGGGTTGTTTTTACCTTTGTATATTACTAATAATGCTGCTAGGAATATCAGAGTATAAATATCTGTCTGCATGCCTTACTGTCAATTATTTTCAATATATACCCAAAAGAAGATTTACTACAGTATATGGTGATTTTAAATATAATTCTCTTTGAGGAACCTCCATACTGTTTTCCATAATGGTTGCTCCATGTTGAACTTCACCAACAGTGCACAAGGGTTCCAATTCATACACATCCATGACAACACCTGCTATTTTCTAAGATTTCTTTCATTCTTTCTTTATTGCTGCCGAGGAATTGTTATTTTTCAAAATGACCATCCTGATGATGGTGGAGTAATATATGATTCTGAGTTTGAGTTGCATTTCCCTAATGATTAAGGATATTGATCATCTTCCCATGTATTTCTATGTCATAAATATGTCTTCTTTAGAGAAATGTCTGAGTCCTTTGTCTGTTTTTTAATTGGGTTATTTGGATTTTGTTTTGTGTTGTTGTTGAGTTGCAGAAACTCTTTATATATTTTGAATATTAATCACTTATTAAAAACATGATTTGCCAGTATTTTCTCCCATGCTGTAGGTTGCTATTTCACCCTATCACTATTGTATTTTGATCCAAAAGTGCTAATTTCAATTGCATTTTAATGAAAAGCTGTCACCTGTGCAAACCGCATTGTGGTCAGAAAGAGATATGAAGATGAGTGACGGAGATCTTCTACATCAGAGAGGGAAGCACATAAGAGGCTGAAGGTGATTAAAGACACAGGGACATTGAAAAATGCTGCGCACAGAGGACGGAAGGAGAGGTGGCTCATATCAACAACAGAGACCTGGAAAGATTTCCAAATAGGAGAATGTGGGAAAGAGACAGAACTATGATGACCACCTGGAAACTCTTTAAGGGAAAAGGATCAAGACATAGCCAGGAGATTGAGAAGTTAGAAAAAAAAGGAGAAGCATCTGCTGATTGCTGTAAGATATCGCTAGGTACATTGGGAATTTTTTTTTAAAAAAGGCCCATGTGTCAGAATACCAGCATGAAAATCCCAGCTCTACCCAGGTACCAAATGTGGGGTCAGAAATAAGTCATTTAACTTTTCTAAATGTCAGTCTTATCTCTAAAATGGGGGTAGAAGGAGCTGTCATTTCTAAATTCATATCTGCTCTAAGGGTTAGGTGAGTTCAGGTCGTTGTCATAAACTGCAATGAACCACCCTTGTAGAATTCTAAAAGTCAAGAGATATCAAGCAGAAGGGCATATTCAGTTGTTTAAAATTTGACCTAATATGTGAGAATTTAAGACAAAGGTGATGTGGCAATCTGGAGGTCCTCAGTGTCCAAGCAAGTCTCCTTAGGGGCAGGGGAAGAATAGATGCCATTTTTTTTTCTTTTTTTATTATTAGTTGTTCAAAACATTACAAAGCTCTTGACATATCATATTACATACATTTGATTCAAGTGGATTATGAACTCCCATTTTTACCCCATATACAGATTGCAGAATCACATCGGTTACACATCCACTTTTTTACATATGCAGAAAAATCATTTGACAAAGAACAGCATCCCTTTATGTTCAAAACACTAGAAAAACTAGGGATTACAGGAACTTACCTCAACATTGTAAAAGCAATCTATGCTAAGCCTCAGGCTAGCATCATTCTGAATGAAGAAAAATTGAAGGCATTCCCTCTAAAATCTGGAACAAGACAGGGATGTCCTCCATCACCACTTCTATTCAATATAGTTCTTAAAACACTGGCCAGAGCAATTAGACAGACAAAAGAAATTAAAGGCATAAAGATAGGAAAAGAATAACTTAAATTATCACTATTTGTGGATGACATGATCTTATACCTAGAAGACCCAAGAGGGTCTACAAAGAAACTACTAGAGCTAATAAATAAATTCGGCAATGTGGAAGGATATAAAATCAACACGCATAAATCAAAGGCATTCCTGTATATCAGTGACAAATTTTCTGAAATGGAAATGAGGAAAACCACCCCATTCACAATATCCTCAAAAAAAGAATTAAGTAATTGGGAATCAACCTAACAAAATAGGTGAAAGATTTATACAATGGAAACTATAGAAACCTAAAGAGAGAAATAGAAGAAGATCTTAGAAGATGGGAAAATACACCCTGTTCATGGATAGGCAGAACTAACATCATCAAAATGGTGACATTACCAAAAGTTCTCTATAGGTTTAATGCAATGCTAATCAAAATCCCAATGGCATTTCTTGTATAAATAGATAAAGCAATCATGAAATTCATATGGAAAAATAAAAGACCCAGAATAGCAAAAGCAATTCTAAGCAGGAAGAGTGAATCAGGCAGTATAGTGATACCAGATTTCAAACTATACTACAGAGCAATAGTAACAAAAACAGCATGGTACTGGTACCAAAACAGGCGGGTGGACCAATGGTACAGAATAGAGGACACAGAGACCAATCCACAAAATTACAATTATCTTATATTTGACAAAGGGGTTAAAAGCATGCAATGAAGAAAGGATAGCATCTTCAACAAATGGTGCTGGGAAAACTGGAAATCCATATGCAACAAAATGAATCTGAATCCCTTTCTCACCATGCACAAAAGTTAGCACAAAATGTATCATGGAGCTTGGTATCAAAACAAAGACTCTGTGTCTGATAGAAGAAAAAGTTGGCTTCAATCTACATACTGTGGGGTCGGGCTCCAAATTCCTTAACAGGACACCCATAGCATAAGAGTTAAAAACAAGAATCAACAAATGGGACTTACTCAAACTGAAAAGTTTTTTCTCAGCAAGAGAAACAATAAGAGAGGTAAATAGGAAGCCTACATCCTGGGAACAAATTTTTACTTCTCACACTTCAGATAGAGCCCTAATATCCAGAATATACAAAGAACTCAAAAAAATAAACAATAAGAAAACAAATAACCCAGTCAAAAAATGGGCCAAGGATCTGAACAGACACTTCTCAGAGGAGGACATACAATCAATCAACAAGTACATGAAAAAATGCTCACCATCTCTAGCAGTCAGAGAAATGCAAATCAAAAACACCCTAAAATACCATCTCACTCCAGTAAGATTGGCAGCCTTTATGAAGTCAAACAACAACAAGTGCTGGCAAGGATGTGGGGAAAAGGGTACACTTGTACATATCTGGTGGGACTGCAAATTGGTGCGGCCAATTTGGAAAGCAGTATGGAGATTCCTGGGAAAGCTGGGAATGGAACCCCCATTTGACCCAGCTATTCCCCTTCTGGGACTATTCCCTAAAGACCTTAAAAGAGCATACTATAGGATACTGATACATCATTGTTCATAGCAGCACAATTCACAATACCTAGACTGTGGAACGAACCTAGAACCAACCAATCAACAGATGAATGGATAAAAAAATATGGCATTTATACATAATGGAGTATTACTCAGCACTAAAAAATGACAAAATCATGGCATTTGCAGAGAAATGGATGGCAGTAGAGCAGATTATGCTATGTGAAGCCAGCCAATCCCTAAAAAACAAATGCCAAATGTCTTCTTTGATATAAGGAGGGAATCTATGAACAGAGCAGAGAGGAAGAGCATGAGAAGAAGATCACCATTAAACAGGAACGAGAGGGGGGAGGGATAGGGAGAGAGAGGGGAAATTGCATGGTAATGGAAAAAGACCCTCATTGTTATACAAAATTACTTATAAGAGGAAGTGAGGGTAAAGGGGAAAAACAAGAGAGAGAAATGAATTATAGTAGATGGGGTAGAGAAAGAAGATGGGATGGGAGGGGAGGGGAGGAGGGATAGTAGAGGATAGGAAGGGCAGCAGAATAGAGGCCATTTGCTACTGAGTGACTGGGAGAGGAGTCACCTCTGAAAAATTGGGGTGTGTTTTCAAGATATTTGACTGGCAATTGGGGAGGTAAAAAGGATCTTGGTAAAGTTGCTTTCCCCCATTAGTGGATGAGTCATCGCATATCCAACTCAGTTGGAGTGATAGTAGGACCCTTTTCTTTAGAACAGCTTTCTTTACTAAGGAACAGCTTTACTGACATTATAAATTCACATACAATAAAAAAAACATTCTTTTAAAGTCTACTCCTATACAATTCTTAAAAGAATATTATGTCTTTATTGCAACCTACTCTTTTCCCTTCCACCACCCCATAACCAAGGTCATTAGTTCTGATGGGGATGGCAAATGTATAGAATCTACTCTCCAGTGATATTCTAGGGGCAGGTAGCCATAAGAGTTAGGGCTGGTGCATCAGAATATCCTGTCCATTTATCTACAGTGGTTGACTCAGGATAAACACACAGGCCAAACCAATCCAGTCAGTGAGGACTGTACTTGCTTACACTGGAAGACAGAAGAGGCACTCCTTCCTCAGAGGCAACCCAAGTGAACTGGTAATACTGTAGTTTTCCCTGTGGACCTCACTCTCTGCCCCTCCTCCACTCACCTGGTCACATGGAGGAAGTCCATCTGCACTGAGCAAGTAGGAGATCAACCAAAAATAAAATGGACAGAGCCAGGTGAGAAACACACACAGAGACAGCAATACGTAATGATCAGTTTCCATAACACAGTTCACCAAATCAACACCCACCATGGAACCCAGCCCTAGCCCTGTTTTTGCACAGTGAAAGAGCTAAGTGTGGTATACACATGTATGTGGCTAGAAAAAAAATCAAAATAATTTTAATAATTCATGACACATTAAAATGATACAAAACTCCTATGAGTCTTGCCCATTAGTGAAGTTTTACTGAAAGACCACGAGGTTCATTTCTTCACATCTTGCCAGTGGCTGCTTTTGTGCTACAAAATCACAGTTGGATAGTGACAACAGAGGCCAGAGGGCCCACACAGTTAAAACATTTACTGCCTGACTATTTCAGAAACAGTGCACTGATCATTGTTCTAGAGTAAGGCCAGTACAAACCCTGAGACCCCCAAATTCTCTTTATTGTCTATACAAGTAGGGGTTGGATCTCTGCCTGAAAGATATCCTTTTGGCTTTAAGGATGAGGATATAGGCTGGCTTCATGGATATGTACTCGGAGTAGCCATCCAGGATCCTGTGCTTAGAAGGGTCTGTGCTTGGTGTAGTGGCCTCTTATCACAATCTTGAGATTCTTTTAAAAATTTGAACAAGAGTTCTTGCATTTTTGTTTTGCACTGGGCTCTACCAATCAATAGCTGGTCCTGGTGCTACCCACGCCATCTCCCCAACCCTTACAAACCTTTCCCTATACTAACCAGATTCAACTTCAACATTATAATTTTCAATCACCCTAACACATTAATATTAAAGAAACTGATGTTAGAGCAGACTGCGTGTTTTAATTCCAACATAATTCATAGTCAAAAGCACACGTTTTCCCACCTTTATAACCAAATGAAGATTCTCCAAGGTTCACGTAAAATAGCTATAATTTTCTTTTTCATGAGATTTAGTAATTCTCCTTTGTAAATGTTTTGTATTTATTTTGTATTTAACTTGTTCCCTGGGAGTGGTGTGACAGTGATTATGCAAGTTCATAAATTGTGAACAAGATCTTAAGGATGGTGCTTGTTATTGAATCATTTGGTTTTGGTGATACTTGAAATGAAACTATATATAATGTGCTTAGATATCCCCAGAACAGAGCTATGTTTGGGTAAAGTAATTTTAGCACAGGGCACACCACAATGTTTAGGTGCTTAGTCCAACCTAAATCTCTGTCCAAAGCAATTTACTCTGCTAAAAAATAAAGCTAAGAAATACAAGAGGAAGGAGAAGTTAAAACACAAGGGACAATATTGCATTTTCTCCAACATTAATTTATTCAGTTTATGTTAGATTTTTCATGTTACCTGGGCTCTTCATTCGTCTTACACTTTTAACTAGCTTTTACTTCCTTCTTTTTTGGGGGGTGATGTTTACTATTTTTATAAATTTCCAGAATAATGGTTAACATTATCATTGCTAACATTTAAAATATGTCTTTTCTGATTGATTTTCTATGCACACAGAAAACTTTCAAAATTGGAAGTTCATTGTATTCTCTATTAGGAAAGAGTTTGTGTTCCTTTCCCCACTTCTTCATGAGTGTTCTGTATTCTCAGCTTAATGTCTTCATTCTAGGGCATCTGTTGAATAAATCCCAATCATTCGACATTGGGGTTGGATCTAATTTTCAGACATTCAAAACAACACTTCAGAGAATTTCCTGACAGTTATATTGATGGGTACACCTGTTTATTTCTTTATTTCATTTTCTATTAGAAACTAAGAGAAACAATCTTATAGATTCTGTAATTACACAACTTCTCATTTCCATTATTCTATTGACAAAGAAGCATGGATAAGTGTGTGTGTGTGTGTGTGTGTGTGTGTGTGCAGGATCTCAAAACAGTTGCATAACATACTATCTGCATAGTATCTATTGCTTGCTCCAAGACAGCATAGCTCTATGACATCAAAGTCTAAGGGCAGTTTATCTTAGCTACCATTTATAAACCCCAATGCCACCTTTTCAGAGAGATTTAAATATCCTTGTTGTACCTTCCCATAGAGTATCAGTTCTACTACTTTTGCAGCCATATTAAAAAAAATAGAGAGAGAATATCCTTTGATCTTACTTATTTTTTTAGTGTGGTCCTCCTTGTACCATTTTAGGATTAGATTAATCCATCTGAACTAAAACTCGACACAAAATTTACAAACTCATAAGGATATATTTATATACAAAGCAGTTCAATATGTTCTTTTCTAAAAAAAGTGTAATAGTTGTAGAAACAAAGATCCAATCCCAACTTAACAAAAAATAATGAATGGAACTCAAGATTTTCCATTTTTATGTTTAATACATCCAAGCTATTTTATTATAACTGGCAGGTAATTTTAATTTTAAAAACTAGATTAAATACTAATAAAAAGTGGATTAAATTTCTTCCCTACTCGGTTCAATATTTTACATGGCACCAGTCTCTTTCAGACTTTCCAGTAACCAAGCTTTCAACCTAGCAAATTTTCATTTAGTTGTCAACAGAGATGTTCCGTATATTGTAGGTTTTCTATGAAAGTCTAAATAAAATAGTCATCACTCCAAGCACACTAAAGATGGCTTTAGAAAGTGTAGCAGTTGTTTCTCAACTGAAAGCCTGGCATATAGATTACAACAAAGTTTTCACTAATCAATCAATGCCATCAGATATTGTCTCTATTGGTACCATTCAGGGTAACTTTTACTTCTCTTTCTTTTAATCACCATTGATTCATAATTTCTCTTGGTCCTCTCCTGTGTAAAATGAGAGTAGTAATCATGCATCATGGAGTTATTGTGAAAATTTAGTTTATGGAGAGCGCCTAATGCCAAACATGGCACTTAATAATTCCTCAATGAATATTAGCTATTCCCACTAAGAGCAGCGTGCTTGCCATCATTACTAAAAGTAAATGCCAACTGTCCTCTTTTAAGCAAGATTTCTTTTCCCCTTGAGAATGTTATTCTGCTCTAGTTGTGTTTCCAATATATTCTTCCCCTGGGGGTACCATGTGGAGAAGAGTCAGGGAGTGGCAATGGAGGGATAGAAGGAGCCAGTTAATTTGGGGAAAGCAAGATATCCCAGGAAACCTTGGCCTAGCATAGGAGAAAATGGAGTTGGCAATTACAGTTGTTATAAAACTTGTGTTATATGAAGTCAGAGGCTGGAACCCTACAATAAAACAACTCCAAAATATCCAAAGACAACTTTGGGTGGCCTACCAGTGGATTATAGACATGACTTTTATACTGAAAGGAGAAGTCTGCCATTGAATCAGAGGAACTATATGGTTGGAGCAGAAGGATATCGGTAGCCAGTTTGGGTTTAAATAAAAAATCAAAAGTGGCACATTGACACAGCATAAGCAAAGCCTAAGAGATTTGTTGTGTATGGTGTAAAGAAAGCGGATTCTGTAAACATTAAACTCTGGGGGAAAATGCTGCAGATTTTTCTCATATCTCTCAGTGCACTGAAACTTTTCATGGACTTAATTGATTTTTAGGAAGACATTTAGCATTACAATCTGGATGAGAACATCCTTCAAGGTAATGTAAGAACAAATTCATCATAAAAACTTTTTTTCTAATTATTGAAGGGAGAATTAAAAAGATGGCAGGTTGGAAAGAGACATGTTAGAAGAGAGTTGCAGTGGGGGCCAGGGGGAGATCTCTCTAATTACCTATCATAAAAAAAGGGAAGGCAAAAATTGCCCTTTGTTGAAAATCACACCTGCAAATGCTAATGGGAATATGACATCACCATCAACATGTCTGTTAATTGGCAATGACTGAAAAGTAGCTAGTCTTGTCAAAGCTATCTGTTCAACATGGAAACCAAAACATGCACCAGTTTTAGCTCCAACTTGGTCAGACTACTGCTGATTCCAGAACTCGGATGCTTGCTGTTCCCTCCCTTCAAGACAGATTACTGATCCAGATGTAGTTCAAGTTCTAAATTCATTTTTGCAGCAACCATCACCATTTCTCATCTGTCAGAATGCAACATATACCAAATGCACAAGCCCACAAAATGGAGTTATGTTTTAGGCTGTTTAAGGGTTAAGTCCTCAGTGAACGCAGGTAAATTATGAAATAGAAGAGAATCCCAGTGCTAAAACTAAATACAAACAATCTATCATTTCTCCCTTGAAACTTCTGGAATGTTTTTTTTTTCCAGTAAGTTAATCCATACTAAGGAAGAGGAGACTTCTGGGTATTATAAATGACGTTGCTGTATCTGCAGAAAGTATCTTCCAGAAATGGATTGTTATAATATTAACAGATTTTAAATGTTTGTGTTTAGAGTGTGATCCACGTGCTAGGGTTAAAAACAGAAGGCTTATTTCTGTTACACACTCTGATGCTACAATGTCCTGCAAACAGAACCTGTTTGGCTGGAGGTCCTGCCATTGGCCTTCCAGTGGTTCTAGAGAAAATGTTTGAGACCTAGATTGCAGCTAATTAGCTCAGCTCCAAGCAAGGTGTTTAAACGTACCACCGGTGCTGGAGTTTCTCTCCTCTCTCTCTCTCTCTCTCTTCTATTTATTTATTTATTGATTGATTGATTGATTGTAGTTGTAGATGGACAGCAAGATTTTATTTTATTTGTTTGCTTTTATGTGGTGCTAAGCTCAAACCCAGTGCCTCTCATGTTGTAGGTAAGTTCTCTGCCACTAAGCTGCAGCCACAGCCCCTGGAGTTCTCTTGTTAAGCTCAGACTAATCTTGCTGCTCCCAATTCAATCAATCCTCCACCACACCATCAGAGACACCTTTCTAAAACATAAATCTAATATTGTCATTACCCTGTTTTAAAAATCATCAGTGGCAAACCTCTTTCATACTGGATTAAGTCCAAAATTCTTATAATAACCATTTTTAAACTATGTGATGGACACTTTGTAGCATTCCATCTAATAGTATAATAATTATAATATTTCAAAATTCTTAAAGGCTTTTGAGGCTAGGCATGGTGCCTATAATCACAGTTACTCCAGAAGCTGAGGCAGGAGGATCCAAGTTCAAGGCCAGTCTTGGCAATTTAGCAAAACCCTGTCTCAAAACAAAAAGGACTAAGGAATATTGCTTAGTGGTAGAGCAACCTGGGCTCAATCCTCAGGACTGATAAAAATATGTAATTTCCCTTAAATCATCTATCCTATGCTTTCATCTATTGAATATACAGTTCTAATTTTTCCTGAATAGAGCAGATATACACCATAGTTGTGGGTTTTAATCAGGAATAGTTTGTCATCCAGAGGACATTTGGCAATGTCTGCAAACATTTTTGATGGTCACACTGAAAAAGGATGACTGACATCTAATGGGTGGAGAATAGGGGTACCCCTAAACATCCTTACAGTGACACAGGATAACCTATTATGACAAAGAATCATCTGGCCCCAAAATGAATAGTGCCAAGTTTGAGAAACCCTGACATAAAACAATAAAAAATACTGCTCAATCTATGACCATGAAATTCAGGTTTAGAGTTTCAGACTATAGAAATGGACCTTCATGGCTGATAGATGGCTGCCTCTAGGAATTGACTGTGGCTTCACTTAGGATTGCTGTGAACACTCAAGAAGGACATGGGATTATATTGCACCAATATATGTATTGTTTACCTGGTGGGCCAGACGGTTTAGATGAGTTAGGCAGAGAAAGGGATCAGGATGTGTTACAAATAAAAATAAAAGAATGGCAAAGGAATTTCACTATCAGATATCTCAGCACTGGCATAACATTCATTGCTGGAAGCCCCTAGGAAGAATTTAAGAGACCTGAGAAGCTATCCGTCTGAGACCAAGCAATGACACATTCTGCTCTAGCTAACCATCTCTTTCTATATTCTTTGCCATTTAAGATTCTCACATTCTCCAACTTCTACTGTTGGTGGCTCCATTAGACAAAATCATGGCAGGCAAACAATGATCTTGGGAAGTAGACTGAGTTGAACAAGAAAAAAAAAAACAACTGTGATTCTCCCCTTAACATATCAAAAATGAATAAGATCCGAATCTGCATATATTTTACCACGAACCAGGAAATTGAGATATAAAACAATTTCCCACCTTCCCAGATGGCAAGTAGGGGATGTTGTTTACACAGTAGGGGTCTGAGAGGAATGTGGAGGAAGGGGAAAGTTAAGCATAAGGATAGTGACTTCCCTACAGGCCCAAGAGCCTGGGTGGGGCCACTGGAAGGGGTGGTAAAATAAAAAAATGCCCTAGTGCAACTGAAACCTTTGGGGATTAAGGATCAAGATTCCATTTGTAATTCTGGAAAGGGAGGGCCTTTCAGAATGCCTCTAACAAATATTCAATAATTAAGGAAAAGGAAATGTGGTAAGTTGGGGGAAAAGAGATAGCTGGGAGGAATCCAAATGTTTCCTCACACACCCAATAAGGAATGCAAAAGTTAGCTATTAGGTTCAGTCAGCAGTTGAAGGAGAGGTAACCTTAGAGTAGAAACTGGACAACCGGAGCCTGGGCCAGAGGCAGGACGCAATTGAGAGTCAGGGGATCTGAAGAAAGAACACCCATGTCAACTCGGGAAGGAAGGAAACATATCATGGAAAACTAATCCAGAAAATAAAAGGTTTGTCATCTCTGAAACCCAGCACTATTGCCAAGTGAAACCAAACACATCTTCATGAGGTCAGCAAAGACCTGGAGAGACCAGCAGTGTGTTCCAGTGGACCTGCACCAGGTCAGAAACAATATGTGTGTATTGTCAATACATGTCATTGACAATGTAATATGTATTGTAACAGGCACCAGCTTAGGAAGAAGGCAAACTTGCTGAGAGAGGAAAAATGGAAGGTCATTCAACATTATGAGCAATAGAAAGAAATAGACACTCTTGAAATTGAGAAATAAAGAAGCTATGACATTTTTGCTGTCCTAAAGGGTAGTATTTATATGGTGATACTTGTTTCAATAGGAAACTCCTAGATACACAGCATAATTCCAAGAATACCAAAACACAAAAATAAATTAAACTGAACTCACCCAAGATCACAGAACCAAGAATAGGGGGAGCCCTAGCTCCAAAGACAATGACCTTCCCACTGTGCCTCTCCAGAGTCACCACATAGCAACACACCCTGGCCTCACGCTCAGTTACTGGCCTGCTAGACCATTGCCTCATACTCGCTTTGTTTTAGTCACAGGATTAGTTCCCAAACAGGCCATGTGTTTTCCTCCACAGTTTTCTGAACAAGTTTCTCCTGTCCCATCCATGTACTCCCAAGCCACCCTCCCTCCCTCCCAGTTGACTTTTCTCTTCCACCCAACTTAACACCTTTGGGTAAGCTGGAGCCCTCTTTGTTGATACTAAAGGTGGGATATACGGAGGAGCAAGTTGGCAAATGGAATTATCAAAGCCAATTCCCAGATAAAACGCTCCATTGTCTTGCCCTGTCTGCTATTCCTCGGGGATAGAGAAGCTGCCGGGTTCAATAAGCCAGGTGATGTGAGTTTACAGTCTGTTACTTGATTTTTGCTGGCTGCAACCATTTCGGCAGTTACACCATGAATCTCCCAGTCTCTGCTCAACCACCCTCTGTACAGTCCCACATCCCCTTGAGAGCCATACTTGTTCCCCGTCCCCACCTCCAGCACACCACCTTCCCCAATTTTTTCCCCAACTTTCCTCTACACGGAAGATAGTCAGCCCATCCCAAATTTCTGTTTATCTTATTTGCATGTGGGTTTTCTTAGTATCATGTCATTTAATATGAAATGAAAATCCCTCTAACCAAGATAATTGGAAATGTTTCTGCCGAATCCTCTGACTCATCTGATTTTGTGGTTCCAAAAATCTCAATACCCTGCAACTTCTTTCCTTATCAACTTTTACTAAGGTTTTCCTAAAATTCCAGGTCAATAAAGTTAAATGAATTACAATTAAGTAAAAATTTAAATTCACTTCTTTAGTCATGCTAGGGAAAAAGGAGGCAAGGAACCAAAGATAGCAGGAAACAGTTTTTATTTGGCTGGAGCCAGGTTCAGGGGCCACAGCTTTTGCTGTAATCAATCAATCCCCTGAACCCCGAGTTCAGGGAGTTTCAGAGTTTTATACCCAGCATGTTAGAGGAGGGGCTCAGAATTTCACAGTCTACAGAAGTTCACATAAAAGCAGCTTTTTCTTTCACTGTTTTGGGCAAGTTAATTCTTCAAGGACAGTACCTGAGAAGGGGAGAGCTTCTTTTCCCCTTTCTTTCCTCTCCCTGCAAACTATTACCATGGAGCTCATTTGTAACTTATCTAAAAATGTAGACATCTCTGTGAAGCCCAGCTCAAGGCCAGAGGCCTTGTTTGCACATTTCTTCAAAGTGCTATACTGGATATGTTTGTAAAAAAGTAGTAAGGGGGTGTCCAGCACCTGGAGTGCTGGTATCTTCTCGGCCAGAGGCCAAGTAAACAGGGTGACATGAAAATAGGAAGTTTATCTACATTGGACTTTTTCACAGAGACTCTTTTGCTTACAGTACTAAAATCAGCCATGGTGAAGTGGGCTTTTCTGTCGAGAAAGGGAGTGCCACTTCACTCCTAAAGCCAGTTTAAGGATACTACAGAACTTTCCAATAGGATTTTGGGTGATGATGGAATATTCTACATCTGCAATGTCGAACATGGTCCCTCCAAGTCATGTGTGGCTACTGAGTCTTTGAAATATGGCTAGCATTACTATAGAAGTGAATTCAAATTTTTACTTAATTGTAATTCATTTAACTGTAAATGTAAATCAACATACGTAGCTGGTGGCTACCATATTGGGCAAGGACAGGTTATAACATAGTGTTTCTACCAAAGCAATGTACAGAATGTTCTCAAACATGTATTCCAAGTACACCATATGAATATGTACGTAAATATATACATGGCCGGGCACAGTGGTGCATGCCTGTAATCCTAGCTGCTCCAGAGGTTGAGACAGAAAGATCATGAGTTCTAAGCCAGTCTCAGCAAATTAACAAGGTTCTAAGCCACTTGGTAAGACCCTGTCTCTAAATTAAAAAAAAAATTAAAAAGGCTGGAGATATGGCTCCATTGTTGAGCACCCCTGAGTTCAATCCCTGGTATCAAAAAATTTATATATAAATACACACACACACACACACACACACACACACATACACATGTATACACACCTATATATGTGTATGTATGAATATATGCTGATATATTCATATACTATCTACTAACAATATTCATTTTATATACTTAATACTTAATCTAAAGTACAATAAAACTACCACCTATTATAACCAAGAAGAGTTCCTCCCTGACAAAACTTTCTCTGTCACCTCTATGGAAGCCATTGTCACTTACATGTATTTCTCCCATGCACATCATGGAATCCATTCCTGAGTATAGGTTCATCATTTATGTCTTGATCTCCCTCCTGTTCAAATGGAAAGAGAGATGGGATTCTGATTTACTTGACTCACAACACCTAGAGCAAGAATAGTCATAGGTACATAGTAGTAGTTTTGTAAATAAACAGTAGTAGTTGGATAAATAAATGAGTGAAAAATTATAGTAGAAACTCGACAGAAAGGTTGCAATTTCTTTTTTTTTAATGAACATAGGAATGATAAAAATTGGCTGGGGCAGAGAGGATAAGTATATTATCATCCAGGGTCTTTTTCTTTCACATTTCTTGTAATGGCAGTAACTGTGATCTATTTGAGAGATGATACAGAATTCTAATTTCTAATAAGGCCTCCATAGAGGCCAGCATTAAGCAGTATTTGAGTTGTCAGTTATCAAATATTGGGAGACAACATGCCTGGTGGAACAGTTCTCACCACAGTTGTCATCTGCTAAGCACACCAACCTAGGACATATTTCTGCAGGCTTCTGAGTCATAATTACTATGCAGAGTGTTGCTGTCACTCAGCCCCCTCCTATCTTTTGCCAAAGGACAGTTTTGTTCTTGTTTTAAATGTAAATGATGTTGGGTCAAGCCCAGGATTAAAATCCATTTCCCCCCAACTCCTTAAGGTGACCTATAGGACCCTGAGTTCTCTCACACCTGCCCCTACTGCCCAGTGCCATCTCAGAGCATGCCCTGCTCCAGCCATGATGGCCTTCCCTCCCAACATTAAGATCTCCATCATGACCTCCAAAATGTTTCTTCTAGGCCCCAGAGCAGGGCCACTTTCTACTCATGCCCCCTGGAGCTCTCTCCCCTCTCTTTAGGCACAGTTCATAATGGCAGCTCATTCATCAGCTCTCAGCTCAGGACCCACTTAATTGGGGAAGCCTTTCCTTATGTCTGGATGAGGCCAAATCTTCCCTTTATCAATGACATACACCACTTCAAAACACTCATCACAGAGAGTTTTACACATTTTCATGAGTACTTGATACATATCAGTCTTCACCCTCAAATGCTGAGTTCCAGGTGGATTGGAGCTATGTTTACTTTTAATTACCATGTGACTCCCTGGCCCATAGCTCTGTCCTGATAGAGTATTATACATATTCACTGTCCAGATATGGTTCCCACAAGTCACATATGGCTACTGAGTTCTTAAAATATGGCTAGCATTACTAAGGAAGTGAATTTAAAATTTTGATTAATTGTAATTCACTTAACTGTAAATGGAAATCACCATATGTAACTGGTGGCTACCATACTAGGCAAGGACAGGGTTAGAAAACCAGAAGATCAATAAATAACTGTTGGATGAATGAGATCAGGAATTACTGGTAAAAGTACAAATAATTTTTCTTAAGAGCATACACCCAGCTACTAAATATTATTAAAGGTCACAAATTGCAGTCCCCAAAGCTCAACAGAAGTAGGTCCCCAACAAAGAATAAACACATTGATTACAGGCCTAACTTTCTCAACAACAATAATGACTCTCAAACAAAAAATAGGATACTCAGATAAGTTAACAGATCCTTTCTTATTCTAGTGCCCCCATATGGAAGTGACTAAATCATCACCACATATAGAATCTGCAGTGACAGGCCAGCTGCATCCAGGGATAATTGAAAACAGTGATATTAAATTATACAGAAGCTATCTTTGTGAAATTTAACACAGAGTTCAAGGATGATGACTTTTTAGCTTAAAAGTTTTCCTTATAACTAAGAGGAGCCAAGGGAAATGGAGAGTTTTGCTCTACACGTTTTGGGTCTGGTTTTAGGTACTTCCATGGTTTAGATGTGGCTCATGCCCCAAGGACTCATATCCTGGAGGATTCCTGTGCTAGAGGGGTGGTCCTCAGTTTCATGGTGTAGAGGTGGTAGGCAACCTTTAAGAGGTGGGACCTCATAGGAGTTGCTGGGAGGGGCTATTGTCCTCAGAAATGATTAAGGTAGCTCTCCTGGAACCCCAGAGCTCTTGCAAGAGCATGTTTTTATAAAAGCAAGTTGAACCCTTAGTTGGACCCTCCCTTCCAGGTTTTTTTTTCTAATTAGTCATACATGACAGTAGAATGCATTTATGCACTTTGATATATCATACATAGATGGGCTACAATTTCTCATTTTTCTGAGTGCACATGTTGCTGAATCATATTGGTCATGCAGTCATATATATACATACAGTAATAATGTCTGTTTCATTCTACTATCTTTCCTATCCACACATCCCCTCCCCTCCACTCCCATTACTTCCCTCTACCTAAACTAAGGTAATGCTATTCTTCCCTAGTGCCCCACTCCCTTATTTTGAATTAACATCCACATATTAGAGAAAATATTCAGTCTTTGGTTTTTTGGGACTGGTTTATTTTGCTTCCAGTTTTTAGGCATAATCTCTTCCTCCTGCATGTGCCCCTACTGTTTGTGGTACCATTCATGAGTTCGTCACAGAGTCAAGCACATTCCAGGATCATACCCTTGAATCTCCAGAACAATGAGCTAAATAAACCTCTTTTCCTTATAAAGTTACCCAGCTTCATGTATTTCATCAGCACAAACAAAAAACAGTTTCATGTCAACGTACTTCATAAATGTACAATAAAACACTTTGGTTAAAAGCTAATAGTTACTGAGTCATTCATTGCTCGACTATTTTGTGTCTGGCTAATATGTGCCTGGCAATGGTGGATAAACCTAGACACAACATCTGACCTTATGGAACCCACAATCCAGTGAATAATAATAGCTAATATTGATTGTGTTGCTACTCTTGTGCCAGACACTGTATTGAGAGTATGACGTGCATTATCTCATTTTAATGCTCACAAGAAGCATATAAATTAGTATATTGTGCATTTTTTTAATTTGGGGATTCCACAGAAAACAAATAATTGTGTGTGTGTGTGGTGTGTGTGTGTGTGTGTGCGTGCGTGTGCATGTGTGTGGTGCTAGGGACTGAACCCTGCACATACTAAGGAGGCAGTCTACAAACTGAGCTATAATCCCAACCCAGAACCCACAATTCTTAACTCACTGTTTTCCCTTTTGCATTATCCTTCCCGTATGATACTCCCAAGTAGAGACTGTTCCACCAACTCCCCACCTTCCCTAGTGAAGTTCAAGATATATAAGTGGTGAGGCCAACCTGCTCCCTCTTGGAATCTGGATATTGGGCAAAAGGAAAAGAGACTGAAAGTGGAATTTAAACCAGACTTCTCTGTCCACGAGACCCTTTGTGTAGTCCTTCTTCCACACTGCCTTAAAACCTACAAGTCCCTGCTACCCTATAACAAAACTAACAAACAACAAAAAAACTGTTCCTGCTTAAGCTAGAGTATACATTTCTGATATTTATGGCTTAATAAAATTGTCACTGAAATGATGGCAAAAACAAGTTTAGGAAAAAGATCATAGAATTAGAAAATGGTAGAATTAGGATTAGAACCCATAAAGCCTGATTCAGAATTGTTGACAAACAAGGCAATATGTCCCCACTAACATGACTCCATTGAGTTAATTCCAGAAGGTTCTCTGCCATCCCACTTGGAACAGGGCTTTATTAATGGGCCAACATCAGCCCCCAACGTGTCCAAGTTTTGTTTTCTTTATTTGAAGGGTTCAAAGGACCTCCTAAAGGAGAAATGGGAGGGTTTCTGACAAGTAATGTGTTGGTAGAGGTGCCTACATAGAATCTGTTCCCAGACAACCACAACTATCAGCTCAAGCTGGAGACATAGCAGAAGGGCTGGCCCATGGCAGTTAGAGGCTCTCCCTGCTTAGTACCCCCAAATGAGCCAACCTGAGTTGCCTTTAAGTTTGAATAGTGTTCCCCTTTTCCCAGCTGAAAGCTTATCTGTTGTGCGAAAGAAAAAACAAACACTCACCTCTTCAGCATGCCTCTGAAATCTTTGGGCTAGAAGCCTCTTTCAGGGAGTCTTCAAGTGAATGTGTTGATGCTTCAAAGTGAATGACTCAATCCTGGGGGCAGAACAAGTCCCCTTGGGAACAAGTGAGACAGCGGTAGGTAGGGACACTACCCAATTAGAGTTCTAACTGTGCCTAGTGACCTTGCCCCAAAGAAGCATGCTGATAAGTGTTCCCCGTAAATTCACAGGAGAATAAAATGTATAGAAAGACATTCTTGTGTACCAGTGAATAATCAAGAGCATTTCTTTGACTATGTTGGTTATGGATTTCTCACACATAAAATAACAAGTTTCTAGTTTCCCCAGCACATATGTTTGAGCAATGTGTTGCTGTATCTCTGACAGTTGGTGACATTTCCTTTGCAGTCAGCAAGACTTGTACAGAGGCTGTGGGTCCAACGAAGAAATTAACATCTTGAGTCCCTCTATTTGTTATCAGTCATCAGTGTGCCTCTATTCAAAAAATTGTCCCTGAATACCTATGATGTGTTCAGCCCCCGCAGACACAGAGATGAATCCCAAGTAGTCACCTGTGCCACAAGGAAAGTACACATGGGCCTAAATAGTTGTATTACCCTGTGAATTTGTTAATTAGAACAATTGCAATTGACATTTATTAGAGGACTGACTTTGTGCCAGGAACTGTTCTAAATATTTTGCATGAAATAGCTCCTCTAATATACTTTAAAGAAAAGGAACATAGAAAGTTTTATATCCCAAAATCATATTAGGACCATGATAACAGGGCAAAGTGCTTTCAGGTTTCAGGAGAAGGGTCTTGGTCCCTCAGAGGGGTGCCAGGAAGGTTTAGTAGCAGAGACAGTGTGTGAGCTCATCTAGTTACTATGCAATCTGTGAAGTCTGTCTGAAGGAAATGTGAGCACATGTCTTTTGTGAGTCTCACCTTCAGGAAGCATTGTTAACCTGCATCCTTCATCCCAGTGTAGCTTACAAATCTGCAGGTCCTGATCATAGGCTTAACATGAAGACCTTGGGCTTATATTGATCTCTTTTCAAAGCTTAAAAAAGTTCATTATATTAGTCTATTGTATTGGAGAGCTGTGACTTCAGTAAATCGATTATACACAGGGAAAGAAAACTACTACTGAGTTAGGAGATCAATTGAACAAACTGATATCTTGATAAGTTACCTATTGACTGAAAAGGTCATTATATACTCACAATTTTTCAAATGGGTAAGACCTGAGACATAACATAATCTATTACTTTTGATTTAAAAATGAAAGAATGATCTGGGCACAATGGTGCACACCTGACATCCCAGGTGCTTGGGAGGCTGAAGTAGGAGCATTGCAAATTCAAATCCAGCCTCAGCAACTTAGTGAGACCCTAAGTAACTCAGTGAGACTCTGTATAATAAAATACAAAATAGGGCTGGGAATGTAGTTCCATGGTCAAGTATCCCTGAGTTCAATTTCCAGTACCTACCACCTCAAAAAAAAAAAAAAAAAAGAAAGAAAGAAAGAAAGAAAGCATGAAGATACATAGTGATAAAAAAGGCCTATTCAAGATTTGTCCAAGGACACAGCTGTCTTTGTATAGAAGTCAAGTTGGCAACCTCATCTGATTCCTAAGCCAATGTGCTTCTTACTTAAGAGAATCATTCTATTGAGCTGAAATTGATTACACTAAATCACATGTGTCTGAAGTATATAATTTGATACATTTTTCCATATGCATTCAACTGTGAAATCATCATCACAATAAATATAAATGCTTTCATTGCCCCCCAATTTTTTCTTTTTTTTTATCCCTCTGAATACCTCCATGCTTAGGCAACCACAGATCTACTTTCTATTCATGTAAATTTATATTTTTTTAAAATTTTATATAAACAGAATAACACAGTGTATACTCTTTGGAGCTGACTTACTTCACTGACATAGATATTTATTCATGTTATGTGTACCATAGTTCATTTAGTTCATTCCTTTTTCTTGTTGAATAGTAGTCCACTTGTTCAGTTATTTGATCACAGCAGCTACTATTTAATTAAAACTGACCACATGTCAGGAATTCTACTAAGAATTATAATTACAGTTGGATCTGGATGACCCCCACCAGCTCATATGTTGAAGGTTTGTTCAAAGCTGGGGCTTATGGAAAATGATTGGATCATAAGGTCTCTGACCTCATCAATGGATTAATCCATTGAGAAATTCATAATTTGATTCAATTATGGGGAGGTGGTAGAAACTGTAGAGGTGGCACCTAGTTGATGGAACAGGTCTTTGGGGGCATGTCCTTAGGACTTTGGATATCCTGGGTCTTTTTTCTCTGCTTCTCAGATGCCACAAGGTAAGAAGATTTCCTCCACCACACCCTCTCAACCATGATGATCCACCTCTCCCAAAGGCCCAGAATCAATGGAGCCAGCAGAAATCTCTGAAACCATTAATAAAAATAAATTTCTCCTTCTTTTAAGTCACCTATGTTGGGTATTTTGTCACTGTGATGAATAGCTGACTAACACAATTTCACATCAGTGATCTCATTTTAGGTCTCATATAATAACCATTGGAAGTCAGTATTACTAGTTCTGCTTAACACATGGAAAAAAGTGAGTCATTGAGATGATAAATAAGTTGTTCATGATCCCCAAACTAACTAGCAGAGACCTACTTGAATCTAATTCTGTCTGATTTCAAAACCCAAACTAGCCAGGCTTGATGGTGCTCACCTGTAATCCCAGGGGCTTGAAAGGCTTAGACAGAAAAGTTGTTAATTCAAAGCCAGCTTCTGCAAAAGCAAGGGGCTAAGCAACTCAGTGAGATCCTGTCTCTAAATAAAATAAAAAATAGTTCTGGGGATGTGGCTTGAGTTGCCCAGTGGTTGAGTGCCCTGGGTTCAATCCCCAGTCTCCTCCCCATCCCCTCAAAATACTATTTACAATTAAACTCTACTACCTTTTGAATAACTGAATATGAATGTGAATGTAAGTGAATATGAAACCCCTTTCAACCCTCAATGAGTCTACCCCATAATATCATTAATGGATTGCAGACATTGCAGCAATCGACATTGAAATTATTCAAGAAATTCCTGCAGTCTTTAAATGTTCCAAAAGCAATAGGTCCTCTATGCTCCTGAGCAAATTCTGGAAGGAAGAAGGAATCCATATTTAGAACTTTAGTTACTACTTCTACTAACTTTTCCCTTTCCTTTTCTTTTTTGCCAACCCATGCAAGTTAATGTTTCAGCAGTTAATACCCTTTCTCATAGATATATAAATTTTATTATAATTTTTTTCAGAGATAGATGAATGTATGTATCTACTATGGTATGTATCTACTATGGTTTGGATAAAAATCTTCCTAAGACCCATGTCTTAAAGACTTGGTCTCTAGCCCATGGTGCTATAGGAAGGTGGTGGAATCTTTAACAGATGGCACCTAGTTATAAGTCTCCTGGTCATTTGGGGACATGCCCTTGAAGGAGATATGAGAAACCTGATTCCTTGTCTTTCTGCCTTTGCTTCTCAGCTGCCATGAGAGTAACAGTTGCTGTGACACATGCTCCACACAATGGTGCACACCTAGCCACAGTCTCAAAACCAATAGAGCCACATGACTGGAATCTCCAAAACTGTAAGTCAAAAAAAAAAACTTTTCTATTTTTAAGTTGATTTTCTCTGGGATTTTGCTATACTAATGGAAACTGGACTAACACAATATTCTTCCCCACAATGTGCAGTGTTTTCTCGCCTTTCCTGAGTACAAATCTCACCTTTGGAATTTATTAAAAAAGAACATCAGGGCCTTGCATTCTGATAGTCTGGTTCAATAACATTGATTCTGAGCCCAGCATCTGAATTTTCAACAAACACTACAGTTAGAACACACAATTTTACCTGTAAGTTGCTTATCACTCATTCTGTGACTTAAAATCAACACTATTTTATTTGTAAGAATTTCTCTCAGGGCTTAGGAGTGAAATTCCAGGAACTGAGTTCCATAGAGGTCAACCCCTCCACCATCCATTAATCTAGGTAAGAAATTGGTATGGCGGGGGCTGGGGATGTGGCTCAAGAAGTAGCGTGTTTGCCTGGCATGTGTGCGACCTGGGTTCGATCCTCAGCACCACATACAAAACAAAAGATGTTGTTTCTGCTGAAAACTAAAAAATAAATATTAAAATCCCCTCGCATTCTCTCTCTCTCTCTCTCTCTCTCTCTCTCTCTCTCTATATATATATATATATATATATATATATATATATATATATATATATATTTCTATCTCTATCTCTCTCTCTCTCTCTTAAAAGAATTTGGTATGGGACCTAAACTGAGCCAATCTTATGTCCTCTCCCAAGACTTTTTGATGCAGCTCAAAAAATGGCATCCTTTTTCAACCACGCCTTCTTTTTAACCACAGCCTTTTCTTGGTACCTACCTGGTTCTCTCAGGATCCAACCAATTCTACTTTCCAAAATATTTTTCAACAAATATCTTTCTTTCCTCAAGTTAACTGGTTGGTTTTTGAGGCTTGCAACCAAATAGTTGCACAAAGATACCTGAAGCAAATCTGAGGCAAGGGAGCCAAAGGCCAACACCAACATTAATTTTTAGTGCATCCCCACTTTACATCATTCTGGAAAAGGGCTTATTACCTCTGCTAGTTATATCCAACTATCCTTGATACAGACAAAAAAATTGAAATGTTTTGGAAATCATAAGGGAATCCTATTATAATGTTTTATTCTTCCTTATCGCACACTATGCATGTAATCTCTACATGGAATAAGGATCTCTTTTGGACCAGTACATTGGAAATCCAGAAGGCATTTCTAGGGCTGACAAACCAAGAATCATTTTCACCAGCTTTTTCTTTATGTGTGCACCTCAGGGGCCTCTGTTACAGTGGAAGGAGAGTTGGGAGAACCAAGTAGACATCTGACAATCCACTAATTAATTTCCTGGTAGTGTGCTGATGTGGGCCATGACCTCAGGGAACTGATTACAATGTGAAGATCCATAGAAAAGCATGGAAAAAAACAAAACAGCACCATTATTAGCAACTCCTGATGAAATGATGACATTCCAATGATAACAACAGATGCTAATTGTCCCCTGAAAGGAAGTTTCTATGGTAATAAGCCCTTGGTCACAGATTCGTGGCTAAAGAGTTAATTATTGTAGAACAAATTATAGCAGAAAAGAATAAGGGTCATGACCTTCTTTTCCCAACTAAGGCAATCTTTGTGTACTTTGGTGTTATGTAGTGGTGTTAGAAAACTAGTTCTGGATGTATCCTTTATGTTGATCTTCAGAAGCATGACTTCTGGTTAGGTGTGAATGTCTTAGGCTTTTGACTATCCAGTATTGTTATTACCTCTCTTCTATTATTATTTCTCTTTCTAATGATGGCATCCTGATGTGTCTCTAAGAAACCTCATTCCCCATGGTAGTCGATGTCATTTCAGTGGAATTGACACATCTCCTTAGTTCAAGGTAGGCACAGAACACATTCCGTTTCTCTGTGCACACTGACCGAGCCAAGGTAGGCAGACCAGACAGGTGAGACTCAGAGCTGGACTTTTCCTAGAGCTATTGAGAAAAACCTGCTTTCTGCTGAGTTGCTTAACTTACTTTATCTAGGCCCATTTTGCTGCCATTAAGGGAGAGTCCATTTAAGAATTAAGCCAACTCAGGAGAAAGCAAAGCCAGGAGACTGAAGAAGACAGATTCTTGATCCCATTGTGGGAGCCCTTGAATCTGGCCATGACGGACATAGCACTACTCACTGGCCTGTTCAGACACAGCAGCCAATAAAGTCCTTTCTGGTTTTACCAAAGTTGTTTCTGAATTGGGTTTCTGTCACTTCCAACCACCAACATCTTGATGAATCCACACAGGACGCAGGAAATTAACCTCCACATAGGTGATTTGATCAGTTCATTAATCCATTCATCTGAAACTTTCTGATTTACTCTTTCTGGCCTAGGAGGGAAAGTGATATAGTCATAAGAAAAGAAGACAAAGCTCTTATAATTGAGTCCTCCTGTTATAAACACTTTCCCACACATTTCCTAAGCAATGCAGAAAAATCTTGTTTCCCTGTCTTCTTTCTGTACAATGTTTCCAAATTTAGAACATACACTGAAATACTCCCAATGAACTTGACTTCTGCTGTTTCTCTTTCTTCAGGAAACCATTTCACCAATAGAGTGGCATGGCCTCTCCTATCACCTCGATGTCTTTCTTCCAGTTGTGATTTCTTAAAGAAACGCTCTGAGGTCAAGGTCATGAGCTCTCACACTGCCACTCAATATCTTGAGCCTGCTCTCCATCAGAATAAATTCAAGAAAAGACTGGTCAGGCTCGCCTGCTTGACCCTGTCCACAAACTCTTCCCCTTCACAAATTCACACCCAGGGAGGAACTATAGTCCATTAATATTTAATCACATTTTGGATGTGATGAGACAGAACTATTGAGTATCTCAATGCACCTCACTAGCATGAAGTTATAAAGTCAATTTGCAGCTTATTACCATTCTTGACTCATCACAAGCAATTTATTACCAAACCCTGTGACTTATATCCACAAGGAGCTTAAAAATGAAACTCAGATTAACTAAAAGAAAACTCAGGTTTTTCAACATCACCAGGTCAGGGTGTGGATAACCCCATGATCAAGTGCATTCACTACATGACAAAAATAAGGTCTAAAATATTGTGGAGACCAGCCAGGAACAAAGGAGAAAATTAAGAAAATGTGAATCAAATCAAATCAAATCTCTGGATGGGTAGATTCAAAGGAAGAGACAAGTGGAAAATCATTCTGGAGTTTTTTGCTGAGGAAATTGGAAAGCAGAAAGTAGTAAGAGATGAAAAATCTGAAAGTGAAAAAGTATTACATTTTTGTGCAAAATAATACTGTTTGATTGTAGAAATGGAAATCACCTGAAACCACACTGTCCAAGTATAAACACAATTTAAAGTTAAATGGGTTTCTTTCATACCCAAATACATGCTCTGATTTAGAAAATCAGCATGATATTGTTCATACTATTTATTACAACCTGTTTGCTTAGACATAATATCTTGTGATTATTTTGACACATCACTAAGTATTCTAAACATGATTTTTTAAAATTTCATTTTTCACCTAATTACTTAATACTTTAGACATATCAAGAGGTATAAAGAATGAGATAATAGGACTGGGGATGCAGCTTAGTGGTAGTGTGCTTGTCTAGTGTGCATGAGGCCCCCAGGGGTGAGGGGAAAAAGCATGAGATAATAAACATCCAGCTCAAGAAAGAAATCATTACAAACACGGCTGGAGCTTTCCATGTGTTCCTTGGGATTCATTCTCCTCTTCTCCAGGTGTAACCACTTTATGCATTAAGAGTGATATTGTCCTGGTTGTAAAATGCTCCATCAGAGAAATGTACCATAAGCTATTTAACCAATTCTTTATAGTCGGGCATTAGGATGGTTTCGAGTTTTCCATTGTGATAGCCAACACTGCAATAAACATCATTGCATATACATTGTTGCACACACATCTGTGATTTTTTTATCCTGAAGACAAATTCCTAGAAATAAAAATGCCCTGGCCCAACGGTTAGCACATTTTGCTGGAGGGCAACATTGCCTAGTTGCTTTCCAGGAAAGTTCTAACCAAGTGTACCCCACCCCACCCTCAGCAGGGTTAGGAGGGAACCTATCCAACAGCAGCTGCATGAGGAAGCCTGGGGAAGTGTCATAATGTGTGCTTCTAATCCACCTTGTCAACAGGCAGACAGTATCTGCTCCTGGCCCTGGGCTTTCTGCCAGGTACTGAGAATACAAAGGCCAGTAAGCCACCCAATCCCATGCAAAGAGCTGAGGATGGTGTTGCTATGGAAACAGAACCGTGTGCAGTAGAGACAGCCCAGCAAAGTGCTTTGAAGCACTGCTTCTGGGGCAGGCCTTGACATTGGCAAACTATTTCACTTCTCTGTTTCCTTATCCATAAAAATAAGAGGCATGAAACTTGCCCAACTTCATCCATAAATCTGAGGTTCCAAAGATGCCATGCACAGAGCCAATAACTTGGAACATAATGTTTTTAACTCCTGATTTTGCATGAGGTCTTAGAAAAGCAGGAAAAGAAGGTCAGAGTAGCAGATCAAAGAGTTGAGATGCGTCAGGGAATCTGCCGAAGCACATCTCATAGAAGAGAAGAGTAGAAAAGTGGTTGTCAAGGGCTGGAGGAGGGTGGAGGGCAGGGAGGAGGGATAGGAAGTGACTGTGTACTAATCAAATCAGTACACAATGCATATGTACATCAAAACTTCAGGATGGGGGTTGGGGATGTAGCTCAGTGGTAGAGAACTTGCCTCCTATGCATGAGGCCCTGGGTTCAATACTTAGCACTCCAAGAAAAATTAACAATTTTTCCCAATAAATATGTTCAATTATTATGCATCCATTAAAAATAAAATTAAAAAATAGAAACAAGGAAGAAAGACAGTTAGGCAGGAGAGCAATGAGATTTGGGCTCACGGCACAGAATACAATTACCATCCTAAGTAAGAAGGCTCAGTAAATAATCCATGCCAGGTTTCCTGTGTTCCTGCTGGTGTGTCACCCCAAAACGGATTAACAAAATGCTTTATGAATGTGATCCACTCCACTTGGCTGTACAGAATGCCAGTTTCTAAGGGGGCCTTGGCTACTACACAGAAGGGTGTGTTTTCTGTGGCCAGAATGAAAAATGCTTTCTCTCCTCATACACTTCCTATACTTTATGTGTATTAGCACATACAAGAAAGCACACTGTGGGGGAGACAGAGGTAGGAGGATTGGAAGTTTGAGGCTAGCCTTAGCAACTTAGCAAGATCCTGTCTCAAAATGAAATATAAAAAGGGCTGAGGATGTGACTTTGTGGTAGAGCACCACAGGGTTTAATCCCCAATACCAAAAATAAATAAATAAATAAATAAATAAAATAAAAGAAAGAAAAGAAAAAGCACACTGCAGAATAGTAGGTTGCAAAAGATACCATAGACACAGATACAGTATGCAATAGTTCATTAAGAAGTATTATTGAGGAGACAGGCATGGTGGCACACGCCTGTAATCTCAGTGGCTTGGTAGGCTGAGGCAGGAGGATTTCATGTTCAAAGGCAGCCTCAGCAAAACACAAGGCGCTAAGCAACTCAGTAAGACCCTGCCTCTAAATAAAATACAAAATGGGGCTGGGGATATGCCTCAGTGGTCAAGTGCCCCTGAGTTCAGTCCCTGGTACCATCCCCCCCAAAAAAAGAAGTATTAGTAAGAGTTTACTATTCACCAGGTCCTATGCTAAGTGCAGGGGATAAAACAAGAATATGGTCCCTTGCCCTCAGCAAGTTTCCAATCAAGTATCAGAGGCTGACATGGGGTATATTGCCTTAATATTTGACTTTTTTCCCCCAAGGACTAGATATTTCTTGTCTAATAAAAATACATAATTTTTGTTTTTTAGAATCGTGAATGAACCAGGCATGATGGTGCACACCTAAAATCCCAGTGGCTCAGGTGGCTGAGGCAGGAGGTTCAAAAATTCAAAGGCATCTTCATCAATCTAGTGAGGCCCTAAGAAACTTAGCAAGACCCTGTCTCAGAAACAATAGCATCAAAAATGGGCTGGGGATGTGGCTCTGTGGTTAAGCACTGCTGGGTTCAATTCCTACCAACCCCCCCCCCAAAAAAAAAAAACCACCAATAGTGAGATTCCACAACAGCCATAAAGACAGAAGCAGACAGACTAACAGAAATAGAAAAGTAACCAAATAAACAATCTCAAAGAAAGCTAAGAAAGAGCCAGGGTAAAAGGGGAAACACAGACACTCCAATACCAGAATGAAACCATTCTGCTTAATAATATCATTAAATGATCTGTTGGAGACAAAGGTCAGCAAACTTTTTCTGTCTGGGGCCCAAGAGTAAATATTGTAGGCTTGGCAGATCTTCAGGTCCCCGCCACAACTACTCAGCTCTGCCATGGCAACCTGAGAGCTGCCAGGGACAACACGGAGATGAAAAGGCAGGCTGTGTTACTACAGGACTTCACTGATGGATGGGGGAATTGGAATTTCACAGCACATTTTCACCTGTCATGAGATATTATTGTTCATTTAATTTTTTTTCTTGACCATTTAAAACAATGAAAATTATTCCCTATTCTTGGAGCACATTTGGCCCAGTGGTCATAGATTGCCAACCCTGACTGAAAAAGCTAAAGCTACATGTAAGTCCATTCATGGATATTCCCATATATTTTTTTCTTTTTCTCCTAGTCCCCAGAATTGAACCCAGGGGCACTATAACATGGAGCTACATCTCCAGTTCTTTTTAATATTTTGTTTTGAGACTGGGTCTCGCTAAATTGTAGAGACCTGTGTTGAATTTGCAATCCTCCTGCCTCAGCCTCCTGAGTGGTTAGGATTACATACATGAGCACCTGGCCCAATATGCTCTTTTAAATATTTTTTAAAGGAGAGAGAGAGAGAGAGAGAGAGAGAGAGAGAGAGAGAGAGAGAGAGAGAGAGAACATGAATCTTTTTTTTTCTAGATGGATAGAACGCCATGCCTTTATTTTTATGTGGTGCTGAGAATCAAACCCAGTTCCCCCCCTTGCTAAGCGAGTCCTCTACCACAGAGCCACAATCCCAGCCCCCAATATGCTTTTAACTAATCCCAGACTGGTGATGTTAAACAGGTTTCTAGTTTCTAGTTTCTCCCTGTAACACACAGTGCTGCGATGAATGTCCTTTTATGTGCAACTTTGCATCCTTGAATGCATAAATGAGTGTCTTCTATCTCCCTGTCTCAGTCCTTACCCATGTCCCCAGCACCAGCTTACTGGAGAACATTAGATGGGAGGGCTTCCTGAGACAGTCCCGATGCAGTCCACATGCCGAGGCTCACAAAGGCTCTTATTCACCACCCTAATAATTCTATTTTTAAAGGGCTGTCAAATTGCCTGACATGAGTTATTCTTTATGAATCCTGCTGCTTGTTTTCAGTGATTCATCGTCCTCAATATTTACCAAAAGGTTCTCAAGATGGCCTTTGCTGTTTCTCCAGGAGGCTGCTAGACTCACTGTAGAGCCATTTGCCAGGCCACCCTGCCTCAAAGAGAGAGAGAGACTCCTCCTCCCAGTGTCTTCAACAGGCTAACTCGCCCATATTTTGCTTTAGATCCTGAATTTGATGCAGGATTTCTTTCCCCTGCTGCTGGAACTCAGGCACTTGGATAGAGGTTAGGTACATTTGTAGTTTTTTTTTTTTCTACTTATGCATGGCTATCTCCAACCTATTTTGTCCCCTTCACATTACTTCACATTTTTATTTTTAGATCATTTTTGCAAAAAGGAATACATACTTATTGCAAAAATAAATAAATAAATAAATAAATAAAAGCTAATTAAACCCCATAAAGTGGACAGTGAAAGTCTTTTTCCCTAAGCCCAACCACTAACCTTATGCAACGTCCCCATGCCAGCTATTTTTCAGACACACTGAGATTCTAACTGTGGAACTGCTTATCTGTGTGAGCTTAGACAAGTCACTGAACTTCTCTGAAACTTAAGTTCTTCATCTTTAATGTGAGAATCATGCTTATGAAGCATTTAACATTTAATAGTACAGTTCCTAATCATGTTAAATGTTCAATAAACAATAGATGTTAGTACTATTATCAAGAATATTTCTTATCCTTTCTCTATTGCAAATATATTCCTAATTTTAACATAATATATAAGATAAATGATATCATTCTATGCATAAGTTTGGTATTTTTTGAGTCAATTTGTCTTCAATATCAATTTTATTCTTTGTAATGATTATAGAATGCCAAAGTACTAGTACCCTGCCGCAGTCTGGCTGCAGCAAAATAGCTGGGGGGGGGGTGTCGAGCAACTTATGTACATTGATATAGCAGGAGTAGGAGCCATTTATTGTTAAGGATTGGAGTGGTATTTATACATTCCACACAGCTTATCTAATTAACATAAACTAGATACAGCAGTCAACCAATCAGGAATCTCCACACTTAATGGCATTACTTCACAAACCACTCCCTCTGGCATTTTGCCAGCTGCCATCCAGACTTGTTTACAGACTCTAACATTTCTCTGGAAAAATGCCAGGTGCTATCCTGACTTGTTTACAGACTCTAACAGTACCCTATTATTTATTTAATAATTCCACTATTGATGGTCATTCCAGTTTTCAATTCAGATTTTCAAGGCTGAAGAGAAAAATCCTTGAATGAATATTCAAGTCTGGGTATTGATGGGAGTATTTTCATAGTATGAATTCTCACAAATGGCATTGTTCAGTAAATGGGTATAGATGTTTTGATTTTAATAGTTATGGCCCAATGGGGCTGGAGATGTGGCTCAAGTGGTAGCGTGCTCGCCTGGCATGCATGTGGCCCGGATTCAATCCTCAGCACACATACAAACAAAGATGTTGTGTCTGCTGAAAACTAAAAAATAAATATTAAAAAATTCTTTCTCTCTCTCTCTCTCTCTCTCTCTTTCTCTCTCTCTCTCTCAAAAAAGTATTTAAAAAAATAGTTATGGCCCAAGGTAGGCATCTTCCCATCTCTAAGAATATTTCCAGTTTTCTGCCTTCTAGAGCCTCATAGAGCTGCACCTCCTTGTCCCCTTGCCAGTAGAATAGCTCATGTTTATGAGCGACACGTACCTTTACCATGTTATTGCCAATTTGAAGACTTCCCACGTCTCTTTCAGCTTCTACAACAGTGATCCTCGACATTCCAGGGAGTGGCTTCTTAGAAACCTGAGTTCTGTAGTGATTTCAATATGGACCAATAACTCAGCTGACCTGCCACAAATACTGAATGAGGAAGAAATATGTTTTAAAGCCACTGTCATTGGGTCATTGTTGGTTACTGTGGCCTGACCTGATGGACACTGCCAAATAGTTCTCCAGAAAATTTTCTGCCAGTTCACACTCCTGTTTTCTCACATCCCTTTTGCAATTTTTTTCTGAATTTTATAGATTTCTCTCTTCCATTAGACTTATTAGAGATGCTCAGAGAAAAAAGGTGTGTAATGTCTCTGCCACTTACTGTGGCTTTATTAATTTTATACACCTTATTAGCAAATCCCATTTTCTCAAAAATATCCCACCATGCTAATATGCAACTAAAAGCCTTTCTCATGCTTTTTAATTCCTTGTCTTTTTTTCAACACCTCCTAATTCCTTTTCTGCTGGCCTCATCTTAGGCCCAATAGTCTTAACAAGTATATAATAATCCTATCCATGTCACATATCACTATCTTGTTGTTTTTTTTTTTTACCTCTCCAAAGAGAAATGAGCACTGTGCTTTATATATAACTGGCTTTAATGTCCTTTCTAAAAATCACATTGGGACTGGGGTCATGGCTCAGTGGTAGAGTGCTTGCCTAGCATGTGTGAGGTACTAGGTTCGATTCTCAGCACCACATTTAAATCAATAAAGTCTATTTTTAAAAAAATCACATAAACTACTTTCTATCTTTTCCTTTTTTTTCTTTCTCTTACAGCCCTAGGGATTGAATCCAGGGCCATATAGTACTGAGCCAAGTCCTCAGTCATTTTTATTTTTTTTCTTTTACAACAGGGTCCCCCTAAGTTGCTGAGGCTTGCCTCAAAGTTGCAATCCTCTCTCCTTGGCCTCCCGAGTGACTGTAACTACAGGTATGATCTACAGCACCCAGTCTTCTACCTTTATTTAACAAGAGGAAACAAGGATGGACATGCATCCCAGCCCTAATCAGTTTTTTTTAAATTTGTTCTTTTTAGTTATACCTGAGAGTAGAGTGTATTTTGCAATATTTTATACACTTGGAGTACAACTTCCTGCTTTTCTGGTTGTACATGATGTGGAGTTTCAGTGGTCTTGTATTCATATATGAACATTCTTATATAAAAACACAGGAAAGTCCTGTTCATCCCTTTGTCTTTCCTATTACCATTCCCCCTCTCTGTCCTTCATTCCTCTTTGTCTAACCCAAGGTACTTCTACCCTCCATACCCCTCCGCCCTTATTGTGAGTTAGCATCCATATGGAGCAACCATTTCATAACCCAGATGTAATATTGCTGAGAATGGAAGTTGAGAATCAGCCTAACCATTCTTTAAGGATCAACTCAAGTGTCACCTTCTTCATGGAGTTATTCTTTGTCATTCTCAGATTAAGTAAGAGTTCCCTCTTCTAAAGTCCTATATATTTATCTTTTTCACAACACTTGCTTTAATGAATTGCAGAGAGAGGGGCTGCCTTGTGAACTCACTCTTCTGTTTTGTGATCACATTGTTGATTTACACGGAACACATTTTTCTGTTCTTGAATCATCAGTTATATCATTAGGTAGCAGCTCTCCCTGGGAGCCAAGAAGGGTGTGTGATCAGAGCACTAGTATATAAAGCAAGACCTCCCCAAGAAGGATTTGGAAAATCCTAGAAGCCTTAAAGTAGCTCAAATTCTTAAACCCCAAGTGCATTCTTGTACTTTTTTTTCTATTAGTAATGACTCTTCTACTGACAAAACTCAGGACAAAGGGATTTATGATGACGTTTGGTATCTGAATAGTCTCTCTGATGGGATGTCTCTGGCTTGGAAGGATCTAGCAGGACAATGTGAACTAACTGGATCAAGCTTGAGCACAACTACTAGGGTTTTTTTTCTGTTTTTTTTTCAGACTGTATATTCCAAGAGGGAACATAATAGTTGCTCATTTATTGTTGAATACATACTTGGAGGTTAATCTGTGTAAAATACCTCTTCATTCTCTTGTTGCAATAAAGTCCAACAACAAAAGCAAGTCCAGAATCAAATTCTATCACACACACAAACATTTATTGAATAAGCATTTATCAGCAAGCAGGTACAAAAACAGTCACATGACCTCCAAGCTCAACCTCAGCTCACCTTAGCTCTCTGATTTTTTGTGTGCTCTGACCATTCTTGCAGAAAACTTTCCCTTGAGATGGACACACCCACATTCTTTTAAACACTGAGCCACATCCTCCGCCCTATTTTGTATTTTATTTAGAGACAGGGTCTTGCTGAGTTGCTTAGCACCTGGCTGTTGCTGAGGCTGGCTTTGAACTTGCTATCCTTCTGCCTCAGCCTTCCAAGCTGCTAGTATTACAGACATGCACCACTGCACCCAGTTCACACCCATATTCTTTTTTATTTATTTACTTACTTATTTATTTTTAGTTGCAGATGGATGGCATGCCTTTATTTTATTATTATTTTTCTAATGTGGTGCTAAGGATAGAAGCCAGGGCCTCACACATGCTAGACAAGTGCTCTCCACTGAGCCACAATACTAGCCCATGCCCACATTCTCAAGGCAAAATTCAGTGAACCTCAGAACCAGCATCAGGCAACCAGAATCATGTGTTTGTGAACAGAGGTAGGACCAGTTTAGAATCAAGCCTCAAGCGCCATTTTGAACATCAGAGATTAAAAAGAACACTCAAGTTTTGTGTCCTGTTCGTACAAGATTGAGAAATGTCTCTAATATATTTTAACCAATCTACATATCCTGAAAACCTGCCACTTTACAGTTGAAAGCCCACTTCTAATATTTATTATAGTAATTAACATGACCTTGGGTACTGGACAAGCGTGAATAGAGCTAGGCTACTGTGGTTAAATTCATCAGCATTGTGGTCTTTCAAACAAACAGGTGCAAATGTCCATCTCTGGAACATATTCCCAATCAGACTGTCGGGCACTAGGGTGTAGCTTAAAAATGATCAATCACTTATTTAGACCACCATCCCCACCACTGGAATAATTTAAAGTCAGTTACAATCATCAAGACACAGCTGTTGCTCACAGAAGATTCTATAGCACAAAAATTAAGGTAACAAATCCAGGTCTGGAAATGTGGGGTGGCAGAGAACAATAAGTTCCATAGGGATCTCTCTGTGTATTTGCAGTCACATTAACTTCTGTGACAATGTGAAAAAATGGAAAATTTGACCCACAAAGAAGACATCTCTCCTGGTACAGTGATAACAGCTGTCAGGTAAGGCTCAGCATTCCAAATCTATCAGAAAGACAGAAGTCTCACCCCAAAGCTCCTATACCAACCTTGGAATGCTTCCAATACATTGTTTTATTCCTTTTATTTAAAAGATTTTTCTCTTGCCAAGTGCTGTGGCACAGGCTTATAATCCCAGCAGCTTGGGAGGCTGAGAAAGGAGGATCAACAGTTCAAAGCCAGCTTCAGCAGTTTAGCAAGGCTGTAAGCAAATCAGTGAGACCCTCTCTCTAATAAAAATACAAAAAATAAATAAAAAGTAAATAAAGGATTGGGGATGTGACTCAGTGGTCAAGTGCCCCTGGGTCCAATTCCTGGTACTAAAAAACAAACAAAAAACATTTTTTTTTCTTTAGAGCACTTTTTGATTTTTGGAGAAGAAGGTAGAGAGGTTTCCAAACATCCCTTTCTTCATGTGAACCTCCTTCATTATTGAATCCCCTACCAGAGGGGTCCATTAGTTGCAAGTGATGAGCATGCAGTGACCTGCCCTTATCACCCAAATCCGTAGTTGACATTAGGGGATATTCTTGATTTTGTACCTTTTATAGGTTTGGACAGCTTTGTAATGACATGATTCCAACATGATTGTTTCATACAGAGGAGTTTCACTGCCCTAAAAATCTTCTGTGCTCTGCCCACTCATCCCTCCCTGAAACCACTAGCAACCATTGATCTTGTTACTGTCATCCTTGACCAGTATCAAAGGTCCTGTTAATTAGCAAAATAAATATTGGAAGTGGGTTTTCATTGGTAAAATGACTAGTGTTCAAGAGATGTAGGCTGTGGCTGGGAATGCTGGTGCACAACTAGAATCCTGGTGGCAATACCTTTTATTTTATTTTTATGTGGTTCTGAGAATCGAACCCAGTGCCTTCCATGTGTGAGATGAGCATTGCACCACTGAGCCACAACCCCAGCACTGCAGAGTTTATTTTTATATATGATTTGCAAAAATTTTTATTTTTTAAATTAATTTATTTATTCTAATTTGTTACACATGAGAGCAGAATGCATTTCAATTCATAGTACACATATAGAGCCCAATTTTTCCAGGCTCAGCAATTTAGCAAGACCCTAAGCAAATTAACAAGACCCTGTCTCAAATTAAAAAAAAATGCTTGGGGATGTGGCTCAGTGCTTAAGGATCCCTGAGTTCAATTTTTGGTACCAAAAGACAAAAAAAAAAAAAAAACACAGATGTAGATTGGCTGAAAATATTTTAGAACATATTTCTTTAAAATCTTTATGGATAGAACTGCATTTTAGTTGTAGCTGAACACAATACCTCTTTATTTTATTTCTTTATTTATATGTGGTGCTGAGGGTCAAAGCAGTGCCTTACACATACTAGGCAAGTATCCTACCACTGAGCCACAACCCCAGTGCCTTTTAGATACATTTCTCAACCTTGCAAGATTATGATGTAATACTCGAATATGTTCCTCAGTCTTCTTAGTGTTAACTTTTCAAAAATGACTTACAGTTGAAATCCTTCAGTAGTAGTAGCTTTTCCAGATGGGCTTATTCCTTCTGTATTGTTTTAAAGAAGAGTATAAAGGAAGTGAGAACTTCCCTTGGACTCTTACTAAATTGCTCCTACAAGCCCCCAGTCTGCATCTCTCCTCCTCAGTCTATATGTGGAGGTGACGCAGATTTAGACACAGGTGGATCTGACCATCTTGACTCTCCACCACCTCTTCCTCATTATCACTCCCCTGTTTATGGCCATGGCATTTTGCACAACATCTTATTGTTTCCCCATTATTCCTTCACCAAGCCAAGAGTCAGCATTTAAAGGTACAAATGATGGTACTTGGCCTTCTATTATTTCCTCAGTATTTATATAATGCCTCTTCAGTGTTTTTAAAATGTGTTTTGGGTCAGTGTTAATGGATAAAAAGTGTTGGATGATATGGCTCAAAATATGTATCTTCTTGTACAATAAATCTTATGAAAATAATTTCCCATTATAAGTTCTATGAGTAGCATTTTTTTCTCCCCAGGAAATAGCTTTGACATGTGATATGGACCCCTCGTGTTTTCTGGCAAATTTCGTCTCCACGTTAGATACCCTGAGGTCAGAATCTGCATCTCTTTAATCTCTGCAGGTCCAGTATTTAGCTCGGAGCCGAAGAACATAACAGGACTTCAGCAAGCGTTTCTTAAGCAGGTGGATGGGAACTTGGGTGCTCATGAGCAACTGGTGGCTATTTGAGCTTGATTTCACTGTGATTTTGGCAGTATTGAGACCTACATTGTTCTGAAATTCTGTTAAAACTTCAATGTATGTAATTGCATCCTAAGCACATATAAAAGAAATTTAGAGTCTAACTTATTTTATTTTCTGCTGGAACTAATTCTACATTTTTACAGGATGGTAGGCATGGTGGTAACTCTGCAGAATTTTTGCTTAAAATTAAATCAGTAGTTGCCATTTTTTAAAAGACTAAATTGTGGGGACAAGTGGTAGCTAAGCAATTTTCAAACAAGAAGAAACCTTGTAGATTATTCAATAATACTGGTTTATATTTACTGTAGACTTACTATGTGCAAGGCTTGGTGCCAAGTACCTTTCAAGCATGATCTCATTTAATCCTTTTCCCTTTTGCCTCGGGCTGCAGTATGGTTTGGCACAGCACTGTCACTGATTTTGTCTTTATTGAAAAATGTGGATAGTTTTTTCATCGTGATTTTTTTTGCATTAATTTTGACTTTTTAAAAATATGGTGTTAAAATATTATTTATCTTGATTGCTGAGCTTTGGGGCACCTGCCTACCTTTTGTGCCCTATTCGCAGCAGCTGTCTTAGGAGGTGGGGGACTTTTAATTTTTTTTCCCTTTAGATATGATAAAACTGAGGGTTAGAGTGGTTGCATTTGCCTGAGGTTTACAGGGGATAATAATATTGGAGTATAAAAATCAGAATCCCCATGACCTGGCGTATTATCCCCCAGCACATAATTTCACAGATGAGGGAACTCAGAAGCAGAAGGTCTGGAGGATTTTCAGAGTAACTCAACAGCTTTGGGGCAGAACCATCCAAAAGCCCAGGATTCCTCACCAGTTACTAAAATGTAGCAAAAGGAGCCATTCATTGTGATTCTGTCATTCTAATTCTCCAGGCAGCACCAGGCTAAAGAATTCATTCTTTCCATAATTGTATTAATCATCTCCTAGGAGCAGGATACTATGTACCAACTGCTTTCTGATCAACTTCTTGGCAAAGAGGCTTGGGGAAATGTAGTCTTGGAAATCACTCCATCCTTCTGATAGACCCAACCTGATCTTTTCTTAAAATTGTGGTGAGCCATCTCACCACAATGCCATGAAAAGATAATTTCGGCTTTACTATAAATTACTACAAATTGTGAACCTGCTTGGAATGCCTGCCTGTGCCTTGAACTCATCCATGCCTGGCTCTCTGACCAGATAGCAGCCCTCTCTGAAACTTTAGTGACACCTCATAAATGTTGGCCTTCCCTGGCCAGACAACAACCCTCTCTGAGGCTCTAATGGTCCTCATAAATTCTGATGTTGGGGCCAGCAAAAAATGTAAACTACCATTAGTGTGATGCTTGTCAGAGTTCTGTTATCTGTAATCCCTCTTTGTGAAACTTTCTGGGCTATAAAGCTGGGCTGCAGGAAAGCTGGGGTTGCTGTCTTGTTCCTACAGTTTTGGGAAGGAGAGGCAGCCCAGCAGGTCAAAATAAAAAGCTTGCTTTAATTTGATTTTAATTGTAGTCAATGGTGTTTTCTTGCATCCTGTCTAACACTTCATTCACTGTCTTAGGTGGAAATACACAGCAGAACATGATTCTAGGAGGTTCACAAAAAAAGGAGGATACAGATATAAAAGATGATAAGCTCACCTGTAAGAAGTGCCCAAAAGTTACAGATCCCCTGTTGCAAATTCTGAATGCTGAGTAGACTCAGTTTAGCAAAACAGTGCTATGTGCTGTCAGAAGAGAATTCATAAAAATGTAAAGTAATGGGCTGAGGCTGTGGCTCTGTGGTAGCGTGTTTGCCTGGCATGTGTGAGGCACCAGTTTCGATTCTTAGCACCAGATATAAATAAATAAAATAAAGATCTGTCAACAACACTAAAAATTATTTTTTAAAAAATGTAAAGTAAGCTCCCTTTCTTTCGGGCATTTGTATTCCACTTGAAGAAAAATTCATACACATTTGACATGTCCAGCATTTAACCAACCCCCTACTTAGGCAGGTGGCCCTTTTAGAATTCTCGTAGTATACAGATTTGTCTGTTGTATAATCATTCAATTCTTCATTCCTGAAAAATGTGTTGCCTGCCTACCATGTGCCAGGCATTTTTCCAGATGCTGGAGAGGTATGTGTGTAAAAGATGTTGCTGATATAAACAAAGAAAGTAACTTCATAATGAAAAAGACCTAAGACAGGTTTGTTATCAAAAGGCTGGTCCTCAGCCAGGCACAGTGGTGCGTGCCTGTAATCCCAGTGGCTCAAACAGGAAGATTGTGAGTTCCAAGCCAGCCTCAGCAAAAGCAAGGCCCTAAGCAACTCAGTGAGACCTGTCTCTAAATAAAATACAAAATAGGGCTCCAGATGTGGCTCAGTGGTCAAGTGCCCCTGAGTTCAATCCTCAGTACCCCAAAACAAAAACAAAAACAAAAACAAACAAACAAAAAAAACCAAGAGCTTAGTCTTTGTCCCTGATGCCAAACCAATAATAAGGACACTGTTTTGAGAAAAATGGAAAAAGAAGTTTTACTGCTTTGTTAGCAAAGGAGAAATACAGGGGACTGACTCTTGTCCCAGAGGTTGTGATTCTGCCTATCATGGGGAACAGGTGGGTTTTAAGAGATGAATCAAAGGCTACCCTCCCCATGTTCTGTGTCAGAGTAGTAATTCACTTATCAATTTGGGAGACAGTCATTTCTGAGATCTTCTGGTGCCATCCCCAAGTCTGAATTACTTTGTTCCCATGGTGAGTGTGCAAACAGGTAACTCTGCCTAGAATGGGGAAGAAAGGTAATCCTGTTTTCCCAAGATGGGGGAAGAGGAAAGGAAGAGAAAGAAACAGGTCCATTTTTAAAATAAGCCACAGTGGCAGAGCAGGAAGGGCTATATTCAAAGTGCAATGTGGATTACTGTTACACGGTGACTGGATAATGTACAGAGGAAGGTTTTTCTGACGTTCTATCTGAGATGTGAATAAGAAAGATCCATTAGAGATGATGTGGAACCAGGCATGGTGGAGCACGCCTGTCATCCAGCACCTCAAAAGGCTGAGAGGAGGACTGCATGTCAAGGCCAGCCTCAGCAACTCAGTGAGGCCCTGTTTCAAAGTAAAATTCAAAATATGCTGGAGATGTGGCTCAGTGGTTAAGGGCCCCTGGGTTCAATCCCTACTACAAAAAAAAAAAAAAACAGAAATGATATAAAGGCACAGCACATGGTAGTAGCATGTACAGAAGAGATTCTAGGTGGGAATGACCTTCGCTGGGAAGGAAAGATGGATCAAGACAAAGTCAGAGACAAGCCACACCCAGATCATGTTAAAAAGAATAATTTTAATCTAAATGTACTCTTTTTGTAATTATTTCACAGCTGTCTTCTAAATGAGGAGAGAAGACCCCCCAGGGCAGGGGTTTTACTGCTTTTGTTCTCTAGGCCTGGTCCAAATGGTGGAGAATCAGTATTCAAAAGGTGTTTTGGAATGATAAGAACTGCAGAAAGAAACCCTTTAGGAACTGTGTCATTTTGGACACATGTTTCCTTAGAAGTTCATTTTGATGGATTTATTTTTAACATCTTCTTTTTGCCCTGAATTACCAACTTTAATCATCCATCTGTGCTCTGTGGGCACAAGCTATCACAGAAAATGGAATTGGGATTAGAAAGGATCCCTGACAAAATGTTTGTACTGGAATTTGGCTGAAGTGAAGAAGTATATGGTACCTTCTCCAGATGAGGTGTTCAGCATCTGATAAATATTCTGTCGTGTGGGGTAATGGAGTGTAGATTAATAAAGCCCCAACTCCAGAGACTTTTTTAACTTGAAGAATGGATTATTGAACTAGAACTAACTTCAATGAAGCTGCTTTGGGGTGATTATGAGGGTTACCTGGGGCAGGTTTTTTGTTGTTGTTTGTTGGTTTGTTTTCCTCAGTGCTTTATATCAAATCCAGGGCCTCACACATGCCAGGAAAGATCTCTACCACTGAGCCACATCCCCAAGCACTTGCTTGTTTTTTGTTGTTGTTGTTGTTTTTTAATAAAAAGACTTAAGACAGATTTAGAAACTATTGCTGGATATATAACCTTATGGAATCCAAGAGTCAGATTATTTGTAAACAAACCTTTGAAAAGACCATTTTAGAAAGCAATTCAGGGCTTTCCTGTCAGCAGGTCAGTATCTAGATAAACAATACTGCTGAACAAAACAAGTAAAAAAGCTGGATTAGAAACATATAATTGTCTGTTAAAGTGCTTCACTCTACTGGGAGGGAAAGAAGAATTCCCCAGAGGCCAAGAACAGAAAAACAAAGTTCCTGGGAAACATTCTTCTGAGATGAGTGACCTTGAACTTGGGCACACGCAACTGCTCAGAGTGGGCACCTGAGCTGTAAGGGTGCAGAGGGTGCTCATCGGACATCCCCACACGAAGTTGAAACCCTCTGTGCAAGAAGCAAGGAGAAATAAATCTAGAGTATTGATAGAAACCAAAAGAAAAGAGCTCTGGTCAAAGATAGGGAGTAAAAAATCCTTCCCCTGAGCATTTGTAACAAGGCAACCTTCACCTTCCTGGGTGTGCAGTCTGCATTCTACCTGTAGGATCCTAAAATACTTTCAGAATAAGATTTAATATAAAGTAGAATGAGAGAGTTTAAGGTTGTGCCTTTTTACATGTTGAAATGAAATTCTTTAAAATCCTTTCTTTTTTATTATACAGGTACATTTAATTATCATATATGAAAAAACCCAGGAAATATAGAAAAGAAAAAAAAAAACAGGAGCAGATTTAACAACTCTACATGTTCTAAATTAATAAGAAATTGGAGAGTTTTAAGAACCACAGGCAAGCAGTGCCATGGTAAAAAAATACTTAAAGGTCACACAATCTAAAGAGTGACTTATTTTAATTATTGGCCTGTCTTTTTTAAATCTTTTTTTTTTTTGTCTTTCATATGAGAAAAAGGAAATGAAGCTATGGGTGGATATGTTGAAACCAGGTGATGGGATGATCCTCATTAGTTTGCTAAATTAATAACAATCAATAGTTTTTTTTTTAATGATATCAATATTCAAGCTCAGTAGGACTGATACTAAACTCTCCCTGGTTTTAAGTCAAACATTGAACACTGGGGCCTGACACAGTGATACATGCTGGTAATCAAGTGGCTCAAGAGGCTGAGTCAGGGGGAAATCAAGTTCAAAGCCTATCACAGCATAAGTGAGGTGCTAAGCAACTCAGTGGGACCCTGTCTCTAAATAAAAATACAAAAAAGTGTTGGGGATGTGGCTCAGTGGTCGAGTGCCCGAGAGTTAAAAAAAAAACAAAAACAAACAAACAAAAAAAAAACACATTTGACATGGAAGATCTAAAAAGCTACTAGATAAATGGGAAAAAGCATCAGATCCTGGTCTGCACTGATGTCACTAGGGGAGAAGTAACATAAAGGGAACAATTATCTTGACATATAAGTGTTTTCCTCTGACAGTCAACCTCAGTCTTCCAGATGTTCAAATTTGCTTTATTTGTCCAAAGGGAACCAAGGAAGTCCACAAAGCACATTGTTTTATAGGCTTCATATTTTATCCAAATTGATTTTTCCCCTATTCCATTCTTTGCCTGATCTATATTTCTTCTTGGAAACATCCCTCCTATATAGTATATCACTGCCATAAATTTAGCTATTGAGAGACAAGGAGATGAGACTGATACTTACCAATGTCTAAATAATTAGTAGCTTGATGATGCTTGGTAGTGAGACTGAAACTATTTTCAATCTCCAATCAAGATGTCTCAGCATGACTCCTTTCAAACTATGAAAATAGGTCTCTATATTATTTTATTAACCATAAAGGCACTTGTTCCACAAGTCAAAAATGAATCTCATTTTTCTGAAGAATGCCTTCAATAGAAAGAGCTAGAGCCCATCTTCTTATTTCTAAGCCAGCCTGTAATAAGTGGGAGGATGATTATTACTCTAACTCAAGTTATACTCACCAAAAACTTGTAAAAAAATTATACTGCATTGAAATTTAGAAAATAACATAAAAGGAGTATATCTTAAATTATAAACATTTTTGAGAGAATAGTTATTGGCTGCCTCCCCTGAATAAGTTCTCCACCTTCTTCCTTTTTAACAGGGACTCAAATTTCTCAGTCAAAAGGTCTGGCTGGAATTGAACTCTCCCAAAAGTTCAAGGGTAGGATTATTATGAAAGATTATTAATCAACACTTATTGACATAAGCCTTGAATAGCTCATGTCATGCATTCATATCCCAGCCAGTGTGAATGGTCTTTTGGAGGAATTTTGGGAAAAAAATTTCTTCTCTTTTCTGTGGAAGCTGCCAAAAGAATACATTCTACAATGTGCTGAAACAGAAAAAAAATGGAGCTTCTGTTTCTACCACCAGCCTTTTGAAACCATGAATAATTCCAACCTTTAAATGGAAGATATTATGGAGAAAAGCAAAATGCACTCTAGTGATATGGGTAAACCACTAGACCAATCATTGCCTGAAGTCGTAACCTATCATGGAACTTCTTGGTTAAATAAGCTGATGATTCCTCTTATTGTTGTAGCTAGTCTGAGCTGGGTTATCTGTTATCTTGTAAACAAATGAATCCTGTCAATTGTTAATGGAGGTTGAAATCTCCAAGGTAGGTAGGTGTTCTTTCAAAAGTCCAGACTTGAATATAATTATCCAGGTATCTTAGGGATTCACAACTTAATTAGACAGTGTAGGGCATCTTACTCAACTGTAGCTTGGTGTTTAGTAAAGTTGAATCTATTATGAAGAAAAGATTTCTAACAATAACATGTAGAAAATCTATTACTGCTGCCAGAGTGGCAGATTTTGTTTAAAACAGTTCACTGTGAGAAGAGTGAAAGCTCATACCTCTCCATCCATGCTAATGAATAGGCAATGAAGAAAGAAAGAAAAAAAGACCAAGTATATTATTTCCTTCATTATCTCCATGGTTGTTTTCAAAGTCTCTATCACAAAATGTTTAATCCAAGAACACAGTTGGCTGGTTGATGAAAATATTGGTTGGTTAATTGGAAGATTTGAAGAAGAAAGATAGGAATTCACAGAAATAGTCTTTGCACATCCAAGTTAAAGCAAAGAATTCTTTCCCACTTTTCCTTCTGAGTGCCAGAAAAAAAGCAGCACATCTAGAGATTTTCTCCATGTACTATAGACTTCTCCATTGCTCCAGGTAGTGCCTACCCCCTGGCTCAGTCCCCCTGTCTTTCATGCACGTGGTAACACTGGATTCCCAACAGCCATGATTATTTACAACTAGTCTGTACTTACTGGCTTCTAGGAAACAACTCCTACTCCAATGAGCCAACCAATATCTTTTCTAGAAATTTGGATTTGAAACTAAGAGTTTTTCAATTTACTATGCCTACTGAAGCTGAACTGGGACATACAAAATCTATAGGACTGAGCAGGTAAGCTAGGAAATTAAGAAACAAAGTATTCAGTGGTATATTATAATAAGAAGAATTCAAAGAGCTACCAGACACTCTGATAAGCTTTTTTCACATATGTAACCTGCTTAAGGCTCAGAATTACAAGTGAGGACACTACTGTTATGTCCCCTTTTCAGATAAGCAGGTGAAGTGGTTAAGTAAATTATATAAGGCCAGAGGGCTAATGTCAGAGCAAAGGTTTTAATTTGAACCATGTGACTTTAGAACATTTGTTTTGAATTTCTAAGTCCCATCCCTGGTGCCATTTTGTGTCTGAGTTTCAGATATAGCTCGGTCTTTTAATCCTAAAAAAAACACCTTGGTTTTGCTTTTTGTTTTGTAGACCTGTGGATTGAACCCAGAGGTGCTTTACCACTCAGCTACATCTCCAACCCTTTTTATTTTTATTTTGAGACAGGATCTCAGTAGGTGGCTGAGGCTGGTCTAGAACTTCTGATCTTTTTGCCTCAGCCTCCCAAATTGCTGGGATTACAGGAGTGCACCACCTTGCTTGGCACCATCCAGCATTTCTATGATAAAATTTCTCTTTTAGCATGAGTTCGTTTCTGCTTGGAAAAAAAAATGTCTTAAGGGGAACATTACTAACAATCAGGAATCCACATTTATAGTTCCTAGGAACTCAATAAGCAGTGAGTAAATGGGTAATTGAAAACCACAGAGCCCCCTCTCCTGTGGGCTTCTGGGCATCTTAATTCACAATGACTCTAGACTCTGAGTTGCTGAGCAATGCATCCTGTTTGTGCTATGTATGTAGTGGATGCTCCGACCCTGGGCATATTGGTGGTAGGTGGATAATATCCTGGAACTGAAAGCACAGACAATACCCTCCTCTGCAGGCTTGGCATTTTGAACTACAGATGTAGGGCTCAGTCAGTAGTTAGAATCCAGGGGGAAATTGCATTGAGATTGAATTTTTGAAAAACAAAGCCATACTACTTATGGCAATATTAACTCAAGGCTGAGAATTGCACTTTGATATCAAGCAAATCTGAATCTCAGCCCCAGTCAGTTCTACTCTGAACAGTTTTGTGACATTGGCCAAGCTTCTGAATGGTTCTCTAAGTTTTAAGGATTTTAAAAATATTACCTTGGGAATTGAAAAAGTAACCCAAGAAAATTAAAAACAAAACAAAATGAACTATATTTCCCCCAGAACTAATTGTCATTACATCTCAGCATATTTACCCCTCTGTGCCACTTTATTATTATTATTATTATTATTATTGCTTATTAGACTACTTGGCTAAAAAAATCACACAAAGCTGTTTATAAAAATGATACATGTTCATTACAAGGAATTCAAACAATGCAAAAATTAAAAGGAAGACTTATTTTTATCACCAGAATTCTGCCATCCAGAAATTACTATTATTTATATTAGAAAATTACAGAAAATTTTCTAGGTATATATGTATGGATAGAGGGTTGACCACATAGATAACTCATTGTTTGATGAATAGATTAGATAGATGGATAGAAATATTTTGCTAAAATCTGATCTGCTTTCGATAGTTTTTAAAATAAAAGGTTAAATTTAAAAATTTGGCTTTCATTTAAAATGAATAATATATTTTAAAACATGAAAAAATTTCAAAAAATAATATTAAAAAAACAATGAACTGCAAGGATACTAAAAGCACTAGTACTGAAATTTTTTACTCCTAATTTTTTTCTGTGGTTTTCTTTTTTCTTTTTTCTACTTTAAGCATGCATATCCTGGCTGATGCTTATGCAAAACTTCTCACACTCCCCCTACATCTGGGTTGCTTAAATTTCAGAAGGAAAATCCAGAGATAACGCATGTTCTTAAAACTAATAAAATATGTAGAACATAAATTTTTGTCATTTTAACCATTTTGAAGAATACAATTCAGTGGCACTTAGTATATTTACATGTTGTGCAAACACCTTTATCTGGGTCCAAAACATTTCACTACCTCAAAAGAAGATTCTCTATGAGAATAATAAATTCTCTCCTCACTCTCTCCTTCCTCATTTCTGAAAACCATTAGTCGGCTTTCTGGATTTGTCTATTATGAGCATTTCCTATAAATGAAATTATGCAATATGTGAGCTTTTTGAATGTCTTTTACTAAGCATGCTTTCAAAGTTTATCCATACTGGAGCACATATCAGTATTTCATTTATTTTATGGATGCATAATATTCACTATATGGATATAACACATGTTTATCCCTTCAACAGTTGATGGGCATTTGGGTTGTTTTCACCTTTTTTGCTATTATGAATAAGGCTGTTCTGAACATTCATGTACAAATTTTTGTTGGGAGACTCTTCTTCTCTTTTTTTGAGAAGATACCTAGTAATGGAATTCTGGTCACAAGATAATTCTATGTTAAGTTATTCAGGATTCATTCAACTATTTTTGATAGCAGCTGCCCATTTTTCATCACAGGTTTTGATTTTCATAACCTCAATCCACACCTCTCAAGAAATCCTGTTGAACAAGTTTAAAAAATCCCTAAGGCCTGTTCTAATACTTTCCAACCATATTCTGCCCATTGCTCCTACTGGACTTAGATGGACACAATCATAGTCAATTCAAATGCTATTAACAAAACACATGATTTTTTATCTGACTGCCAGTCCAAAGCACACATTGCCAATTGATCAGCTCTCTACAAACTAGCAACAGCTTCAGAATTCCCACCCTACCCTCACTGCCAATCAACTAATGGGGAAACAATAACTGAGCTTTTTATCCTCCTTACCTCAGTCTCCACTGTGTTTCCCTCAAGGTATAATGCTCACCAGGAATCCCATTTCTTGGGAGTCTCAGATGCCTGTTTGCAAGACCAGATCAGACTTCACTATTTTCATGAGAATACCAATTTCCCCACTGAGAACTCCCAGAGCCACCAGCCTGTGCCCATTAGTGCCCATTTTTCAGCTCTTAGCTTTACACCTTTTGCTTTATTTTATAGATATTTTCTACAGAACATGCATGTTCCTTGCACACTGTGAGTGTGATACAGACAGGAAGAGTGAGCAGAAACCAGGTCATCTGGGTCACTTATAGGCTGACCTCACACTCTGTTATCATTAGACAAGCCCCCTAACTGTCTGGGCCACCTCTTTTTTTCCTCCTATGAAATTCTGACATTGCATGTTTCCATCCTTATAAATAATGCCTATGAAATTCATGGGAGGTGAGCAATAATTCAGGAGGGTGTAGAGCAACACCATCTATATTTTTATATCTATCTCTCATCTGTCACTGACAAACATAGTAGGAGGTCAGACAATGATAGACTGTTGTCTTCACAATACACTCATTCACCACCATGGTTGGACATTAAGAATCAGCAGAGCCATGCATTCCATAGTTTTTAATATTCATTCATTTTCTTATCCATTTATGCTCATCTCTTTCCCTCCCAAAAAGTTGATGGGACACACATATTCTCTGGTCTAAGTAGGCTCTTTTGAAACAAGTGAACTCTCAGCACAGCCCTGTGACAGGTACTACTGTCATCCCACTCAGGTGGGAACACTGAGGATCGGGTCAGGATTGGTCCTACAGCTTCTCAAACAAATGGCAGAGGTGGAGTTTGAGCACGCTGTCTGACTGCCTGTTCCTTGATCTTAACTCCTACACTACCTTGGGTCTAAAAGGAGCAGGTTTGTAGCATACAGGATTTTTGTCCCGAGGAGCACAACACAAACTTAAGCGAAAACACACACACACACACAAACACACACACACACACACACACACACACACACACATTTTTTTATTGGTTATTCAAAACATTACAAAACACTTGACATATCATATTTCATACATTCGATTCAGGTGGGTGATGAACTCCCATTTTTACCCCAAATACAGATTGCAGAATCACATCAATTACTGGGGATGTAGCTAAGTTGATAGAGTGCCTGGTACACACATATTTTTAAGGAGTAAAAAAAAATAAAAAACAAATGATTTAACTTTAAGTCCCATCTCCCACCAACACATTTCAACATTGATAAAACTAGATGTGAAAATACACTCTTTAAATCATTTAATCAGCATTCATGGATCATTATTCTATACTAAGCACTGTGCTTGGTGTGATATCCTTTTGAAATTGTTTTTACAAAATTTAGTCCATAAATTTAACCATTAAATGTGCCCTGTGTTTCAGAGAAACTACTGACTTTGCTGTAGGCATTGCTCAGTTCTTCTGAATGGACCTGGTAATTAGTTACTAAAAACAGGTGAAAGAGGAATCTGAGCTTTTATTAAAAACCCTAACAGTATCTTCATCAATATTATTAAAATTTGACTCATCCTTATCACTTCTGTGAAAGTTAAATGTCATTTAAGCCTAAGGATTCCACATAGTAAAAAAAAAATTCAAGTCAACATGGAATGATTCAAGCATATTTTTAGAATGAGATCACAAACACTCCATGTTCTCACATCTTTGCTGTTGGAATCAGAATAATTGCCCTTAAAAGATGTCCATATCTTAATCCCTGGAACCTGTGACTGTGATACTTCACATGCCAAAAAAAAGCACTTTGTAGTTGAGATTAAGTCTCTTGAGATGAAAGATGATCTTGGAATACCTTGGTGAGCACAGTGTAATCACAAGTGTCCTTAATAAGTGGAAAACAGATCAGGGAGACAAGAAGAGAGAGGGTGAAGTGATGTGGGGCCATTAGCCAAGAAATGTGGGCAGCCCCTAGAAATAAGAAAGAAGAGGAATAAACCTCTTCTAGAGCCTTTAGAAGGGATGCAACTTTGCTGACACCATGATGTTGCCTAACTAAGACTGACTTAGACTTCCAGCACTGTGATGTAATAAGTCTGTATAGTTTTAAACCATGAAAGTTGTGATAATTTGTTACAGTTGCAGAAAGAAACATGCAGACAGACCTTTCTGAATCACATAGTAGATGTTAAGTTACCTCTGACTCCAATACCTGACACCATAAAATGACATCATTAAAATAAAAAAGAAATGCCTTCTCATGCTACTAATCTTTTTGCAAGCACAAGAAAATTAAACCTAATTATGGTATTTGCCAGTAAATGGATGGAACTGGTGAATATCATGCTGAGTGAGATAAGCCAATCCCCCCAAAAAAACAAAAACCTAATGTTCTCTCTCTGGTATGTAGATGCTAACCCATAATAAGGGGGGGCATAGAAGTTCATTGGATTAGACAAAGAGGAACAAAGGGAAGGATCAGGAGATGGGAATGGGAAAGTCAGTGGAATGAATGGGACAGAACTTTCCTATGTTCATATGTGAACACACAACCAGTGAAACTCCATATCATGTCCAACCACAAGAATGGGGTCCTAATTAGAATAAGTTATACTCCACATGTAGAATATGTCAAAATACATTCCACTGTCATTGTACCTAAAAAGAACAATTAAAAAAAAACATTAAATCTGGGCCTTTTGTAAAGGTAAAGGAAACAAGAATGGTACAATATCTAATTTGACCTTCCTCAGAGTTCAGTGTGTCAACTATAAACACAAGAAATAATGGCAATTCAAAAGTCTAATCCACATAAAACCCCCAAACACCCCTACTGCATGGTCCAGTTTTAACACAGAGTCATATTCAGAGAAACAACAATCAGATTTAAAAAGCACAATTCAGAGCTACTAAAATCTTGTTTAAGAACATTCTAAAAGAGAAAATTCATACCATCAGCTGGGGAGGCTGAGGCAAGAGGATTGTTAGTTCAAAGCAAGCCTTACCAATTTAGCAAGACCCTAAGCAACTTAGTGAGACTCTGTCTCAAAATAAAACATTTAAAAAGGGCTGGGGATATCTTTCAGTGGTTAAATATCCCTGGGTTCAATCCGTGGTGTCCTCAAAAATAAAGAAGAAAATTTAATTTTAACTGATAGCTTCTTAAAAGTCTTCTTGAGGTTTATCTCATTCTCTATTTATAGCATAGCAATGGCTCCCCAAAAGTTTCTCTTTCTCTCTTTCTCCCAGAATTGTCAACACTCAGATTTATCTCCTCTCTGGTCTTGTTCCTCATACTCTCCAAGTCTCAACCCTTTAATATGTAGATCTTTGATTCTCAAGGAGGGGCTAAAATGCACAGGCCAGCCTCACAATAAAGAACTGTCTGCACAAAATGTCAAATGTACAAGGTAGTTCCCTGACCAATGAGGTTTCTTCCTCACAAAAATGAAGGGAGGGAATACACAGTATCTTATGATTTCAGTCTATTTTCTTTTATATCTGTGCCATAAGAATTCTATGCAATAACATTTATAAAGTTTCCAGAATGGTGGATCAAACCATGAATGCTCAGAAAATATTAGTTCTCATCCTTTTCTTCTTGAAGGGAATGAAGAACCCAATTTATTCTAAATACAGTATCCCTAAAGTAAAATAGCATCTCACCCTCTGTGGCCTTCCACCTCACAGCTGCCTCAAACTTGTGAATATTTCAATTATAGAAACTCTTCACCAACTAAAAGGGAGTAGCACATTCCTTAGGAGAATTAGGTTTGGAGAATAAGAACATCAGAAAAACAACAGACAAGAGGATTATTAAAATCCAGCATTCTATTGATGAATACTGAAGACTCAAATTAATGTTTCAAACTTAAAATCTTTATCAAGTAGCATGGACAATTTGTTAGACAGATAATGACTTTTATCTGTTTTTAAAAATGCCTCATTTTTATTGTTATGACCGGGAAGACCTTTGCAATTTGGTTATATATATAGAATTTTAATTTCTCTGCATATGTTTTTAAAATTATGGAATATTTATATTATTAAATTTACCAATTTAACCATATTAAATTGTACTGTTCAGTGCCATTGAGTATATTTGCATTGTTTAGCAACCATCACCACCATTATCTCCAGAACATTTTTCAATTTGCAAATCTGAAACTCTGAGCCCATTAAACAATAACTCCATTGCCCACTCAAGCAGCTCCCGGTGACCACCATTCCACTTTCAATTACTATAAGATTGATTGTTTTAGGTCTCTCATACAAATGGAATCATGCAGTCATTGTTCTTTTGTATCCGGCATATATTATTTAACATGACATTTTCAGGACTCATTCACATTAGCAGGTGCTAGAGTTACTTTCCTTTTTAAAGTGGGATAATATTCCATGGTATGGGTGTAGCACATTTCGTTTATCCATTTACCCATCAATATGCTCTTGGATTGCTTCTACTTTGTTGGTTCTTGTTAATAATACTTATATGAAGTTGAGAGTAGCATGCATTTTTATAAATACTCAAGTATGGCAACTGAAATAATCATCTGTATTTACTTTCGTTTGTATTATTAAATGTATTTGTTAGACAGCTTTGCATTGTTGGAACCAAACACACTGAAAAGAATAACTGAGAGGAGGAAAAGTTTACTTTCAGCTCATGGTTTCAGAGATTCAGTCCATGGTCAGCTAACTCCACTACTCTGAGCCTGACGTAAGGCAGAATATCATGGTAGAAGGGCTGGTGAAGGAAAGCTTCTCAGCTAAAAGCAGCCAAGAAAGAGAGAAAGGAATGAATGGATAGATAGACAGGCAGATAGACAGACAGATAGATAGACACACATACTCACACACATAAGGAGGGAAATGGCACATTGGGAGCCAGGAACAAGATGAAGTCCAACCGCAGGCATAACTTACTTCCTTCAGCCATGAATCACCTTCCTACAATTACTGCCCAGTAGTCTATTCAAATTATTAATCTATCCAATGAATTAATCCACTGAAAATCTAATCATCTCACCTCTGAACATTCCTGGATTGCCAGATACATTCAATAATACTAATAACTTCTTAAAAGTCTTCTTGAGGTTTATCGCATTCTCTATTTAAAGCATAGCAATGGCTCCCAAAAAGCTTTTCAGGGCACCTTAGACACCATAAAAATGTGGAACTCAAATTTTACTTTTTCCAACCTGCAAAAATAAACCAGTTAAGATTTCTGAAGCAAAATTAAACAAAACAACAAACTCATTATTATAAGAACTAAAGGTCCCATGCTCTTTTGTCAACCTAGCCATGTGCTACTTTTGGGAAGTAACTTTGTCTTCCAATAGGAATTTTCACTGAGTGTAAATAGATAAAGTCTTGGACACATGTAACCTACCAAGATTTAACCATGAAGAAAATGGAAAACGTAAGTAGACCAATAATGTGAGACAAAATTGAATCAGTAATTAAAATCATATATGTATGTGTGTGTTACATATACATATATATGTGTATGTGATATAATACACACACACACACATATATATATATATATATCTCACACACACACATATATGTATATATATATATACATATATATACACACTCACACACATACACACACAAAAGAATAAAACTACACATACTTTATCACATACAAAAATTAAAATTAAACTAAATTTTAAAATAAACTGAAAATGTGTTTAAAAATAACTTACATGAAACTAATAGAAGAAAACAAAAGAGAAATGCTTCAAATCTTTGGTCTCTACAAAGATATTTATGGGGTTATGACCCAGAACACAGACAGCTAACACAAGAAGTATCAAACAGAATTGCATCAAACTAAAAATTTTCTGCACAGCAAATGAAATAGCAGAGTAAAGAGACAACCTACATGATGGGAGAAATTACTTTAAAATATTTATTTAGCAAGGTCTTAATTTTCAGTATATATAAGAAACTCAATAAACTCAAAAACAAAGAACAAATAATAAAATTAAAAGTGGGCAAATGATTTGAATAGACATTTTTCAAAAGAAGACACACAATACACCAGCAAAGTAAAAAATGCTAAATATCACTAATCATTAGAGTATTTTGGTTTAGATATGACATGTCCCCCAAAAGCTCATGTATGCAATAATGCAAGAAAATTTAGAAATGAAATGATTGGGTTATAAGGGCATTAACCCAATCCGTGCAGTAATCCACTGATATGGATTAAATGGGAAAGAACTATAGGCAGATAGGGTATGGCTGGAGGAGGTAAGTCAGGAGGGCAGCCTTTGGGGTTTATATTTTGTCCATGCTTAGTGGATTTCTCTCTGCTTCCTTGTTGCCAGGTCCCAATCTGCTTTTCTCTGCCATACTCCTTTGCCATATTTTGTATCATCTCTAACCCAGTGCAATAAAGTAGAGCATCTATAAATTGATATTTCTGAAACTTTGAACCAAATAACCTTTTTCTCTTCTATGTGCTTCTTCTCAAGTATTTTTGTCACAGCAATGCAAAATCTGACTAAAACATGAGGTTAATGAAAATCAAAATCAGAGTGAGATATCATTTCACCCAATTAGAATGACTAGTATAAAAAAAAAAAAGACAAAATTCTCTTGAGACTGCAGTGACAGAGAAACACTGTTGGTGTGAATATAACTTACTACAGCCATTAGGGAAAACACAATGAAGGTGCCATAAGAAAAAGGAAGGGAGCTAGGTAGAAATGCTGTGTCCTGCATGGCCGTTAATTAGGTTCCCAGACCGGGCATTGAGGGGATAGAGAAAAGACAAACAGATACACAAATAGAGAAAAAGTCGAGGCGTGGTGGATCCCTAAACCTTGATAGGGAAATAGTTACCACAAGCCAGCTTGGCAGGTTTATTATATAGGTTTAAACATCAAAAGGATTTGTTATGAGAAAGTTTCTTCAAGATAAACAAAACCCAAGTTGAGGGTATAAACAGCCCAATTACTACTATCAGCTTGTACTCATATAATTCTCTACCCCTGGGTATCTGTGGTTTGAACCCAAGGAAAAGAACTGATAAGTCCATGGCTGGCACCGAATTTCTCTTTGAACAGGGAGGGCATCACCACAGCTGCTGGGCAGTCTCAAACTGATACTTTCACACGGAGAGTTCCCTGGAGGAGTATTGCCTCTGTCTCTGGACAGTTCAAGAACCATAATTTGGACTGACGTTGTGGCTCAGTGGTAGAGCACTCGCCTAGCAAGTGTGAGGTCCTGAGTTCTATCCTCAGCATCACATAAAAATAAATAAATAAAACAAAGGTATTGTGTCCAACTACAACTAAAAAATAAATATTTTTTTTAAAAGAAGCATAATTTATTTGCTGCTCCTGACAGAGTGTGGGAAAAGAAAAGAGAAAAGATAAAACAGAACTACCATATTATTTGGCAAACCCATCATTGGGTGTTTATTCAAAGGAAAGGAAATCAGAATGTTGAAGAGATATCTGCATTTCCATGTTCTCTACAGCATATTTACAATAGCCATGATATTGAATCATCCTAGATTTCTTTTGTTGAATTAATTCTTAAAGAAATTATGCTATATATACACAGTAGAATACTATTCAGCCATAAAAGTTAATGTACTTCTCTCATTTGCAGTAACTCTGTAGAACTATATAACACCGTGAGTAAAAGAAGCCAGGCACAGAAATTTAGTACGTTTGCACTTATATATGGAAGTTAAAAATGTTAATGTCCTAAATGTTGCAATTAAAATAATTTTTATCAGAGATTGGGAAGAGGTGTAATGGAGAGAGAATGGCCAAAGGTACAGGATACATTTAAGTAGAAAGAATAATTTTAAACCTGTTCAAATACTAACACATTTAATATTTTATTTAACCTGTCTAATGTTCTGTAGTGCAGTAGGGTAAATACACTTGGGAACATTTAACTGTATATTTCAAAAAGAGTGGAGAGAATTTGGAATGTTTTCAACATATAAACAATGATAACTGTGTTGAGTCCATGGATATATTGACTATCCTTATTTAATCTTTTACATTGTATACATGATTTGACACATCACACTGAAACCCATAAATACATATGGTTATTTGTCAAAAACAATTTTTTTAATCAAACTATTTTAATGATGCTAAAGAATAGAAGTATTTTACTACTTTTTAAAATAATAAAACTTCATAAAGGGCACCATTACCCCCAAATGAACTGAAACAATTAAATCATATCCATTTTAATTGTAGAGCAAAGTCCATCTAAATTGCTAAATATTACATTTAGAAAAAGTAAAGATTCTTTTTTTGATTCATATTCTATTTCTCTACCTAATGAAGCATTCTTATAACAATAATTTTATTTTATATTTAAATACTTATAAAAAGAAAATATATAATTTAATCTGAAAAAATTTACTTAATTACCTTTTACTTAATTGAACATCTTATTTCATATAAATTTTTTCTATGTACATTCCCATGATATTTTCCCTTGGTATGTATAAAAATTATCAGCAAAATGCAATCCAATATACAACTCCAGAGTTCCTGATTTTCTATACCTACAGTGTTAAATTTTTTTTTTATGTCATCGATGTTCATAGCAGCACAATTCACAATTGCTAGACTGTGGAACCAACCTAGTTGCCCTTCAATAGATAAATGGATAAAAAAAAATGTGACATTTATACACCATGGAGTATTACACAGCACTAAAAAATGACAAAATCATGGAATTTGCAGGGAAATGGATGGCACTAGAGCAGATTATGCTTAGTGAAGCTAGTCAATCCCTAAAAAACAAATACCAAATGTCTTCTTTGATATAATGAGAGCAACTAAGAACAGAGCAGGGAGGAAGAGCAGGAAGAAAAGATTAACATTAAACAGATACATGAGGTGGGAGGGAAAGGGAGAGAAAAAGGAAATTGCATGGAAATGAAGGGAGACCCTCATTGTTATACAAAATTACATATAAGAGGTTGTGAGGGGAATGGGAAAATTAACAAGGAGAGAAATGAATTACAGTAGATGGGGTAGAGAGAGAATATGGGAGGGGAGGGGATGGGGGATAGTAGAGGATAGGAAAGGTAGCAGAATATAACAGTTACTAATAGGGCATTATGTAAAAATGTGGATGTGTAACCGATGTGATTCTGCAATCTGTATTTGGGGTAAAATTGGGAGTTCATAACCATCTTGAATCTAATGTATGAAATATGATATGTCAAGAGCTTTATAATGTTTTGAACAACCAATAAAAAAAATTATATCAAATGTTTTTTATCTTGCTAAAGAATACAAGTATTTTTCTTTCCATCAAGTTTTCATTTGGTGATATCAGCAGATTTCATTTTATTTAATCAGCCTTTTAGAAAATTTTTCAACTATCATTGTAAAACTGAGAGTTCTTAAAATGTATCATGAAATATGTATTTTACTATTAAGTGGAATCAGAAAACATGTCCTTTAGAAGACATCACCTGGTCTGAGAGGATACTTTAATATTCTCAGAACCAATTCTGTTTTCTAGCTTGATCACTTGTTAACCATCTTTAATGCCTCCCGTTATCTATGTGTTTTAGCCAAAGATTGAAAACACAAACTTCATAAGACAAATATCTGGCTGTGGCCACATACCAATGCTTGCCTGGAAGAAAGCTGTTATAGCTTTCTTCAGACCACATTTCTTTGAATTTATAGTTTGCACCTCTAAATTCTGCCTCTTTTCTGCCCCACACCAATGATTGGCTCTGGTTGAAGGTCCTGTTCCCTTTGTTGTGAGATGTGTAACAAGTTAGCTGTAATACCAGATCCATGTTGAAAAATATGCTTATTTAAAATGGGAATGCCAAAATTATACTAATATTTTAAAATGTCAATCTCCAGTTGCAACTATTCTTGCTTTCTCTGTAGAAGCTATCAAAGAAAAGAATCAGAAAAATATGCAAATTATTAAGAGTGCCTTGACCATAGAAGCTGACCACAACACATCAATGTAGAGATGAGAAATGCTGATAGAGATGTCAGAATATCTGGAGAAATCTACGCCTCAACAGTGAATGAATTTTTACAACTGACTCTTATCTAAAGGAACAAAAGTTTACATAGCATCAAACTCCAGACAGCAAAATTATTGGTCCTTCTCAGAGGCACCTAAATAGCCCAGAGTAGCACTGAATTTTTAAAATACAACTAGTTCTTTTATGTATGCAGGGGAAAAGTAATGCAAAATAATAACATATTCATTCCTTAAGCTCCCTTTGCTTAAGGAAAATGTGCATGACTTTAAAGGTATGTTATCTTTGGAGAATTTTCTTTACATATCCACTATATTTTTTTTTTCTCTGAAACTTTAAATATCCTTGTACATGCTTTATTTCCTATGGGAGAACTGAAGATAAAAAAAAACATCATGAATGCTTAGGACTTCCATTTAAAAGGAAAGAATTGACATTTGAAAAATATTTCAAAACCCTACTGGCTACTAATTTTCAAAATTCTTCTACAAAATTCTTGACCAACTGTATTCTATTATTCCCTATTTTGTTTATCAATGCAAGCCCTTCAGATTCATCACTATGTATCTACTATACTTCAGCTGCACAAAAATCTCAGAAGCATAGATAGCAAGCAATATATGTAAAAAATAATTTTACTAAATCAGCATAACAGACTAAAACTGCAGCATCTGCTTCCATGTTATATTTGGCAAAAACAAAAGAAAAAGCCCCCCAAAGCTCCAAAGTAACAAAAATCTCAAGCAAGTAGAGATGACAAACTTCAAAAAAAAAAAAAAAAAAAAAAAAACAAAACAAAAAGATTCAAAACCTGTTCCCTCAAAGATTGCTGTTGTCAATTTGGGCATGCAGCAAAACTGTTGTTATAACCGTGATGGAAATGAAAATATTAAGAGTCTGGACAATATCCTATTTAACACTAATTCAAAAACTAAGTTGAAGGAAAAATAACACAGTGAGACACCACACATACATAAATGTGACAAATTAGCTTACATAATTAGAAAAAGTTAAAAATAAATTAGTAAAAATAAATTCCCAGTATAAACCCCAAAAAAGCATAGCTATAAATGCAACCCAAAACAACCAATTAATGAGCTGGTCATATTTTTACTGGAAAACAAACTCATTCCTGTTCTTTCTTATACAAGTAAATAACTGGAGCAGCAGGCTGAGGTGCATTACAAGAGGACTGAAACATGGTTGTATCCATGGTACTTTAGATGCATCTTTTCCCCAATCATTTGAAAGCTGACACAGCCTGTTGGTTACACAGATTCAGATGGACCAAATAGGTCATCTGAGATACTGCTGAATGGCTGCGAGTCTATCAGTTGGCTTATTTCACTATCAAGGTCTTCTTCTGTATCTTCTGTGTACTTGCTTATTTTTTTGGAGTGCTGGTCTAATGATAGACTTTCTAAAGTTTCAATATCTTCAATGCCTGCCCTATAGTGGATCATAAGAAGTGTGAGAGCTTGTAGTCTTTCACCTGATTTAGCCAAAGCAGCTGAAAGAAGTGATTTTTTCCTTGTATCAGTTGTCTCTTTTTCTTCTCTAACAAGGGAATTATTGTGTTCCAACTCCTGGTCAATCTCATTCTGTAGTTTATCCAGCATGAACTCCAGCTTCTGGATTCTCTCCTCTGTAGGCAAGCCCCTGTACAGATCACGGCCGATTTCTTTAACTGCAATAAAAACACTGTCATCCAGCCCACCTTCTTTTCTCACTAACTTTATTCCTGTGCTGCTTCCTCGTTTGGAAGGACTGTTTGGACCACAGACCTCTGTGTCACTGCCTTCATTGTCTGATGTGTTGGGTGTGTGTTTTGGTGAAGGTTCTACGAGATCAGTTCCTGGTTCAGAAAGGCGAGTTTTAGAGACTTGACGTAAATTTAGCAAACGAGAGCTTGTATTAATAATGTGCCTTGTCAAACCTGTCGTTTTATTAACTGACTTGTTAGCTTCAGCATCAACACGAGGAGCCAGGCCCAAGAGGGGTTCCTGTCCTTCTAGCCTAAGGTTTTTCAGGGTTCGGTCTATTCGTCTCTCAGTTGCTCCACAAAGAGGAGTCTCAGCTAGACATTTTTCTTGACATTTTTTATGGCAAACATAAGCACAGAACATACACTGGGAAGCTGCTTTTGTCCAAACTTTTTTTTTACAGTAATCACACCAAGTTGGGTTTTGGAACTGAGTATCCTGGAAACTATGTTTACTTTCTGATGAACCCATCTGTCCAACAAAGTGCTCCTCTTTAGGCAGGATAGAAACTTCTTCAACCAAATGGAGTTCTTTTTCTTTCTCTAAATTAGTAACTACATGGTGGTCTGGTTCTCCTTCCTTCAAATATTTGAAGTGAATAGTAATGTCACCATAGCAAAATTTGTCATTGAAGCCCTTTTGCATACTCAGATTCCTTAAAGCAGTTCTAGTGACCATGGCCTTAGGTGCAGGGGCTTCCAGTCTGAATTTTGAAAGGTATTCCATGTTTGATGTAGCTAAGCATCCTAAAGCCACCTCTTCAAGTTTTAAACTAATGTGCCCCAAACAGATGAGACCTCCCAACTTGAAAGGATCCCTGCACCACAATGCAACATTCAGGTATCTGTGGCAGGCTTCTATATCAAACAAACAGGATGCTCTGGTTTTTGTCCACTTTCCTAGCTTATTCCGATAAAGAATTTCTGATGACTCCCACATTTGACGGTCATCCGAACTGTCTTTAGTAGGGCAAGAACCTTCTGAAGTAAAATCTTTAGTCATTTCTTGCTTTGCTATAAACTGCTTAGATGTAGTCACATCTTCTACGTGATCCACATTTTTTGCTTGCTTCTCGGATTTATCTGCAGGAGGAGGAGGAAGAAGCACCTTCTCTGGCTTTTCAACAAGAATGTCTGGTTCGGCCTGATTTGGGGTGTCAGCAGAAGGCAAAGGAACTTTTAATTGTGGTCGTGGTGGCACAGGTGGTTTGAAAGTGGATCCTTGGGTGGGTTTTGACACTTGTGCTGGGTCTAGTACCTCAGAAGTTTTTAGGGCTGGCGGTTTATTTCCTTCTTTGGCTGGAATTTTTGGTGGTGGTGGTGGGTGACTTCCTGCAACTAATTTACGGTTTAAAACTGGGGATATAGCGCCAAGAGGTTTAATAGAAAGTGTTGTTGGAGTACGTTTGGGACTATGACTTAATGACTGTGCCTCATCTTTGAACTCGTTTTGTACTCTGACATCACTTGCCAAATCTTCAAATTCAGAATCAAGGTCTCTATTTTCACCATCCACTGCAAGTCCTGCAGCTTCCTCTTCATAACTTGGTTGGCATGAGCTTGACAAAAAGTTTTCTTCCAACTGGCCAAAATTATCTTGCAGAACAGTACCTTGATTGCTCTGGCCAACAGGCCTTTCATAGTACACCAAGACTCGGTCACCAGCCTGCTTGATAAGCTTCAACACCTGTAGTGTCGATGTAATTTTTACACCTCCAATAGCAATGAGTCGATCTCCCCGCTGAAGATCTGCAATTGCAGCAGGTGAGTTTGGGGCCACAGTTTCAATTATAACATGCCCAGCATATCCATCAGTTGACTGAACAAGACGAAGTGTAAGTCCAACGCTTTGTAAATTCCCTTTTATTAATTCAACCGTCTTAATAGAACTCCTTTGTTTTTCTTCCCAAACACCACTGCTCAACTCAAGTGTGCAATGAATATTTGCTTCTCTATCATAGGATCCAAAAATGAATAATCTGCTACATTCTAACAACGTAACTTTAAGACGTCCTTCAGCAAGTGCCCACTGGTGTATACGGATATACTCTTCATCTTCTTCAGATTCTTGCAAGGTCTGATATGGAAAAAACGGCTTGAACCTGATCTTGTAATTCGGCAGCGTGTGTTTGCGCTTGATGATTTTCTTGAGCTGGTTGACAATGATGGAGGTGAGTTGGGGCATGGGCTGCCCTTCAAACTGGGAGCGCACCTCGAAGTCGATCAGCGGGTCCTCCACGAAGGAGAAGAACCAGTGGGTGAAGGGCACGCGGGTGAGGACGAAGCGCAGCCTCCCCACCACTCGGGACAGTTTGACGAACAGGTAGGCGGACTTGCCAAAGACCAGGTCCACGTCGATGGCCAGGTGGAAGCCCCCGCTGTACTCCACCTCCGCCTCGAAGGCCAGCTCCTCCGGGCAGGAGGCGGGCAGCGCCTCCCCCTCGGGGCCGTCGGGCTCCCCGGTGGCCGAAGCTACCACGGGCCGCACGAGCCGGATGGTCTTGATGAAGGGCACCGTCTCGCCCAGGAACACGTCCCGCAGGCTCAGCCCCTCCAGCAGGCGCCCTGCCGTCTTGGTCTGCAGCAGCTCCTCGAACTCCACCTTGATCTTCTTGGTGACCCAGCGGCGAGTCAGCGCGGTGTCCCGCAGCTCCCGGAACAGGATGGTGGCGTTGAGAAAGTAGCAGGTCTCCCGCATCGGCGGGGCGGGGGTCTCGGAGGCCGGGGTCGCACCGCCCTCGGGCGCCCCGCTGGAGGGCTCCTCAGCCCCGCCGCCGCCATAGAGGTACTCCCGCAGGGGCAGGCCTGGCACCGGCTTGGTGTAGCGGAAGCCGTCGCCTGCGCTGGCCGCCTCATCCGGCGGCGGCTCGGGCTGTCTGCGGTACAGCAGCAGGAACTGGGTGAGCAGCGTGAGGAAGGAGCCTAGCACGGCCGATGCCAGGATCATGAGCAGCAGCCCCATCCCGCCGCCGCCGCCCGGGCCGCCGGGCCCCCTACTCCCGCGCCCACAGCGCAGCTTTCTTCACGCCACCGCCCCCGCTGCCTCCATCTTGAGGGCATGGGGCGGCGGGGTCGGGGCGAGCGGCTCCCTGGGCCTCGTCCGGGACTTGGGCCCGCGCGCTGCGGCGCCTGAGCCTGCAGCGGCCCGCGCCTCCTCAGACTCTCCGGGGGCGGCCGGTGCGACCGCGGCGGCGGCGGCGGGGCGAGGGCTCCACTATATTATAGTTGCACAATTTTCTTCTGAATACCCTTGTTAACATACTCTGGCAGACATTCGATAGCAAACTGTGTTCCAGGCAATGAATTTATAATACTGTAGCAGGAACAATCTCTTGAATGTTGTAAGCCTTTATATATGATGGAAAAATCAATAACATGGATAAATGTGTAGCAAACTAGCCTATGCACTTTCTAGGTGAAGTATAGTTCAGTAATATGTATTGAAGTTGTTTTTTTAGGGCAAATAATCCTGGGCTTATGTGGAATATTATAAAATATATTTAATTCATTCACTATTATAGACAAAATAATGGTAATACTAATTTATAGTATGTATACTAATGTATAATAGATTAATGTTAATGTATTAAATATATTTATATTATCATATAATACATAATCCAAATATTTGACTACTTTTAGTACATAATCTAACTTGATACAAAGAAATGTTCTGTAATATACAAATGAACTGTTGAATTGTTTATTCTCTATTTTTCTTTCCATTTAGAAAAATATAATAAATGTGTGCATATAGTACAATTACACAGGAAATAGCAATTTATATAAAATATTGTTCATTTTTCATTTATAAATAATGAAACAATAGGATGCTTTTGTAATATTGTTCTTCCTCTTTTTCTAGATAATCAACAGTTTCTGTACAGGACAGATTATGACAGCTTCTTTCTTAAGGTAAGATTTTGTGTCACAGTGGTATCCTTCTGAGAAGTCACAAGTTTTATGCACTATCAAAATATTCCATAAATAAAATTGTCTTTGAGTAGCTCCATCAGCCTAAATTGAAGTTATTTTCTCATTATTTTTAACATTTGTGATTGTTTTTGTCCAACAGTACTATTTTTACAATAAGTTCTAGAGGATGTTTCTTGGATATTTCCAAATACAAAGCATACAACTTGTTATTTTTATTAAACATAAATAAGATCATAGGACAAAAAATGAAATATTCTGATTTAACTAACACAATTAAGGTATCTCCCAGAGGGTTCTGCAATTTATGCATGTTGAAATATACACACGTTAATATCTTTAATATTTTTTTCTAAAATACAAGCACATTAGACTGATTTAATTCTCATGAGTACCCCAGATTCTGTTAATGTTATATGTATATTTTGCTCTGTCTTCTTTATTATTCCAAGAGTTAGAAATTATTCTTATTGTATAATAAGTTAGTTATATTACTTTGACTCATATATTTACCAGTTTTTCCCCATTTTCTTTTTATCAGAACTTCCATCTGATATATCTCATAGAAGTATGTTCTTTAGAATTGTCTTTAGTGATCATTTTTCAGTTTTTCAGTGAGAATATTTATACTTCTCTTTCTCTTGAAAAAAAAGAAATTTCATGGACCATAAGTCTAACTCATAATTTTTCTTGTACCATTAAAGATTTTATTCCTTTATTTTCTGGCTTCCTATAAAAAGTCTATTTAATGGGTGCTTTGTTTTTTTAATTTGCTTTTTATAGATAAACATGACAGTAGAGTGTATTTTGATAGACTATACATACATGGAGTATAGCATTCTAATTAGGACCCCATTTTTGTGGTTGTACATAAGGTGAAATTTCACTGGTTCTGTATTCATATGTGAATATAGGAAAATTATGTGTGATTCATTCTATTGTCTCTCCTATTCCCATGCCCTCTACCAGCCCTTCCCAGACCTATCTGTAATCCAATAAAATTCTATTCATGCCCACCCTTTAATGTGTGTTAACACTCACATATCAAAGAGAATATTTAGTCTTTGGTTTTGGGGGGTTGGCTTATTTTACTTAGCATGATAATCTCTAGTTTCATCCATTTACCAGCAAATGCATAATTTCATTTTTCTTTATGGCTGAGAAATATAACATTGTTTATATATATCACATTGTCTTTCTCCATTCATCTGTGGAAGAGCACCTACGTTATAGTTCCATTGCTTAGCTCTCATGAATTGAGCTTCTAGAAACATTGATGTGGCTACAGAACTGTAGTTTGCTGACTTTAAATCTTTTGGGTATATACCGAGTAATATATACTCCTCAAATAGATCTGAGTCGAATGGTGGCTCTCTTCCAAATTTTCTGAGGAATCTCCATACTGCTTTCCATTGTGGTTGTACCAATTTTCAGTCCAACCAGCAATGTATGAGTGTACCATTTTCCCCACGTTTGCCAAAATTTATTGTTGTTTGTATTTTTGATAATTGCCATTCTGATTGGAGTGAGATGAAATCTCAGTGAAGTTTTAGTTTGTATTTCTGTAATTGCTAAAAATGTTGAATATCTTTTAAAATATTTGTTGACCAGTTATATTTCTTCTTCTGTGGAGTGCCTGTTCAATTTCTTCACCCATTTATTGGTTATTTGTTTTTTTTTTTCTTTGTTTGTTTTGGTGTTAAGTTTTTTGAGTGCTTTGTATATCCTGGGGATTAATGTTCTATCTGAAGTGCAGGTGACACAGATTGCCTCCTATTTTCTAGGCTCTCTCTTCACATTCTTGATTGTTTTCTTTGCTGTGAAGACACTTTTTAATTTGATTCCATGCCATTTGTTGATTCTTGATTTTACTTCTTGGGCTTTTGGCGTCTTATTCAGGAAGTCAATTCCTAAGCTGACATGATGGAGAATTGGGCCTATAGTTTCTTCTATTAGGTGTAGGCTCTCTGTTCTAATGCCCAGTCCTTGATCCAATTTGAGTTGAATTTTGTTCAGGCTGAGAGATAGGGGTTTAATTTTATTTTGATACATATAGATTTCCAGTTTTCCCAGCACCAAAAAGTATGGTTTTGGGATATTGGCTTATTTCACTTAGCATTATAGTCTCTAGTTCCATCTTCTCTCCAAAGAATGTTTATGGCTCCTTTATCTAGTATGAGATAACTGTACATATATGATTTTGTCTCTGTCTTCTATTATGTACCATTCATCTTCATGTCTGTTTTGGTACAATACCTTGCAGTTTTTGTTACTAAATCCCTAGAGTATGATTTAAGTATTATGATGCCTCCTATTTCACTTTTCTCACTAAGGATTGATTTGACTATTCTAGGACTCATGTTTTTCAAAATGAATTTCATGACTGCTTTTTCCATTTATATGAAGAACATCACTGGAATTTTAATGAGAATTTCATTCAATCTGTATAGCACTTTTGCTGATATTGCCATTTTGACAATATTAATTCTGCCTACCTACAAACATGGGAGATCTTTCCACCCGCTAATGTCTTCTTCAATTTTGTTTTGAGTGTTCTGTAGTTTTCATTGCAGAGTTCTTTCTTTTGTTAAATTGATTCTCAATGTTGTCTTTTTTTTTTAAGGCTATAGTGAATGCAATGGTTTTCCTAATTTCTCTTTCAGCTGATTCATCACTGGTATATAGACATGTAATTGATTTATGGGTGTTAATTTTACCTGCTACTTTGCTGAATTTATTTATGAATTCTAGAAGCTTTCTGGTAGAGTTTTTTAGTCTCCTAAGTATAGAATCATTTCATTGGCATTATTCCTATTATCTCTAGTTTTTCTAGTGTTTCAAAGATGAATGCATGCTGCCTTTTGTCAAATTGTTTTTCTGTATCTATTTAATCACATGATTCCTGACTTTAATTCTAGGGATGTGTTGAGGCACATGTATTGATTTCCCTATGTTCAGCCAACCTTGCATCCCTGGAATGAACTCCAATTGCTCTTGGTGCACTATTTTTTAACATGCTTTTGTATGCAATTTGCCAGTGTTTTATTAAGACTTTTGCACCTATTTCTAGCAGGGGTATTGGTCTGGAGTTTTCTTTCTTTGATGTGTCTGTCTCGTTTTGGGACCAGGATGAGTCTAGCTTCATAAAATGAGCTTAAAGTTTGAAAGGTTTCTTTTTTATTTGTAGTGGAAATTTAATCCAGGGGAACTTAACCACTCCACCACACACACCCAGCCCTTTTATTTTTTAATCTTGATATAGGGTTTTACTAAATTGCTTAGGGCCTCACTAAATTGCTAAGGCTGGCTTTCAACTTGCAATCCTCCTTCTTAAGCCTCCTGAACTGCTGGGATTTTTAATATTTGACTGCTTTTAATACTTATAAAATTTCTCTTGATCTGTGATTTTTAGACTCTACATGAAACAGAAATAATATGCCATTTGTGTTTCTTTGCCTGGCTTATTTCATTTAAAATTTTGATCTATAGATTTATCCATAATACTGGCAATAATAAAATTCTATCCTTTTTTCTAGTCTTTGGTGTTCTAAAACTAGTTATGAAATGTCTCTATTTTTATGTATCCCATTTTGGAGTATCCTGTATCAGAGTATAGATGGTTTTCGTGAATTCTGGAACTCTTTGGTCATTACCCGCTGCAATGTGGCCTCTGAATATTCTTCTATCTTTCATGCCTCTTAATAATTCTTTCATGACATTTTATTGTTTCTCAATTGTTTGATCTATAACCAGGTCACTGATTTGATCAGCATTTGTGACTTATTTTAACTTAATCTCTTGATACTTTTAATCTTTATTTTTTTGTGTGAATGTGTTAAAAATTTGCATTTGAGTTTTTCAAAATTCAGTAATCTTTTCTTGTTCTTATGTTCAATGCAAGCTTATTTTAAATGTGCTTTTGATTTCAATCTCTATTACTGCTTGGAATCAATCAATTGTATCCCTTATGTGTAGTTTTTTGCTATTATTGTTGGTTGGTTGTTTTAGTTATGATTTCACATATGTGGATTTGAAGTTCTACTCTTTAACTTATTTCTTCTACCAGTCACCCAGAAGGACTATCAATATCAACCCAATATTTAAATTAAATGCTTTGCTCTATGTTTTTGATCAAATAACATGAATTTAATCAGATCTCATATCTGTAATAAGAGCTTTATATTCTGTAATAAGATTTATTTTCACAAATAAGACTTTTTGATAAATCATGAAAAAAAAGAAAGAAATCTGCAATACCTAAGACCAAAGTAAAGCAGGAGATGTAATAAGCAAGTAAACATCAAATTTAGCATTCAGCATGATAATTTCCACAAAGTTACAGAACTCTTGAGCTTCCATTTTGAATATTTCATGAGGAACAGAGTGCTAGATAAACATATGTTCCTCTCATAGTAGAAAGTACTATAGAAGACAGTTTTCACCTAGCTTGCTTAAAATAAGAATAAGCCTTATGTAGAGAAAGATCTAAAGAAAATATACACATTTTTCCCTAGTGGTATAAGAAGAAAACAAAAGCAAAGCAAAATTAAGAATTTGTGAAAATAAAAAATGTAGTCACTCTCACTAATATGAAGACAGTATGGATAGTAAAGATCATTTACTCTGGCATACACTCACATTTTTATTCCATAATCAAACTTATTTCAACTTCAGAATCTTTCTACAGTCATAAACACTACACAGATTTCTCAATATTTTTCATTGCACCAGTTCACATGGGAATTTAAGATGTATCGACCTAAGTAAAAATTGTATTTATGTTGTTATTTAGCATGTGTATGAACTTGGAAAAATTAGTTAAATCTCTGATCCTTCTTTGTCTTTTCTGTGAAATGGCACATGACTTATTTTCCTTCCTTTACAAGTTGACATATGACACAATATTCCAACATAGGAAAAAATTAAGTTGATGGATTTTTTACTTTATTTTTAATGTGTTCTTCTTAAGAGGAACAACAAACATTTGCCCGAGTCAATTGTTCTTTGTAATTAAGAAGTCTGGTGATTATCGTTAAATGGCTGTTTTTCTATACTGTCTATCCAAATCAAGTTATATGCAATTAAAATTAAACTCTAGACACTCTCTGTTCTATAATCACTATACTGTCACAGTTCTTTTTAATGTTAATGAAAGCTAGACACATTCATCAATAAATAAATAGAAAATGTGAGGCAAGAGTCTAATTGCAATACATTTGGCCTACAAAGTTCCTGATTAGGTGTAAATAAGGTGTCATCACTACTATCACAGACAAACATATTAAATTAGACAAGCCATTCTCTCCTGGCCAAAGAAAATTAATTTAAAGAAAATGATAAATTAATTTATATTTTTAAAGAATTATTTAAGAAAGTTTTACCAACTCCTTTTCCTTTGGGATCCAGAATCCTGAAATTTTTAAGGGAGAGAATTGTAATTGGCACACATTGAAGTGTAAGTATATATTTTTACACTATCAGAAGATTTTACTCTGCTGGCTTTTACAAAAACATGCCTGTCCAAGTATTTTAAAAGCAGTTTGTGTTTCTTGTAATGGGCTATTTACAAAACATTCTAAAATCAGCAGTATATCTCCAAAATTTCCATTATAGCTGTTCTTATCAGTGAAATCATATCCAATCCCTCAGTGGAACTGGCTATACACTGACTTTCTTTCCCAAGACTCAATTATCAACTTTCTTTTTTTTTTTTTTTTTTTTTACCTCATACTCACATACAAATTTGCCTTACTATGGCACAATCTAATGGGACTGGAAAAATTCTCAAATACATTGATTCATTTTATTTAATTTATTGACTCTGGTCAAGAACAAATAGTTTAGGAATTGAGGTAATAGAAGTTGAAAGGTTATGTAAGCACAATCATTTAACTCTTTATGACCAGTGATAGAGATTAGGGCTAACAAAGTATAGTGTACTCTTATTATGCATGATTATAATTTAGAGTTTACCTATTTATTCAACAATTACTTATTGAAAGTCCAGTTGTTCAGCACATGATTAGATTTTTAATATTAAAAAACACATAATTTTTCCAGGCACCAACGCACATAACTGTGTATTCCCAGCAACTGTGGAAGCTGAGGAAGGACAATCACAAATTCAAAGCCAACCTTAACAACTTAAGTAAGGCCTTAAGCAATTTAGTGAGACCCTGTCTTAAAATAAAAAATAGAAGAAGGACTGGGGATGTTGATCATTGGTTAAGCACCCCTGGGTTCAATCTCCAGTACCGTAAAAAAAGAAGCATAATTTCTAAAAATTCTGAAATAAAAATCAGAATTGGAAAGTTTTCTTCAGCTGATATTAGGATAAGGAACTAAACTGATACACAGATATTGTGTCAACCAAGCTCTGATTACTTTATCTCATTTAATCAAAGAAATAACCTTCAAAGTCAGGAATTAATGTCCAACTTTAATATTAAGAAACTAAAGAATGAGACCATTTCTAAAATCACATTAAGTAGAAAATTCAGGATGCAAACTCAGAGCTACCTGACTTCTGCATTCTCTCTCTACAAATGATGCAGAAAAGATGATATTTAGAATTGAGTCTTTAACTAATAATAAGAGTTAATTAAAAATCAAGGAGGAATAAAATTGCAGGCATGAAAAAGAGTCCAAAAAAGGGCATACAACAGAAGTGAGTGGCATAATTCAGAAAGTGAGTTGGTCCTCCTAGCTACAATATTAATTTCTAAAATGGAATCCCTGCAAACTAAACTAAAAATGTAGGCAAGAACCAAGTTGTAACACACCTGGTACCTATGACAAGAAGCTATAATTGTCACATTTCAGAGATGAAAAAAATAAAGTACATGTGATCTTTACAAAGAAAGTGCTAATTAAAGCATGCAGAATGGACTAAAGGAATGAGAGTTGGAACATGGCAATTAATTACAACTGCCACGACAATGATGGCAAAAATGAGCAAGTTCTGAGAAGTATTCGTCAAGAACAAGTTTTTGCACCAATGTGCTCTAGAAGTGATTGAGGAATTCAATGTGGAAATTTTACAAAGCACTTGACTCTGGCAAATAGTGAGCCTCCAAATGTATTAGCTGTTATTTTTACATTGTTTTGTAAATAGTGTTAATGTGTTCATTTAGTAAACATTTGTTGAAACCTATCTATATGACAAAAACCCTTCTAGGAAGTGGAGATACTGCAGTTAAAAAAAAAAAAAGATATAGCTCTTACTCCTAAAAACTTGCTCTCAAGAAAGGGTAAAAGTGCCTGGGTGTGATAGGAAGGTAACAAAAGAGTATAGAGTAAAAGAAAACTGTCACAAACATATCTGAAATAGAACTGACACACTGCATTGTCGGACAGTGGGTACCATAAGCAAGAGCAACAGAGGAAATTAGGACTCATGTCGAGATTTCTAACTTCCACAGGATAGAGACACTGTGTTATTGCCATCAGCCAAACTAAGACAGCAGAATGATTAATACTCACAGTATAATTGAGAAGATGGTCAGAATGTGAACCTGGTTTAGAAGATACTGAATTACAGATGTCTATGAATCCAGGTAGAGTTGATGTTCTCTGAAAATTGCTTTTTAACAAGGGCTTGCATATGATATATAATTTTATTTGGTTTATGTATATTTATGTCCAACCACCATCAGAATGCTTGTGCATACCTATCTATATTCACGTGATTTGTTGTGGAAAATAATAAACGTATATTTTGCAGAATATTCTATCTGTATCTCTGTGGCTAACTTTCAACAATATTATTTTTAAATAATATTCCCTTTATGTTCCCACTTTTATTGTTATTTCACTACGTCATCTGTCAGTCAGATGCAAGTGGCAAACCTTGTGTTGTTTGAATACCTTGTTAGGTTTACAGTTTCCCTGGGGTAGGGATAGTATTAATAGCCCTTCCTTTCTAATTTTCTCTGCTAAACATAATTACTATGAATTGGTATTTAATTAGAATTGAAAAGACTCTCCAAAGCTTCTTGGGGGAAAATGATATAAATAATATATGACATATTCAGTAACATAGATACAAAGATGTGACAAATAAATTAACAAATAAGGAAGAAAATAAAAACATTATGAATTAGGGACATATATAAACAAAAGCTACATTATTTGAATTCTGCACATAATCTTATCTGAATACAAATACTCTGATTTCAAAAATCACTTCTAATACTTAAAGTTGGCTGTATTGAAAATAAGTAGCATATATTGTGTGATATTATCTTACATTTTGAGACCTTTATGTAAACAACAATGAACATCCTCAAATCAAATTATAAAAGTTGGAAATACTTGTTGTTGTTTGACCTCATAAAGGCTGCCATTCTTATTGGAGTGAGATGGTGTCTTAGAGTAGTTTTAATGTGCATTTCTCTGATTTCTAGAGATGATGAGCATTTTTTCATGTGTTTATTGATTGATTGTATATCCTCTTCTGAGAAGTGTCTGTTCAGGTCCTTGGCCCATTTGTTGATTGGGTTATTTGTTTTTTTTTTGGTGTTTAGCTTTTGAGTTCTTTGTATACCCTTGAGATTAGAGCTCTATCTGATGTGTGAGGGGTAAAAATTTGTTCCCAGGATGTAGGCTCCCTATTCACCTCACATATTATTTCTCTTGCTGAGAAAAAACTTTTTAGTTTGAATTCATCCCATTTGTTGATTCTTGGTTTTAATTCTTGTGCTATAGGTGTCTTATTAAGGAAATTTGGGACTAACCCCACATGATGGAAATTAGGGCCAACTTTTTCTTCTATTAGTCGCGGAGTCTCTGGTTTTATTCCTAGATCCTTGATCCATTTTGAGTTAACTTTTGTTCATGGTGAGAGATAGGGATTCAATTTCATTTTGTTGCATATGGATTTCCAGTTTTCTCAGCACCATTTGTTGAAGATGCTATCCTTTCTCCATTTTAGTCCCATTGTCTAATATAAGTTAGTCATAATTTTGTGGGTTAGTCTCTATGTCCTTTATTCCGAACCATTGGTCTACCAGCCTGTTTTGGTGCCAGTACCATGCTGTTTTTGTTACCATTGCTCTGTAGTATGGTTTAAGATCTGGTATAGTGATACCACCTGTTTTACTCTTCCTTCTTAGAATTGCTTTAGCTATTCTGTGCTGCAGTCTGGCTGGGCACAAATAATCGAGCCGCCATGAAGCACTGGTAGGTTCAAACAGCAACTCTTTATTTCCGAACTCCACCAGCACACTCCACACAGGCTGCTGGGGAACACTCTCACCCTCCACCAGGCTCCACGCACACTCTCTTAAAACCCCGCGAGAACTCCACCAGAACTCCAAAGTAGCAGGTGCCTGAGCCAGCAGGAACCGCTCTATTGCCGGACAGCAAAGGTCTTCTTCTATTTCTCTCTTTAGGGTTCTATAGTTTTCATTGTATAGATCTTTCACCTATTTTGTTAAGTTGATTCCCAAGTATTTTATTTTATTCATTTATTTTTTTGAGGATATTGTGTAAGAATGGCAGCCATTATGAAGTCAAACAACAACAAGTGCTGATGAGGATGCGGGGGAAAAAGGTACACTCATACATTGCTGGTGGGACTGCAAATTGTTGCAGCCAATTTGGAAAGCAGTATGGAGATTTGTTGGAAAGCTGGGAGTGGAACCACCATTTGATCCACCTATTCCTATTCTCAGTCTATACCCAAAGGACTTAAAAACAGTATACTACAGGGACACAGCCACATCAATGTTTATAGCAGCACAATTCACAATAGCTACACTGTGGAGCCAACCTAGATGCCCTTCAATGGATGAATGGATTAAAAAAATGTGGCATTTATACACAATGGAATATTACTCAACACTAAAAAATAACAAGATCATGGCATTTGCAGGGAAATGAATGGCATTGGAGCAGATTATGCTAAGTGAAGTTAGTCAATCCCCCCAAAACAAATGCCAAATGCTGAATGTCTTCTCTGATATAAGGGGGATGACTCAAAATGGGGTAGCGAGGAAGAGCATGGGAAGAAGATTACCTCTAGATAGGGAAGAGAGGTCGGAGGGAAAAGGAGGGAGAAGGGAAATTGCATGAAAGGTGGAAAGAGACCCTCATTGTTATACAAAATACAGGTATGAAGATGTGAGAAAAAAAATAGTGTCACCTTAGATTGGGTAGAAAGAAGTGATGGGAGGGGAGGGGAGAGGATGGGGGGAAAGTAAGGATAGTAGAATGAAATAGACATTATTATTGCTCTGTGTATATACATGACTGCATGACCAATGTGATTCTGCAACTTGTACACTCAGAAAAATGAGAAATTATATCCCATCTGATTCAAATGTATGATATGTCAAGGTCATTGTGCTATCATGTGTAACTAATTAAAACAAATAAAAAATTATTAAAAATTCAAATCCATAGATAACCAGAAAGAAAAAAATGTGATCCTTTACCTAATTTTTACAAATTTAATAAAAATAAATGTTGGAATGATCCAAAAAAAAAGTTGGAAGCAATTTGGAAGTGATTGTACCATACTGCAGAGATGATTTCATTTAAAGGAGTATCTATTCATGTAGAACAAGATAATGTACTAAAGCTTTTGAACAGTTCAAACTGGTTTCAACAGTGTTTCAAAAATTCTTGGGGCTGGGGATGTGGCTCAAGCGGTGGCGCACTCCCCTGGCATGTGTGTGGCCCGGGTTTGATTCTCAGCACCACATACAGACGGGGATGTTGTGTCCACCAAAAATTAAAAAATAAATATTAAATATATATATATATATATATATATATATATATATATATATATATATATCACTCTCACTCTTTCTTTTAAAAAAAATTAAAAAAAAAAATCTTTGGAAAGGAAAAACTCCAAATTACTACTAGAATTCTGATTTTTTTCCCAATTGATTCAACTGGATTTAAAACTTATTATAGATTCATAATTATCCCAGTTAAAATAAGAGACAATCTTCTGTAAATAATATACTTTATTTTTAAAATATTTCTCCATTTACATAATTTGGTTTCAAAAATTATATTCACATGTTAAATGGTTGCTCTATTCCTAACACATTGTGGATTTTTAAATTTTTTACCTATAGATTTCCCCTATATCTCTGTATTTGGGGACTAATTTACTAATAATTTCATCCCAAGTTCAAAGATAGAAGATTATTCTCTAAAAGTGTGGGCTCTAAAATCAATTGTGTGGGTTCAAACTCTACCTCATTTGCAATTTGTATATCTTTAATCTTTTAATCTCAATAGTCTTATTTCCATGTGTGCAAAATATCAATGATGACTATGAATCCTGTAGCATGTTTGCTGTGAGAATTAGATGAGTTACAACAGATAGCATATAAAGCCTGGCACATACTGAGAACTCTATATATCAGTTATGTTTGATGCTGAAAGTCATCTGATTTTGATATGAACATCATTCTTAATTTTAAGAGTATCAGGCCATTACACTACTTCTTGTCATTAATTGATTATCTTTTAAAGTATTTTGCAAATGTTAATCATGACTCACATAGTTAAACACTGCACATTATTGTTAGAAATTTGAAGATATTGTGCTTTCAATTTCAATTTTCAACTTCAATTTGAAAGATAAATAATGAAAAAATCTCACAATTACATGTAAAGTGAAAATATAGATAAATGAGAACATGTAATAAGTGATTGTAGGCCTTTATTGATGTTGTTGTTACAATACGCATTTTCTCCTCTTATTTCCTTCTTGAAAGGTTTTTGTTAGTAGAATGATCCACAACCTCCAGAATCTCCAGGCACTAGGATCAATATTTCACCCACACTTTTCCATACAATATAGCAAACAGAAGAGCAAAATAGCATCTTATAGTTTGAAACATTTTTTTAGAAATTCTACTAAAGATTTCTCGAGTCTTGATTAAAGAATGCTTTTGTCTGTGTTTTCACATGTGAAATCCAACCACTGAAAATCTATTGAAAATTGCTGGGAAATGTCTCTGATGTATACAAAATCCTAACTCTTTGCCTTCAATGGGTCCATAGTTTATGAAGAATAAAAGAATGGGGAGGGAGTTGTGGCTTAGTGGTAGAGCACTTGTCTGGTATGTGTGAGACCCTGGGTTCAATCTTCAGCATTTCATATAAATAAATAAAATGAAAGATCCATTTACAATTAAAAAAATTTAAAGAATAAAAGAATGTTATAAAGAAATAAGAGTCAGAGAGGGTTAAAGGTGATATGTTGGACTCATTACAAGTTGCTTTCTGGAATCTTGCCTCCAAATATTGATCAATTCTAATACAAAAGGATCAAATCTGGCAATGTTTCATAGTAGGAGCATTACTTGAGCTAAGATGAAGAGTTTGGAGTATGTCAGCAGACATTTTACTCAGAATGATATTGGGTGTGGAGTGCTGTCAAGTATTTGGGAAAGACAAGGTGACAGGAGCTTGTAATGACATGCACAAATTTTGACATTTGTGCTATCAGCAGGTGGAATTATGGAATGTCTCGGGCTTAGGAGTGACATGGTCAGATTTGTTTAAAGAAGATTTTGAAAAGTAGTGTAGCAAAGAAATGTGAAAGATGCAATTATCATTTAGAGACAGTAGTCGATGGAACAATTTTAGAAAAATGTGTGTGATACTTCCTTGACTAGATATATTTGCTTGTAAATGCAGGGAAAATTAAATACCCTAGGTCAGTGAAAAAATGTATAAAACCCAATATTATATTTATTATAAGCTATTAGTATAATATTTTATGTTGATAAATAATTGCTACACATATTATTTTTCTAGAAAAAATGAAAAAACTCATAATAATTTACCACTGTCACATAAGAGATGAGTTTTGCAAAGTGAAGTGAATTTTAAAATTATTCAGATCTCTGGAAAATGATAGTGAAAGCTGTAATGATGGCCATAGGGCAATGAAAGAACTCTTTTATGAATCATGAAATATTAAATTATGCTTAACATAGTTTCAGCCCTACATGTATTTACATAAATTCTGAAATTTGATTAATAGTTAAAATAGTTAATTTCCCATTAAAAGGAATATTTTAATTGGACTATAAGTTCTAAGTGGATAGTAAAGAGTTAAACTATACATGTGTAACAACGTATAATCTATGCTAATGCTTTTCATTAAATGAAATTGTGGACAAACTATGTATATTTAAAATGTTTAAGAAAATTTCCTATTCCATTGTCTGGGCCAGAAACATAGAAAGGTACACTATATGATTCAATCTAATTAATTAATTTAACATTTACTATTAGAATAGAAAATGGAGCATGAATGAGTAACCAGATGTTTTTAAAAATATAATTTTAAAAATGAAAGTGCAATAAAATTTTATGTGTGGATATTTCAACTTAGTCACTGGAGGGTTTTTGAGATATAAGGAATGTAGGATAAGTCTTTTGATACTCAGTATCAGAAGAGCCAATATCCAGGAAAATACCAATAAATATGCTGCCTACAGGTTTCCCTGAAACCCCTTTATCTTCTATTTATGTTGCTCTATGTTCCGTTTGCGTATGAAGCAAGGTATGGTATTGAAGTAAAAGATCCTTCATGTCCTGAAAATTTCCTAATAATGACCCATTATAGCTTTGTTTTTTACTATTTCTCCTTCAAAAATGTGGATGTATTTATAATATTCCGAGGACTGGTTAAAAATGATTTCAGGAGCCAAATCCAATGCAGATTGAAACATGTGTGTTTTCTGTGAGGATTTCCTTATACTTAATAAGTGACTCCAGACACAAATGCCTTGCTGTTGCTGTTTAATTAGGAAGGACCCCTTTTGGTAATGTTTCTAGACTCTGGAGGAATTATAAATACACAGATTGGAAAAGCTAAGAAAGCTTATTTAACTAAGCTGTCAGTAGCAATAACTCAGATCTGCTTAAATTTATTTGGGGGAGATCATTAAATGCTGACAATAAACACAGAAGCACTTATAATAATGTTACATTCAATGCATGAGGATAAATCACAAGATTAAAGAGAGCTGGCAGTATCTAGCATGAATGTGCCTAACCTTTGACTCGACAGTTTTACTTATGGGATTATATATCAAAATATGCATAAAGGTGTATTTAAAGAATTTTAATTGCCACATTTTTGTAATAGAGAATAGCTAGAACAAAATTACATGCAATTATAGGAAAAGTTTTGAATAAATACATATTTTAACTGTTTCACAATTTTAAATAATGAAGTATCTGTACCTGTGCTAACATGAAAAAAGATATCCAAAATACAATAAAGGTATGATGTAGTACAATTTATATGTGTTCTATTTAGACAGATGTGTGGGTATTACATGTGTGTATAAAAAGTCCTAAAATTTTACATTATGGTAGAGATGGTTTATCTCTAGTAGAATCTATAGAAATAGGAGTGAAGAGTGATAGTCACCCCTTTTATTTTTTATAATTATTGCATTGCTTGTGCAATTAAGCATAATGGTTCCTATTTTCTGTCTCAACTCCTTGTAAATACATTTTGGAAACTCTCTTTGCTTGTTACATTATGTGTTGTTATTTTATATTTGCAAAATTATAAGAGATCAAGATTGATGGCATAACATGCTATCACAACTGCCAAGGTTAACAATAGTATTATGAACAGGATCCTTCTTAATTTAGAATTGTACATTGGATATAATGAAAAAGTTTGATAAATAAATATGGAGAAAGGAGGAGAAAGATAAGAGGAATCCAAAACATTGGGATTTAGTTGATAATGAATTCATTTTACTATTTGAAAAGAAAACTTAGCATAATACCTAAGACCACAATTTTTAGAGTCAGATAAGCCTTAGGTTTACATTCCAAAAGCTATGATTTGCCTTAGTCCTGCACAGGTGATGGAATTAGGGTCCCTCTTCATGGAGTGGAGGTGGCTGTGGAATAAAAGCTAAGAAAGAGAAAACCGCGAAAAAAAACACAGTAGACAGGGAGTAATTTTTTAAAGCACAGGTAGGATGGTTCTCGGATCTCAAGGATCAAGCCTCCACACTGGAAAGAGAGATGGAGTCTGGGCTTATTTTATTTATATAGGGGCAACATCGATGGTTTTCCATGGAATATTCTTTGCCAAATAAGGTCAGTGGTGGGCTGTCTAGTTCCCAGTGGGTTGTGCCCAATTCCGGAGCTAGGAGAGCTGTCTCACAAGGACAGTGAAGATAGAGATCTCATACCTTGGGCAGTGTGATACACACGGGAAAGCTGGGATATTTCCCAAGGAAAAACCTAAGTTTCCATCGTTGGGTACTGAGGAAAGACCCCTCACATAGTTCATGGGTGGCTTCCCACACTAACACTTAACCCCTTAACACTTCATGTTCTTCTTATATAAAATAGGTATAAAAATAGATATAATAAAAAATAGGTATAATATCACATATTGGAGTTCTAGGAACTAAAATAGATAAAGCATTAGAATAACCCACCACATAGCATCTTCATACAAGAAGCTTCCATAAGATTTAGGTGATTTAGTGTTTATTTCACAGCCTTTGTTAATTAGCCTGTTTTTCTCATAAATTATATAGTTTCTCAAACATATTGGAAATATTGTTCTGTAAACCTCGCAACAATGGACATTTTTGCAAACCACTTTAATTCTCTAGAGATATCTTTAGCTACTGAAAGTAGAATTACAAGCATTTTAGTATGAGAACACCAAAAATTTGCCATGGGGAGATGTACTTTATATAATTCTCTCATTCTAATTGATTGTCTACATAATGTCCTGAATCAGCGATATTTTGGTTATACATGGGAAATAATGCAAAACAGATTACAAATTAATGTAGAAAAATTGTTTTTCAGTGGTGAAAATATTAATATGATTCTAAGATGAGTTTTTATTACAGATTTTCATTATAAACTTACACTATAGTTTCCTAATCAATAAAATAATTCATATCATGGGGAATGAAAAAGAGGAGAGACTGAAAGTTTGCTATAAAAATTATGTTTAAGGAACTGGTAACGAATGCAGGTTAATATGTCAATTTTAAAATTCATTTTTTTAATTAGAAACTATTTGATAATCTACTTTTAAAAAATTATAACTAGGAGGACAGGCAAAATTTCAATTCTGTTTCTATGTGAGGATAAACCAAATGAATCAAGACTCTTATTTAGTTTTTAATGTAGCTAGATTTAATTCTTGGGTCTGGAAATTGAAAAAAAAATTAGATTCATTTATTAGAATTTTTAAAGGTTTCTTAAAAACCTTAAAAGGATGGGAATTGGGACTTTAAAATACATTTTTAAAAATGTGAATTATGTCATTTTTATAAATATCTCTAGGCCTCAGATGTTTATGTTTTCTCATTTGACCAATGAACTATGGAAATGTCCATTTCAATTTTAGTAGACTCAGGTAGTAGAATGGTTAATGACATTTTTCTTCTTATATCTAAAAAACCACTGCTAGTCAATCAGAAATTGCTTCTCATTAATGTTCTATAAGATACATTTTTGTGGCCTGATTTGTCTATTCAAATATCATAATATAATTGTAAGTTTTTTATAAACAAATATTATATTTCCCATAAGGCTAATATATGAGCAATAATGTTACAAAATATGAAAAGAAAAAGAATAATTGAAATACTCTTAATCTCAGAACACAATCAATTTTTATCTTAGAAATACTCCTTCCTATTATTTTCACTCCATTTTTTTTGATCAATCCAATGAGAAGTTTATCAAACTTTTATTTATTTAGTTATACATGGAAGCAGAGCATTTTGACACATTATACACAAATGGAGGAGAATTTCTTATTCCTCTGTGTTTCAAGGGAACAAAATTGTGACATATGCAGTCGGGGGCGGGGGAGAAATAAAGAATGTGCATGTGCTTCTGCCCCTGTTCAATGCTTTATTCACTCAAATTACTCAATACAATTTCAATCTATAGGTTCTTAATCAAGAAAACTATAATCCTTAATGCTAGGCACTGCAATAGACATATCCTTTCACAGCAAACAATTCTAGATTAATTAATTTACTGAAAACAATTCTAGATTAATGCTAAGCAATGCAAACACACTTAATCATGACAGACTAATGACAGACATTCCCTCTGTGTGCTAAATTCAAAAGTCTCAAGCCTTAGGCTTTATGTCTGACAGATGCATACTCAGACCGTATTGATCAGGTCCGGAACCAAGGCAGGCTTTTCTTGGTGTGGGGTGGACAATTGGTTGAGGAGAGGGTCCTATGGAGAAGTTGCAGCTCTTACCAGGGTCCAGACAAGGCAGTAGAGTTTGGGAGCAGTGAGGATCATGCAGAGGATCAAGAAAATGATGACAAGTGATGGGGATGTCAGTCCAGGTCCTCATCAGGCTCTCCAGCTCGAGTGCATCTCGTTGTTTCGGCTGGCTGAACCCCTGTTCATTAGCTCTATTATTTATACTAAAGTTTGGGGCTTTTGATCCCCCTTTCAATCCTTATCAGCTACCACTGGATTTCTCCATGACATCATTTACCCTGGAGTCAGAAACATCTGGCCTGGTGGTCTCCACCCTGATCTTCTCACCTTTCCCTCTTATCAGGGGAGGATAGTCTGCCAAAGGCTTCACTCTGTTTCTCAGGTTGCAGGGAGTAAATTGTTTGCGGCCATACTGGAGGGATCTGTTAGATGTGCCTAATGAGACTGGAGTTTTTAAAATGGAGTTGCTTAGGCTCAGACTCTGGCTGTACATGATGCAATCACACCATTTGTGCAATCATACATATTATAGGATAATAATGTCTGGCTCATTCTACTGTCCTTCCCAACCTTACACTCCCTTTTCTTCTCTCACTTCCCTCTACCTAATCAAAACTTCCTCTATCCTTCCCTAGATCCCCTTCCATAATGGATCAACATCTGCTTATCAGAGAAAACGTTTGGCCTTTGATTTTTTGGGGATTGGCTTACTTCGCTTAGCAGGATATTCTACAACTCCATCCCTTTACCTACAAATGCCATATTTTTATTCTTATTTAAGGCCAAGTTATATTTCATTGTGTTACATACCACATTTTCTTTATCCATTCATCTGTTGAAGGGCATCTAGGTTGGTTCTATAGTTTAGCTATTGTGAATTGAGCCGCTATAAACATGAATTTGGCTACATCACTGTAGTATACTGATTTGAAGTCCTTTGGGTATAAATCAAGGAGAGTGATAGGTTGGTCCAATGGTTGTTTCATTTCAAGTTTCCTAAGGAATCTCCATACTGCTTTCCAGAGTGGTTGCACCAATTTGCAGTCCCACCAGCAATGTAGGAGTGTACCTTTTTCCCCACATCCTCACCGACATTTATTGTTGCTTGTATTCTTGATATTCTTGATATATCTGACTTGAGTGAGATGAAATCTTAGGGTAGTTTTGATTTGCATTTCTCTAATTGCTAGAGATATTGACCATTTTTTTTCATGTATTTGTTGATCAGTTGTATTTCTTCTTCTTTGAAGTATCTGTGCAGTTCCTTAGCTCGTTTAATGATTGAATTATTTGGGGTTTTTTGGTGTTAAGTTTTTTGAGTTCTCTATATATCCTGGAGATTAATGTTTTATCTGAGGTGCATGTGATAGAGATTTTCTCCCATTCTGTAGGCTCTGTCCTCATGTTATGGATTGTTTCCTTTGCTGAGAAGCTTTTTAGTGTGAATCCATTCCGTTTATTGATTCTTGATTTTACTTCTTCTTCTTTAAAGAAGTCTTGTTAAGGAAATCAGGTCCTAAGCTGACATGATGGAGATTTGGGCCTACTTTTTCTTCTATTAGATGCAGAATCTCTTTTCTAGTGCCTAAGCCTTTGATCTACTTTGAGTTGAGTATTATGCAGGGTGAGAGATAGTGGTTTAATTTCACTTTGCTACATATGGATTTCCAGTTTCCCCAGCACTATTTGTTGAAGAAGCTATCTTTATTCCATTTTTTTTTTTGCAAAATTTTGACAATGTAGTATATGCAGATATTCAGGTTCTTCTCAAGTATATTGTTCTAAATATGTTACATGCTTGCATATTTCAGCAGATAGGAAATATATAAAAGTGTAAAAAAACCAAAAATCATTTCTATTTATTTTATTAAACAAATACTATCACTGTTAATTTGTCATTGTAATCTCTATTCATTTTCATATAGTTAAAATTTTGTATCGATTGAATAATACTAAACATTTACAGGTATTAGATAAAAGGTAGCATGTGTAGGTTTTTTATTGATACATATTGTATGTGTTCTTGAAGATTTTTAAAAATACAGAAAAAAATACTATTTCTCAAGTTTCTTGAACTTGAAGTAACATTCAGTTACCCAATTCAATTCATTCTGCCTAAAATGAACAATTATGGCAATTATTATTATAAATTCCCAAATATGTAAATATTATTCCTGTTGTCAGTAAATTCATAGATAGAAGAAATCTAGTTACTGCTTCAAGCTTAATAATGTAGTCTAATTGAATTTTGGATACAATTGTAGTAACGTATTTCTTGATTCTGGAAAGTTCAAAAATATAAAGAGGAACTAAGCTTTCAAGTACGTCACACAAACTCCAGCCTCTCTGCTGAGATTAAAAAATCAACATAACACAAAATTCTCAGATATTTTAAATTCGGAAGCAAAACTAAGTAAAGGAAGAATTGCAGCCATTTTTCACCAGGTCTTTCTGTCCATTTTTGGTTCATAATTCATCTCTGAAATGACTTTACAGAAATCCTTTCTTCTTTCTTTTTATACCAAGGATTGAAATCAGGGGCACTCGACCACTGAGCCACATCCTTAGCTCTATTTTGTATTTTATTAGTAACATGGTCTCACTGAGTTATTTAGTACCTCCCTCAATTGCTGAGGCTGACTTTGAACTTGAAATCCTCCTGCCTCCCCTTCTGGAGCCACTGGGATTACAAGCATGCACAACCGTGCACAGCTGCAGAAATCCTTTTTTAAAAAACTGTTTTGTTTCACAAGAGGTTACATATTCGAATATAATACTTTATTTTGCCCCTGAAAAAAAATGAGAATTTTTTTTGAACTACAATAGTTCCCTTCAAAAGTTTCAAGATATTTTCTCCTTATGTTTCTTTTTAATAAAATTATCACAGACTAGAAGCCGGAAACCAGGCTGTTTAGTCATGATCTTTGTTTTAAGGACAATGGAAAAAACAACTATTTTCAACTGAAACATATGTTTCTGTTGTTCTTCCTCTGTAACTTTTTTTTTCTGTTTTTGTTAACCTAATATGAGATTGCAATCATGGTGCCTCCCACAGTTACCTGATACCTAGTATAAACTCAATATATGCTTGAATGAAAGAATAAATAATAGTTATTAAGCATCCATAACAGTCTTATTCTTTTTTTAAAAAAATTTTTTAGTTGTTTATGGACCTTTATTTTATTTATTTATATGTAGTGCTAAGAATTCAGCCCAGTGCTTCACACACGCAAGGCAATTGCTCTACCATTGAGCTACAACCCCAGACCCCTTATTCTTTTTTTAAATTTAATAACAAGCTTAGCAATAACAATGCTTACTTTAAAATATTCTGATACTGGGAATGGAAAGCTGGAAATGGAACCACCATTTGACCCAGCTATTCCCCTTCTTGGACTATTCCCAAAAAACCTAAAAAGAGCATACTACAGGGATACAGTGTCATCAATGTTCATAGCAGCACAAATCACAATAGCTAGACTGTGGAACCAACCTAGATGCCCTTCAATAGATGAATGGATTTAAAAAATGTGGCATATATACACAATGGAATATTACTCAGCAATAAAAAACAACAAAATCATGGCATTTGCAGGGAAATGGATGGCATTAGAGCAGATTATACTAAGTGAAGTCAGCCAATCCCTTAAAAACAAATGCCAAATGTCTTCTTTAATATAAGGGGGGCGACTTAAAACACAGCAGGGAGGAAGAGCATGAGAAAAAGATTACTATCAAACAGGGACAAGAGGTGGGAGGGAAAGGGAGAGAGAGGGGGAATTGCATGGAAGAGGGAAGGAGACCCTCATTGTTATACAAAAATACATATAAGAGGATGTGAGGCGAAGGGGAGGAAAAAAATAAATAAATAAGAGAGAGTGAGAGAAATGAGTTATGGTAGATGGGGTAGAAGGAGGGAAGGGAAGGGGAGGGGAGGGGAGGGGAGGGGAGGGGGGATAAGAAGGGGATAGAAAGGGCAGCAGAATACAACAGACACTTGTTTGGCAGTATGTATAAACATGGCTGTATAATCAACGTGATCCTGCAATCTGTACACGGGGGAATAATAAAAATTCATACCCCATTTGAAACAAATGTATGATATATGTTATGTGAAGATGCTATTGAGATAATACAATATTTCTCTTTTATAGCATAACAGAAATTACGCATAAATACTAATAACATTGCTTTGGACAAAAAATAATCTTGTATATTATCTTTTTATATTAATGGTAGAAACATGATTGCTAAAGTTATTCATAATTATTGCTTTAAACAAATTTTACCCTGATTTGGAAGCACTTAATTTTTATTTCTGTTAGATAAGTTCTTTGTGTTGAATGGGGATATGTAAGAAGTCAGAGATTTGGAATGAAGACCTGAATTGAAATCCTCATTGCTACTTAACTATTCTTATAGAGCACATAGTTTTCTTATTTGTGATGAATCAAGAATGTTCATAAATACTCCAGTAATTTGAATGTAGTTGTCCCCCAAGGGTTTGTATGTTGGAAATGTAGTCTCTCGTGTGTTGTTGTAGAGATGTTGGAACTTTGTGAGAGATCTTTTGGTTATTGGAAGCATCTGTCAGAAAGGATTAAAGTTGGTCTTGTGGAATTAGTTATCTTAAGAGAGAGTTGTTATAAAAGCCAGCCTAGCCCCTGAATCCCTCTCTGACCTTGCCACGTGATCATTCTCAAATATACTCCTATACAAGTTCTTGCCCTTGTAATGCCATTCACCAAGAGGGCTCTGCCAGAGATCAGACAGATGTGGCTGCTTGATCTTAAACTTTCAACCTCTAAAAAAGGAGTTAAATAAACCCTTTTTTTCCTTTATAAAGCATGCCAGCTTAGATATTTAGTTATAGCAACAGAAAATAGAGTAATACAAATATATTCCTATGTACCTCATGAGTTTTGTGCAGGGCTTATTAAAAAAGATTTTTTTTTTGCCCATTGAAATATTTAGTTGTTATCATCAGCAGTATTGTTTCTTCATCAACATAACTTAAAACAACATTCACTGATGTAATGTTTCTTAACATGAAGTCTGACATTTTGTTAACGTATTTCAATATTTATATTATGGGTTCCACTCTAGTCAGGCCCTTTTTCAGCTCAGTAATCAAAACCTGAAATTTATATGGAATAGATATTCTAAAAGGGAAATTATTCTAAAGTAAGGTGTAACATTGATTTTCATATTTAGCTTCAATATTGAAAAAGGTTGCCATTTCTTTTCAATTCTCATCTCACATTTTACTATATTATAGTCAATGACAAGGAAACTTCCATCATGCCGATACTACACATTCTCTATGTTGAAAATTAAAGTAAACCAGAAAATAAATCTTGTTCAGCATTGCTGTGAACCCTATGGAAGACTTTTACTTCCATAATTTTTCACTTCACTACCACCTATAGCTAGAAATGGAAAGTAAAATTTGGGACTGAAAATAAAAACATAAAATAGAAAAACAATTACATTTGTTCCTATCAATATCTGAGACCTTTGTACAAAATACAATGATAATCATGTTTTGAAAAACCTTTCTGAAGCTTTGCTATGTCAGCAACTTTCTTTCTATTTATCAGAAAGTATTGAATACTGCCCTTAAGGCATGTTCAGCCTTCCACAAAGTAAAGTAGAGAAACAAATTGGGCATGCATTAAAAAAAAAGCAAGCCAAGCAAGTCCGATAAACACAGTGGCACATGTCAGATAGATAAATGTTAACTACAACACTTATTTCATGTTTTCCTTGATGTGGGCTAAGTCGCATACAATTCCATGTAATTTGAGGAATAAAATTTACTTTTGCATTGTGTTACTTTTAACACAAATAACATATAAAATACAATTTAATGGCTTAAAGTATATTAATGTAGACACATTGTTTTAGATGGGTAGAAATTTGCTTTTCTTTTTATTCAACATCCTTATTTGCCCATACTATAGTTTTCTTTAGAGAAGTGTGATTTTTTTTAACCTGAAAAGCTAGAGGGATAGAACTGGGCTCATTAATATTTGGTAGTTTGTTGCATATGGGCCAAAAACATGAAGTTTTTTTTTTTTTTTTTTGGTACTGGGGACTGAACTCAGTAGCCACATCCCTAGTCCTATTTTATATTGTATTTAGAAACAGGGTCTCACTGAGTTGCCTAGCACCTTGCTTTTGTTGAGGCTGGCTTTGAACTTGAGATCCTCCTGCCTTAGTATCCTGAGCTGTTGCGATTACAGGCGTGAGCCACTGCACCCAGTTACATGAAGACTTTTTGATTACATACATACACATATGCATTCTAAGCAGACATCTCTATAGGGTAATAATTCACTTGCCACTTCATATTAGCATCAATTCTTTAATAACTGAGATTTTTCTTGAGTTGATGAAAACTAGCACACAAATTTCCACATAGTGTCTTCCCAAAGAAAAATATGCAATGAAGTTTGTATACCTAATGCATAATTTGCCTCCATAAACAATGAATGATTTAAGCAAAATAATAGATATTTATAGTGTTCCCGTAGAATATTTCTATGTACATATCTGTATGCATGCATGTGCATTTATATATATAGTGAAAATAAGTTGATGGCTTAGTGGATTCTAAATAGTCTACCTAAATAGTCTGCTTAGTAAAACTTTGTACTATTTCTGAATTATCATATTGCTGGATGTGGTATGTGCCTATAATTCCAATGGCTTAGGGAGCTAAGACAGGAGAATCCCAAGTTGGAGGCCAGCCTCAGCAATTAAGTGAAGCTCTAAGCAATTTAGACCCTGTGTTTCTAATAGACAATGGGGATATAGTTCAGTGGATGTAGTTCAGTACACCTGGGTTCATTCCCCAGCACTAAAAGAAAAAAGAAAGAAGGAAAGACACTCCTAGCATATACCAATGACCCAGTTCTGAATATCCAAAATGTCTATATTACTTGTATGTGAGTGCATTTCTTAAATATCCTAAAATATTTGGATTATAATAAAATATTTTAATTGACAATGAAACTAACAAGTGGCATTATCATGACATGTGTCCTCAATAAATTATAAATAAATTTTTTAAAAAGGCTTTTAGGATTTGTTTGTAGACTATATTAAATTTTATTTGTTTGCTTGCATTTTTGTAAGTAAAGCACCCAAAGATGACATATTAGGTCTAGGTCATGATGGAGAACCTCTTAAGGAAGTTTTAAGAATGCTGGAAATAAATGCAAATCTAAAGGTCTTGTATTTTATCTGCAACTCCAAATCCAATATTTCTGTGATATAAAACATCAAACACACATAGACACAAATGTGCACATATACACACTCAAATCAGGGCATTAGTAGTCTGCTTTTATTTTAAACATTCCACTAATTACTCAAGTTATTTGATAAAAAGTTTTGTAAAAGTATTCTATACTTAAGAAGTTCAGATACAAAATAAATAAATAAATAAATAAATAAAATACATATAGACAGCAATATTAAGTAGAAAGTATTAAGGAAACAAAAGAAAGCATCAAATTTGTAAGAGAGTTAAACAACAACTTGAGATTCATCAGCAAGACATCTTCAGCAAGAATGTAACATTTTGGAGACTTGAAAATTCATTTTTAAAATAAGAGAATTGGTAACAGAGGAGAACAAATCCATGGAGATTACAATGTGAGGCAAATGTGGAGAAGAGTAATTTTCTTCAACCAATGCACGGAAAGTAGCAGACCTAACTCGGAAAGGAGTAGTGTAGGAAAAAAATGAGTGCATGCAAAGCAAAGGGTAGGAAGGCCTTTAAGAAATAAACTGTTACATCGAAAACATCCTTCTTGGCTTTGTGCATTTCTAAATAATTTAATCCCTAAACTCCTCTACAAATCTCTAAATTTTTCTAACTAGCACACAAATTGAATTTCACCTCCATGTTACTTGTTTACCTCTAATGTAGGGCTGATGTTACTCAATGTTCAATTTCAAATAGAGTTGTAACAGAGCTTTTTTTGGAGAATTGCTTTACCCCAGGAGATAGCTTTGGGCTCGAGGATGTTGGTGACAGGAAATGGCCCAGGTGCCTTGGAAGTATACAGTCTTTATACATTTGTTTCCAGTGTGTGGGCTTATCTTCTACCAGGACTTCTACCTAACAAGTCAAAGTCTTGCAAGTTCCTTTTTCCTGTTATTTAACCTGATTATTCAGAATCTTCTGGTCCTGAAATGGCTCAGTGGTAGGTGATTTCAACCCTGTGATGAAACTTGACACAAGGAAAAAGTTTTTTGTCTTATATGATAGAGAATTAAAAAAAAAAACTGTATAAATGTTTGTTTCTAAACAAGGATTGTCTTGCTTGGCTGGGTGTCCCATATTTAGTAGATTTGTGGATGACAGCTCATCAAACATTTTGGACCCCATTCTAATCTCCCTTACTTTTCCTTCCCTTCCCTTCCCTTCACTTCTTCACCGATCCATCCTCCAAGCACATTTAATCCCTTGAATATTTTATCTGAACTGTCTGGAAGATTGTCAATCCTTCCACCGTGTTCAATGTGAAGTTACAGTAGTTTAAGGGCTGCATGTATAAGGAAGGGATGGAGTTCATTGCTGTGAAATTTATGCTTGCTACCACTCACAGTCTGGAGTTTTGAAAACACAGATGGTCAATCTTGCAAAGTTTCAAGGGAATGAAATTAGTTTGACCAAAGTCTTTGACTATGATGGTATGGTTTGCATTTACAAAAATGTGGAATTATTCACAAGCAAAACCCTAAGAGAAATAATTCTATGTCATTAAAAAATAGAGGAAGGCCATTGAAGTTGGAAGCTAGGATACACTGAGTAACCATTTGAAACTCTCTGATGAAGCAGAGAAAGTTTCATATTTCTTCCTTCACATTGCAGCAATTGCTAAAGCTTCTGTCTCAGCAATCCAAGTCTCACTATGGTGGCAAATTTGCAGTGTGCTTCTTCATTCTAGATGGGTTTGGGAAAAATTACATGACCTGTATAATTTCAATATTGTCAGAAAGAAAAGAATGAAAGAAAGGAAGGAAAGAAGGAGGGAGGGAGGGAGGGAGGAAAGAAAGATAGAAAGAAAGAAAAGAAGGAAGGAAGGAAAGGAAAGGAAAGGAAAGGAAGAAAGAAAGAAAAGAAGGAAGGAAGGAAGGAAGGAAGAAAAAAGGGTCAGGTCTCCACCTTCCGTACAAACAAGAAGAGATACTGGATCACAGTGCTTTTTCTGCTGATCCTTCAGCTCCTCAGGGTCCAGTTGAGTGCATGCCACAGCCACAGCAGCTGGAAGAACAGTGTCAAAAGAATAAATGGCTCTCTAAGGCTACTGCCTTTGCCACAATGAGCCTCAATTGTTGCCTCAGTTGTCCTTCTCCTCTTCTTAATTTCCTGGAGAAGTTTTATTTTTACTATTGTTATTATTATTATGAAATATAAAACTACTTTCACAATTACAAAGCAGCACAAGCTTTGGATATTTTGCCAAAGGGGAAGTAGAAGTAAGACCTAGGATGAGACCACTATAGACCACTATAGTTTCCATCAAAAAAAAAAAAAGGTTCAGGCATTTTGCTTCTTTCCCTTCCCAAATGCTCCTCAACTCTTTTCAGAGTGACTTTCTCATGAATTATAAAGTACAAATAAAAATGCAATTAATTCAAGAATTTGAAAACACACATACATACACACACACACACACACACACACACATTAAAAGACATTTGGTTCCCCATCCCCTTTTTGTAAAGAGCATGACTAAAAGGGATCTACTAGGTATGACCTCAGTACAGTTTGAACAAATCTTGGGGTTCAGCCAGCAGAAAAGGCCCCAGGTGAAAGGCCCGCACCCTGGTACTTTTTACAGGGCTGAGCTTTCTGCTCACAGGTAGTGCCGCCATGTTGGTTTGTCATTGTGAACTGAGCCCATTGAGAGGCGACCACCTAGTTTGAATCCCTGAGACATAGCAGAGATTGATAGTTACGTTTTCTCCATTAACACAGCCAAACAGGCATCTGCTGGTAACCCCCAGGCGGGAGCACATGTCCTAAACTCCCCTTAATAGCCCATCTTCCCACTTCCCTTTTGGGGGTGGAGCTTCCAAAACTAGCTTCCCTTTTCTGGCTTAAGGGCCCAATACTAAGGAAACAAAATGATAAAGAATGAACTTGTAGAGAATATCATGGGTATTTATTACTCTAGTCAAAGTTAAAGGAAGCATCAACCTGACCTTTGATTTTGGGAATGCGAACTATATGGAAGACTTTGTGTCAGGTGAGAGATGGGGGAGAGAGGCCGCGCGGCTTCTCTGGGATCAGAAGCTGTCATGTGTTTGGGGAAGTAATTTGAGGAGGGGACTAGAAAACCGAGCCTGCCAAAAAGGAGACGCTGGAAAAAAGCAGGCTGGAAGGGAAAAATCACACTAAGTTTTTATGTACATCGTGTTTGAGTGTTTAGCAGAAAAACTAGGAAGGGACAATAGTCACTATTCAAAAATAGGGAATAGCATGCAGGAAGAAGTCCTTGCTACAGGTCAAATTTAGATTTTTTTTCAAAAAGTTGTTGAGGGTTAGGTCCTGTAATGTCAACGGATTGTAAAGATGAAAACAAAGAGAAGGTTGGATGGCAGAAACAGTGGGAAAGAACAATTTTATAGGAATAGGAGAAAGCAAAATTTATTAAGAAGGTCTTCTTAGATGGTGGTTTGTCAACTTAGGAGGCAGAATTCAGGTAAGACCAGTATTAAATATGGAAAATAGAATATTACTATCTTACTGATGTATTATCATTGCTAGTGGATATAGTTTCATTTACATTTGTATATTTGTGAGTATATGATGACATACGAATATATGTCACGTTATAAAAATTTTAATTGTATGTGAATATTTAGTACCTGTTTACAGTTTTGAGACTCAAATTTTATTTTTAAAACTTTCAGGTTGTAAAGGATGGTGGGCTTATATCTGTCATATTCCATGTAGCAGTTTTCCCATGCTCATAAGTATTATTAACAGATTGTATTGAAATTTTTTTCTTTTTTACATTATGATCCTGAATGATTAATGTTTTACAGTGTCTATAGATTTAAAATCTCCATTCAGATGGCATCAATGACTACTCTGTAACTTTATCCTACTATCCAGATTTCGCTTATTTTAGAATCTCTCCACTCTGTCCCTTCTCATTTCCACTGTACTATCATAAGCCTCCAACATCTCATAGAATGTGCTTCTCTCTTCCTTTGTTGGAATATTTTGAATCATAGTAGTTTATGGTCATATAGGAAAATCCTTAAACTCTCTATATATCATATATACTTGGTTGATCAAAACACAAAAATTTTAAAATTTGAATTTTTAGATTCTTTTTGTTTGTGGTAATTTTTATTTACCCAAATTATTGATTCTGAGAAAAGGATACTAATATCCTCATTGTGTTTTTGCTTATGGTCTTAATTTGTGCATTTCTCTTCTGTTATATTGAGCAATTTTTGACCTCTTGTTTTGACCTGTGTTGGGCTGCGAATACAAAAGACTGTTCTCATTAGTTTTTACTTCCTGCATTTTTTAAAATGGTTTCTGATTTAAAAAGTGGCTTGTGTGTTGTTTGGATGCATTTTATTTAGAATTGTGGCATTTAGCATTATAAAGAGTAGTTTTATGCTTTTATAATCCATAGTTACCTACATTTTAAATCAGGAATGCAAATCATAATCTCTCATTTTACTTGCTTGATACTTTTGTTCATCCCTTGGTTGCTAGTTTTTATGAATCACTTTATTTTAGGTATGTTTCATTTATACAGTTTAGAGTTAGGCTTTATGTGTGTTTTTGTATACACAAAATCTTTTTTTTTTTTAAGTGAGCTAGAACCATTTGCATTCATTGATAATTACTGATGTGTTTTGTCTCAATTCTGTTATCAATGGTATGCTTTGCATATTATGGGATGTTTAATATATTTCTCTATGTCAGTAGTTGTTATGGTTTGAATAGGAGGTATCCTCCAAAACCTCATGTATGAAACAATGCTGGAACAACTAGAAATGAGAGGATCGGATTATGGTTGCAATCTATCCTAATCAGTAGATTAATCCACTTGATGGATTAATAATTTAAATGGATTATATGGTAAATATAGGGTGGTAGGACATGGCAAGAGAAAGCAGGTCATTAGGGGCATACCCTTGGGGATATATTATCTCTGTCTCCTTGCTCTCTCTCTCTGCTTCCTGGCTGGGATGAACTGAGTGAGCAGTTTTCCTCTGTCACTGCCTTTCTGCCATGATGCTGTGTGTCACCTAGGACCCAGAGCTAAGGAGTTAGCTAATCATGGACTGAACCTTTGAAACTGTGAGCCAAAGTAAACTTTTCCTCCTCCAAAATTTTCTTTTCAGGTCTTTTGGTCACAGCAGCAAAATTCTGACTAGCACAGAAGTTTTGCAAGTATTTTTGTTTTACTTCTTTTAGTATTTTGGAAATTTTGTATTTTTGCTTCAGTAGCTACTTTTACTAATACTTTTAATTATACTATTAGTCTCATATTCTTAACTTTTGTTTCTGATCCGTGCTTTGTCTGTTTTAAGTAGTAGTCTTTGACTTGTACCTATATTCTACAATGTATATGAATTTATTCTACCTTCCCCTTTAGTATCTACTCATTTTCGATTGTTTATACTTTTCTATTTTCAGAACACAGAATAGTTACTTTCTATTCTTACACTATTATTTCATACTTCTCTTTAAAAAACAGATCTAAAATTAAAATTTTTAAAGGTGGTCTGTTGCTAAACTTTCTTCAGTATTTTTAATCAAGAATGGTGAAGTTCAAGACATACCTGATTCTTTTACCCTAAAGTTAAATAACTATTTAACAAGCCTCTAGGCTACATGATTTAGTTATCTTTTTTGTTGCTGTGATCAAAAGACCTGACAAGAACAATGTAATTTTGGCTCCTGGTTTCAGGGCTTAGTTCCTGGTTGGCTGACCCCAGCTTTGGGCCTGAGGCAAGGCAGAACATCCTTGTGGAACAGTGTGATGGCACAACTAGACCTGATTATTAAATAAATTATAAGAACTTTATGATGAGAAACCAATGCCTGGGGAAGGGTTAATTCTCCTCTTCTTTTACCAACCTTTCTTTAGGACTCCTAAATAACCAAGAGTCCCTACCTTTTGGATTGTAAATAACTGTCTCTAGGAATCTGACTACTCCCTCTTGAAATGTAAACACCCCTGTGCCAGGCTTTCAAGGCTAGAGAGTTAACAGATGCCTATGAAAAGAGTTTCTTCTTATCTTTCTATAGACATGCTTTATGTTAGAGACACCCCCCATATACACACACAAACACACACACACACACACACACACACACACACACACACACACATACACACAAGGCTTTCAGTCATGTAATTTAGGATTTTTTTAAAGAGGAAAAAAATGCTAGGATGGGTCTAAATAACCAAATGACACCAAATACCCAATATAAATATTGTGAAAAAGTGTGGATAAGAGCTCAGAATTTGGAGTTTGTTCTCCTCTAGGCCCACTGGCATAAAATAAAGTAAAATAAAGTTTGGAGTTCTTCTCTCCGAGTGCTGCTTTCTGCTTCTAGACCAGTTGGTTTCTCATGATAGCAGAGGAAAGGAGCTCAGGCCAGGGATACCAGGAAGCAGAGAAGAGCTTCACTGACCAGAGATAGAATATAAACCCTAAAGACACACCCCTTGTGACCTACTTCTTCAGCCACAACTATTCTGACTACAGTCACCACCTAGTTAATCCATCTCAGTGGGCTAACCCACTGATTAAGTTAAGGCTTTCGGAACCTACTCACTTCACTTCTTGCATTGTCTCATATAGGAGTTTTGGGGACACCACATTTCCAAACCATAGCATAATACAACTCATTTATTTATATTTTAAAGTTACTTATTGTGGAAAGAAAAGCAGGTAGAATTCGTGCCTCAAAGTAAAAAGCAAGACAATAATGGAGCAATATTTTTTAAGAAAATAAGGTCTGGCAAAAAATAAATAAATAAATAAATAAATATATATATATATATATATATATATATATACAAGAAAGTGCTGCTGATCATGATTGAGAAACAAGTACCAGGTTTGCCTCTCTCTTTAAACAATTAAAAAACTAGACTAAATATATGAAGCAATAGTTTCCAGCAAATCAGACAACCATTTTTGATGAAGGACAACAATACGGTGATTGAGAACAGCTTTATGCCTAGAGTGTCTAGGCTGTGACTCAAGGAAAGGGAGCCCAAATGGCAATGTGCCTGAGTTGAGGAAAAATAGTTGAAATTTGGGTATTCATTGGTGGCTGGAATTCACAGGCAGATGCCACAGAGAAGAAAGCTATATGGAGAATACAACTGCAGAGAGGAGCACACAGAGGGAAAGCTTCAAAGATCTTCAAAGGTCCTTCCTTTCCTCAACTGAACATTTATCACTTCATGTGTGTGTGAGTAAAATCTCACACAAAAAAATAAAATAAAACTGGTAAAGAATCACTAGAAAGAAATTGCTGGAACAGTTTCTAGAATGTAAACAGGAATAATTCGGGTTTCTATAGATTGATTAGTGCAATTGTAACAGCCTCAGGACCAGGAAAACCTGATACAAGTTCCAGGTTATCCTATCCAGTTAGCATAATATTGATACCGCCAGTTATCGGTGATGAGTCCTGCTTCCCCACATGTTGAAGTTTGAACATTAGAGAAGCACACCGAGGCAAGCATATAAAGCAGGATTTAGTTTACAAGGGGTAACCTAGACTTCTCCCTGGAGGGAGAAGGGGGCCAGAGCTGGTATCCTGGTATCAGGAGAAGCAAGGTGTTCTGCCCTTTTTGTGTGTCCTAGGCTTCCTTGTTTCTCCTGCCTTTTCCCCCTTATCTTTCTCCTTTTTGCATAAGTGACTAAGCCCAGGAGCTTGGAGGGATGGCCAAAAGGTGGGAAACAGGTGGGCTGAAGGGGGAAGGGCAGGATGCAGTAGCCAAGGACACATTAACAACCTTATAGCTCCCTACAGGGAGCAGCAATTCCTGGGACAGGTTACCTTGGTAACAGATTGGAGCAGGGGCAGGCTCTTGATAAGGGTGGAGGAAGGGCTCTGAAGGCATTAACTTGTCTCAGAAGACAGTCTCCAACTTCCCAGACAGACTTAAAATTGGCCTCCTTGATCAGACCTGACTTGATTTACCTATCTACCCTGACTACCTGTCTAATTCTGGCTTCAATATCATCAGTGTAATGGGCCAATGTGATATTGTGTAAGTGAAAAGATGATCAAGATCACTGTGCCATACTTTATGACATATTGCTAAGAATTATTGTAGGTAGGACAGGGCAAATGTATTGCTTACTTTGCTGGCTCAGAGCAAACTACTTCATGGGTAAGTATGGAGAATAAGGCATTTGCCCTCTCAACACCTTCATACCAGGTACTAAGGGATATGTTAATTTTCTCAAGCACTGAAACCATATCTGGTTCAACAGCTGGAGTTGGGGTCATGCATTTGATTACTTAAAAAAAAAATCCACTGTTGTTCTCCTGGATCCATCTGTCTGTGGTTTTGTTTTGGGTTTTTCTATAGGCCAGATAGGAGCATTAAATGAAATTTTGGTATCACTACCCTTGTATTTTTCAAGTCCTTGTTGGTTGTACTAATCTATGACGTCTCTCTGGAAAATTGATATTTCCTTTTGAGATATTCTTTTCCTGGGCCCAGGCAGTTCTAATGCATCTATTTGTCATTTCTCACTACAATATCCTCATTCCACAGATTGGGCAACCAACATGGCAATCTTTCCAGCTGTTTATATTTCAGTTGTACATTCAACAACTGGGGAAATAATCCCAGTGTGTATTCCAGGACTCATGTGATGAACTGTAATTCAGACTTGACCTAAAATTCTGTTAGTCAGCTTTTTGCTTCAGTGACCAAAATACCTGACAAGAATAATTTTTGGAGTAAGAAAAGTTCATTTGAAGCCCATGGTTTCAGATGTCTCAGTGCATAGTACAATTTTATGGTGAAAAGAAGTGGTTGAAGAAAGCACCTAAAGACATGGGAAGCAGGAAGAGACCTCTGCTCAACAGGTGCAAAATATAAACCCTAAAGACATGGGAAGCAGGAAGAGACCTCTGCTCAACAGGTGCAAAATATAAACCCCAAAGACATATCCTCAGTGACTGACCTCCTCCAGCCATACCTACCTACCTATAGTAACCACCACACAACTAATTCATTTAAGTTGTTAATGTACTGATTAGGTTAAGGCTTTAAAACCAACCATTTCACTTCCAAACATTCTTGCATTGTCTCACACATGAGCTTTTAGAAGACATCTCAGATCTAAACTGTAACAAACCCCATTTATCACCTTCCTTTTATAAAGAACCTATTATGATTGGTGAGCCAAGGTGATGTCTGCTGTCTCCTAGAATCAGTACCCATTCAAGTCAGTATTAGTAGTCCCTGAAAGATCTGATTATTTTGTCCCAGTGCAAAGTTAACCTAGTAAAAGGCCATAGGTTCCTTTGGGGAAGGCTTGGGAAGAGATGACAGTATACATATTTTGGTTCAGTACCGGAGTTGCTTCTCAGAGGGACTCAGCCTCCCTTTCATTTAAGGGAGTCTGGGTTTTTTTAAACTGGCTCAAGTCTAGAAATTGAAAGGCCATGAGGCTCTATTTTTTATGATTAGAAAGAATTAGAAGCTTGTTTAATTGTCCTGGAAACTTTTTTGTTATATAGATCAAGTAAAAATTTGATAATCTTTCTATTTCCTTTCTAGAAATACCACGATGAACTAGTCAATATTGCAGGTCTAGATGTGTCAGATTGGTATAATTGTTGCTTTATTTCTGTTGTTCATTATGGTAACTGTGTATACCTTACCTTTGGTGATTGAGTGTCACTACGTGGTCCCTGCTACCTTTGGATTCAATTATCCCCATTGCATGTAAAACTTACAGTTTAGTGACTAATTCCCACTATAACCTCTGGACTATGAAGAAGAGCAAAAATAAAGTTCCTGAAGGATGCTGCCTGTCCCCTTCATAAATCTGTTTCTCAGAGTATTAGTGAAAGGTATACCTTATGAATCCTCCCTGTGCAGATAATTTTTATGTAGCAAATTCACTTTAATATGTCAATCTCTATAAACTTCTGAGTACTTTAATAAACCAAGGGAGATTAGTCATCTCTATCACATTTATGGTGTGCTTTGATCCTTTTTTGCTGTCAACCAAACAAACTGTTAGCCACCTTTCTAACTCACTGTGCTGCAGTATTAAATGTAGAATCTCTGCTTAGATGGCCCATCTAAGTCCAGTCTGATCCAACGTTATGTCCCTTGCACTGTTTTTCCACATCCTTGATATCTATATACATACACGTGTCCCTGGATTTCTGCTTGTGTAAAACAGAAAATTCAAGTAGTTCTTTTGGAGTGTAGCGCACTTCATCCTGGGTCACACTCTATACCAAATCTTTAAAGGCCATCTGGGACTTGAGTCTAGTTATAGGTCTGGAAGTAAATATGAGTAGTGAGAGTGGGTCATGAGAATAGCAAACCACTCTACCTGACAGCTGCCTCCTGGGAAGCCATTATGTTTCCTTAACCAATACACCACTAATCCCCTTGGGCAGAGGTGGAAAAGTCAATATAACACTGAGGGAAAGAGAACAGCTGCAGCTGGGGATAAAGAGGCCACTTCTACTGCTAAAAAAATAAATAATAAATCTCAAAAATTTAGGAGTTAAATGTTTCCAGCATCATTGTGATATTCCCAATCATCTCCATCCTAACTTACTGAATCACATTCTCTCTCAATCCATTTTAATACAGTACACATTCTTTGAGGATGAGAGTGCAACTTCCATTGTAGTTCAGCCAGTTCTATGATGAGAACTTATTTTTGCTTTCAACCCTGCAGCTGGTAGAAAAGATTTTCCCTTAGGACACATTCAGAATATGTGAGCTACTTATATCAAACTGGATCTGGGAATTTGAATCCCTGGGCTCATCCTTTTTCCAGTGACATTAACAGCAACCAACATTATTACATTCTCAGTTACCCACAATATTCAAAAGTATCCTAAACATAGTCACTAACATGGTTGCCTCTTAATTTGTTTGATTAGGACTACCCAATACAGGGAGATGGCTCCGTTTTGCATAGCTCTATAAACAATTTAAGAATGGACTGTCAGTTTTCTCTGTATTATTTGAAGTAGAACACACACTTAGCTTGTTTAAGGCTTAACTCCTTCTCGTATGAAACTCTATGTCAGGGGTCTCCAGAGACAGAACCTATAAGAGAAAGATGATCTAGATCCACATATGGATCTACAAATAGGTGATTATTGACAGGGATATGAGAAGGGATTTACTAGGGCAATTATGAAGGCTGAGAAGTCCCACAGTGGGCCATCTGAAAGCACTAGAGAATCCATAGTGTGGAATAATCCAAATCAGAAAGCCTCAGAACCTGAGAAGACACTGGTACAATTCTAAAAGTCCAAAAGCCAAAAAGCCTAGAATTCTGCTGCCAAGGGGAAGGAGAAGAAGGGTGTCTTAGCTACAAAAGAAAGAAAGGATGAATTCACTTTTCCTCTGCTTGTTTGTTCACTCTGGGCCTTGAGCTGACTGGGTGGTACTGACTCACACTGAGAGTGAAGCTTCCTCGCTGAGTCTGTCAACACATAAGCTGATACAGATACCCTCACAGATGCATCAAAATAACTCTTTATCAATTGTCTAAGAATCTAGCAATATATTAAAGTTGACACTTAAAGTTCATCATCACAATATTTGTCAACCCCTTGTCTTCATTACGAAAAGAGGAGATATTTTTCTTTCCTTTGAACAACCTAAGTCCATTCTTGTTGGGTTGCCTTCTCTTCATTAAAGACCAACTGAACCATCTTTTGAGACTTTGTTAGTAGAGATATTTGCTGTCGAGTGTGTGTAGTTATAAATTTCATAAGGGAAATTCTGGTGAAAATTAAAAAATTAATATAGAAAACACAGTTTTTTACTTAATAGGGACACCAAGTGAATGGTTTCTAGACTAGAAGAAGGTTGAGAGGGAGGAAGGATGGATGAGAAAGAGGAGGAAATTTGTAATTTAAAAAATTATTCTATGTGCAAAAATAAATATATCACAGAGAATTTCACCTTTATGTATGAACAGAAAGGCCCAATCAAAAATAATACATGAGCAAAAGAAACATCAGTAAAGGAAAGAGAATGGGGAGGGTCAGAGGAGAGGACAGGTATTGAAATGAAATTCCACACACATAGGATTTTGTAGGGATGAACACAACTACTATGTATAACTATAATTCTCTAATTAAAATAAACACATAGCTTTTGAAGCTAGGAGGAAAAATAAAAAACTTACCATCAGATTTAATTTGCAGTAACTCTCTTCTTAGGTTCCCCAAAATATCGTAGGGTTCCCAACTTGGACAGCAGAGAATTTCCTTACTCACCTATAAGGCTGGGGAAAATCTATGCCTCTTATTGGCCAATCTTTCCAAGAGAACCTTGTAAAATTTGGCCCCATGAAGTCAACTTTCATTCTTTATATCAAGTCCTATGCAAATCATTCTCAAATATGACATCATAATCAAAGCCTCAAAAATATAATCATTATTTCCAATTTTTTCCTGTTATAAGGAGAAAAGATTTCTATTTAAATTATGCAAATAGCCATATTGTCATGAAAGTAAGAACGCTTACTATTTTCCCTTGTAGAGGGATCAGTCAGTGAGAAAGGCTATTTCATTTATATTCACAAAAGTATAATCTACTAATTGTTATAAGTACAAGGAAAGGAGTTCCTTAAATTCAGAAAATACAACATTAAAGAACCAGTAAAGTTTCAAACTAAACCACAGTTCCAAGTAAATCTTTTTCCACTTATTTAGTAATTTTACAAACCGATAGGTTTGTCCATTTGGTTCTGGAAATCCTTACTCAGTTCAGGGGTATGGTCTTAAAGTTAATCACAAGGCCATCATGAAGCATTCTGGCCTGTAACAAATTGAAAATATTTTTTTTGAGAAGGAAAAGAGTCAATAACTATATCTGAATGACCAAGCCTTAAAATAATCATTATAATATAATCAATAAAGGAATTTGCTTAACAAATTTATTCACTTGTTTACATACAACACTAAATAATAATTGAAATTATGACTGGTGACATTACAACAGGATATATAGTAGACATCCAGGATATTGACACATTACTTGGAATTTCATACAGTTTCTAAATTTCTTTTGTAATAATATTTATACAAATGTTACCTAGGAAATTTTCAAAAGTATCTCTTTTTATTTGGCAGTGTTTTCTTATGCAACGCAAACCAAAAAAAAAAAAAATTTTTTTTAATGTTCTTTCATACTATGAAATAACAATCCTTTGATTTTTCCCTGACCTTCTGGGAAGGCTCAAGATCAGTTTGAGAATAAGATTTTATTTAAGACTTGATTTGAGAAGGGAATGTTGTCAAAAATGTAAAATATTTTTGTGCTTTTAGAAGTGAAAAAATTTCAGTTCTCTTAAGGAATCAAGGATATGAAAAACATTAATGTAAAGGAAGTTATTCTAGGGGACCCCGAATTCTATTGTCTTAGGAAGATTACTTAAAAGGTAAAGAAAAACTTTTACAAATTTTTCTTAAGAGAAAGATTGCCTGGCCTATAGCACAAACCTGTAAGCTCAGCAATTGAGGCAGGAGGATCACAAGTTCAGGGCCAGCCTCAGCAATTTAAGCAAGGCCCTAAACAACTTGGCGAGATACTGTCTCAAAATACAAAATGAAAAAAAAGAGGGCTGGGGATGCTGAGGATGTAGGTCAGTGGTAAAGCACCCCTGGGTTCAATTCTAGGTACTAGGGAAAAAAATTTATAACAAGAGGATGATAATTCAAGAAAATCTTTTCATTTTTGCATAGAGAAAAACAACCCCTAAAACAAATTCTAGTTTTGCATTAATACAGTATTGTGATTCTTAAAAGAAGAAATAAAATAAGAAATAACAACATTATGGGCAAATTCAGTCAATTTTACCTAGTTGACCACAAATAAAATTATTTTTCTGCAAACTTCTTGTAACTTCTTTAGCCATTTTCTTTGTCCTACTGTTTTCCTTTTTCTCATTCTGAAACACCCATTTTATTTTAGAAATAGTTTATTCTCTTTTTCCCATAACAAAAATACATTCTATATTCCTTGTGTACTTTTCTTTATTGTATATGTCCAACTTTTCTTGCACACTCTACAAAAAAGGATTTTTATCTTTATTACTTCTAGTAGTTTTCATTGCTTGATTTGAACATAATTTTTAGCCATTAGTAATTTTTATTTTAACAGCAAACTAGGGAGTAGTTGATTGTGAATTTGTTTTTTTCATTATCATTCTTCAGCACACTAGCAAATTTTATGAATATACTATTTCTCTATTTCTGATTAAGTTATTCTCCCTTATACTATAATTTTTTCATGTGTCAAAAATAACATGTTTATGAACAGACCCAAACACTTTTAATCTCTCTTTAAAAAGAAGAGGCCAAAACTATATAAATTTAAACTTTTAAATGGATGTTTCAATAACTTCTCTTGCTTAAAATAGTCTAGATATTTAATGAATATCTGTTGCTTAATTTAGCTTAGCATAACTTTTAAAATGCAAATTACCAAAAAGATTTTGGAAGCTATTTTTCAGCAAACATCAAACATCAAACAAAGCTATCCATTATCTCAAGTTATTTCCCTGTTAACTGTTTTTAAATTACAAGCGTGTTATCAAGGATTCCAAAAGCAAAAGCTGAAAAGGTAAACAATTTGTTTTGGTTTTATTGATGTCCTTGATATACTTATTTTTTACATAAATCACTGACATCAAACAATTCTTTTTTACTGCATCTTGTAAGTTTGATTTTATAATTTTTATAATCATGAACATCTAATAGACATAATATCATCTTATTCAACAAGTAAACTTAAGTAAAAGAAACGTTCATGTTATGCTGATAACACAAAAACAATGGCTCCTTTGATTAAACTAACAACATTAAAATAGTCTTAATTACCAAAGATATTGTTGACTCATTGAACTTGAAAAGCATTTGAGTTAGTTTCTATATGTCTAGGAGTTCTTGAAATATTTAGCTTAAATAAGCCCTCATCTATCTTTAGCCAATTGAACAGTAATCCTTTATGGGATTTTATACAGTAACTTGGTAATACCATCTCTCTCTATATATATCTCATGTGTGTAATGTAATAGACAGATGGTACCAGAAGCAGAGCCTGCAAAGATTCAGATACAAGCCACAGAAGCTGGGGGAGCCATACAATTGTAAAGACAATTGTAAACAGAAAATTTCCAAATTTCGTTATAAAATTTAGCCTTGAGTCAGACAATACCATAATAAACTCTTCTCATTGCTCACATTATATTTTACCCAATTTGTTTGTCTAAGAGCTGTAACAAATTAAGATTACTTCCTCTATATGAGGGTAAAAGCTTTGTACCAATTTTTGTGGAGGAGAACTAAGACCTTCTTTGCCCAGATAGGTTATCTTTGGGAGGATATGACTATATCTGGATTAAATATTTATTTAATTTTCAATTATCTTTATTTTTCTTTCTCAGCCTCATACAATTGCTTTCAAGGGTCCTTGAATCTCTCAGAAGCACAATGGGAATAGAAATTCTAAAGTTCAAGTGATTAAGGCCTGAAATAAGAAGGAAAAAGTTCTGGCAGGACAGAGGAATGGAGGAAAAAGAGGTTTGAAGAGAAAAGTATCAAATAATTCAAGGAACTGAAGGTAAATTAAAGGAGTCAAAATGAGGAAGAAGTAGAAGAGGCAGTAAAAAGGAGGAGAGCTTAGAGGATCCAGTTTGGGGAGACTTTCTGTTCCCCAAGAACAGCTGAAGTTCCCCTTTATCCTCAGAAAAATCATTTCGAGAAGAAAGGAGTGAACAGAGTCGGTGGAGTATGTAGTCAGCAGGGGTTTGAGAAAGGGGTTTTAGTTGACTGAGAAGTTACCACAGGAGAAAGAGGATCAAATAGAGAGAACAGAGAGATCCCATAGAGAGATGGGCAATTTTCTAGGCTGGGAAATGAGGAAGCAACTTGCCACTTCAAAGAAAAGAGCCAGGAAGACAGACATCCAACACAGCAGGTACTTTTCAAACTAATGGACTCCAACCCAACTTCTTGTAACTGAGAACCCCAGGAGTATAACAACCTGGTTTGTCTGTGGCTCTAACATAGCTCATATAGAATACTCTGAATCTTAAGAATCAAAATCTGTTCTTTACTGTTCCTTAACAGACAGTCATTGGAAGAAGAACTGGCTCAGAAGTTGAAACCATCAATGGATCCCCCATCAATCAGCCAGGAGTAAAGGTAAATGATCTAAAGTTTGTACTTGGGGTCCTGTGTGAGAAGTCCAGGGATCCAATGACAGATCCTATTTAAGTCACAGCACCAAAATTGTTTAAGAAAACAGTATTTATGATAGTTGCCATGAATTTCAATATGTTAGGGTACACTATTCAAGGGCCTTGGGATTTTGCGGTCCAGGAGAAAAACTCTGAACATAACTCCTGGTACTTCCATTTCTCCATTTAACCTTTCTAAACTTCCCTTCAGCTCCTTTAAATCATTTGATATTAATTTGTTCAAGCCCCTCACTGCCCCATTCCTCTATTCTGCCAGAACCTTTTCCTTTCTACTCTAGCCCCTCTGTCACTTGGACTTTAGAATTTCAACTTCCATTGTGGCTTCTGAGAGAGTCTGAACATAACAAGGGAAAGTATGAATTTATCACCAAGGATCAGGATTGAATCAATGGATGGAAGATGACTAAAAAGGCAATTGATAAAGGAACCTAACAAATTCTGAAGACAGGCTGGAATGATCAGATAATGCCTGGAGGCTGATGGTGGATGATGAACTTAATTAAATAGTGATTACCATCAGATATGGAGGCAGGGATGGGGGCATTTTGGATAAACTGACTAGACAAGATTCTTGCTAAACTTACCCCTGGCAGACATGACAAAGGATGAAGCTAGTAGGGATAGAGACATCTGACTAAAGTTGGCTAAAAAGAAAACCTTTAACACAAAGAGATAGCAGCACTCTAAAAAAATAATGAAAATGCATCAGTATAACAATATCTTAGATTAACAGTTGAGTGAACAATATATGTTTAAGAAAAAAAATAAAATATTTTCACTTATAATATCATTTAGCAGGGAAAAATTCATCTCACTGTTCTGTGAAAAGAATCTAACTGCCCTATTTTGCTAAAAGATATGGAACAGTATTCATTCATCTTTTATGCACCAAAATTTGCTTGATAAGATTGTTAGCACACAATGCTGCAGCAGGTATGTAAACAAAAAGGACTGGAGGGAAGTAGATGATATAAAAATGAACTTACTGTATCCAAACCTAATAATGAAACGTATAGCAATTATGAGTCAGATAAGGTTGTCTTCTCTTCAACAAAATTAAGAGCCATCAAATTCTTAAAAATGCTTTGTTAGATCCATAGAGAAGGAATTATTTATTCCTCTTCTATTATCTGTAAGATTTTGTGTAATATTTGTATCATTGTTTTTCCTTAAAAATATTTGGGAGAATTTATTCATGAAACCTTATGGACATGGAGTTTTGGAGGTGTTTTTTTACTACAATTACAATTTAATGAATAGATATAGATACCTTAAGGTCAGTGCAGTGATTTATATTTATGTAGAATAATTCAAAATGAAACAATAAAACTAGAGGAATCAACTACTAATATCAGGAATAAAACAATTATAAATCCTGGAATAGGATATCTGCAAAAAAATATTAGCTTTCCAATAATTTTGTAATCTCATTTTGCTTTTGTAAAGTCCATGAATTATTCCAAATAGTCAACCTGCCAGTTAGATCAAATAAAGCAAGGTAGATATCCTATTCCAGGATTTATAATTATTTAAGGAGAAACTTTTGAAAAACACAAAAATTTTAACTCAGAAGTCCTCAATACATATATGGACCTGTCCCTAACTTGTGGCTTCTCTTTATTCAGATTCCCACTGAGAATTTTAAGTGCCTCTTATTCTGAGACCCATATTTATGATTTCTTCCATTTTCATTACAATGTAAGTTAGGAGTTAGATTTTACCTTAATTCTATACCTCATTGATAACAATTGACATGTTTTTCTCTCTTTTATTTTTTGTTTTGTTTCTCATTGAAGGGCCTGTTTTATCTAACATTATTACTGCCAAAATTCATTATTCAATCAATAATTTTAAGGTTTTTTTTCATTTTGAATTATTCTACATAAATATAAATCACTGCACTGACCTTAAGGTATCTGTGTCACAATATATAATCCATATAATGGTATATGTCAGCACTATGCATAAAACTTTAAATGAAACTTTAGTTCAAATATGTGAAGAGTGAGACTCTGTAAAGACTTTATTTCATACAGATATGAAATAAGTAAATATACATGTGTATGTATTTTTATATATATTATATATATGAAATATTTATATCCAAAAGTAAATGTTAGTAATCTGTGCCTCTTTTCTATAGGAGAGAATGTTTAAATTTTATCAGATGAAACAGACTTTTCAAATACTGGATAAAATGAGATGCTTGCGAAAACATTCTACAGTGTCATTCTTGGGAGTTCTTGTCATTTTCCTCCTATTTATGAATTTGTACATTGAAGATAGCTATGTTCTGGTAAGTTATAGAGGTTGATTATTTTTTGTTCGAAATAAAGCATATGTCAACCTAAATTGGCATAATTGTAAGCTAAATTGAATCCTCTGCTGGACAGGTAGACTTAGCTTAAGCAAAATTATAATATATATATTTCCTACCTAGAGTTTTTTTTTCTATAAATCATAATTTTTCAATATTATACTTGTTTTAACTTATGTTGCATTAATCTATTTAATACTGTATATATTGTGTTTCAAATGTCTATCTAATTACAAAGGAATTATTTATCATTATTATGCTGAGTTAATAAGGACTATAATTTGAAATATATAAAATAAAATTTGCTTCACAAGTATTATTCCTTACTTTCTCTACTTTTCTTATTGAAATTTTATTGTCTAGATAAAAATAGTATCTAATTGTGCTATTTTGTTTGTGTAATATTTTGTTATAATATTTTTGTTACTTTTGGATTTTGAATAGCTCTAAATGGCCACCATTATATATATAAAGATCTCAAGTGATGAACGTATTATGTGGAAATTATTCAGTGGTTAAAAATATATAATAAAAGTCAGTATATACGAATATACCAATTTGTTTTATGCAAAATATATAAAATAGAGAGTTTATTCTGGCTAATAGTGAGAAATTAGTTTGTATTTTTCTTATTTTACTTATGGTTATAAATGTCACATAATTTCATATCTTTTGATAATAATATAAACACTGTTGTTTATTGAATTTTTTTCAACTAAGCCTAAGATATCTGCCCTATTTTTTATTTTGTTATTACTATTTGCATATTTCAGAAAATCAAGTCCTTTGCACTCACAGGGACTAAATAGTATTGTAGCAAGAAAGATTATAACAATAATCATAAAAAGCATTCCTAATAAAATGTCTTATTGTATTGAGCACGATTCATTAATTATGTACTCTTTGCCAGATAGTATACTATATCTTATGAATCCACCATAAAATCTTAGTACAGATTCTTTTAGTAGGTTCTCTGTAAAACATCTCATTTCCTTTAACTCTGTATTTTTTATAATGAAATTCTGCCAGAATCCTAGCTCTTGACATTTGGCCAGATTTTTTTGTCATCAAGCAAAGATCCTGATTTTTTAGACTCTTCATTCTACTATCCATGATCAATTGACAATATAGTGGAAATCACCAGAGATTGAAAAAATTTGACTAGACATCATTTATACAAGCATAGAAAATTGAATAAACTTTCTAGTTACGTGAATTTGGGAATTTTTTTAACCTGACTCAAGTTTATGAGAATATAATAAGGTTCATGTGATCTAGCTATATTTTCTTGATAGAATTTAAGATGATAAATTAACTAAAGAGTCTCCTAATAATGATTCAGTTTTTTAATGAAAATTAATTGCATTTTTGCCTACTGTTAAAAGTATATCAAATTTTATAAATCAAGAACATGCTATTGATTGGAGTTTACTATATTTAATGACTTTTTATGTTTATAAGAGAATTTCAAGTGCATTTCTAATCTTTCATTTCGACATCTCCATAAGACCAGTAATATGGAACATATACCACTTTTTGTAACAGAATCTCTATAAACTCATAATTTCATGTAAGAAATAATATAATATTTATCAATAATAAAAATCAAATGCTATTGCCCTGTTTTGTGAATTTTTACAGTCTACTGTAAACATTGATTCTAGCCTGCCAATATGAAAAATAAGATTTATGGAAATAACTCTTCTACTAGAGTACTTTTTCAATGCAATTTCTTTGACTATATTGAGCATGTATTTAGTTATATTTACAAATTAATCCATGTGCAAAGAAGAGATATATTTCTCAGATTTGAAAATGATTATCAAAAACAAAACAGAAAGATAATTTTTAAATATTTATGTTAAGTCAGAAACAATGAACAATGAATTAATTGTGATCTTTAAATATCAGCACCCCTCCTTATTATAAATTCAATGATAACATTTTTGTTATTTAATTTTTTTTAGTTTATCATATGATTTCTAAGTAAATTTCATTTTGAGCTGGCTTAATAAATCTTTGAAACATCAAATCACTAATATTAAATTTCATTTAAGATAGTCTTCTGAAAATGTATAATATCTATGGAAATCTGACTACTTTCAAAATTATACTGTGGTTCTTTTTTAATACTTCTTTCTTTTGACTTTTTTATCTGAGTTTCATTTTTAATATGCTAGCCTTGACCTCATGATTCTATAATTATACCATTTCCTAACCATAAATTTTAGGAGATCTTTTTATTATTATTATTATTATTATGGTCTCCTTTTATTGCTGGAAAATAATTCTTGCAATTCAGAGGAATCAAATGAAGAGTTAGAAGTAGTAAGGTTGCTGGAGTTACTCAGCACATTATACTCTGCTCTTTTTGCTAGAAAATCCAGCTGTGGACTGAAATCGTAGGAATATTAACAGTTTAGTATATTAGCTTATGTATTAGAGACATATGACTTTCAGTGGGAAAGGAAGCTGAGCTCAGTGGAAGAGACAAATACTATTACAAGTCAAGCTAAGTAGAAGAGAAGCTGCATGCCCAATCAACTTAGCCTCTTGGCTGTGAGCATCTTCAAAGTAGCCACTAGGGTATATATTTAGTCTGTAGCTAGTCCATTGAATTTCATTCCCATCCAGAAAATGATTGTCATAAAACTTTGTCTTATTACTGAGAAACACACTATAGCATAGTAACTACAGAAGGAAGGTATCCAGGGACAGCCTGGCTGTTCAGTTAGATGCCTCTGGAAGCAACCAACAAGGCTGACTCAGGTGAAAGGTGCATTATTTATTTATGCTGAAAAGTGTAAAGAAGGTTGTACTTGAGAATTTAATTAAGTACTTTCATATCAGTTCCATTGCATTTTATATTCTGTTATGTCCTTCAATCAAAATGAATGTATTCCATCTTATCAGAGAAAAGGCTGAGATTTTTACACTTTCAGGACAGAATTCTTAAAGAGATATTAAATCCTGCAGTTTCTTTAGAATGTAACATCTCATAAGAACAAAATGATGATGTGAATTCGGTACTGTGACTACTGTGATTTTTATAGAAATTTCTTCGACACTCTATTGATTATATACACTGTTACATTGCTATTAAAACAGTTCATACTAAACTGAGTCCATAGATACTTCTTGGCCACTTTTAATTTTGTTTATTTTAGTCTAAGGATTTTCATAGGTTTGCTTATGGATATGTGAAAATATTTATGTGTAAATAACTTAAAATGATCATAGATCAATGGATGTTGAATTGATATATTTAGCACCTAAGGTTTAATTTCAGGTATTTTGAAAGTCTATAGCTTTTGTAGATGTCAAATCCATTATAAATCTTTTAAAGATCAAGTGTTTTCTTTATCCAAATTATCAAGGCCATATAAGATATAAAAATGCAGTATTAAAGGCCAAATGTAGATTCACAATATAATTGGATATACAGAGAATATATTTAGAATGAATATTGATTTAATAAGGTCCATATAAAAAGACCTTTTAACTCTCTAGTCATACTTTGTTCTCTTTAATTTTTATTCCAAGAAAAGTCCAGTCTGGCCAGACTTAAAATGTGAGCTAATCATCTTTTTCACATTTCAGTTTGAGACAAAGTATTGAATGTTCTCATCAAGGTAAAACTTGTATTTGAATCTTGTCCAATCTTTTAGAACAGAGGTTTAATTAAAGTTTTATTGACCACAGACAGGTAATATCAAGACTGAAGTTATTTAATGCATCGACTTTCTCTGCTTGATGACTTACACATGATTGGCCTTACATCCTGTACTGAATATTAGAAATAGACCCATAAAATGACACACCTTACCATAAAAAATTCTCCTTAATTAGGTTGCCCCAAAACATATATTAATAAACCATATACCCAAGCCAAACAAGTCATTGTTTTGCTAATAATGTTTAATCAATAAAGACTGATCAACTATGAGTTAAATAATCAATATTTGCCATTGAACTCATACCAAAGAAATGGAGGCAATTAATGGATAACAAGACATATTTTAAACTGAAAGTCAATATTTTCATACACTTTCATAAGACTTTCTGAAGATTTAATAAAATTTAGTCCACCTTCATGTGTAAAAATGATCTTAAATATTGAAAAAGTATACTTACAGAATACCACAAAAAAACACACACACACACACACACACATGTGCCCTCCCATACACACAAGCAAAACTATCATAAGACTAGTATAAGGTTTGAACACAAATTCTTGACTTGGTAAAAATGTGTTCTCATTGAGGTTACTTAAAGACAATTGAAAAAATTTAAAAAAATTAAAACACACTACTATATCATGAGGACTTCAGTGGGCTGTTCTCAACATCTTTTAATTACAGCGGCCATATAAGTAACTTATTAAAACTCCTTACTTAATAAATTATGCAAAATCCAATGGTTGTGTCTATGTTTGCATCTTCCTAATTATTCCTAAAGTTTTACAATCATAGGCATTATATGTGGTCTTTAATTTGAGATTGTTTAAGAAAGAATATTTTACAAGATGGTATAGGAGACAAGAAAAAATCGATTTATTATGGCTCAAATATGGAAATTCTGTGGTAACTGGCCTCAGATGAAACTAAAATAGATTACCATTGAATCTTTAGATTGGGGATTATTAAAAAAATTTTGAATTCTAACATAAAGGTACTTGGAATTTTCTTTCCTTTTTTAAAAATATTTTTTAGTTGTAGATGGATACAATATCTTTATTTTTATTTTTTAATTCTTATGTGGTACTGGGGACTGAACCCAGGGCCTCACACATGCAAGGCAAGTGCTCTACCACTGAGCTCCAACCCCAACCCGGCACTGGGAATTTTCATGTAGATACTTGCTTATCAAGAAAATACCATTATTTTTGTGTACACTATAGAGAAGCAAATGAACTGTAAAATAAAGAATGGAATAGAGGAGAGAGAAACTGAAACAAAGGCTGTAGTAGGAAATCAGTAGAGTGATGGTGGTCTTCAGCCTCTGAGTCCAGTGATTGAGATTTATCTAATGTTCTATGTTGTTGATAGTACCCATAGCTTCATGGTGTAAGAAGAAAATTTAATACATTACCCTCTGTATTATTTATTTTCCTTGCCTCTTCCTTGACATTTAGGAGGGTGACAAACAGCTCATAAGGGAAACATCCACACATCAACTAAACTCAGAGTGCTATGTTCATACTTTCAAGGATTTATCTAATTTCTCAGGGGCCATAAATGTCACCTATCGCTACCTAGCTGCCACAACTTTACAAAGAAAACATAAGTATCCTTAGACTTTTAAATTTTAAGGATACATGAAATACTTTGTGAAAAATAATGTCTCATTTGTATAGCAATAGATGTTTGAGATTTATTAATTCAATATATATTTTGATAAGAACTTCAGTGTATCACAACTTGCAATTTTGTCACTGACCAAATTCCACTAATAATGAAAAAATTGTGTCTAATTTTAATGTGAACTTTTTGGCAGTCTGATACAGGATGGTATATGACACAAGGAAAAGATGACTTACTTTAAATTTTTAAAGTTAACTTTAAAAATTAACTATTTCTGTGTTGTTCTATTTTCAAATTTTCATAGTTTAGTTTTATGACTTGCCACCAGTTTGAATTGCCTTTTAAACCACGAACTGAGTAGCTAAAAAAAACAAAAAAAAACAAAAAACAAAAAACAACAACAAAAAAAAAAACAAATTGTTATTTCATGATTCTGGAGGCTGGAAGTTGAAATCAGTTTACTGGAAGACCCACAGTCCCTCTGCCCACTCTAAGGAAAAATCTACCAACCTACATGGCTTATCAACCTACATGAACCTACCAGCTGAGGTTCATGTGTATAAAAACAAAGAAATTTTTGAGCACGATCAATATGAGGATGATCACCTGGGGAGGGGGACAAATTATAGCCATCTAAAATAAGTGTTCACTTAAAGTGGCATGAGAAGGGTGTGGGATATTAATGATGAAAAAGAACGAAGGAGGAGGTTATAGCCCCCATTGATGGTTATTGTTACATTGGTTGACAATAACAACACAACATTTCGATTGTTAATTAGTCACTGATGTTATACATTCCATATAAGAAAGAAAAGGTTTTCATTGTGGCTATTTATTGTTTTTATGGAGTCAAAAGTTTGCCACTCTGGGTCTGAACGACCTGACTATCATCTCTTGCATCATGTTTCCCGGTGCTAATGAATTCTGTGTGTGACATTTTGAATTATTTCTCAAATCCTTCTTAGGTTCTTCCATCTTGTGGTGGCTGCTGGCATTATATTACTTCTGGCAATGATAATTCCTGCCTCCATTATCATTGACCTCCTTCCTTTATTCTCTCTGTATCCTCTCCTCTTCTTATAATGATATGATTTACTGAATTCAGGGCATACCCCTAAATGTGAGATTTATTTCATCTTAAGATTTATAACTAATAATTTCTGCACATATCTTTTTCCCAATAAGGTCACATTCTCAGGTTTTATGTAGACATGAATTCTTAGAGTAAACTTTTCATCCCTCTGTAATATGAGAAAAAAATATTTGAAATTAAGAAATTGTATACTATATTTCATAGATTCCAAGACATCATCATTTATAAAAAGTACCTTATCTGATGGTGTCCCATTAATGTATCTGATTAATGGACCCTGTAAACATAAGCATTATCAATTACATATATATATATATATATATATGTGTGCATATATATGTATATATATTTAGTTAGTTAGTTAGTTGTAGTCAGACACAATACCTTTATTTTATTTATTTACTTTTATGTGGTGTTGAAGATCAAACCCAGCACTTTGCACATGCTCAGTGAGCACTCTACTGCTGAGCCACAACTCTAGCCCCAGCATTATCAATTTTAACTATAAGACACCATCAACTTACTATTTAAATGTTTTGGTATAAAAAAATACAAATTTAAAATCAATGAAACACAGAGACATCATGACATTTTAAGAGATTATATGGAGACCACAAAAAGTTTTGTTTCCCTTTTAAGAACTTTTTTATGCAAGGGAGTTTGAGATAATCAACTTGAGGAAATTGGTAAGTTAATTTAGGTTTAATTTAGATCTCTTTTCTTTTCAATTCTCCAGTTCAAATGTCTAGTCTTCTTCGGCTTTCATTTAACTGCCCAAGACTGCCATGATTCTTTTATCCCCAGGTGTCACACCACCTCTGTCTAAGCTTTACCAACTCCCCTTTTCCGGTTTAATTTACTAATGACTGTTTGCACAAATACCACCTGCTTTGTACTAAAGAGGCAATATAACAGAGCGTAAGAGAGGGGCAGTTGAATCCTGACATCACAACACTTACTAAGTGTAAGTACAGTTTGAATGAGCTGCCTCATCACACAGGTCCTGCTTTCCTTTATGTAAAGCAGAATGATGGCAATAACTATCCTGTCCCAAAAGACTGCTGTGAACACTGAAGATGCATAATGAAGTTAAAAGTGCATAGACTCTTGCCTCTGATGTACAAAAGCTTTCATAAGTGTTGGCTAGTATTGGATCTTAATGAAATGTGGTGACTTAAAGTTTAATAATGATATCGTGTGACATATATGTGTTTCAGTAGAAGTCAGAGTTTTAAGCCCACGTAATTACACAAAATGTGTAAGTCTCAACTTATATAATAGACTAATATGAAAGGTCTAACCTGGAAGAGTTTTTTTTTAATATTATAGAAATTATATCATATAGGTGTCTATGTGAAATCAATAATTTTGGTGCATATTAACATTTCCTCATTTTCTAAATGGTAGTTCAAAAAATGTATTCACTTAGTTATGTGAGAATGAATTCTTTAAAAAGTGAAAATGTTTCAATAGAAAGACATGTAACACTTCTTAGAGGTGAACTGTCTTTTCTTGGAGTTTTTTTTTTTTTAATCCCTAAACATATCCTGTCTCTACTTCTAGATTTTAAATGTCTGAATAACTTTATTTAATCAAAATTTTTATAATTTGTGTCTCAAAATTAAGAAAACAATAATGTTCATGTCTTGGAACCATGTGCCATACAGTTGAACGTTGATAAGTTTTTCAAATATATCATATGATATTGCCTATTTTCTAATTAACCTTCTATGTAAATTTCAAAATAACATTGTGAAGTTTACTTATGAATTCTTCTAGTGTAGGAAAATGATCAAAGTGAAAATATGTGACATGCCCTGTGAAAAATTTAAAGATGATTAAAATAATGTGTTGCTCTTATTTTTCTTTTCTACTTGAGACTACTTTGTGAGTCTCAATTGTGAATTCTCTTTCCTTTTTGTAGATTTTTGAAAATATAATTTGTATATTAGGTAAACATTTCTCTCTTCTCTAATGGGCACATATGAGAACAGTAAGCTTTAGAACACTTTAAAACTTTCTTCTGAATTTCATAAACAAGTGTTCAAAACTGAAGGGCCCATATATCATTATTCTTAAGATTCATTTATTTTCAGTGGAAAATTTCAAAGAAATACTATAGGCAAATATTTTCTTCTTTTTTTTCTGTTATTCAGAACCCTTTTCACATTGTCTTCCTTCTGAATTCTTTTGTTTAGGGTATCTTACCATTGGACTTTCATCAGTGAAACAAAAAAAAGGCAACTATTTACTTGAGACAATCAAGTCAATTTTTGAGCAATCCAGCTATGAAGACCTGAAGGAAATTTCAGTAGTAGTTCATCTGGTGGACTTTAATTCATCCTGGCGTGATGTCATGGTCCAGGATATTACACAAAATTTTGCCCATCATATCATTGCAGGAAGATTAATGGTTATACATGCTCCTGAAGAATATTACCCAATCTTGGATGGTCTTAAAAGAAATTACAATGATCCAGAAGATAGAGTCAAATTTCGTTCCAAGCAAAATGTAGATTATGCTTTTTTGCTTAATTTTTGTGCCAATACTTCATATTGTTATGTAATGCTTGAAGATGATGTCTGATGTTCCAAAAATATCTTAACTGCCATCAAGAAAGTCATTGCGTCCTTAGAAGGAACTTACTGGGTAACTCTTGAGTTCTCTAAGCTTGGCTACATTGGTAAACTTTATCATTCTCATGATCTCCCACATTTGGCACATTTTTTATTAATGTTTTATCAAGAAATGCCTTGTGATTGGCTGTTGACTCATTTTAGAGGTCTGTTGGCTCAGAAAAATGTGATCCGATTTAAACCATCTCTCTTTCAGCACATGGGTTATTATTCCTCATATAAAGAAACTGAGAATAAGCTGAAGGATGATGATTTTGAAGAGGACTCATTTGACATTCCTGATAACCCCCCTGCAAGTCTGTACACCAACATGAATGTGTTTGAAAATTATGAAGCAAGCAAAGCTTACAGTATTGTTGATGAGTACTTTTGGGGAAAACCACCTTCAACAGGAGATATCTTTCTTATTGTTTTTGAAAATCCAACTACAATCAAAAAAATTAAAGTGAATACTGGGACAGAAGATCGGCAAAATGACATTTTGCATCATGGAGTCCTTGATGTTGGGGAAAAAGTTATACTTACCAAACAAATAAAACGTTGTGATTCTTACTTAAGACTAGGGGAATTCAAAAATGGAAACTTTGAAATGTCAGATGTGAATCAAAAAATTCCATTTGATATACACTGTATGAGGATATGTGTTACCAAAACACAAAAGGAGTGGCTGATTATTGGAAGCATTAGCATTTGGACTTCTTAGCCAATTAAATCAGTATGTTCATTTGCTGAAATAGTTCTTTCTGTTTCCTTTTTTGCTAATTTCCTCTTTTGTTACTTTTATCTTTTGGGAGGAAAGCAATGGATGTGTATGTTAAAAGAAAAGTCCATCAGTTTTGATTTACACATTGTCAATACAATTTTACTCTACACATTTGTGTTTATTTTTACTTTTGAGGTTAAATATCATCCCATGGTAGACTCTACTTTCATTTATACTTTTAGATGTTCTTAGTTTCACAATTGCAATTGTCTAACGAGTCATATGAAAGATATAAAATAAGAACTTTTGTTTGTTGGATGATAATTCTTGAAAAATAGTTGCCAACTATATGTACTTATTCAAGAAGTGATAATTTCTTGTATCAGATAGATTTTTATTAAGTATCTCTATGAATATGTAGTTGGCTATAATTATAATCTGTTTTATTTTTCTTATGAATTTAGGTTTTCATTTACTTCTGTGCATCTTCAGTGAATACGTTCACATAGAAGTGGTGTCTTTACAACATATTTTTTATTTGTAAGTAGGGCTATGGGAAAAAAAAAACTTTAAAATATCTTTCCCCTAATTATTTATATGAAAGGGAACCTTTATCATTGTTTAAACATTTAATTGAACATTTATTATAAATAAATTTTCTGTGAGATAAAGTCTTTTTCTAGTTTCCCTTTTACAAAAAATTTTGAAAAGAACAGTTAAACCCAATATTTTCAGATAACATTAGGCCCCTGCATTTAATAGAAAAAAAAAAGAGAGAAAGAAGGCCAATAGTTCATTCAAAAAGATATTTTCAGTATATACAGAAAATATTTGAAATTTATTTTATACGTTTTGTATTAAAATTTGTGTGACTGAAATTATTGTAATGTATCATATAATTTTTTGGGGAGTTTAAATGGTTATCTTATAAGGATAAAAGTGAGAACCACAGAAATTAGCTGATATTTCTATACTCAGTTAGCTATTTCTTTTTTTTTATTTTTTTTTATTTTTTTATTGGTTGTTCAAAACAGTTAGCTATTTCTTAACAAAGCCAGAATGAGAGATCTGCTCTTCTGATAATCAGACAATGCTCTGTCTCTTGTATGGAGATTGTTTCTCACAAGTTATGCTTTCTCTTCTCTGCTATGTAGTTCTCAGATAATAAGCTATGCCTTCTGGAAACAGCTGGTTTAATTGTTCCATAAAGCATACTATTATGCTGTGGAATAATCTTGAAGGGTCCTAATGGATGATTTTGTGGTATTTGCACTCAAATAGTAAACAAATGTCTCAATTTTTACTAGTAGGGACTGGACAGTTGTGTCTGCCATTTCCTTCAAACAACTTAGGACACCCACATCCTAGTATATCCTGAAAACCTAATGTTCTCAGAATATCCTGAGCTTGTCTCATCCTTCGTATTTCTAGATAAACAGTAAAGATGAAAGATTCATTATGAAGAGAAATACAGGGTACTTCACATGTGTTTGTGGAAAAATTCAAATCCAGTTTGTATAGCCTATATATGTGTGTATACATGAGTACATATGAAAACTAGACTTCTGATAGTAAGAAGAAATGGGAAAATCTTTCTGTTCTTCCATCTATCCTGAAATACAGTCCTTGGATTTACTGGTATGATATATTTCAAAAAAGATTAGAATTTTTAATTTTTTTTTCATTCTATCCAAATCAATTAAATTAGAAACTCATTGGAAAAATTAAGAAATTTTGTTCCTTTCTTCACATCTTAGCTGTATGTATTTTTTTTTTTTGTACCAAGTTACTATAATGTTAGGTAGAGAAATCATTATCCTTTAAGAAGACTGTAAATATTAATATATTATGGCACATCTGAATCTGAAACTCATAGGAAAATACTAGCACAACTATTTAAACTTATCTTTACCTTGATTTGGAGATTACTTGCCAGACACTTAAGATTCTCTTTTCCTGATTTTTTTTTCATTCTCTTTTGTTGACTCACTAACCGTATACTATTGTACATGTTTCTCAGAATTTTCAAATAACACTTTTTCCTGAACTTCAGTGATAAATTTGCACAACTGTGTTACATAAACTATGAAACCCTAGACAGACTTCATGAAATGAACTCTAACTTTTACATATTCTTTTGAGAGTGTGTTTCCAAACACCAGCTATTGGCATATATCAAGTTTTGGAAAATACTTCAGGAAGGACTTCTGAGGGTTGTAGGGAAGTCAGATGTTTACAAGAGAATTATAAAAGCAAATGTGAGCAAAAGAAGTCACATTGCATCCTAAGATACTTTCATTACTAAAACTGAAATTGGATAACTTGTCCCATCACCTGAAGCTGTCTATATTTTCTTTGAAAATTGATGTGTGTGAAATAACCTGAAGAAAAGACTGAGGTTGACAAGAATCACTTCTTCATTAAAGATATCCACCCTCTTTCAAAAGGAAAAATTTTGAAAAATGTTTATTTTTGACATTTCTGACAAAACATTATTTACATGATCCAATGTTCCATTTCCTATTTTTAAAAACTCTGAATAAGACTGTAGGCACTTTGTCTCAGAGGCTTAGAGTCCAAAATACAATTATTAGGTTTAGACCTAATAATCTGTTATAACATATTATGTGACTCTCTCTTCACAGTTTATTTAAATATATATATATATATATATATATATATATATACACATACATATACATACAAAATATATACATATGTTTTATATACGTAAATGTATATGTGTATATTATATTTGCATTTATGTACTTTATTTTCTTTATTACAAAATATCAATTGAAAAGAATTGGGATGAGATCTAAATAGCTGAGTCATGAAAATAAGATACCGGCAGATTTCAAGCACAAAAAAAATACATATACATTAAATAATATCTCAGATTATAGAAGATAAGCTGATGATCCAAAAGCTTATGTACACTTAAAATTCTCCTGAAGGGAAACTTTCCAACATTTATGTACATTAGAGTAAAACATTTGGTAAATAGCACAGTAGTATGATTTGAAAAATATGCATTTTTAGAAAAATATACATTTTAACAGCAGTAACCAGTGTGAATATAGAACCATACACTAAAATTGTTAATATAAACACTTCTACATTGTTGTTAAAAAAATCATAGTCTTTGGTAACTTATAAAGTAGATATTTTTCATGTATAAAAATGTAGTTCAGAAACCAATGTGTCATCTACATGCATTTATGTCATATGGCTGCACTTATGAAACATGAACACTCAATTCCTTATTGGCCAAAATTCTTTGAGATTTTTCTGGTTTGTCATAGAAAAATTGTGCCATATAATAATGGTGTATAAATGAAGCAACATTTGCAAATTATTGTATATGCTGTGGGAGGGAGAGCACTATTTTATATACCCATGGCATACTTCATTCAATATTTGCCAGTTCCCTTTAGAATATGGCACCAGGATTAACACTGAAAATACTATATTCAATTACCTCTAACCAATGAGACAGTGTAATTCTTTCTGTCACCTTCCCAATACATCCATTAATATGATAAAATATTGTTTTTTAGCACCATACTTGGTAATGGCCCACAGTCAAACTTTATGGTATTTATTACATCATTTACTGATTAAAAATTATTTACCATTCAGAACATGTTCATTTTGACATTGAAGTTTTTAAGACAATATTAATTTAAAGAGAATTTTGTCATATTTCTTTTAACCCATGATTCCACACTTTCCAGATCTGGATTCCGTCATCCAGTGTCTTATCAGAGCTTCCCAACTTTGTGATTTCCCAAATTTGATCTGCATTGCCTTTGGTCTTCATAAGAGATACAGCTGACCATTCCTACAGGCCTGAGCTTAAAAGCCAGTTCTGCAATTACTAGCTTCCAGGTATGAAGAGGAAGGCTATTTCACCTCTTTGAAACTCAGTTCCTACTTCTGTAAAATAGGAAAAAATTAACCTAATAAGATTTTAAAAGATAGCAATTTTACCTTGTGGCTCTGTGTGGTGCTCAAAATTAGATACCATAAATTGAGCACAAACAATAAGCATATATTTCCCTTTTATCTGTGTGATGTGTATGTAAAAGGATATGGCTCTGAAAAACAACCAGAGATTATTGAACACCATCCTAAATCAATAGATATCCTACTCATATCATTCTGATCTATTACTTTAGAAATGACAAAAATATCACAAGTATCAGTAATTTTCCATTTAAATATTAATGATCACTTTTGATGAAAATCTAAATACACTTAGTTCAAAAACTAAAGTGTTCTCTAATTGCTGAAATTTTGCTCAGAATCATTAAGTTCACAGAGATGCAGTTTTCAGAACTATTTCACTTTTTAAGGAAAGTGTAACTTCTTGTTTTTTGGCATCTTTTTTAATAATTGCAAAAGTCATCACTGTAGTAACTAATAAATTTCCTCAGCAATGATGTTCAAACTTGAAAACAGGCAGCTTATCTCTTGATCTGCCTTGGGTTTCAATATTTAGCTGCCACTTCAAATTTTTTCTTTGCTAACTTTGGGATTATTCTCATCAGGAGGGAAAAGGCTGTAAAAAAACACACTTTAATAAGATTTTGTTTTTGCTTTTGTTTGCTTTTAACATTTTTTATCTACTCTAAACAAAAAAATATCTATTATCTTTGTTTATATACACTGAAATCATTGTTCTCCTATGTATGTACATATATGTGCAATATGTGCATTTGGGCATATATTTCCATTTATGCATATATTTGTAAACTTTATATATGCATTTATGTGTATATATGCAAATATATATGTATACACACACACACATACATATATGCGCACACACACTCAGAAAATAAGAGAGAAGTGCATTCTTAGAATTATTATCAGCACCCACCCCTTAGTTTATTCTTGGCTTTAATTTTTCTATCACACTCTCGGTTTAGATCCTCATTCTGAACTCATTTTTGGTTATGCGTCCTCATGTATTTCACACGTGATATCTTTTGAAAATCAACCACTACAAACTTTTGTGCAACCTTTTAGTTTCTTTATTTCACTTTTAAATATATTCATTTTCTGCCATACTTAATATACATAATTACTTATATATTATTATTCCACATTATATACTTACTTTGTCAATAAGCAAAAATAATATTTCAAAAAGCTAAAAGAATTGTCTTGTGTCCTTTATTATTGTCAAACCTTTAAAAACTCATTATCATTTTTTATTAGAGAATCCCTTCTTACTCAGAAGAGGATTTATCTTTCAGAAATTCAAGTTTATTTTTATTTTAAGTGTATTCCTTAAAATCAAAGGTCAAAACATTAGTTATAAGGCATTCTCTTTCTAAATTATCAATATATTAAGATAATAAGCTCATATTTTCTCAGAATTCTAGTCCCCTCTATTTCACTAATCTGTTCATCATGGTTGCCTAGGACCAGAAGAGAACACATCATTAATCCCAAAGTCTTCCAAGATTTTTTAATTTTTATGTTTTCATAAAACTAAAATTGAAATATAGATTTGAGAACTTTTTCTAGATAATTAGATCTGAATATCTATTCTGAAAACATATTTGAAAACAGTAATTTTTATTTGAATTATTGCTTCAGCTTCACATTTTGCAGCTTGAATACTCTCTTAGAAGATTTACCTATAAGTTAAATACATTACCTAAGAAAATGACATAAACATTTTACTTGCTCATAGAAAATTACACCACATTAAGAATATAATGTGCAGATTTTCATTTCTTATTGGATTGAAAAGTATACACTTAGTAGCCATATTTTTTAATATATAAGCCAAAGATGTACTAATAAGATTCTCAATATTTTTGCTATTAAATTAAATTTCCATGAAGCACACACTCATTAATGTAGTATGCAGGAAAGAATCACTTTATTTCATGATTATTTATGACTGAAAAATGACAGTGAAGGACGAATATCCAGAAACATTTAATAATTTTAATATCTTATGCTACTATTATTTATTTGTTCTCTTTAGATATACATGACAGTAGAGTGTATTTTGACATATTATACATACACTAATATAACTTCTTCTCATTAGGATCCCATTCTTCTGGTTGTACATGATGTGGGGTTTCATTGGCAATATAGTCATATATGAACATAGGAAAGTTATGTCCAATTGAAGTACAATAGCCAGTATGGCTTATAACCATTTTACTCACAGGCAACTATAATTTGGATATTATAAAAATCATAAAAAAACATCAAGGTATAAGTGAAGCAATAGAATGTGAGATCACTCATTATTGGAAGCTACTATAAAAATATTTAAAATATTTAATTTATGGTATAATAAAAGTGCTGGAAGAGATATAGAGAATTTTCCTCTTCTACTATTTTACTCACTTTACTATCTGTCATTAAGATACCTAAAGTACTGCACAGAGATATATGGCAATTCCATTTTCAATCACCATGTTTTGAGCTCTATTACAAACCAGACATTTAAAATATACTTTTATCACAACTTCATCTCAGTCAATTTTCTCATTGAAGAATAATCTATTATTTTCTCTATATTGTCTCCAAATATTTAAAGAAACATTTAATGCATACTCTCTCCATAAAATACACCACATCAACTTAACTATTTAACATAAGTACTATTTTCCCGTCTTTATAAAGACTTCTATAGTTTCTGATCACTTTTAAATGTATTCATTTTTTGTTATACCTAATATACTTAAATACTTGAATATTATTATTTGACACTGTTTAACTTATCTTCCCAATGAGTGAAAATATGGTTTCAAAAAGTTAATTATCTTGTGTCCTTTATTATAGTCCATCCTTTACAGTAAATCTGCTTTGAATACAGGTTACACCTGTAATCTAACAATTCTATGCTATTGTTCATTACTGGACCATATGAGAAGGTATCAGTAGTTGGTAAGAGTTCCTCATTAGTTGTGAAAATAAACTCAATAATATACAACTACAACCTACACTTAAACACCAAATATTACTGAAAGATATTGAATTTTATAAATTTATTTCATATCACATATATTCTTGAATGATAAATGCTTTTCTACAAATGGCCATATTATAAGAAAAGGAATAACATATCAGGGAATAAACCCCCTGAAAAGTCATTCCCTTCACTCAGAAATTATCAAAAGGGCAAAGAATCTGTGCTGATAATATAAATAAAACATTTTCCCTAAATGAAAAGATCTGTAATCTTAGTGTAAAATTACATTAAATAATCTGGGTTTTTTTTGGGGGGGGGTTGTCATATAAGGCATTTTAAACTTTCCTTTTATTTTTTGAAATTTTTTAGTGTTAGGGATTGGACCTGGAATCTCAGGCTTGTTAACCATGAGCTCAACAACTGAGCTTCCATTTTGCTGTTTGAATACTTTCTCAGTGGACTTATTCATAAATTAAGCATACTATTTAATTCCTCAGTGTTAGCTTTGATTATTTAACATTTCCTAAACTTCCAATCTCATGTAATTTGACACAAACTTTTTTTTTCATGTAGTACCTTTACCCATTATATTGATAGTCAATTGTCATTAATATCCTCAAAAGTCATTTAAATGAAACAATATTTTTGATGAAAACTTTGGTAAATTTATCATTAATTGTCAAAAATATTTCCAAGATTTAATGATATATATGAAAGCATTTATAATGTAAGAGTAGTGGATATGTTCAACCATGTCCATAAGCCAGACTAAGTAGATACATGTACACACACACATCTACCTTCTTAACTTTCTGTTGATTTACTGTAGCCAATCTTAAACAAATAGGCAAGAAAAATCTACTCAAAATATTCCCAACAACTTATTGATCCTTTAACTATGGCTGTTGATGATGTACTCCTTTCAAATGTTGTATAAGGAGAGTTTGCTGAGCATATAGGGAATGTAAAAGTAACAGGAGATTTGTTACATATAGAGGTGAACATGTGTGCAGAGTAAACCTTGTCTTCATGATTTTGCCTAGAGCAAGTTACCTTTCTTGTCAATATTACAAATTACTATGATTCAACTTTTTAGTCTTTAGAATCCTCCAAATTGTCATTCAAGCAAATCAATATTCGATTCTGTGAGAATGTCAAAAAATAATTTAGGAGTCAATCTAGTGTTTTTACTACCATGATCAAATATGCCAAGCTTACTCTTAAAGAAGTCAAATTCTAGAGTAGAACTGAAGCTCTATTTTACTGCCTTCTCACTAAATGGATAAACTTTAAATGCCACACAATGAATTCTACTAAGTTGTTTGAACTGATTAGAGCATTGATGAATCTGATTCAGGTATTTGTTACTAGTCTAACACAAAATATACGTTCCCTTCTAGTTAAAACAACCTAAATTGATCATTTTGGGGAAGTAACAGTGAATATTGTAACTTTCTTTTTTCTAACAAGTTTCCCAACTGACCAAACTTTTAATGTTGATAAAACTCTCCATTATCAATCAGCATACCACCAAATAAGCAGGTGCTTAATAAGTAGTGTTGATCTGACATAATACTAAAAATAGCTACCACAAATACTATTTTGCTTTATAAGAAAAAATAGCAATTGTTATTTTGATAATATCAATTTTATTTATATGAACATTTATTTTTTTACTCTAAAAGTGTTTTGTTATTATAAAAATTTCTTACAAATATACAAAATTTTCACCAGTCTTCTGATTTGCATCAATTAATAACAATTATTACAATAAAATTTACATATTAATATTAAATTTTATAAGTCACAAATGAAGCAGTAGCTAAAAAAACAGCAGTCCCTTAGCTACTGCTTTATTTTATTTAAATTTCACAAATATATGATTAATTTGGTGTTTTAACCACCCATGTGTGAGAAGTCACAAAGAGTTACAAAAGCACATATTTATTAAGTCAGGAAACCAACTCTATATACTATGGTAGCATTCCAGATTAGTTAATTTATTGATACTGCCATATAAATTATTATATAAAACATTGATCATTTTTATTTAAAATTTTAAAATGCTTAAAATTTCTCCATTTGTTTCAAAGCAAACTGAATGACAAAAACAGTGGGAATTTGGAATAGTCACATCACAGTACATTTAATTAGTACCACACTAGCTTTCTTCATAATATGTTTAGGAAAGATAATTTATTAAAATGAGTATCTGCAAGGAAAGTAATTATTTCCAGGCAGACTTAAAATGAACAATAAATATGTGATAGTTACAGATGGAATCTAACAATGAGGCATTCACAGGTTTTTAAGAAGTGTAAGAGGACTTTTAAACAGTGAATGTAAAGTATTGGTGAGGAGCAAAGGTTTTAATTCTGCAGATCTGAAAATCCATATGGCTATGGTATAGTATTCTGGAAGATAAGACTGTATTAAAGTAATATAAAAAATGAAAATTAGTTTAAATAATTTATAATTTCTTCACGTCAAACTATTTGTTTTCTAATTTTTACAAACCTGTGCATCGAACATACTTGCTACTACAATTTATTTCATCCATAATCTAATTTCATTTATTCTAGGAAAAAAAAACCAATTCATAGATTCCTGGTATTTTAAAGACTCCAAAAGTAAATTTTAATTAATTAATTATATGATCATCTTTCTTAACACCAATCCCAAATCTACAAAGTTGTTAGTTTAGCAATACGTATACAACATTTTTTATTGAGTCATTGAATTTTCAGAGTTCATCTATTACTTTGGAGAAGTTGGAAAGCATCAGTAAATTCTAAAGTTGTGTTTATAAGCTGATAGTTTACATGTGCTGAATACTTTGTGTGTGTGTGTGTGTGTGTGTGTGTGTATATGTGCGCAGGGGTGTGTGTGTGTGTGTGTGTGTGTGTGTGTGTGTGTGTGTGTATAGTACATTTTCCCAAGGGGTTTCTTTAATTATTTAACCATCTAAAGGATTTTTACTATTTAACCATCAAAATAATTGTTATCACAAGTTACTGTACAAAATCATTACCATTTGATTGATTCCTTAATGAAACTGCTCATCAATTTACTGGACAGAAATACAAATATAAAAATTGTGTGTAAAATGTATTGAAAGCACATATTCCAGACTATAGGACTCTTACCAAATCTGGGCAGGAAAGTTTTAATTTACTTTGGTTAACACTGATGCAGGTGGCCATCAACTCCTTTCAGAAACACTGCACGAGCTAGACCCACAAAACTGTATGAAATGAGTATTATCCTCATTTCATGGATGAGGAATCTCAGGATTACAGGTAAATCATTTGCTCAAGGTCACATAATAGAGACGCATCAAAATCTAGACTTCGTTTGTGAAATCCTGAGCCCAGTTTTTCTGAACACCATTAATCCTCCCCATCATTTTTTATCTAAATTATTAGTTTTTTAGTCCAGCTGCTCATTACTATCATTAAAAAAGGATTTTACCTGTCCCTGATCTCCACACAGAAAGTCTATAACAATTACTGAGAAGTTTCTAGGCATCACTTTTTTTTCTTTCTCCTAAATAATCCTAGTATGCAACCAGAATTGAAAACCACTGTCATTAGAAAAGATCTACACCACAGTAAAAATCTTAAGTTTCTTATTTATCCAAGTAGAAAAGGCTATAGATTAGGAGATGAATCAGACAATGTAATTACCCTTTGTTGTTTCACATCTTTTTAGGCATTTTATTATTATAATTGGCCTGAAAAAAAATAAAAGTTTCAGTCAATTTTTTATTGCTTTGTTAAGTTTTAGAGGTCAAATGCATGCTTTCCTATTAAATCTAAGATTCTAGTTGTTAGCTACATAAGTGATTTTTTAAATGAATCTTGACATATGCACCTCATTAATTAGAGACTATAAATCTGCATTTTAACACATTAAATCTAATCATGCCATCTTTTTAGTTAGTTAAAATTATAATATATAAAAATGATGCTTCCAACCCATTGTAGTCTGTAAGCTGAATACTTTCCTTTTACAATAAAGTTGAGTACACGTCAAGAAAGAAGGAGATAAATGACTACTTTTCCATGGTGGACTTTGTTTTCCCATAAATCCTCCACATGTCTGAACATATGTCCTTCTACATTCAGTCAAAGCCAATATAATCCAAATCTCCAATTTATTTGTTTTCCCTTTTTCCAGTAACAGGGAATTTAAAAAATGTATTTGTCAAGTTTTCAAATATCAGGTAACTGAAACAGAGAGCAAACACATTGGCTTACTCGGGGTGTTCAGAAGTTATTGGATATAGGCCTTGATATATATTCCCACAAAAGAAATAAAGCATTTATTTATAAATGCCCCAAAAAGTGCCAGAAACCTTAGAGAAGGCTATTTGAATCAAAAAGAACAAAGGCAATGCTAGTAAATAATGTACACATAAAAATGTAATTCACATTCACATATTTATACATATTTCTAAGGAGCCTCCATATCAATTCCAACTCACACATTCTCAAAAATATCTGATGAAAGAGAAACATTTCCATTTAATCAAAGTTGCTTTTTTAAAAATGTAGTCACAATTTGAGATCAATAAATGTAGTATTTTGATGTTTTGTCTTACTCAAAACACAATTTTTTACTGCAGTGTCTAGCAAAAATGAAGTACAGTTCTCAAATGAAAAGACTTCATAAATCAAAATTTGAGGTCAATTGTTATCTTGCACCAAGCTGATTTTTTCAGATTTAATCTACATAATATTAGTTTCAAGAATTTTGTGTTACTTCTGTATTCTGTGCAAATATTATTTGAAAAGTCAGATACTATGCTTGAATTATGGGTTTTATATATTCATACATAATGTATATAGAGAGATATCATATAATTTCATAGCCTTTAGACAATCAGTTTTATCTTTAACCTTTCCATTGATTAATTCTAAGAAAATAACACTTTTCCTTAAGATGAAATAAAACTCATTCTAAGGCAAACACTATTTAAATTCAAGAAGTTGGAGTTGAACATCCTCAATTGATAGATGATGAATCTGCAACCCTAGAAGTTTTCAAAATTTGTTCAAGGATTTACTGAGGTTTACTATCAAGGACAAAAACACAAATGAGTGTTCTCTCTTGAGGATCTAATATTCTGTCTACCAAGTGTATGGATTAAAATATATATATGTGTATGGCAAGTGTATGGATTAAAAAATATATATATATTCAAATAAGTAAGAAAAATATTTTTGGTTCTGTTGTTAATGTGCACAGTAAAATTATATAGCCCAGTTTAATGGTTTGGCTAACAATAATAAAAAGAGAACTTGATTAAATACCTACATATTCTTATGGAACCCCAGAAGTTTCAAGTAGGTAGATGATAGATCATATACAGATAGACAGGGAGAATAATAGAATTACATGTCAGCTTTTGAAAAGGATATCTACCATTCATCCATAAGGTTATCAAAATAGATGCTGGTCATGGTGGTGCATGCTTATAATTCCAGGAATTTGGGAGGCTTAAGTCAAAGGATTGAAAATTCAGCTTCTCACATCATGAAAGGCACATTTCTTAATAATAACTTTCTTGTTCTTGCTGTGCTTAATGCACATCCCATGAGCTTTCACCACAAGTGGCAGCAAGGTTTCATGACCTCCATTCTTGATGGGACAAAGGCTCCAGGTACTCTCAATATCCCAAGGGAGTTCATTGATACTTTATTTGCCTTTCCTAAGGGATTCCTACCTTACCTGAAAGTGAATGGGAATTTCAAGATTCAGCTCACAAATCATCTATCTTGGGAGGAAGAACTTATAACAAACTATATTAACTAGATGGCCACTCACTCTACTTATCCACGTGGCAGACTCTATAGGAAAAAAGCAAACACTGCTGATAATAGTTTTTCCTGTACCATAGAACTGTTGGAAGAAACAGTAGGTGAAGATTTAAATTATATTGTAATAATATTGGGAAAAATAATTATGGTTTTCGCAGCAGCAATTCTGGCCTATACATATGATGACTATATTGGGTTCATAAATAGTTAATATTCTGTTTTTATTTATTTTTCCACCTTGTCAATTTTCTTCAGCTTGATTCCCTTATGTTCTAAAGTACAGTTATTAGAAATCACTGAATGCTTTAAAGAATCTATGTATATAAAAATTTCCAAAGTATTCCCCAAAACTAATATTCTGCATATTCTTTTGGTAATATGAGCATTAAATAATTGTGTAGCCACAGAGAAAATATATTGTATATTTGTTTTACAATTTTATAAAATAGAAAATAATATTTGGGAGTTAATTTTGAAATCAGCAAATTATTATGGGGAATTTTGTTAGTGATATAACACTTCTATTCAATATCATATGTAGCATCTCCAAATCACAGAATCTAATAATTGGAGTTTTATGATTTTTTTTTCTTAAGATTTTGTATATTTGATAAATACTGATGCTAATTTTCTTTCAATCACACTACCAGTATTCTTTCATGGTATTTCAAATTTTATCTTCTAGTTTTGTTTTTTATATGTTTGATTTAACTAAATGACAGTCTTAGTTATAATCTGATAACTAGACAAAATGGTATTTTAGGGATTTTACTTTGGGGTGATTTTTATGCATATTATGTGCCTAGCGTCTATTTTATATTTTTTTACTCTGTATATCTAGTGTTTTTTCTTTCATTTTTAAATTTATTCATAATATTAAACAAATTTCATCCCCGAAATAATAATAATAATAATAATTATTATTATCTTTTGTTTCATTTACTTGTTCTATTGGTCTTTTTTAATTTTATTTTTATTAGTTCTAATCAGTTATACATGACAGCAGAAAACTTTTCCATTCATTGTACAAAAGTGGAGTGTAACTTTTCATTTCTCTGATTGTACACAATGTAGAGTTGCACCATATGTAGTCATAAATGTACCTAAGGTAATGTTGTTTGTCTCATCCTACCATCTTTCCTACCCCCATGCACCTCCTTTTCCCTCCCTTCCCTTGGTTCAATCAAAGTTCCTCCACCCACACCCCACCCCCATTATGGATCAGCATTCATTTATCAGAGAGAACAGTCAGCCTTTGGTTTTTTGGGATTGGCTTACTTCACTTAGCATCTATTTACCTGCAAATGAGATAATTTTATTCTCTTTTATTGCCATGTAATATTCCATTCTGTATATATACCACAGTTTCTTTAACCATTCATTTATTGAAGGGCATTTAGGTTGGTTCCACAGTTCAGCTATTGTGAATTGTGCAGCTATGAACATTAAAGTGATTGCATCACTGTAAGTCCTTTGGGTATAGACCGAGGAGAGGGATAGCTGGGTCAAATGGTGGTTTCATTCCAAGTTTCTAAGAAATCTCCATTCTGCTTTCCCGATTCATTTCATCAATTTGCCACACATACTTTTTAGTTTCTAATCTCTTTTCTATCGCTCACTCCCCTTACACGGTACATTGCACATTCAAACAAAGCCTTTCCTAATAGGTCAGTGATCACAATATGACCTTCATCATCTATGACATTAAACCCTGGGCTCAAGTAATATCTGCTTGAAGTTATTCAATGGACACTGTTTCACTGAAAACCACTTCCTGGAATAGTCATTTATGGATGCCAGGAATGATCATTTGTGAAAAATCAAATCAAAAGGTCTGTGACTTGATGATTATGATCCAAAATGATCATTTGTGGAAAATCAAATCAAAAGGTCTGTGGCTTGGTATTTATGATTGTAATAAACCCAAGAATAATCTGCAATACATCTTTAAACTTTCTAAAACTATAAGATATCTGTATCTTTATGTTTAAGAATATTTATACTTTCATCACATTTTCAAAAAGCTTTAGGCCCCCAAAATTGTTAATACCACTGAGTATATGCCACTCATTACAAAAATTTTTTCTTATGCAAAAATGTAGCCAGAGAATAACCTACACTTTAAAAATAATTATAAAGAATCAAAAGCTCATTTCTTACAATTCTTCCACTATTTTTTTTTAATATACTAGGAATTGAACCCAGGGAAGCCTTAACCACTGAGCCATATTCCCAACCCCTTTAATTAATTTATTTATTTTTATTTTGAGACAGGATCTCGCTAAGTTATTTAGAGACTCACTAAATTGCTGAGCCTTTGGACTTGTGATTCCCCTGCCACAGTCTCCTGAGACACTGGTAATAAGGGTGTGCACCACTGCACCTGGCTTCTACTGAAAATTTTCAGGATGTGATTTTTATAATAGCTTCCAAAAATCTTTTAGAAGCACTCAAACAACAGTAAAAGTTGCTTATAACCCTGAAAACAAAACAATTTTTTTCCAATGAGAATACAAAATAAATATTACTTTAGCAAGTGGGCAGCTATTTTAATGAATTTAAGTTTATATTACTTGCATTCCTTATTATGCTTTGTTATTGGAAAGGATCAATGTTTTAATGCTATTAAACACTTGGTTTTAATATAATCCTTTTTTGAAAGTAAGAAAAATAAACTCAATTAATGAATTCCCTACAGTAGTAGTACAAAGAGCTAAATATTGATGCCTCTTGTTTTAAATTTTCAGATAATTATGCAGTAGCCTAACAGTGTTTTTCGAGAGGCTGAGCAAAAATAAAGAACTTTATAAGGAATAAGTTATTTCAGTTCTCTGAAGAAATTGAATTTCTTAGGATTAATGAAATTAATAATGCTTTATTTAATATCACATAAAATATAACTATGGCACAGATGTATAAATAATGTTATGAATGAAAGTAATAGTATATTCTGAATTTAATATAGTTATACTTTTCACTTTTCCTTCATTCAATCATTTAATCCAACCACGTTTTATTTGAAAAACATGATTTGTAAAGTAAATTAATAATAATACATATCAAGTTGAACTTCTGTGAGGATCAAAAAGCAAATAGTCATAATTTCAAATTATCATTAATATTGTATTACCTAAGTAATTACACACTTCAGTCTTGCTTTATTGCACCTTGCAAACTGTTTTGAAGAGTATACTATTGGCAGAGTAAATGTGTATTTTTTTTTGCGGGGGTTTATCGGGGATTGAACTCTGGGGCATTCCAGCCCTATTTTTATTTTATTAGAGACAGGGGAATTGTCTAGCGCCTTGCTAAATTCCTGAAGTTGCCTTTGAACTAGCTATCCTCTTGCCTCCACCTCCTGAGCTGCTGAGATTACAGGCATGCACCACTGCGCCTGGCTGTAAATATGTATTTGAATCAAAATGGTTGCAGCAGTCCTTAAGTTCAAATACTCATTTTGTTCCACATGTCTTGAAACAAAAGATAATGGTAGAATAGTCATAACAGGAAACATAAGATAATACTACAGGTAAAGGTTTGTTAGACACTGGTATGGAGATGACAGTTTAATTCCATGTTCTCTTCCTTAGGTACTGATTGGAGGCTACCCAACTCCTTGACATGGCATTTTATTCAAAATAACTTTGAACATCTTTAGAAGACCTTTGTAAAGTCAAGTTTTTAAGAGTGTGTAGGAAGACTGTATGGGTATATCATTTTTTTTGTTTGCCTTATCTCATTGAGGTACACAAAAAGAATGAATAAAACCAGACAATGTTCAGTCTTACTACTCAGATTTGATGATGTACAGTGATTTTTCATAATGAGTAATCAAGTGTTACTTCATGAGCTCCATCATCACAGAATAACCTTAGAATCTTAAAGAAATTCTAGGGTTTCAGGTTGCATTTAATAGCTGCCAAATTTGAGCCTTCTAATTGTTAAACTACTCTCTTAGGATCAATTAAAAGTATATATCATTTTATATATGGCATGAATATATCAGGTATAAATTTATATATATATATATATATATATATATATATATATATATATATATAATTGGAATTTTCACATAAGCAAGGTTATGCTCAAAAAAAATAAATTTAAAAATACAGAAGACTCTATTTAAGTATGTATTTATTGTATCTAACATAGAAATCCCTTAATATAAAGTTAGAATAGTGCCAAACACAAGATATTAGGACATAGCAAAAGAGAATATGGGAGGAATTATACGATGAGGGCTGACTACAATTTAGAAATTAAAACTCAACTATATATGTGTATAAATATCTTGATTATAATTAAAATCCTATACTCATTACTACCATCCTCAGACATATACCCCCCCGCTTTTTTTTTAAATTTTCCTCACTTTCTGAAATGGGAATAAGAGAAAAAGGAGATGTCTAAAGGTTTTTGCTTGACATTTTATTCCTGAGTCCATAAAATACTATTTGGTCATTTAATTTGTTTTTTTCTGCAATACAGCTACAAGAAGTTCCATGTTTCAAGGCTGCTAAACAATGCCATAGAGTTGACAGTCTCAAGAATGATTGTAAAATGATGGAGTTAGAAACAATAGGTCACATTTGGTAAATCGACTGAAGCATTACTGGAATGCTAATGAAAGTCAACAACCGTTTCCTCACCTGCTCCCAATTTGTAATTCTTGCCCTGGTGGCACCTATATTACAGCAGTAATATTGTTTTCTAATTTATATTCAGAAAGTCATTGAAGGGACTACGACTTTGTTCTTGAAATAGGTAATAAGTTTATTGTCTTATTCAAAAATGCATGCGGCTCTGGAAAAGTGTGTGAATAAAATAATCTTTAAAGTTAAGTGTAGTTTTATAAAATGAAGTGCTGTACATTTTAGAAATAAATATTTAAAGGCTTAGTATTAATCCAACAAGGGGTTTGCACATCTCATTCAGGTACACAAAAAAATGAATTAAATTGGGCCTAGATGTCAATCTGATTATTTTAATTTGATGATGGATAATGACTTTTGACAATGAGAAGGGAATTTCTTCAATGTATGACTTTCATTTCAAGTTATTATTTTTTTTTCAATTTAGTTTAATAAGAATTTGTGGTATTGCACAAATCAAATCATATCCAAATAAGCAACAATTATGGAAACTTGTCCATCCTTTTAATTCTTTCAAGACAGACTTCAAAATAGTTTCCCTGTTACTCACCTTGAAAGGTATTTCCAAGTAGAGAATAATAGAGTCCATCCTGCATGTGAATTCTTAAGCTAAACATAGAATGATTTGCAAAGAGGTCATTATATGCTAAATCTTGTTTTAGATTTCTCATTTATTCCTCTCATTTGATTCAAACCACAAATCTATGTGGGCAGCATTGCTATTATTCTAGCAATGAGGGCATAGTATTTAGAAGTGAATTTAGGATTCGGAATTATGAATCTGCCTTCTTTGTCAATTTTTTCCTCAAAATGAGAAGTCCTGGATCTTAGTTCTGATTTGGTTAATGATGATGTCACTCTTTTTTTTTTTTTTTAGGTCCTTACTACCTTTATCTATATAATGAGGGAATAGGACAAAGATGTTTTAGAAAAATTTCTTCCAATGGTAATATGTCTTTGTTTTTAATGAATCCTTTCTAAGGTGGCATGGGATTGACTTAATGACATACTGTGACCACTAAAATTATAAAAATAAAAGAAGTGACAAAACAAACAATATCTTGGTAACAGCAGATCCTAAGCAATGTAGTTAATGCAGCAATTTTTTATATAGTGACTTTTGCATTTTGAAAAGCAATTTTGCAGTTTTACAATGTAATGGCAAGATAGAGAACAGGATATTATTTTTACAATTTTACAAAGGAGTGAAATATTAGCTCTGAACTAAAGGGAGTGGAGGCAAATTATAGTTTTTTAATAAGCTGAAGACTTAATAAATTCAATAAAGGGCATCAATACTTTCTTTAAAAGTTGTTTTATGAAATAACTAATCCTGAATTGAATCAGTTAACTTTAAAGAAAGTTAACCTAGTAGAAAATAGTAAATATTGATCTGAAATTCAGCAAGCAGAAAATTTTTTTAAAAGGCAGAAAGCCATCAGAAATGTTTAAAGTGAATGAGAGATGGACAGAGATTGCTCTGAGAAAATACAACACAACTTATTTATTCTAATGCCAACAGTAAGTTTAATGATATTATTTCAATGAAATTTTGGTTAATTTTTTCCTTCTATCTAAATAGTGAAGTAACTTTAGACTAAAGCAGAATATGGATTTTCCTTTTCATATCCAATGTAATTTCATGGTTTTAAATTACAGGAACTCTTGAAAAGAAATGTCAAAAATAAAAGAAACAGAGATAAGACAGAAAGAAGGGAAAATACACTGAAGTTCAAAAATGAAATGTTTACAAACTTTAGAGTCCATACCTTGTATTTTTTAGCATATATAAAGAAATTAAAATGATTTCTTAAGAGTCTAAATATTTTAGTCTTCATAAGATATTTCAGCTTTTCTGTCTTCTGTATTGATTATTTCTGGTTATTTAAGTTTTTCATTGCTTATGCATGAATCAGAAGTTCCTCTTTATTCTATCATATTATAAGGTAGAACTTGAAGAGTGAGAATATTAGTTCAGGTGCTGAGTGTACCTATCTTGTATTAAGTAGTTAGCATAAATGTAATGACACAATAGAACCATTCACCTTCTCTGTTGCATTCTCACCTATTTTTCTTATTCTAAAAATATGAAGATAGTGACATACTAGCATGTCTTTCTATGTCTCGGAAGACAAAAAGATTGATCCATAGAGAAGATAGATGAATCTTAGGTATGAATATATTTGGCTGATAGAACTTAAAGAAAACATCTAAAAAGTTGAAAATTTAGTACTATTTTGGAAGACTGATGAATTGTAAATTTGGTTACAATTAATGGCAAACCATGTAATCCAAGTGAAATAAATTTGGGTCATAGAAAAATGTTCCGAATTTACAGGTAGAAAAAGCAACAGGCTCAAAATAATGGCATCTTCCATTACCCATTTTATTCTTTACTATCTTAAACTAAAGTTCAAGTCCTACAACACCTACACTGCTTTGAACTGATGGATCTTTTAGATGAAGGATTTCAGCTTGTATCTTTACCACGTGGTCTGCCTGGATTCATTCTTTACATAACTGCAAGAAAAGAATAATTCATGTTTTTTTTAACATAACAGAGCAATATTCAGATATATTTAAAAGAAAGTTACCAGGATCAAGGTCTACCTTCTTTTGTAGCTAACTGCTATTTGGAGAATACTAAAAAGTAATTATCTTTTATAGCTGCTTCTCAACCTCCACAACCATTAAGTATCTTCCAACCACTACTTGATTTCATGCATGCATTAAGAGGTGGGTGAGAGCGACAAGTTTTGTGTCCATTTAATGTGCCAATGACCTTCAAAAAGACATCATAACTATAACAAATTTTTAGGATTTTTGTAATGACTGATGTGACACAACCTCATTGTAAAGTGAGATACAAAATCAGTAACCTTAATTTTTCACAAATAGGATGCCTTCATTTACAGATGAAAATAAAAAGTCAAAAAAAGCATAAAGCATAAACATAGCTGAGCTCTGAGCTTCTTGTCAGGATGATGTTATTATTTTTATGATGGACAACTCATTTCTCACTAACACTCTTTAAGAAAAGCTACAATGACAAAAAAAAAACTTAACATGTTTTAAGCTTCAAAAATGGCACAGTACTTTTGCCCATATTTTATCATCATTTTGTCTGACCAACAAATGTTTCCATGCCTGCTTGCAAAGCTTGTAAACACAAAATCTTCTTTTATAATGGGAAGGCCACCACTGAGCACTTTTCTAACTTACTTCAGAATTGATACTTTTATGTGTTTATTGGTATATTTCTGTGTTTGTGTCAACTCAATAAATCTTCCCAAGAAAGTTTATTCAAACCTAAGTTGGGCCATGATAAAAGAAAAATAAAAGTCTGTGGATTCAGAATCACTTTCAATCTCATGTCATAAATTATGTGTTTCTCTGGTCTTTGACTCTGTTTTACATTTGCATGATTAGCATTGGCTGAGAATGAAGTTGGACCTCATGCTTCACTGTCTAATTATGTAGTTTTCCCCCTGTGGTTTGGGTTAAATCTTACATAACAAGCTGAAAATTGAAAATTATAATGACACTTTTGTTTTCTTTACCATCTACCAACTATTGCTGTTTGGATGAAATAGATCTTTTCTAAAGACTAAATATACTCTGAACAGTGTATTGTGAATCTTCTCAAATCTTGTAACAGATATCCCCAAATAGTGTTGTAGTAATTTCATCAAATTGCTTCAAGAACTTTAAAAACCTTACCTTGTGGTAACTAAAATGCAAGCACAATGCAAATATTATCTCTTTTGTCTCAGTATAACCAAATACTGAAGTTACTGAGAATTTATTCCCATGTCAGTATAAAAAACAATTTACACTTCACTTTTATGCCAGTGTCATAGATGGCAGCCAATTGGCTTGATTGGAAATTTCATAGTTTCGTATTCACATAGCAAAAGACTGCCAATTTTTTTTCAGACAGTGTTACAATTCTTACTGTTGTCTACACAATGTTAAATGTTATATCAAAATTTTTAAAAACCCAGAAAATCAAAACTACCTACCACTTATATATATATACTTTATCATCTAGAAGTGGGGTTTTATTTATGCTTCTTTATTAATTTGGTTTTGCAAACAACGAGCCTTCTAATAAGCCAATCAAAAAGACTACATTTTACTGTGTGTGCCAATAGACTTAATTTCATTGAAAAGTATTGCTTACTGTGCCAGAAAAAGTGTAATCACACTATTCTTGTGATTGACATTTACTCATTGAAATGTGTACATATATAACAAGTAAAAACCTATGAGCTGGATGTTTCTTAATTAAATAGAACAAATAATTATTGCAAATACCAATCCTACTTTTTTTTTTTAAAGTTTGCAACATGGTGAAGTAGTATTGTTTGATGGTTTTAATATCTGTGCTTGCAGTTTTTATTCAGTTGCAGCAACAACTTGAGAATTGTTCAAATTTGTAAAGGCTAAAGAGCATGAAAATGTTGTGTTTTTCTAATAAATATGTGCGTTCATTTTCTTATTCTTGTACATATCCCCCAAAGGAAAAACAAAAATCTGTCAATTATCTTAAGTATAATTTTAAAGGTGATAAATAAGAGAACCTTATGAAGTGAAATGGCAAAAAAATATCTTTTCTTTTCTTTTCTTTTGAATCATGGGTGCATATAAATCAAAACTTTTCTACGTGAGAACAAAATTGATGAACAAACACAACCATAAATGGCTACTATGCTGAATTAAATGTTATAGTAAATAAAAAGTAAAATTTATTCAAGATAAGAAAATGATTGAACATCCCCACCAACATTGAAGATTTTGTATACTATTCAATTGCAGATAACTAGATCAGGTGCACCATCTTGTGGCCAAATTTTGCAATTCTCAGTATGAATGTCTCAATGACTTTTTTTCCCAGCATTTCATTTTGCATTTTTTTAGTTAATCATTTCAGAAATTCTGAATGTTTTATAAGCAAGTCTGAGCAGCATTCCAAACATATGATCATATGCTCACTTAAAGAGAAAAAAATACATAAATCAACAAAGAATATAATGAAAAACAAAGATTTTGTTTTGTTTCATTTCCATTTTTTTCCATTTTGCTGTATGAGAGGATTAGTTAAGAAGAAAATATATTATAAAAGATTATTGCCTGAACAAAAATATAACCTACTACATTGTAAATTCATACAACACATTGATCATTGCTTAGGTTAGTCAGCTTTTTGTTACTGTAGCCAGAACACCTGACAAGAACAACTAATAGGAGAAAAAAATTTATTTTGGCTTCACAGTTTCAGAGGTTTAGTTCATGGTCTCAGTCAATGGTTGACCAATTCTATTGCTCTGGCAAAAGGCAAAGGGCAAGTCAGAGAAAAGCTGCTCAACTTATGGCAACCAGGAAACAGAGGGAGGGAGAGAGAGAAGGTAGGGAGGGGTCAATTCACTTCTGAACATTGTTGCATTGACCAAAACCTGAGCTTTCTAGGGGGACATTATAGATCCAAACCATAACATTGTTATTACATATTTAAATAATAATACTAATGATTTTTATATCAATAGGATGGTTCATCAAACCCCATAAAGGTAAACGGTGCCTAACAAAAATTAAGTTGAAAAAAAATTAAGTGACTCAAGAAACGTTATTCTCTACATAATAATATTGAGGAATCCCACTTAAGCTTCATAATGATTTTCTCATAAGTTATGGGCTAACCAACCATTTTTGAAGTTGTGGATGTTTTGTTAGAATTTTAAGATCCCTGTGGAAATACAGGGAAAGAGAACATCAAATCTGAAATTTAAAAAACATTAAACATTTTTAGTCTGATCCCAGACTAAAAAGTAAAAACAATTCCAACTAGTAATTATAATGATTTATTCTTATATGAAATGATAATAGACTGATGAACTTATCTTTTAAAACACACTTTATTATAATTATTAACACAGATTAATTGTACAAATTAATGTGATTCACTGTGGTATTTTCATACACACATACATTGATTATATTCATCCACTCTTCTAGAGTTTCTCAGTCCCTTCCCCCTGCCTCCTCTCCTGTTTGAGTCCCTAGTTATCTTTTTTATATTTTTAGGGGTTTTGTTTTATTTCATTGTGTTTTAAGCTTCTACATGTGAGAGAAAACATGTGACACTTGTCTTCTCTGTCTTATTTATTTCGCTTAACATGATGCCTTCTAGTTACCTTTGTTTTCTTGAAAATGATAGGATTTTACTCTTATATGTGACAGAATAGTACTCTATTGTGCATATTTGCCATATTTTCTTTATACATTAATCTGATTAGCCCCTGGACTGATTCCATATCTTAGCTATTATGAAAACTGCCAATGTAAACATGGGTATAAGGCTTCACTTTTGTCCGTGAACTTCAATTACTCCTGATATATACCTAGAAGTGGTATAACTGAATCATATGGTAGTTCTAATTTTAGTTTTAGTTTTTATTGTTGTTGCTGTTAAAGTTTTTTTAGGAATGCCCACGCTCTTTTCCCATCAACAGTGTATAAATATTCCTTTTTTCCCCCTTTTCTTACATTCTTACCAGCTTTAGTTATTTGTTGTTTTTTTGAAAACAGCCATTTCAACAAGGGTGGAATGGAATTTCATTGTAGTTTTGATTTGCATCTCCTGATATGGATTGATGCATTTCTCTAAAGCTAACAATATTAAGCTTCTTCACAGCAAAGTAAACAATCAACCTAGTGAAGAGACAGCATACAGAAGGGGAGAAAAAATTCACCAGCTATTCATTTGCAGAGGGTTTATATTCAGAAAATAAAAAGAACTCAGAAAACTCAACAGTAAGAAAAGATGCACAAATAATCCAAGTAGAAATATGCAAAAGGTCTAAATAGACACCTCTCCAAAGAAGAAATAAAAATGGCTAATAAATATACTAAAATGGCTGGAAATGTAGCTCAGTGACAGGTGCTTCTCTAATATATGTAGGGCTTTGGGTTCAATTCCCAGCACTGCAAAAAAAGGTAAAAAAGCTTTGCTATGAAGAAGCTTTTTGAACTTGATGCAATCCCATTGGTCATTTTTCTGTTTTCCTTTCCTGTGATTTTGAAATCCTATCCAGAAAATCATTGCCTGTAAAGCTATTTTTAAGTTCCTCTATTTTTCCTTTAGTAGTAACAGAATTTCAGGTCTTATATTAAGATTGTTGATTCATTTTAATTTTATACTGTTTTCTTGCTATTCTAAACCATAAGTGATGATTAAGTAAGTACACCTTTGTAACAAAAACAAAAGAACAAAAGCATACAATTGTAAAAGATTCACTATCCAGGTCTGGGGAATACATGATATTTAAATATGTACATCTCATTAGTCATGATCTAAACGTACTAATAGTGACTAAAAATACCAACTTTAATATTCCTCAGGTAATCTGTTCTACTCCTGATTTTATAGAGCTGGGAATGATTGCTAACCAATGACTGATCAAGTCAATAAGTGAACCATGTACCAAAAGTCAAAAGTATATTTGGAATGGTAAGAATTCTTCTATTCTACAGAAAGCTATAAACTTTAGGTTTCATTTAATATAATATGGGTTTGTTAATATAAGTTCAAAGAACTAACATATATAAGGCCAAAGAAGAAATACAGAAAATATTCAGAATAGCCATTACAAGGGAACACAATTCTTAATTTGTAATACTTGCCAATTTTTCTTCCTCCTTCCATAGTTATTAATACTTATTTATTAATAAGGATATACAATGGACTGAAGCCTCCACTAGTAATGAAAGAAAATATTGATCAAATCAAATCTTAGTTAATATCCATTCCATAGTTTTGTCAGAAAATGAAAATATATTGCTAGTAGTAAGAATTTTTCTTAATGGAAATAAAATTTGAAAAGTTACCATGGCCAGCAATATTTGTGTCTTCACATTCTTAATATAAAGATTTTATTTTTAAAAATAATTTGATATTTTCAAATCACAATAGACCACAAGTAACTGAGAAAACAAAATCTCAGGGAGGGAGGACTCTTTATCTGCGTAAGATAAGCAAGTTCTGTTGGTTCTCTCTCTAGAAAACTCTGATTATTACAATCATGTTGGAAAGTCCTCCTAATCAGTCTAAGTATGTTCCTGCCATGTTTCCAAGAAAAGGAAAGCAGCTTTTGAATCAACAATAAGCATTCAGTAGCAATAGAAAATAAGTAAATACACAACACTGCATAGACCAAAATCAGTGTTTGCAACTCAGTGTTTGTGCCTAAGTATTTCTTCTTTCTTCAAAACTTAAAATATGATTGCTAGGAACTGGGCTTAAAATAACATTACATGTTATATTCTTGTCTCTCTCAGTAGCTCTGTGACTTCAAAATATTGTAAACTTTGTTTTTAAACACCCAATTTAACCACGAGGTGGCAATATAATTCAAATAATGAACCAGGCCAAAAAAAAAAAAAAAAAGAAAAAGAAAAGAAAAGAAATAACTAATTTTCCTGAAAGTGTTAGGTTGGTTCTCTAGCTTTCTTTTACTCGTGATTTGTTTTTAAATGTCTATGTCCTTGAGTCATAAGTAGGACTTATAAATATTAATTTATACTCATCATCAATCAAGTTCTTTAGGTTGTTATGGTGGGTTACAGAAAAAAAATACTAAGAAAACTGTCTAGCATGTGTAAGAAGAACTCTTTTCTATTTACTAGATCATAACCAAAATCTACTATATGCAATTTTTAATTTTAAGGTTGGGTGTTTTAATCCTAATAAAAAAGTATGTGTTAGAATTCTATGTGTTAGAATTATTTAAAAAATCTATATTAAATCATTTCTAGAACAAAAATAGAACACCTTTTAAGTTACCACAGTTTACATTTGAAATAGTTAAATGATGTAAGTTTATATTTCCCTTAATATTTACTGAATATGATTTCATCTTTGCTGATTCCAAATGATACCAGTGCTCCAGTGTACCTGTCTTTGGACCTCACCATGGATGGTGGTTCAGTCAAGGAGAAAGGTCCCCTGAGTTAGTAATTCTCCCCTATTCATAACCACCATCACTTCTGAACCCCACTGTATACAATAAGGTTTGGGCACCCACCATTCCTGGCTTCCCATGTGTTCTTCAAAGTAGTGTATCTACGTTGTTTACTTTTCTCTTCAAAATTTTCCATGAGCAGTGATATTAATCTTAGGATAAATTTAAACATTCTTGAACCATTGAAATACCACTATTCTCTTAAATATAATTGATTTAGACAAGTAAATGATAAAGCACAAAAGTAATAAAGACTAAGATTTCATTACATGAATGATTCATTCACATTTTGTGGATCCTGAATTTCTTTATAATTGTGTTCCACTTACTGATTCTAAATTAATAGTTTATTCCTTACTTGGAAAAATGTTTCCATCACATATACAAGGCATATATATATATATATATATATATATATATATATATATATATATATATATATTTTTTTTTTTTTCCAACTTGAAACATATCAAATATTATTTATTTAAAATAACTCTAAGTTATTTGTCCTCAGGGAAAAATACCAAATGTATTACAAAGTTGATCAAATACCACTCCAGATAACTTGGCAAAATTTGCTATATAAATTTCATCAAAATTAAAATTCTCTACATGATGTTTGGAGAATGTTTTTAATTTTTTTTTAAAGAATTTTATTTATATCTGCAAAAATTAAAATAGTTACATTAAATAATTATTATAACTCAATAAATAATGCATAAGTTTGTTCTTAAAATTTGGATTTTAAAATTTGGCTTTCCCTGCCCTTTCTTTTCTCCATTATTTTCAACTATACTTATATTTTAGATTTGAAAAATTTTTTTTTTATTTCCTGTTTTACAGTGGAGGCTCTAGTTTGTTATGTTTCTATGCACAGAGAGTGACACACAGTAATTAATTGATTGAAACATGGGTAAATAATCAAAAAACATTGTTTCTATTAGTGGTAAAAATATGCTAATATGAGCTCCAGTTCACATCTGAGTATAAAGTACCTAAATTGTAACATTGTTCAGGCAATTAATTTAATTAAAAAAAAACAGGCTATGAATTACATACTTAACATTTCCATATCTTTTAGATTTACAAACTCATATTGAAGGAGGTACTCACTTTATTAAAAACTTAAAATATTTTTACACTAAAGTCTGCATCAAAATATTTGGTAATAGCTTTTTCATGCTGGAACTTATCTGTATGAGTTTTGAGAAAGTGATGTATAAATGGAAATCCTTCATCCATTATGCCTAATCACATAAGTGAAACTATACACAGAATCTGTTTTATAAGTATTATAAAATGCTTTTACTTGTGATACAGAAAGCTATAAAAACTATAAAATAACATACTCAATTGAAAAATGACATAAACTTGGGTAATATACAAAAATTTTAAGTTTTTGTAAATCTATCAAAGAGAAGAGGGCATAAAGCAACCAGGAACATGGAATTTGAAATGAGATTAGGAGCACTTGCTTTGCAGGACATGAGAGAAGAAGATGGCCACCATTCACACAAACAAAAAGGAAGATAGTTAAAATTTTAATTGAAAGATTTAAGAAATTCTAGTCTTTCTCTACTTTTTTCAACTAATACACATAGCCAACTTAACTTATTATATTACTTTTAAACAAAATTTAAACTAGTGAGGAAGCATTGAAACATTTTTATAACTCTATATAGTATCTACTTTTACATATACAACAATGGCAGATTTATACATATATAAGTATACGTATATATACGTATACATAAAGTCATTTTAAAGTTTTTAAAGTCATTCCTTTTTTTCTAGTACTTTTTTTTTTAACTTTTCCATTGAAAAGAGAGGTACATTTTCCCAAGATTTATTATTTTTTCAGAGCTTTGGGGAATTTTTGATTCACAAACCAGTGGTCCTCTTATACTCTAATGGATACACAAAGACATGAATATTTTTTTTCCACTTCATTAGTCTCAGTTAATAAAGTTTCAGGAAACAGAAATACAACTCTTTAGTTAGTCATGGTATTGAGTATTAATTTTAAAATTTTCTAAATGAAATCTGCATGACATAAGACATCAGATAAGGTTTATGTGTATTCTGAATGTTTCAATAGAAACTAAATATTTGCAAAACCATACTCTATTATTTTCATATAGAACGTTTCCATATAAATTTGATTTCTTCATTACAGTGAGATTAATTTGCAACAAATGAGTTAAAACAAAAGTACCTAAGGGTGTAATTTTTATAGATTTTTCTTTTTAATTTTCTTAACTTTCCTGTTAAAATCCCCGATGACTAAGGCATCTCCTTTTTGAGAAAGTCAAAACAAGAGATTAAGCATTTGAATTTGACATAAACTTGTATTTCTGTTTGAAATGCCTGGATTTCAAACTCAACTAACTAACTTCAGGCTTACAGACCCTCATTTCATGAGGAAGTCTCTATCATTTTGTTATTTTCTTCCATAATGTCTTATAAACTTTAAATATTAATTTAAACAGGATTTCAAACTAACCATTTAAAAAGTCATCAGTTTTAAAGATGTATAAGATACACATTTTAATCACAAAATACTCTCAACTTTTTGTAACTTAAAACTGACAACATTAACAGTTATGTTTATTCCTTTAAAAATTAAGTTTGCTCAGCAATTATAGTGAAGAACAGTAAATCTATGTTTAGTAAGAATGACTGGATAGATATACATTTAAAAATTGGTAAACAAATATTTGGAATTGTTAAATATATAATTGTATAGTTTGCAATTACAAAGAACAGTAATAAAGACATATGATGAAATAAACATTTAAAGGTCCTAATAGTTAAGAAGGGAAGGCACATGGATTTTTAGAGCCTCTCCACCATCTTTTGTAGCATCTGGAGATTTATGAACGAAAGACATCATGCCTAATGTCATCTTGTAGAGTTACATGTTACATTAAAATTTCTCACTTTACTTCAATGCCTGGCAATTTTCATATTGTTTCTGTCTAATAATATTAAATTAATAAAATAGCCAGCAAACAAAATCAAAACAAACCTTTGTTAAATTCTAAAGCATTTACTTTGATTAAAATTAAGTTGTCAATAAAGCAAGTCTTAGCAGATTTTTAAAGGACTGAAATAATCCAGAATTTATCCTCTGATCACAGAAAAGTTAACCCAGAAACTAAAAACCTATGTAAGATAGTATTGCTGTTTTTAGTATTCATTGGCAAATCCAACAGTTATCCAGTCATCACAGGGTGGACTAGGGAAGCCGTTCTGGATAAAGACCAGGATGAGGCACACTTGAGGGAAAAAAAAAAAAACAGCCTGGCACTTCTGCCCCCGACTCCTAAATCTCCTATGAGCATTTACTGTTCTGATTCATGTGGAATTAAAGAATTGAGTCCCTTGACAACACATTTATTCTGAAAATGTAGATAATTGAAGCCAAAATCGTTTTTGATTTGAATGATTGCCACTATTTCCATTATATTATCTTGAGAAACTCCCTTTGAAATTTTAAACAAAAGACAAATTCATTACATGAGGAAATGGCATGTAAATTATACACTCATATTAAATTTTCTTTGTATCAAGAGAAGAGTATATTCAAATATTCGTGTCTCATACTAAGAGAGAAAAAATAATACATTTGCTCGAGTTATCACTGCTTTAAATAACTAAACTATTATTACAGTACTCAGAATCTTCATATTTTTATTAAATGATAATATACACAAAATACACTCATAAAACATTTAAAAACTGAAAATTATCAAACTAATTATCAGCATTTAACAGTGATCTATACTAGTGAATAATAAATACCGATTTTTACTTTAAAATTTCACTATATACACTTATAGTGAGTAATCACCTTACTGACTAACCTAAGAAATAACCATACTAAATGAATTTGAAAAAACTAAATTAAAGTGAGGAAAAGCAAAGAATCCTGGTAGGAACCACACAATATATCTAAATTCAAGAAATGACACAGATATTTAAAATGGTGTACATTGAAGGATCAAAATTGGAAGAGTTAATTTATTTCTTCTTCACCTTTACTACTTCATTCCCCAACAAGGTCACAACATAAGGTACCTGTATAGACATAGTGATATTCTAAATTTTAAGATTTTATTGAATAACCCATGCTTCAAACTTGTTCCTTAAATGACTTTTGTTGAGGTATTGAATAATTATATAGACATTTTCACATGAAAAGGCTTGAAATTCCTATTTTTAAATTATATTGTTTCTCTTTTCCACATGAAATGTCTTTCATTTATTCAAAAATCCCATCTGAGTCTTACTTTCCCATCTTCAAACATTTAGAACATTCCTCTCACGATGAAACTCATGCATTTCTGCTCTATTTAGCATGACTTCATATTCTCAATTTTATTCAACTACCACTAAGTAAGATTATACACACAAAGGTAAAAATTGTGAGTTAGTTTCATCTTTTAGTGTATAGAGAACCCTTTATGTAGTAGTGTGTGGTTCTAAAATAAAGTTAGTTTCTTTTGACAAGTGGCTCCTGAATTGTGCCCAGCCAGACTGCGGAACCAGGATTTTTTTTTTTTTTTTAAAGAAATGAACTTTATTTTAGAACCACACACGCCAAACAAAACAGCTCCTCAGGAAAACCTTCAGAGTCCAACTGCCACCACCGGCTTCCTACAAGCCTCTTAACCTCCCCTACTCCTCCTTCTCTTGAGGCCAATTGGCTGGGTCATGTGGGCGGAGCCAAAAAAGTCCCCCAATGAGCAGCTCCATGGTCTGAAAGGGTGGGGAAACAGCCCAATGAGCATCACTGCAGAGGAGCCAATCAGTTGGCAGCTAGAAGTTGCTGGGGCTGCTGTGAGCCAATCATTAGCTGGCAGCTGGAAGTCTAAAAGGACTTATGATAAGTCCTAGGGTAATTGATCCCGATTATGAAGGTGACTCCAGAGATGGGAGTTCAAATCATTCCCACAGGGGTAAAAGAACCTCTTCCCAAAGGAACAGTAGGCTTATTATTGGGATGCAGCTCTTCTACTCTAAAAGGACTTATGATAAGTCCTGGGGTAATTGATCTCGATTATGAAGGTGAAATAAAAATTATAGCCAGTTCTCCAAAGGGTATATCAGTAATTTCACCAGGAGATAGAATAGCACAGTTACTAATAATACCCAGCCTACATGATAAATTTTCCAGTCGTACTGTAGAAAGAGGTTCCAAGGGATTAGGCTCCACAGGTGTAGATTGGGCTATGCTCTCTTTAAATTTAGATTCTCGCCCCATGCTAAAACTAAATATTCAAGGACATGAATTTAATGGGCTACTGGATACAGGTGCAGACCTTAACATCATCTCTCGTCAAGAATGGCCAAAACATTGGCCATTACAACAAGTCACTCAAATGCTTCAAGGCCTAGGAGTGGCGACTAATCCCCATAGAAGTGCAATGGTATTAGATTGGAAGGATCCTGAAGGATGTGAAGTAACTATACAGCCATATGTATTGGATCATCTTCCTGTAAATTTATGGGGACGAGATGTCCTAGATCAATTAGGTTTGACATTAACAAATAACATCAATCAAAATGCACCCACTATTATGGCTAGACAAGGTTTTAGGAAAGGAAAAAGATTAGAAAAACAAGAACAAGGTATAGCAGCACCAATACAAATAGATCAAGGAAAAGACAGACAGACATGGGTTGGATTTTCAGAAAGGACCACTGAGACAACAAAAATTACTTGGAAATCAGAAAGACCAGTTTGGGTTCCTCAGTGGCCCCTGACTAAAGAAAAGATACAAGCAGCCCATGACCTGGTCAAACAACAATTAGCGGAAGGACATATACAGCCTTCTGTATCTCCCCATAATACTCCCATTTTTGTCATCAAAAAGAAATCTGGTAAATGGAGATTACTGCAAGATTTAAGAGCCTTTAATAATGAAATGGTTATTATGGGACCAGCTCAATCGGGGATTCCTCAATTGTCTGCTTTGCCAAAAACCTGGTATGTTTTAGTTATAGATATTAAAGATTGTTTTTTTTTTTTCAATTCCAATTCATCCTGAGGATAGTCCACGTTTTGCATTTACTATCCCTGCACTGAATCATGAAGGTCCTGATCAGAGATATGAATGGAAAGTACTCCCTCAAGGGATGGCTAACAGCCCAACTATGTGTCAAATTTATGTTAACAAAGTAATCCAGCCACTTAGAAATCAAAATCCTGAACTACAAATATTTCACTATATGGATGATGTATTATTAGCACACAAAGATAAAAACACATTGCTAGAATGTTATTCCACACTTAAAAACTTATTAAAAAATTATAATCTAGAGATAGCAATAGATAAAGTACAATTAAATTTTCCAATTAATTATTTAGGAGTTCTATTATCCTCAACCATGGTCCGTCCACCAAAAATTCAAATACAAGTAGATCAACTCAAATCACTTAATGACTTTCAAAAGTTATTAGGAGACATAAATTGGATAAGGCCTTATCTAGGTATACCAACAGGAGAGTTGGGACCTTTATTTGATATCCTAAAAGGTCCATCAGATCCAAATTCACCCCGCATGTTAACGCCTGAAGCAAGAAAGGCATTAAAAATCATTGACACATTTATGGAAAATATGCATTTGGATAGAATTGATATAAGTTTGCCTTTATTATTTATTGTACTACCAACAAAAAATATTCCTACAGGAGTATTTTGGCAAGAAGGTCCATTATTATGGATACATTTATCTTATTCTCCTAACACTATTCTTACTAGGTATCCTGAGGCTGTAAGATAATTAATACTGAAAGGAATTAAAGCAGCAAAGGGAGTGTTTGGAATTTCTCCCAATAAAACTATTACTTCATATACTATGAATCAAATTGATGAGTTAGCTAATGAGTTAAATACTTGGGCAATAATAATGCAAATCTAATGTTTCATTTGATAACCACTTACCATCTAATCCTTTATTGTCTTTTTTGGTCATTGCATCCTGTAATTTTTCCAAAAATGACAAGAAAAACACCTATTATGAATGCTCCAAATATATTCACTGATGGGTCAAATAATGGTACAGCAGCAATAGTTACACCTGATCAAACTTTTACATTTTTAGTACCCAAACAGTCAGATCAAAAGGTAGAGCTTAATGCAGTATTACAAGCTTTTGTGATGTTTAAAGATTTTGTATTTAATTTATTTTTCGATAGTCAGTATATAGTTAATGCTATAGTATCCCTTGAAGATGGTGGAAGGATTTCCCCTTCCTCTACTGTTTTCTCTTTGCTTTCCACTATACAAAGTCTAATCTGGGATAGAAAAGATCCATTCTTTATAGGGCATATCAGGGCACATACAGGATTGCCTGGAGCCCTTAGTTTGGGCAATGATTTAGCAGATAAAACTACACATGACAAACATATTTTTTCTACACTAGAAGAAGCTACAAATTTTCATAAAAAGTTTCATGTCAATGCTAATACTTTACAAAAGCATTTTAAAATAACTAAGAAACAAGCTAGACAAATAATAAAACAATGTCAAAATTGTGTGACCTTATTACCACAAGTTAATCTTGGAGTCAATCCTAGAGGATTGATACCTAACCATATTTGGCAGATGGACGTCACACACTTGCCAGAATTTGGAAAATTAAAATATTTGCATGTCACAGTTGATACTTCTTCTGGATTTTTGATGGGCTCCCTTCATGCCGGAGAAAAAACTAAAGATGTTATAGCTCATTCTTACAAAATTTTGCCACTGTGGGCATTCCAAAACAGTTAAAAACAGATAATGCCCCTGGTTATACTTCTACCTCTTTTAAACAATTTTGCTCAACATTTGGCATTACTCATATAAAAGGAATCCCACACAATCCACAGGGACAAGGCATAGTTGAAAGAGCTCATCAAACTTTTAAAATGTACTTATTAAAGCAAAAAGAAGGAATTGGGAAGGGGTATATATTCCCCCAAAATAAACTTAAAATAACCCTTTTTACTCTAAACTTTTTAAATTTGGATTCATCAGGGCTTAGTGCTGCGGAAAGACATATGTGTCCAAAAAATGTACATAAGCCCAAGGTACTTTGGAAGGATATTCTAACAGGACAATGGAAAGGTCCTGACCCAGTAATTATCTGGAGTTGGGGGTCTGTTTGTGTGTTTCCATAGGGAGAACAGCAGCCGATTTGGATTCCAGAGACATTAACTAAGGTGCTGACCCAGTGATTGTCCGGAGTCGGGGGACTGTTTGTGTGTTTCCACAGGAAGAACAGCAGCCAATTTGAATTCCAGAAAGACTAACTAAAGCAATTTCTACAGACCAAAAAGAAGATGATTTGGCTCAAATCCATAACAACTGATATCCAAAACTCCAGTTTGGCTATTCTTACATCTGTGACAGAACCAGGATGTTTTTTTCAATATCTATTTTATTATTGCCCTTTCCCATATCATGAAGTTCTATTTTGTTTTTTGAGCTCATACAGACCTAGGTTAATGTTTTGCTGATCAGTTCTATTTTTTTGACTATAGAGTTTTTAAACATTGCAATGGAGATTTCACCTGTAAAAAGTTATAAGGCCTTTACTATTATGTTATGTGTTATATGTATTATATTATGTATGCACACTTGTGTTTTGTTATATGTTTGAATGTATGTATGTCCATATATCATATATGATGAGTGCTCATGAAAAAATGGATCTAAATTTTTTTCACGTGATTTAAATGGTTTAATTTAAATTGGGTAAACAGCTGTTGAGGATTGTTTTAATATATGAACAAAAAAGGAGGTTAACAGATTTGTTTGTTTACTTTCACCATTCCTTTTCATTATATTTAATAATTCTATTGAGGATAAGGTACATTTTTAAGAAAATTGTTTTCTAAAAAAAAGAAAGAAAGAAAATTGTTTTCTTTTAGTGCCTTCTGGAATGTTACATAATTTTTTCTTTAGCCATTATTGCCAGAATTCCTATCTTCATCCCAGTGCCGGTGAAGGCTAAAATAAAACCAATCTACAACTTCTGCAATAGCCATCACTGAACTGCTTGCAAAACTTGCCTGGACTATGTATCACTTGTATGCATTGTGAACTCACCTGTATGCATTGTGAACTATCTGTTGGTGCAGCGACTTTTGGTACTGTTGGGGTATTTTTGCTGATGATGTCATCGGTGGTACAATTTTTCCAAAAGGAGCCATCATTTGGCTTGGTGTATCTTCCTCCCTTCTGCTTATCATGGTCGTTCAGCTAAAATTTGGGGGCCAACAGAGGTGAGGCAAAGAATCTCACCCCCCCGACTGATACAAAGACCTGTCCACAGGTGTGGCTGTATACTGGACCAGTAGTCGTGACGGGTAAGATCCAATTGCAATGGTACCAACCTAAGAGAGGAGGGACTTATCTGATAACGGATAAGCACCATATGTACTATTGGACAACCTAAGGCAGCACGGACCCTAAGCCACATGCTTGTTGTTTAAACAGAGAGGGGGAGATGTTGAGAGCCACAGCCTAAGGGGCCCCAGCAAACTTCCAGCTGCCAGCAAACTTCCAGGTGCCAGCTGATGATTGGCTCAAAGCGGCCCCAGTAACTTCTAGCTGCCAACTGATTGGCTCCTCTGTGCTGATGCTCATTGGGCTGTTTCCCCGCCCTTTCAGACCATAGAGCTGCTCATCGGGGGACTTTTTTGGCTCCGCCCATGAAACCCAGCCAATTGCCCTCAAGAGCAGGAGGAGTGGGGGAGGTTGAGAGGCTTGTGGGAAGTCGGTGGTGGCAGTTGGGCTCTGAAGGTTTTCCTCAGGAGCTGTTTTGTTTGGCATGTGTGGTTCTAAAATAAAGTTCGTTTCTTTTGACAAGTGGCTCCTGAATTGTGCCCAGCCAGACTGCGGCAGTTTAGGATACAAATTCAGGAGCTTGCATCCAGCCTTTAATGCCAGTAGAGATCTTACGTTATAGAGAAGAAACCAATGTGAGAATTCAACCAAAGTTATAGTGTCTCCATAGAGATTATCATTGGCAATTAGGGAAATGAGTTACAGCTACATGGAAAAACTGGATTCCAATTATATCTGGCCCTTACAAGTCCCTCATTCAACATGGGAGGGTAAAATAGTGCCTCAGAAATATCAGAAATAGTGCCTCAGTATATATCAGAACATGTACAAAATCATTTTCAGCAGACATATGTATTTCTTTTTCTCCACTGTATGATTCTCTGAGTACATGGCTGAAAACTTCTTTGGGAAAGGACTGAGGTCAATAACTACTACATACATTTGTCACTTGCTGTGGGGTTCTTGCTCAATGGACAGATTCTAGGTCTGAGAACCAGCTAAGGTCTGGAAATTCAGTATGGAAGCAGGACTTAATTGTGAAATCCTTCTTCAGTCTTATGTTCATCCATTTATGTTCTATTTTTTTTAAAGAGAGAGAGAGAGAGAGAGAGAGAGAGAGAGAGAGAGAGAGAATTTTTTAATATTTATTTTTTAGTTATCGGCGGACACAACATCTTTGTATGTGGTGCTGAGAATTGAACCCGGGCTGCACGCATGCGAGGCGAGCGTGCTACCACTTGAGCCACATCCCCAGCCCTATGTTCTATTTTAATTAGCATTTTGAGTAACATTTTATTGGATGTTCGTTTGTCTAGCCCACAGAACATGACTGTTCCGTTCATGTTCCAAATGTAGTTGTTGTGTATCTCTGACCACCACTCCAAACTTTTCTGATTATTATGAGAATGTTATATTCTCTTTTCCCTGAGTGGTGTCACTTGTCCACTATTATTATTGGATTCTTTCATTGCTTTTGTTACTTAAGAGCCCAGATATGATAACAGATCATCTAATACCAGCCTCAGATTATAGAGGACACCTGCCACTGAGCTTCTCAATGATTCTACTATAGTGTACTGCCGGTTACCAGCATATTCCTTGTCACCTTAAAAAATATGTGTATCCTCTGTACTACCTCAAGGCATAAAACTTCTGGTAGATTTTCTGGTCTTTTTAAGTAGATACATTCTACCATGTTCCTTTACCTGAGTCTTTTGTTCCTTTTCCTTATTCTGCCATGAGCAGGTACAACATTTCCCTAATTAGACTTGCTGAGTTTTTAGGTTGATCATGGGCATGCTGGTAAGAAGAGAGGTGATTGTATATTCTAAGACAAGCATTGAATACTAAGGCACATGATACTTCTAAAGTCTCTCCATAAATTGCAAACAAGTGAGAGCAGTATATTCCCAATAAGAAGAGTGGGCACTTCCATAGGCAGAAAGATGGAAACAGATTTGGGGGACCTCATGTGCATCTACCCAACCTGAGAATTAGTATTCCAGGTCTTCTTATCAGAGCTCTGATTTGGGCATAGACTTCCTGCCATGAATGATGATAATATTCTTCTTTGAAATTCTTCCACCAGCACAACTAAGCCATATGCCTATTCTTTACTCTTTCTGATCTTTTATATCAATAGCTTTTCTTCAATGCATTGAAGGAGGTTCCCTTACTCACAAAATTAGCTTTATATTGTTAATTAATAAAACTATGTCTGTCATTTTATCTTTCTTTGACCACATCCAGTCAGTAACATAGTAGGTACTATTTCTTATATCTATTAAATATCAAGATATTTCCCTGGTTACTTCAGCCCTGTCTTATTTATTCTGTTTGGTTCATGTGAGCACCCTACACATTAGTCTTATCAATTGCATTGGTGTGGTATGCTTGGAATTACTAATACTCCACCTTCCACCAGTGATGTACTTCATCTTCACCATGACTCATCTTCAAAATTCCAGGTATTTCTATAAAATTGGCTTTGTTGGACAATTTCTAGTTCCACTACTTTAGGTCCATTATTCCATACCCACTATCTTAGGTCAGGTTTTCTAAAAACAAAGACAAGCATCCTTGACCAAGTGATTTATGAGGGGAGTGTTCTCAAGAAAGAAAGTAAGGGCAGGGGGAAAAAAGCTGAGCAAGAAGGTGGCCTCAAGTGATCAGCTTCAGTTTGGTCCCTGATATCAGGTAATTTAGAGCATAAATCACACCTTTGATTTGGCCATATCTTGAGGCAGGTAGTCTATAAGGCTTTGACATTTGGAGTCCCTTTGAAACCCCATATCAACAAATCACTGCTTTCAGGCATGATAAGGGAATTCTCATTGGCCAAAGGCAATTATTTCTGACAACAAGCAGCTGTGAGCCTATATCCACCAGTACCCTCAAGAGCAGGAGGTTCTAGTCAAGCTCCCAACAATGACAAATACACTCAGTATCCACTGGCATCATCCTTAGCATTGGACTCTTAACTTCTTAATTCATCAACAATCATGATAAATGGAAGCAACAAAAAAAGCAGATTATTTAACATTCATTTCATGCTTTTATTCAAGCTCATAAGTACTACTTTTAATTTATCATATCTATTTTTGTTCCTTCCTTAAAAAAATAAATAAAAGGGTATCGGGTCACATAGTGTTACTGGCATCAAAAATGACTGTAAATTTTCTCTCATATGTGGGAGCTAGACAGAAAAAAAATGGGGAGCACTAGTAAAGAAGGGGATGGTGGGAGACAGGAGAGAATAGGGAAGGGAAAGGAGGAGAAAAGGATGCTCATTTGTCTTGCCCACAGAAAAGGACTGTTCCATTCATGTTCCAAATGTAGTTGTTGTGTATCTCTGACCACCACTCCAAACTTGTTGATTATTATAAGAATATTATATTCTTATAATAGGTTCTAGGGAATGAAATGGACCAATTTATATTATGTGAAGGTACAAATATAATGAATCCTCTCATTATATATAATTATAATGTACTAATATTTTTTTTCAAAATGACCATAACGTGGTAAAATAGTAGCATTAGATGCCACAGGTTGCATATTCAAAACATGACTTTAAGAGTACTAGAATGCTAATGAAATTTAATAATCAAGCCTTTATCTGAACTCAGATAAGGGTTAAATTCTATGTTAATTCTAGGCCTTATGGTATGTAAGGAACTGTAAAAATACTGTTTTTCCACTTTATGATAAGAATCTCACTGGAATGACTGGACTTATTCCTGTATAAATAGGTAACATGTTTATACATCTCAAAATCCATACATCTCTGGAAGTATGTGCACATTTTGCTGTTAAATAAAATACAGCACCCCAAAGAATAATTTCTGAGAGTAGAATCCCTGGCAAGAGATATTGGGTGACTTAGGTCAAAAGAGTTCTTTTTCTGAGAGAATAATTTTGTTTTGACCACTTTTATCTTTTTGATAATGTTTGATGCCCATAACACTTAAACAAATAATGTAGGTCAAGACTATACCTACAATTTTATGATGTTTTCAAGATTGTGACTTATTTAAGTTTGTTACTTGGACTCAAGTAGCAGAAACTAGATTTATCTGTTCACTAAGTCTCTTGATTATCAGGAGTCCCCAATTCAAATCAAATGATATATCCATTCAATAAAAGCAGAGATGCCTTCTTTGCTGGAAAAAAATAATTTAGATACTTCTTTAGGATCTATTAAAAATCATTGCAATTAGGATGAAGTTATTTAACATGGAATTATTTGTCAGGGAAATATTCAAATTATATACCATTTTAAATCAAGTAGGACCTTCCTGATATTACTTATTTCCTAGGATCAAATAATTAAAAAAAAAAACTTTTTGGTTCACTGAGAAATGCTTCCTATACGTTTGCTCCCAGGACAAATGAAAGTTTAAGATTTTAGGGAAAGTTCGGGAAAGATCTAGGCTCTGTTATTAACTGGCATAGTCTTTTTTTCATGTACCTGGGATTGAACCCAGGGTGACTGAACCACTGAGCCACATCCCCAGACATTTATTTTTTTTTTTTTATTTCGAGACAGAGTCTCACTAACTTGCTGAGGCTGGCTTTGAACTTTCAATCCTCCTGCCTCAGCCTCCAGTGCCACTAGGATTTTTAGGCATGTGACACTACACCTGGCTCTTGAGTGGCATAATCTAATGGCAGAGTTCATAGTTTTGTTTTTAAGTAAAGATCCAAGGTATCATACATTTAAAGCATTGATGAAATAAATATATAGAATAGCAAAAATCAACCTTGAGCCTTATCATGTGTATCATTCTGTGGCCTCTTTCCCCCTCTCTTCTCTTTCTAACAAACTTTGCACTTTTATCTATACCCATCCATTACAGCCCTTGTGTCTTTCACTTTTTTTTCAAGCTTATGGTTCCCTGGACTTTAATTTATATATATTTCTTCAAATTTATTATTAACTTTGCTAATAATTTCTGCATACTTCTAAAACCATGCACTTTGTTTTTATTTCATTTATGTATATTCTGAGTTCAATTAAGTTCAAGAATTTGGGGGTTTCCTTTTTATTTTCAAGACCTCAACTGAATTTCTCATTCTACTGTATTATTTTCTTGAAGTCATACTGCACATTTATTTTAAACTATCATGGCTCCATTATCAGTGTCCATTGAATATCTATTTTTATTGTCTGTGCTTCTCTTAGTTACTTTTTAGGTTGTTTCTCTTTTCTGTGTTTTCCTAGTGAAAAACTGATGTGACTCCATTTTTGAGAAACCAGCTTCTACCTCAAGGCCTGTCCTAAGGAAGGGGGCATGATCCTTGTCCTGAGAAAAACCCACAGAGCCTTTCTAGGCACATACCTACCCTGCTGAGTTGTTTTGTCTGCAAATAACAGAAGAGATCTACATTGCCAGGTGTCCCTGACTCAGTTAGGCTAGGTGAGCACCCACAGCAACCCCCCAGCAACCTCCAATCAGCATGAGACAGGGAAAATACCTGGGATGCCAGATGACCCCCAAGTAGTTTATGGTGGTTGATAACATGTTGGGAAACCATGTAGTTTAGCACGTACACCCCTCATGGCCTAAACCAATCAGTTCAAAAGAATCCCCCTCTTGTACTAGCCAATCACCCCTACCCAACTTGTTCCCACCAGTGAATGTGCTAATCAATGTTAAGAGTTGTTGTTTGATTTTCCCACGGTATGGAATGATTTGCTGTGTGATGTTGTGATGCATAGAGTATCCCCCCAAAACCTATAAAATCTCACTGGACAAAGGACCAGGACTCACTCCCTGGGACCTCTGCATCGGGAATAGTTGTGAGTCCAGGCTCGAGCTTGCAATAAGGACTTTTGTGTGATTGCATCGGATTTGGCGCCAGGAGGTCTATTGGGGGTCCCACGAATCTGGCATTACACTAGTTGATTTGAATTGAATGTTAATCATTGAATTTTAATAAATTCAAATATATTTTGAGACCTAGAATTATGTTCTTTCTCTAAAGAAAATGTCTTTGCTTTCAGCAGAATCCTAGATTTATTTTCTCAGACCTGTGAAAGATCAAGGTGTTTTCAAACAGCTACAGTCTCTAAATGACCATATCTCTCTCAAATCACCTTTTCTTTTGGTATGAAGTCCATCAAGATGTGTAACAAATATCTGGGGCATTTACTACCTGTGTTAGTCAATTTTCTAATACTATAGGACATACCTGAGAAAAATCAAAGTATAAAGAGAAAGGGTTTGTTGTGGTTCACAGTGTTTGAAGTTTCAGACCACGACTGATTGTTCCATTCAGGCAGGACAATATGTTAGGAACATGCGGTGGATGAAGTTTGCTCACCTAATGGCTGAATAGGAGAGAGAAAAAATGAGATTAGAGTCCCATAATCCCTTTCAGCCCCCACCCCCCAATGCCTTAAATCTTCCCACTAGGCCCTGCCTCATGAAGTACTCACTCCTCCCAGTAATGCCAATCTGGAGAATAATCCTTCACTAAATAGGCCTTTGGGAAAAGTTTCAGATCCAAACTATAGCACTACATATTAGATAGCTCCTGGCAGGAGAAGCCTCTGAATAAGATAACTCCAAAATCAAATTTACCTTCCTGGATTCCTTCTTTCCCTAGATCCTTGCTCTATTTGCTGAAATACTCTTTTATAATCTACATTTCATGCTCCAGTGTTTCTAGCCATATTCAGTAGAAGTGAGTCATAATGGTCTGGTTTGCCTCAATTTTATCTAGAAGAACTTCAATACTGTTAATAGATAAAATTGAATCAGAAAAATACATTGCCTGACTTCTAATGTCTTTGAGTCATCCATCCCCATATCATTGAAATTTGTTTACTTATTTATATCCATGATTCCTAAAACTTTTCTTTAAACTTATTCAAAACTTTAAACATATTGTAGATCTTATTTTGGTTGTTTACCTTCACATGCTACACCAAAGAAAGCATTCCAACATTGATTTTAGAAGCTCATCAGCAATTTTTCCCCACAAAGATATAGCAGGAAAAAACTTATAAATTTTACATTAAATTTATATAAAATACATCATATAAAATTTTGCATCATAAATTCACACTAAAGTTCTCTACTAGTAACACAGACTAAGGTTCATTATTTCAACTGACAAAGAAAAAGGGATACATTATTAAAATATAGGCAAGAAACAAAAGAGACTTGAGAATGGTTTTCCATTATTTTATGAAGAGGGATGATGTACAGAAAAAGATGGCGCTGAAGTCAGAGAAGAAGTTTCAAAGAATGCTTGGGATGGACTCTGGAAAGCTAAGGGAGCACCCATAGGCATGATTTTTTTTTTCTTTTAATGTATGGATGCTTCTAAAAGCTTGATCATCAGTATGCCTCACTTTTGATTCCTCTTGTCTTCTCCTATACACACAAATGTAGACCGTGGATGTATGTTATTTAAATGTCAACTTGTAAGTCATGCTGTTTTTGAGACCTCACATTAACCCTTCATTAAAGAACTCATTTCTGTGTCTCATCAGAGTTCAGTGTGTTCACAGAGTGAGGAACTTAGGACTTAGAGAGTTAAGGCTTGCTCTCATCAATTGGTGGGCTGACCTCTTCCCTGCTGAAGAATGATGGCCATCAGAGATACACATTGGCAAGCAAAGATTCTCCCTCTGCAAAGTAAACTTTAAACAATAATCGTTTTGTAAGGTTCCCTTTTGTATCCTCTGGAGGGCAACTAGGAAGATGTAGCTGAGTGATACAAAGAAGATGTCTTAACACTTTGTTTGTTTTTTTTTTTATGTGTGTGTGTGTTTTTAATTTTTATTGTTGGTTGTTCAAAACATTACATAGTTCTTGATATATCATATTTCACACTTTGATTCAAGTGGGTTATGAACTCCCATTTTTACCCCGTATACAGATTGCAGACTCGCATCAGTTACACATCCATTGATTTACATATTGCCATACTAGTGTCTGTTGTATTCTGCTGCCTTTCCTATCCTCTACTATCCCCCCTCCCCTCCCCTCTTCTCTCTCTACCCCCTCTACTGTAATTCATTTCTCCCCCTTGTATTATTTTTCTTTTTCCCCTCACTTCCTCTTATATGTAATTTTGTATAACCCTGAGGGTCTCCTTCCATTTCTATGCAATTTCCCTTCTCTCTCCCTTTCCCTCCCACCTCTCATCCCTGTTTAATGTTAATCTTCTTCTCATGCTCTTCATCCCTACTCTGTTCTTAGTTACTCTCCTTATATCAAAGAAGATATTTGGCATTTGTTTTTTAGGGATTGGCTAGCTTCACTTAGCATAATCTGCTCTAATGCCATCCATTTCCCTGCAAATTCTATGATTTTGTCATTTTTTTAATGCAGAGTAATACTCCATTGTGTATAAATGCCACATTTTTTTATCCATTCATCTATTGAAGGGCATCTAGGTTGGTTAAGAGTCAATTCAAATTGAAAATACCATTTTTTTAATTAAAAAAGAAGGCTAGCTGGGCATGGTGGCTCATGCCTGTAATCCAAGCAGTTTGGAAGGCTGAGACAGGAGGATTGCAAGTTTCAGGTCAGCCTTAGCAATTTAGCAAGGTCCTATGCAACATAGAACAAAATTTTAAAAAGGTCTGGAGTTATGGCTCAGTGTTTAAGCAAACCTGGGTACTAAAAACTAACTAACAAACAAAATAGACCCAAAGAGAGGAGGAAGTAAGTAAAATACAAAACTAATTGGACAGAATGCTAATTAGTCAAGCATTAATTTTAATAATAGTTTCTATAATCAGAACAGTTTGAAAATGCATTACCTTCTCTGCCAAAACATGGGATAATTCAGAGAAATTTATTTTTTTTCACTCAAGTGAACTTTTCAGAAAGGTTAGAAAAAATCTCAAAACCCTTATGGAATGTTGCCATGTTTACAATATCCCTCTGTCTCATTGCTGGATATGACTAAGAGTCTAAAAATCCAATTTCTTTTATAAATAATTAAGAGTCAAGCACAAAATAGCCTACAGGTCTTCCACATATGATTGAAATCATGTAGTTCTTGTCTTTCTGTGCCAAGCTTTTTTCACTTAAATTAATAATCCTAAATTCTGTTCATGTTAACATAATTTTATTCTTTTATTCAACTTTTTAAAACTTTTTTTTGTTCTAATTAGTTATACATGACAGTGCGATGCACTTTGACACATAAATGGAGTACAACTTCTCATTCTTCTGGTTGTGTATGACGTGGAATCACACTGTTCATGTTGTTATATATGCATATAGGATATTAATGTCCAATTTATTCTACTATCCTTCCTTTCTCTATTCCCCCTCCCTTCCCTTTAGTCTCCTCTGCCTAAATCAAAGTAATTTCATTCTTTCCTAGCTCCCCCTCCCTTACTGTGAATTAGCATTTGCATATCAGAGACAACATCCAGCCTTTGTTTTCTTTTTTGAAATTGGCTTATTTCACTTTTAGCATGATATTCCCAGCTCCATCCATTTACCAGCAAATGCCATTATTTCGTTCTTTAAGGCTGAGGAATATTCCACTGTGAATATACACCACATTTTTTCTTATCTATTCATCTGTAAAAGGGCACCTACGCTGGTTCCATAGTTTAGGTATTGTGAGTTGAGCTGCTATAAACATTGATGTGGCTGTGTCATTCTAGTATGCCAATTTAAAATCTTTGGGGTATATACCAAGGAGTTGGTAGCTGGGTCAAATCATGGTTCCATTCTAAGTTTTCTGAGGAATCTCCATACTGCTTTCCATAATGGTTGCAACAATTTGCAGTCACACCAGCAATGTATGAGTATACCTTTTCCCCCACATCCTCGCCAGCATTTATTGTTCTTTATATTCTTTTCTTAAAATTTTTTATTCTGAATGCTTTACAATTCATATTACACATTTAGAGCACAATTTTTTATATCTCTGGTTGTACACAGAGTAGTAACGCCATGCCTGTCTTCATACATGTACTTAGGGTAATGATATTCATCTCATTCAACCATCTTTTTTACCCTCATGCCCCCTCTCCTTCTCTTCCACTCCTTTGCTGCCCTATCTAGAGTTTATGTAATCCTCCCAACCCCTCTGTGGATCATCCTGCTTATAGGAGAGAAAACATTCGGCATTTGGTTTTGGGGGTTTGGCTAACTTTACTTAGCCCTACTTACATCATCCAAATCCACCCATTTACCTTCAAATGCCATGATTTTATTCTCTTTTATTGCTGAATAATATTTCATTGTGTGTGTATATCACATTTTCTTTATCCATTCATCTACTGAAGGGCCTCTAGGTGCCTTGCTTTTTTCACTTAAATTAATTATCTCCAATTTTATTCATGTTAACAGAATTTTATATTTTTTATGGCTGAATAATAATCCACTGTATGTAGGTACCACATTTTGCTTATTCACTCATCAGTTGATAAATATTTTGGTAGTTTTTCCCCCCATTTCTTTGCTGTTATGAATAGTGCTTCAGTGAACATAGTGAGGCCAGGAGGCAAAAGGACAGTTAATGTAGGTAAGAAATAATTGGGTCAGACTGGGAAGATGGGGGCTCATTTAAAAGGAAAGGAAATAAAATGCTACTTCCTTTAGTACTCCTCCCCATCCTGAACCTGTTGCCAAGGTTACCTGCCTCCAGGGAATTTATCCTTTCAGCAAAGAGTTAATGAGTAGCCCTAGGTGACTCCCTTCCCGCCTGCAGCCCTGGGCAGCTTCATTCCCACCCTTGGATCACTCTACCTTTTGGGTTCTGTAAGCTGGATGAGGAGAGAGCATGAGAACAAAGAAAATTTAAAATGTATAAAAGGGGCAGGAAACACCCACTTCCCCAGACACTCACCTCTAGGTTCCCTTCTATTCAGAGTAGTCTATCTCTGTTCTATCCTTTAAATAAAACTTGTGTTATGCCAGATTCGTGGGACCCCAATAGACCTCCAGGAGCCAAATCCGATGCAATCACACAAGAGTCTTTATTGCAAGCTGGAGCCTGGACTCACAACTGTTCCCAAAGCAGCGGTCCCAGGGAGTGAGTCCTGGTCCTTTGTTCAGTGAGATTTTATAGGTTTTGGGGGGATATTCTATGCATCACAACATCACACAGCAAATCATTCCATACCGCGGGAAAATCAAACAACAACTCTTAACATTGATTAGCACATTCACTGGTGGGAACAAGTTGGGTAGGGGTGATTGGTTAGTACAAGAGGGGGATTCCTTTGAACTGATTGGTTTAGGCCATGAGGGGTGTATGTGCTGAACTACATGGTTTCCCAACATGTTATCAACCACCATAAACTACTGGGGAGTCATCTGGCATCCCAGGTATTTTCCCTGTCTCATGCTGATTGGAGGTTGCTAGGGGGGTTGCTATGGATCCTTGAAAAACCAGCTTCTACCTCAGAGCAAAGCCTATCCAAGGAAGGAACATCACCTTTGTCCTTGGAAAAACCCACAGAGCACTCCTAGGCACATTCCCACCCTGCTAAGTTGTTTTTCTACAAATAACAGGAGAGATCTGCTGCACCAGGTGTCCCTGACTCAGTCAGGCTAGGTGGGGATCCATAGCAGCCCCCTAGCAGCCACCAATCAGCATGAGACAGGGAAATACCTGGGATGCCAGATGACCCTCCCAGTAGTTTAATGGTGGTTGATAACATGTTGGGAAACCATGTAGTTCAGCACGTACACCCCTCTTGGCTGAAACCAATCAGTTCAAATGACACCCCTTTTGTACTGACCAATCATCCCTACCCAACTTGTTCCCACCAGTGAATGTGCTAACCATGTTTTAGAGTTGTTATTTGATTTTCCCGCAGTGTGTGATGATTTGCTAAGAGATGCTATGATGTATGTGAAGTCCCTGCCTTCCCCAAAGAACGTATAAAACTGCTGCAAACCCTGGGCTCGGGGCTTCTCAGCATCACCAGTTGCTGTGTGTGCACGCGGAGGACCAAGATAGCTCACAATAAACACCTCTTTGCTGCTTACATCAATCTTGGGTCTCTGGTGGTCTTTTGGGGGTCTCCTATTATTTACAGACAAACAACTCAGCAGGGTGGGTATGTGCTTAGGAGTGCTCTGTGGGTTTTTCCAAGGACAAGGGTCATGCCCCCTTCCTTAGGACAGGCCTTGAGGTAGAAGCTGCTGTTATTTATTTATTTATTTTAAAAAATGGAGCTACATTAGTTTCTCACTGGCTTTCTAAGCTTGCCTAGGCATTTCTCAGGGTTCAGTCCTCAACACCAGGGAAGCAGGACTTCATCCTGATTCTCATCACTGGTACCAATAGGAGTAAAGTTGTTTCTTAGACATATCAATGTCATTTTCTTTGGTTGTATAATAGCAATATCAGTGCTTAATCATAAGTCTTTTTTTAGGAACTCCATGCTGTTTCCCATAATGGCTGAACTAATTTATATTCCCACCTATGGTGTTCAAAGTTACCCCTTTCTTTACATCCTCTCCAGTGTACTGTCTTAAATCTTTTTGATAATAGCCATTATTTACTGGATTAAGGTAATATCTTACTATGGTTTTGATCTGCTTTTGTCTGATAATTAGTGATGTTGAGCACTTTTTAAATGAACCTATTAACTGATTTCATGTCTCATTTAGAGAAATATCTGGCTATGTATTTTAATCAGCTTTTTCACTGACAAAAAGACTTGATAAGAACAATTAGAGGAGGAAAAATTTATTCTTGGGCTCCTGATTTCAGTCCATAGACGCCCAGCTCCATTGCTCAGGAAAGAAGAGTGTGGTGAAGGAAAACAGGCCAGAATATGGCCACAAAATGTGGAGTGAGAGAGCCCCAATCAACAAGGAAAAAATATATACCCCAAAGGCATTACCCAAATGACCCACCTCCACCAGCCATGGGCTATCTGCCTGCAGTTACCACCAAATTAATCCTTATCAGAAGATCAATGCTGATTATGTTATTGTTCTTATAACCCAGTCATATCACCTCTGAACTTTCTTGTGTTGTTTCACACATAAACTTTTGGCAATATTTAATATCTAAATTAGAGCATTCTATCTATTGCCCATTTTTCATTGATGTATTTGGCTTGTTGTTATTAACATTTTTAGTTCATCATATATTTTGGAAATATACCACTTGCCATATATATAGTTTGCAAATATTTTGTAGGTTTTCTGTTCACTTTGTTGATTGTTCCTTTCCCGTGCAGCAGTTTTTAAATTTGATATAATTCCATCTGTCAGTATATTTTTTGTTTCCTGTGCTTTTATAGCTTTGTCCAAAATATCCTTGCACTTTCCAGTGCCCTGAAGTGTTTCCTGACTTTTTCCCCTACTATTTCATAGTTTTAGATGTTAAGCCAATCTTCTGGTTTTTAAATCTTTAGACAAGCATTTTTTGACTACAAGGCTTTCTGACATCAAGATGTTACAATACCTTTGTTTTTCATATCAGTTGCAACCATTAGGTGGCAGCATAATGCAAAATATAAAGAACAGCTTTCAAAAGGCTCTAGAATGGGTTTTACTCATACAATTTTATGAATTTAATGTTTTTTTGTTTCTCTAAAATTTATCATTAATCCATGAATGAGATCCTATTAGCTGTCTTATATTTGAATCTGTTTCCTTTCCATCTGTGCCATGAAAATCATGAAATGAGTAAGAAAAACCAAGTCTTATATAGTGGAATATGAGATTATTTGACAATGCACAATTGAAAAAGAAGGTTGTAATAATAGTAACTTTAAAACAGAATATAAACTGATATAAGAAAGAACACTAGAATGTGTTAAGATAGTTTGTAGGTTCTCTTTTCTGGTAAGATCAGGAAATTTGTAGTCTCTACACATTAAGTGTAGTCTCTTTTAACTCAACTTTGTTTATACCAAAGAAGTATCTTGGAGATTTTCTAAAATGCCAAAGAACCAGGCCCCAGGAGTTATAAGACCTCAACAACAGCCAACTGAAGAATCAAAATCAACCCCACCTTTCGGGAATCAGAGCTTTTATCATGCTGACATCAAGCTCCTTAACTTATAGCAGAGATGTTTAAGTAGAAACAGAGTTCCATCAACATTCACTAAGCTACCTCTATTTACTTATTATCTCTTTAAAATTCCCATAAGTATTCATTTTATTCATTTTCAGTACTATAAAATTATTGAAGAAAATAGACATACTCAGAATAAATAGACACATCTTTGCATTCTTTTGCAAAAGATATAATTTTATATAGAGAGAACCTAAAGATTATAAACACACCCCCATTTCCTGCAAGAATAATGAATAATCTGAAAAGTAAATTAAGAAGACAATTCTATTTGCAGTGGTACAAAAAAGAATAAAATACTTAACAATGTTGATTTTAAAAATGTACAATAAAATCTATAACTATTTCTGATAGATATTAAAGAAAACATGAATAAGTTAAAGCTGTTCCATATTTGTGGGTTAGAAGACATCCCGTGCAGGTGGTGGAAATGGGGTTCCCCTCAGTGGAATGCACTGGCTGAGAAATAAAAGCTAAGAAAAATAGAATGATGAAGAAAACACAGGACATAGAAAATAATTTCAAAAGCGAGGGCAGGATGGGCAAGCCATGAGGCGGATCGAGCTTCTAGACTAAAGGGCAAATGGATCCCACGCCTGCATTATTTCTTTCGGGAAACATCAAAGGCCTTCCTAGAATGTGCTTCACCAGAAAAGGTTAAAGGTGGGCTGTTCAGTTCCCAACAGGTTACTCCCATCTCCAGAGCTACTGTGAGGTATCTTCCTAGAACAGTAGAGATAAAAGTTAGATGCATTGGCAATCTATTGTTGTGAGAGAGCCACAGATAGTTCACAATGACAAATGTAAATTTCCCTGGCTACCATACCAAGAGAATACCCTCATGTAATCCATGGATAGATGGCTTCCTGCACCCACCCACCCCCACACACACATTTAAAGCTAATAAAAACAATCAGAAAGGTAGCATGATAAAAAAAAATCAACTCAGAGAAATAGTTGTAGTTCTATGCAAGAATAATGAACACTCTGAAAAGTAAATTAAGAAGACAATTCTATTTGCAATGGTACAAAAAAAGAATAAAATACTTAACAAAGGAGATAAAAATGTACAATAAAAACTATAAACTATTTCTGATAGATATTAAAGAAAACATGAATAAGTGAAAGCTATTCCATATTTGTGGGTTAGAAGACATGATAAGGTTAAAATATCAATACTACCCAAAAGTGATCTATAGATTCAATTGAAATCTCTATTGAAATTCCTATCAATATCTCAATGTTTACAATAAAATAGAAAAATCCACACAAAATTTCATATGCAATAGCAGAGGATATGAAATACCCAAAATAACCTTGAATAAGACAAATTTGGAGGACTCAGATTTTCTTAATTCAAAATCTAATGCAGAATCATCTTGGGACTGCAGCATGTCCAGAACTTAAAGAAACTGGAAACAGAGATCCAAGAGTTTGCACCCAGGTCTGCATGAGCCTGTCTGAGTCTAGCAAACCTGTGGAAAGTTAGAAACTGGGAGCATTTCACCCAGGGTAATACAGGTTAGAGAGGCTGGAGAGAGCCAGGCTCTCCCCAGCCCTGTGAGTCCTAAGGCCTACAGGGACCAATAGGGCCAGCTACAGTGAGTTGGAAGGATAGAAGAGAGTGTGAGGGCATTTTGCTCTTGGCCCACTCAGCCAGCTGGTCTGGTATCCACCCAGGCTGGTACTTACCAGGTCCTGGCATCAGCTGGTCCCCAACTCCCTCCCCAGTCCAGCACCCGCAGGTACCCACCAGGTCTGGCATCAGTCCAGCATGAAACATGGTCCTCTGGCTCCCTGACGTGGCCCATCCCTCACAGCTTTGTGGTCGGCCCACAGGTCTCAAAGCCTGTTCTTGATTTACCTGGCACAGACTAGCTGGGCCCCTGACCTGGCTGGGCCTCCCACACAAATTCACCTTAACCTTCCTGATCCAGCATAGAGCCTCCCCTCACCAGCCCCCAGGATCCAGTGCTAGGCCCAGATGTACCTGTCACCAGGATGTGGTCAGCTACTTTGCTGCTTCCCTGCAACCCAACCTCCCCTGAATGCCACATCACCTCCAAGTCTGAAGCACAGTCAGCCCACACTAATCTCTCAAGAAGGGAAATTAGGAAAGAAAATTTAACCCCAACCTTCAACATAATGAGCAACACAATAACAGAAAGAACACATAACCCATGGCCCATACCCACAAGCTAAGATCATACTTCAGGAAGAAACAGAAAGAACACCAGATGGGCACAGTGAACATACACACTCACTGACTTTTCTTGTGGGGGGTGTACTGGCAATTGAACTCAGGGGCACTCCACCACTAAGCCACATCCCCAGTCTTACTTTCTATATTATTTAGAGACAGGATCTCACTGACTTGCTTAGCACCTCACTTTTGCTGGGAATAGCTTTGAACTTGGGATCCTCCTGCATCAGCTTTCAGAACCACTAGATTTATAGGTGTGCACCGTGAGTTCGGCCTTATTATTTTGTCCACCATAGAGGATACAACTCTTTAATTTCTTAACATTTTACCAAGATTTCGTTGTTGTGGTGGTGGTGGTTTTTTTGTTGGAGCAGTAGTTCTGTTCAGCCTTTTGATTTTGAATTTCTATATTGGATCTTGTTTTACTTGAATGTGTACAGACTGATTTAAAGAGTCCTACACATATTCATATTTGTTTCTCTCCTCACTTTTTGCCTTGTTTTTCTTTTGTTCTTCTTTCTTTTCTTTTTCTTTCTTTATTCTTTTTTTTCTAGTTTGTTTTGTTTTGTTTTGAAGATGTTATTTTCATATGCTCTGTATTTTGTAGGTTATGATTTATGATTAAGTTATTTTAATTTTGTTTTGTATAATATTTATCACTACTCTATCTCCCTCTCTCATTTCTATATTCCTGAAACCCAAATTCCATTCTCTCTCTTCTCCTTTATATACTTCTTCTTTTTGTTTCTTTTCAAGCTAACAACATATCCTAAGTTACCACTGCATCTGTCCTACTCACCCTTTGAAATTTCAAACACTTTTCCACCCTCCTATTTATTCTGCTTTATGTAATTTGACTATACTTAACACTTCTTTATACTAGTTGAGGTATAGAACATCAACCCCTAACACCAATGTCACAGCAATAATTAATACAGAGAAGGAATAGATAACACCTAGTGTTTGATTTTGAGCCAGACATAATACATGATTATGTACTATTTTTACTGATGGAAATTGCTGATCATACTATCCCTAAATATCATACCAATTAATTCTAGATGCCAAAATAGGAATTAAGGACCTATTCTACTGTTATATATTGTTTGCATATATTATTGCTATGATTGGGTTGTGCATCCCAGTCTGTGAGGTACTAGTAACATAGAGAGGGATTCTATAAACCTATAAGGTACAAATTCTGCAGAATCAGATCCATCCAGATAGATGATTAGACACATAAACAATATGAAAAATCAAGGGATTGAACTATCCCAAATAACCCAAACCACCTCAACAGTAGACTCTATTGACATGACAGTGGAGGAAATGTCAGAGATAGAACTCAGAAAGTCATGGTTAAACTGATCTACAATGTAAAAGATCATGTAAGAAATAAAATCAGAGAAAGAATACAAGAAATAAAAGATTATTTCAACAAGGAGATAGAGATGCTGAAGAAGAATCAGCCAGAAACCCTCAAAATAAAAAAAAAGTCAATCAACCAAATTAAAATTTCAATTTAAAGCATCACTGATACATTAGACCACTTGAAAATAGAGTTTTAGGTAATGAAGACAAAACTATAATCTAGAAATCAGTTGACCATGGAAAAAAGATGTAAAGAAACCATGAACAGAACTTCCCAGAAATATGTTATAACATAAAAAGACCAAATTTAAGATTTTTCAGGATTGGTGAAGGCTCGGAGATACAAAGGAATGCACAATCTTTTCAATAAATTCATTAGAAAATTTTCCAAACTTTAAGAATAAAAAGGAAAACAAAATACAGGAGGCTTACAAGGCTCTAAATATACAAAATTACAACAGATTCACATCAAGGCACAGTATTACGAAAATGCCTAACATACAGAATAAGAATAGAATGTTAAAGGCTACCAGAGAAAAGTGATAGGTAATATTTAGAGTTAAATTATTCCTGATCTCACCTGATTTCTCAACCTAGACCCTCAAAGCTAGGAGGTCTTGAAGTAATATACACCAAGTTAAAAAAATGGATGACAGTCAAGAATACTATGCCTGGCAAAATTAAGCTTCAGAATTGATGATGAAATAAAAACCTTCCACTACAAACAAAAGTTAAAAGAATGCACAACTAGAAATACTGCACTAAAAAACATACTCAGTAAAATATTCCATGAAGAAGAAATTAAAAAAAAGTGAAATGCAGCAAAGGGAGGAGGTAGAGAAATAATCAATCAAAGGAGAAACTAATTGAAATTAAAAACAATAAATAAATCAAAGTGATAGGGAATAAAAATTATATCTCAATAATAACATTGAATCCAAATGGCCTAAACTCATCAATCAAAAGACATAGAATGAGAGATTAAATTAAAAAATTAGAACCAACAATATGCTATCTCCAAGAGACTCACCTCATAGACAAAGACCTCAACAAACTGAAGGTAAAGGGATGGGAAAAAACATATCATTCACATAGATCCCTTAAACAAGCAAGGGTTTCTATCCTCATATCAGATAAAGTGGACTTCAAGCCAAAGTTAATCAGAAGGGACTAAGAAGATAATTTTATAATGCTTAAGGGAATTATATATCAACAAAACAACAATGGTAAATATTTATTCTCTAAAAAGTCGAGCACCTATGTACATCAAACAAACTCTTATCAATTTCACGAATCAAATAGACTACAACACTATAATACTGAGTGACTTTAACATGCCTCTCTCATCACTAGATAGATACTCCCAAAAAATACTAAATAAAGAAGCTATTGAATGAATGAATACAATTAATAATTTAGACTTAATAGACATGTGTAGAATATTGCCTCCATCAAGGATAGAATACACTTTATTCTTGGCAGCACATGGATCCTTATCTAAAATAAATCATATCTTAGGCCACAAAGGAACTCTTAGAAAATTAAAAAAAAATAGAGTTAATACTTTGTATTCTATCAGATTATAATGGAATAAAATTAGAAATCAATAGTAAAATAAAAAATAGAAGCTACTCCAACAGCTGGAGATAAAATAATATGCTAATGAATGAAAAATGGATAGCAGAAGAAATCAGGGATAAAAACATACATTTATTCTCACTTGATAGTGTTTTTTTAGTTCACTATGGAAAAGGGAAATTGAGAAATCACTTTTCCAAAGATTTAGAAAAATATTAAAATTTAATTTAAATAAAGAGATTTTTAAACTTAAAATTTTAATTCCAGGAAGTAGATTTTTTTTGTGTAAGGATTTGACAACGCAAACTAAAGTTGCCCCCATAATTTTCCGTATCATTTAATGTTTTTTTGTAAATCTACTTATCAAGTAAAATTCTATTGTTAACTCTTTTTTCTTTATTATTATTTCTGTTCTTAAATCTAGAAAAGAAATGCCATCAGAGCAAACCTTGTTCTTGTGTTCCTAGTATCTATAACAGTATTTGAATGTAACAAGAGTGCAGAAAATAATATAATGTTTTGGCAGGTGATATTTTGCAAATGCACACATGAACATTTTCAAGAAATATGTCATTAAAGGGAGTTCCGGGTTTAAATAGTTTAAGAAATACTGCATCTTACATTGAATGACATTCAAAGTATATTAGTTTATTAAGGACTATAAATGATTCTCAAGTAAATTGTTTAACTTTGCTGAGATCAGAACTCTTGCACACATCCTACATGGGTGAGGAAAAGGATTCCTGTTAGGGGGGATGGGCTGGCTGAGAAATAAAAGCTAAGAAAATAGTACTATGAAATAACCACAGGATACAGAAATGTCGTTTGAGAGCTGTGGCAGCAACGGGCCAAGCTGACCAGAGGGGTGCAGCTTCTAACAAAGAAAGGAGCTCCACTTGCTTATTTATGGCAGTACAGATCAAAGGAGATTGGTAGGCATAAGATTTCAGTGTGGGAGGAGTCTTGACTCAGTGCTTGTTTCTTCATGAAAAACAGAATACAGTGGAGGCAGCCAGGCTGTTTGGCTCTTCGTGGGTAATTCCCATCTCCAGTGTTGGCATGGGACATTTGACAGAGCTGGGTGGGAGTTGACATGTATGGGTCTTCTCACCAGCTGGAGTGCTACTGTGAGTTCCCAGATACCAAATCTTCCCACTCAATGGCTTCAATACTAATCTAGTCCATGCACGGGTGGCTTCCAGCACAGAACATTGCTAAATTTTACATCAAAAAAAATTTTTTTTCAGGGCAATGGGTCAGAAGCTTGCCAAAAACAAGCAGTCTGACAAAATAAATCCCAAGGAAGTTACAGCAGACTCAGAAAAGGATACAAGAGTTATCAGACAGTGGGACTGTATGGCAAACGTGGCTTCCTAGGTTTCAAATTCTTCATAGGAGATACAGTGGTGTAACTGGTAATGATATTCTGCCTTCCCTGGAAGAGCTCCCTCAGGTCACTGAAAACTGAGATTGAGGATTTTCAAGCCTCTTGCATTCTTAAACACATTCCATGAAATATGAGCATAATTCTTTTATAGGTTTTACAAAAAAATTATTTTTTCAAGAGCTATCTTCTGTATTTTATATCTGTGTTCAAGTTATAATAGATTTCTATCCCCAATCATAAACTATTGCTTATGCTCATGACCAAGCATCAAACTTGTGATGTTACATTAAACATAAAATGTGATGAGCAGTTCCCAGACATGTACAATGGTTATATGCAATGTCTTAAAGCAGTGACCAACAGGCTGGGTGGGACTATTACTATTCCATCAAGGAAACCAGTTGTTTTTTTTAAAAAAAAAAAACATTAAAATTAAAATAATTAGTATCACATGTAAATATTTGAGCACCAATGTACCAGGCAATATAATAAATGTGTGTGTATGTGTGTGTGTATACATATATTTTTTTTCAATTTTTTTTTACTGAATTTCTTTAAACCCTGGCTAAAAACACATGGACAATGTTTCGTTTTTTCACATATGTATTTTGCTATCATGTAAATATAGCTAATGTCCATTAACTTGATATTTGTCAGGGCATTCCAACCTAGAGGTAAAAATTGGATCACCTGTTTGTATTTTTTGGGAAAAAATATCAGCAAAAACTACCAAATTTCACATTTCATTCAATTTTTCTTTTGATACAGCAGAATTGAACTTGTCTCACTTTCTGTCACTAAACTATAGAAATAAAGTAGAAAAGTCCTTTTTTTCCTCTACTTTCAAATTGGCATAAATATTCCCACTCCTTTATAAAATCACAGTTTTTTCCCCTTACATATTCATGGCCACCTTTCTGACCCACAGACTGGATCATTCCCTTGAATGTGTGATTCTACTTTTTTCATTCTTAAGGAGGGTGACCTCCTTACGGAGGCAAGATGCTTCTAGGAGCTGTTTGTTCCAGCTTTTAATTACAGTGATGGAAGGAGTGGTTTTGCAACATCACTGACTACTCCTCTGGATGGAAGCAGCATGCTGGCTGATTGCTCCAATAAGTGCTTCTCAGAAATCACCTATTGCCAAAAGCAGAGAGATGACCTAGGTTGCAGTGTAGCCTGACACAAAGAGATGAAGAGATTTCTTTCAAAGAAGCAGATGACAGTGTTCTGGGCACTTTTCATCTTTCCCTCTTGCTGAAGGATCCAAGTAGAACTATATTCTTATTTCAAAGACTGTTTTGGTTTGCTTGAGAGAGGGAAAAACAGGATTCAAACAGGCTTCTTCTATCAAATCATAGATTTTATTTATTGAAGTTGTCATGCTTCTTTGTAGTTCATATAAATGTCATATATATATATATATATATATATATATATATATATATATATATATATATATATATATATATTTGTCCATAAGTACATAGAGATTCTGACTCTGGTCTCAGCATGTCTATTTATTATATTCCAAACTAGGATGAAAAACAACTAAGAGTGAAAAGGTCTTTGGTGATTGGTAGAAATAAAATTAGTTTTGCCTAACCAGCAATTATCCAACTTAAAGCTTTTTACATTTTTTCTATTCAAAATACCCTCATTTCCAAATTTTCACCTCCATAACTCTAATTATCTGGCACAGTAATATGTACACACTTTATGTAGAAAATGGATTTTTAAATTATTATCATAATAAGAGAGAATAATGTGACAATATAGTGGGGTGAAGTTCAGACTATCTTACCTTCTTGTTTGTTCTGACATGTGATAATGTTTTAATGTTTCTTTAATTCATGAGATTCACGTTTCTGTCTTCCATACTATACTTTTTGTATATCCTTAAAGCATTGAAGAAATATGCTTGTAAGCAATTCTAATCATTTTTCTTCTTTAAAGCTCAATGTACAGTCTTAAGTTCTCTTTATTATGTTTCTACCTAATATCTGCAATGCATATGGTAACAAATGTTTGTTATTCTTAATTTTATAATTTTCACCTCCACCTTGATCTCTGATTTAAGCACTATCTACTATATCCCACCATTAATCAAACAGTTCACATTTGGGATTATCAAAGTATGGAACAAACATGTGAATTTCAATATGAATCAGTGTCAATTCTGGAAGTAGTAAATTTCTCCCTGCTATTATGGGTTGAATTATGTCCCCCTAAAAATCATGTATTGAAGCCTCAACTTCCAGTAACTCAAAATGTGAAATTATTTGTAATTTGGTCTTTGTAGATGTAATTGGTTAAAGTGAGGTCTTAACAGAATAGGACAGACCCTTAATCCAATATGACTAGTGTCTTTTAACAGAGGGAAATTTGAACACAGACACACATACACACGCACACTGAATGCCACAGGAAGATTAAAGAAGAGATCAGGTTGTCACTTCTAAAGCCAAAGAATGGAAAAGATTCCTTCTACAAACTGCCAGAAGTTGGAAGAACATTCTTCCTTACAGTCCTTAGAAGAAGCCAACCCTATTTATACCTTGATAATGGACTTTAAGCCTCCAAGAATGAGACCATAAATTCTGTGATTCAAGCCACTCAAACTGTGACACTTCGTTCTGGCAGCCTTAGGAAATGAACACATCTATCCACCTAAGTGAAGAAACAACCACCACTAAAAACAAAATACAAAATCAAACAACATCATCATATTTAGTATTCCTTACTTTGTCAGGGAACTGTCCACCACATAGCTTGGAATCTTAGGAGTCATTCTGAACATGCTTTATCCAAACACCAAGATTGTTGTCTTCGTTTCCAAAACAGCCCATTATCATCTGTCTTCATACAATAAGCCCAATTCACATGATCTCTGCCTGGAATATTATAAAAAGTCTGATTGTCCATGGACTTTTTCTTATCTCTTCACCCATCTACAGATAGAAATATTTTTAAATGCAGATTTGCAAAACCACACCTACCCTCATTGCACTCATTATTTTTGTGATTAAGAAACAGAACTATCTTTAACCAACAAGAAATTTTAGATTTTTGCCATCCTGTCTATTTTTTTATGTATATTTTCAGCACCATGAATAGGTCTTATTTCTTTCTGCTTTGGGGATGCTAAAATGCTGTTCTAACTGAAAAATTTTCTCTTCCTCTTTCTACTTTCCATCTGTTCATTTCCATGTTGTACTTAACTTATATGACTTGTATATAATATATATTGCTATACACATTATATTATATATGATTTGTTAAATAATTTATCATATCTCTGCTAAACTATCCAATCTGTTTTGAGACTCTCTGTTATAAACTCTTACAACACTGTTTAACTATTTGCATGGTATAAATTACAGTTTATAGTTCATTTTAAGTTTTATGCTGAGATTATTGTTGTCTCCTGTTCTCAGTAAGTCTATCAGGATAGTGCCTGCATCTGATTAGCTAACTATAATGTCTGCATCACCTAGATTAGAATGTAGAATAAAGATAACACATTTAATGATCAGTTGACTACATGTCAACTACATGCAAGGTATTGTGTATCTCAGCCAAGGCAAACCTATTATTCTTAGCATAAAGGAATGTAACTTTAGCTGGAAGTGGATGGGGTCAAAGCTTCTTATCCCTTTCCTGGACAAATTCATAGACTTGTCTAGTGGTCAGCCTGTGTTGAATCCAGGTTCTACAACTAACCATAAATGTTAACCTGAAAAGTTTACCTAATCTCTGTCTGTCTCATTTTCCTCAGGCAATTCATGGAGTGATTTTTGAGAAATTAAGTAATTATGATTATAAAAGTTATTAGTTCAGTACTTGGCACCTATTAAGTGTCTAATATATGACAGCTTAACTTTTGGCTGACAATCCTACTTTCTCACAACTCACACTCCTCTACTTCATGTTTTACTCAGTCTACTCCATCAGTGAGTGAAACTAAAAACATGAATGGATTAAAAGGGGGGAAAAAGGTAGGACTTTTAAAGCTCTCTGATTTTCTTCCTCTTAGAATTACCTCTTGTCTTATTTTGCACACAGAATACCAATCTCTGGTGTTTTTACTATTCCTCTTCACTTTCATTCACTATCTCCTTTTTTATGTGCTTTTATATATTTGTGCTTAATATTTCCATCTTCAGTTATTTTTTTTTTCATTACGTTCAGTCCTCTTAGGTTTTCTCATCTACTTCCATGATTCTCAGTAGCATCTATTAGGATTTTTCTCAAATCCTACAACTCTAGTTCTAAACTTCTTCAGTGCTCTATATTGAGAGGCTTTGGGAGATGATCAAGAAAGAGACAGGACCACAGAGGGCAATGACATACAGGACATTCATTGGGCAGTGCTTGGATAGTGTTGCATGAGTAGAGAAGTCCCTCCTAGAAGACCTTCCAGCCATCATCTCATTTAGTGAACAAGGCAATAAAACTTCCAGTGAGTAGAGAAATTAGAGAGTTTGACTGTGTAATTAATGCACAGCAACAAGTGATGAGTCTCTAGGGAGCTCTGACAGGGAGCAATAGTTTGGGGATCAATATACAGAGACTATGTTTGGACCATATATATAACAAACTCCAGACCCAGCTGAACTTTTCCACCTCAATATCACAGAGATGTCAGCAATACAAATGTTTCAACACCTGTTATTGCTATTTAGGCATGTCTAATCAAATGGCATCATCATTTCAGTTCAAGTTAAAATACCTAGGTTATGTTCTAGATTAATCTTTCACGCTCCTCCATCTCTTCTTCACTTCTACTTCTGGCAAATTATAGTCTCTCCTAACTTCTCACAAGTCTTCTGTCTCATTTCAAACCCATTGTCACCACATTTGGATCCTTCCCTCTTTGTGTGTCACTGGTGACTCCTGTTTTCCTTGTTTCCAGTTACATTTTCACACCTCCATCCAATTCATTGTTTGTTTCTTTTTTGTTTATAATTGAGTCCTTCCCCAAAAAATGAGCTCATGGCACTTTGCTGCTTCAAATTATTGAATGTTGCTTGGTTACTTTGAAGTAGGGGAGAAGCTTAGACAAATCTTTAACATATAGTAAATTTTATTTCATTCCTTGAAACTGATAGTTTTCTATTATCTCATGCTATTTCATGACTGGATCAATACATTAAATGCCTCCAGTTTCATCAGATGTGCCATAATTACTTCATTTCATGACGGAACCCTTTTCTATCTAACTCCGTGTTTCTCTATGTAATTCAAGGCAGGATCTACCAAGCCTAGGAGTTCTTGGTTAACATCACTGTGATAAATTAGGTGCTTTACTCCAGGTACTCAACACTATGTTCATGGTCTTCTGATTATATTCTTCACAGTGTTATCTCTGTGAGTTTTTCCTGATCCTCCAATTAGAAGAAACTTGCTGAATGCAGTTACATTTGGTGTTAATCTTCAACCTTTGCACCCCTAACGATTGGCATTATGCTTCACATTTTGTGTCTATTCATTAGATAACTATTTTAAAAATAAATTAAAGTTTGAACCTAAATTTGAAATCATTATCTTGGACATGACTTTATAAGCAATCTGATCCCATTCCCTCTCTGCAGTTTTCTTATGATACCCCCACACACATGCTGTCAAATAGTGGCCCATTGTGTGTCACAAATGATAATTCATCACATAATGCAAATGATTTTCATTTGGAGCAATTAAAATGAGCTTATAATTTGTACTGCTTTTTTTCTGATTATTCCCTCTGGAGACTCAAAAAATAATTCTATTTTATGTAAAATTCTCCATGTACCATTTAAAATTGCATTTTGCAAAGGTTATGTATTCCCAGTTCCTTATGGAAGATTTTTAAAAAAACAAATTATTATTTTTATCTCTATCGTTTGCATATTCTTTGGCTCTTAAAAGTTCTGAATTTGGTCCAAGCCAAACATGACAATGGCCATAATAAATGTATTTGAAAGTAATATCAACTCAAACAAGTGGAATATTAATTTTGAATTATGGGGAAATTGGCAATGTTTATGGTGCAGTTAATGACCCTCTTGACATTAAGAAGACTAGTATTTCAACAGGTGTCCATCTTTGGCTTTTTTGTTATCAGCTCAAATTACAGTTTTGTGGGGTTATCTAAAGAGGTCATGTTGAAACACATATTTTAATATTATATTTTCGAAGTGTGTTATAAGCTGTCTTTCTGGAAGAGAGAAAAGGTCATATAAAAACACAAGGTGAAGGTGACTATCGATAAAATTTAACTCATACTTGACCGTAAAAAAACTATTGCAAAATTTCAAAGATTTAGAGACACATAGAAGTCCTTGTATTCTCAAAGTCAAATTGTTAGCGATAAATAGCAAAGATGTAACTGGGGAAATCCTTGAAATCAACAATATAATATTTATACATGAGTCAGTGAAAAATAAAAATAAAAATTACCAAATATTATGAGAAACGGCTATATGAGGATGTCAAAGTTCGTTGTCACAATATATTATGCAGCTTAAATTCATGAACTTTCATTTCTGACAGTATGGCTAACTGGCTTTCCTAATAAAGGATATAAAACATCAAAATGAGAATAATAAAATAATAGCTGACAACAATTTTCACCACACTATTGTGGTATTTTGACATAAGACATCTGTTTAAATTGTTGTCAAAAACTATGAGCTATAAACTAAAATATAATGCCCATTCAAGAATAGAATCTACATGGGGTCCTTCAGTAAACTGGGATCTCAAAGGGTTACACAGTAAGAAAAATACATATATAAGTGTGTGTTTCATTATATATATATGTGTATATATATATATATATATATATATATATATATATATATATATAATAGGTGTATATATGTTCTATGTGCATTATATTATATAACAATTTTATAATGTATTATACTTTTTCATGTGTGGGAACATATAGATACTAATATATAGCACTTTTATTTTTTATATTGAGTCTAGATTCTAAGTAATCATTAATCTACTACATTTCTCTGTTGATTTACCTATTACACATAATTCATATAATGAAGTTTCAGAATATATAGTTATAGGTGACTGACATCTCTCATATAGTATAATGTTTTTGAGATACACTATATTTTGCTTTACCTATTCATCTATTAAAATGTATATTGTTTACATTTGAGTCATTGTAAATGCTAGCTTGAGAACATTTGTGTGCAAGTTTTATGTGAACACATTTTCATTTCTCTTGGGTGTATATACCTAACTGTAGAATTATAAACCTCTTTCTCAGCTGTCCCATATTGATCCTTCCTAATGAGTATGCCAACAGGGAGGAACTGCAGCCAGCATCTGGCTGCCACCCCTGGCCATTGTAGTTCTTGTGCAGCACAGAACCAGGTAAGATGACATCTGGCCATGCTTGATCTGCTGCAGAGACCACTCAAAATGCAGTTCCACAGGAGACAATGGTGGTGATGGTTGGAAAGGGAGTTGCCACTCTGTGGAGCCCAGCAGAATGGCTACTCTACAATACGAAACTGGGTACAGATCTGAATTTCAGTGATATTACCTCCTCCTGTTCCCACTAAGATCTGTAGATGTGCTGAATAAATTCCATTCAATATTAAAATACCTATGATCAATTAGTGTAGGTATTCAATATTTTTTAATATTTTAAAAATTATTGATAAATTTTACAAGCTCTTTCTCCAGGCAAGAGGTTTCACAAACACTTCCAATCATGGGTCCAAGAAGGCACCGATGATTAAATTATTTTACATTTCCTATTCCCCCACCCCCCATTTTTTTTTTTTTACTTTTTAAGCCACCTTCAGAATTTACTGAACTGATTCTCTCCCTTTATTCTGTCTTTCCCTCATTTCTTTTTCCAGTTACGAAGCTACCCACTCTGTACCTATTAGTTTGATATTTTATTAAATAAAATCATACATTTATCATTATATCAATATTATCTTAATTAATTTAAGGACCTTGAATAATTTAGTCTTCTTTACTTATACTTCTAATATTATAGTGCTGACCAGTATTTCCAGTATTATTTTATGAAGGGTTTTCTTTATTTTAATCCCTTAAAGTGCTATTTTATTCCCATTAATGTGATTATTAGTGATTTAATTAATATTTAGATTTATCAATATCTTTACTCACTACTTCTTTATTGCAAACCTTTTTAATGGAATTTTTTCTAAAATAATTTTTATGATATCAAATCCTCTAAAGAAGTTGTTATTTCATGCCTACTTTGAAAGATTATTTTTGGGCATAGAAATCTAATTCTAGTTGTGTCTCTTGGCACATGGAAGACATTAGTTTCTATTTTCTAACTTCTCTTGTTGTTATTGAAAATTCAGTCTATTTGAATTTCCTTTGTATGTGAGTTGATTTTGTGAAAATATAATGCTCTGCTATTTCTAAGATTGTCTCTTTGTGTTTAAAATTTCACCTATAATTTTTAATTATCATTTTATTTATTCTGTTTGGAAATCCTTAAACTTACTTTAAATTCTCAGATGTCTGTTCAAATATTTCTGCATGTTTCCATTTTTTCAAACTTCCATGTTTCAAAATGCCTTTGTCATGTTTTCTTTCTGTTCATGCTGCATAATTAGTAATTTATTTCACTTTACATTTTAGTTGCTTTGATTGGTTGTTGTGCGAGATAACTTCTTGGAGAAATTATTTGTGGTCTACTTGGTGAAGAATTTATAAGGCAAAAGGAGATTAGAAGTTGATTTGATCATGATTCTGACTATATAAACAAAATGAATACCTTAAATATACCAGTACCTTCACAAAACAGAAATGTTTGTTTCATCTTCATGTAAAAATCCAGAGGTATATCCTCTAGAGCTAGTAAGTTGGTTTTGAACCTCAGGAACACAAGGTTCTTCTGGGTCACTGTTGAGTCATACTTTCTTTGCTTTCCTAGACATTATGACCAAGATGGTACCTGTGTTTCCAGAGACAGGATGGAGGAAATAGCAAACCAAAGTACAAAGAGTTTTTGTCAGCAACCTGTGCACAGAGATTCTAAGAAGTTGTCACAAAATGTTCTTTTCTAAGCACTGGTCCAAATGTAGTAGTATGAACACAACATGTAATTTGGAAAGGTATTATTTACTTATAATATGAAGCATGGCTTTATCTCAGTGTTCACCATGCCTCAGAGAATAGGTTCCCAAGAACTATTTAATAATTAAAACCATGAAAATAATTTTTTTTCTACAGCACAAATATTATTTTACTTTTAAGCTCCATAAATAAATAAATAAATCTCAAGATTATACAGTACTATCTGCACACAGAAATTAAGCAGTTAGGTTTTTGATCCTACAACTGACTCATTACATTAATTGTGAGGCTGAAAAAAAACTGTACCAAAGAAAAAGCAGTAGCACCTGCCTATCACTCACATTCATAAATTTGACTGCAAATATACATAAATGATTTTTTCTTATTATTATTTTCATCAGATTGAAGAAAAACACTTCACTGATAGACCTGACAGTCATATATGGTAGGAAATAAATGAGTCCATTTGGAGAATACTTCAGAAGAAAAAGTGATGTAAAGTGTTAAATATTCAATTTCAATTGAGAAATTTGTGCTTCTCTTTAGAATAATCTATCCAGTAAGGAAAGGGGAGTATATTTTTAAAATAATCTTAGCATCTATTTTAAACATAATCCCGATCTGTTTCTTATTCTCATGGAGATCAGTGGTCTTCTGTTTACATTACACGTGTAACTGCATCACACGTCTATTTCTTTCCAGTTCAAATTTTATAAAGCAATCACTACTATGTTCCCCATTATTAAATAAGACAGATATTAAGTTAGATAAAATTTTCTCCAATTTTTTGCTTGTGAAATATAACTTTGAGGAAGTCCAAAGTAAAAATACCCTGACCCCAAATCCCCTCACCCTGAAGACCTGAGATTCTCTTAACAGTGACTTTCAGAGAGAAGTGCTTTTTCCATGAAATTAATTTTAATAAGTATATCCCATTTTTTGTCTTGATGAAATGGAGATCAGAGAAACTGCAAAAATTAAAAAAAAAGAAAAAAAACCTTCTAGACTTTAAACTCAAAAAGTATGATGCTCTTAGAAAACTAACCTAGCCTTGGACTCTCCCTGCTGTCTGCATGATCATTTCCCAGAATTTCCTGAAAATATTTTGGCAGCTCTTCATCAGTTTCATCTGGGCACATTTTAGCTATCAGGATGACATTTCAGGAAGACATAAATTGAAGATGTCTAAACTTCTCTGTCTGCAGGCAGCTTTCTCTTGATTAAAAATTGGTGAGGAATAGCAAATGACTTAGATTGCTTCCCTAAAGACTGTTAAACAGCAGGCTTCTGTTTACTAGAAAAGTTCTTAAGTGCACAGGAATTAGCTCTACAGGCATGACAGTGAGGACATTTTGACACTGAATTTAAATTCAGGGACATGAAGTCTTTCCTTGCAAATATTAAATGCCTTGTATTCAATTAAGCTGTCCCCGGGTAAATGCTATCATGCATTATATGAATTCACATGTCCTTTAAAAGTTACTACTAATAATCTTGCTAGAAATGATTTAAATTCCTTCACTTATTTTCTTCCATAACCCTGCTGAGAGCAAAGCTCTTGTTTGGATTCATTTGTAACATATTTCCAGCTGCTAGTATTTCAGTACCATGTGGATTGTTCTCCTAAAGTGAAAGTCCATATATTGAATGCCCTATAACTGTCTTAAGTAATTTAAATTAGAACAAGGTAAAAATCAGATGCAATTGTTTGTGAAATGCTTGAACGCACTGAAAGATTTTCTGTCACAGAAACCCTAACTGCATTTAGGCTATCGTTTTTAGGCAAGAGGAAAACTGGTTTGAATTGGTATTTGTCAGAGTGGCAGTGCCTAGTAGAGGGAACAAAGTTGTGCACCAGGTTACCTGGGCTTTATAAGAGATTAAGCTTTGGGGATATCATAGAGCTAAAGCAGTTCACCCTCTACAACCTCGTTACTTATGTTTGTTACCACAAACTGAATTAATTAGTAAATTTTTGATGTCGCTTCATAAGATACTAATGGCACCCAATTTATGGGGAGAGTTCCATCAGCATTATGAAGTAGGAATGTAAGAATTGCTACATAGAAGAATCTCATAGGGAATTATTCAGCTGAGTCTACAAAGGGAAGATATGGTTCTTTATAGAGGGCATCTTTTTGGACAGTTATCCAAAAGGGACTAGTGAGAGAGTGAGTGACTGCAATTGTTGTCCACCTCAGATAAACAATGATTTATTTATTCAACAAATATTTCTATGAATCTATACTATATGCCAAAAACTGTGCAAAAAATGAAGAAATGAACAAGGCATAATATCTAACTTTAAAAAGTTCAAAGTTTCTTCAGAGAAGCATACAGTGTATTACTATATCATCAATGAATTTTTCTAATAGTTCATTTTCTAAAAGAGTAAGATATTATTTCAGAGCCAAAAGGTGGACCTAACTGAGCTATGGATGGTGAATTATAGATGAGAAATACTTCCAAGTACTGACATTTCATCTTAGCTGCAAGAAAATGGAGATTATCAATTAGATAAGAAAAATAATGTTTAGCAGAAGAAATGGCATGAGAAGATGCATGGAACAAAGAGCATATACAACACTGTAAATGCTCAGATTTTGAAAATGGGAACAGGAAATGGAGAGACAGTCATATGATAAATGTTTGTATGTGCAGTACTAGAAGTCAGGTAGCTTATTCAGATGTGTTTTTATATTTAAACAAACTCAGAGCATATTGCATATTTAGGTGATTGTCTATAGTTTTAAGTCTCAGCAGCAAACACAACTTGAAAAAACCTTGTACTATTCTGACCCTGTGAAATGAAATATCAAAATGGTTCATTGCATCAAGTTCCTCTGATTCAAGAGTACTTCTATACCATTAACAACCATCAAACCCAAACTGTAAAATCAGTTCTAGGAAGAAATTAGCTGCCTTATCATCTCAGTGCTGGGTAAAGGATTTGTGGTGTAAGAAATCAGAAGACATGAGTTAAAATACAAAACTGTATAACAAATTCCCACTAGAATATGGAGCAAGAGAAATTTTCATTTATTGCTGATGAGAATGCAAAATGATATAGTCTCTAAACATACTCTGAAACCATATGACCTAGCAATCATGCCCCTTGATATTTACCCAAAGAAACTGAAATTTGTCAATGCAGCATAAACTTGGAAAGAACCAAGATGTCCTTCAGTAAGTGAATGGTCAAATAAGTTGTGGTACATCTAGATAAAATATTACTCATTACTAAAAAGAAATGAGCTACCTGCCATCAAAACATATGCAGGAAACAAATTCTTATGGGTAATTGAAATAAGGAAACTTGTGTGATGTAACATTTTGACATTCTTAGAAAAGGGACAACTTTGGAGACAATAGTTCAGCAGTTGCCTGTTTTGGAGTGAGAAGAGGGTTGAACAGGTAGAGCACAGATTTTTAGGACAATGAAAATACTGTATATAACATCATGATGGATACATGCCATTATATTTGTCAAAACACACAGAATGTACAACACCAAGAGTGAAACCCAACTACTACTTTGGATGATAAAGACTTTTGGATTCGTCGGTTACACAATATAATATTCTGTAGGGGGATGTTAATAAGGATGGTTGCTTGTATAGAAGAAGGACATACATGAGAAATCTCTTTATCTTTATCTTAGTTTTAATATACATTTAAACTACTCTTGAACAATGAAGTTTTTTAAAAACACAAAATAGTCTCCATTCCATTATCATTATATTTCTGCTTGTGATAGTAATGGAGGGTAAAATAATAAAACTTTACTGAGCAATTTCAGCATTTCCATGCTTTCATATATTCCTGTTTATAACATAGTTAAAAAGTTAAATAAATTTAAGTTTTCTTTATCTGTTTCGCTAGATGAGTCAATACTGGTTCTTTTTTTTTTTTAGCTTTGAACTTAATACACAGATTATCTATGCAAATTAAACATAGATCTCTGAAAACAGCTAATAGCTATTCAAATTGCTGGAGTAGTAGCTTATTTTTTAATAAGTAGTAGCTTATTTTTTAATAAAAGGGTCAAGCTTTACTCTCAGAAATCCTGATTTATTAAGTCTATAAGAGAGTCATAGAATGTGTATTTTTTAACTCAGGTGGAGAAACCAACCTTCATTTAAGAGTCACTTAGTTTGGAGTCTGTGTTTCACAATAACAGAAATTCTTGTTTAAGTTCTGTGCCCCAAATTCGGACTTTTGCTCTCCATTTTTAAGTCAGCTCAACTTGGCACAGTAATTTGATAATTTGTAATGCACCAGATTTATTTGCATCAGGCCTTTCTAATGAGGAAAGTATGTACACGAACGAATAAATAGACTTTGCTTCTCACCCTACCTGTATAATAAATTAGCTGTGCAACCCTAATACATGCCACTTTACTTTTCTGCACCACACTATGTCTGAGACAAAGTTAAATATGTTATACAGAAACAGTTATGAATCTTCCTCCTCTCTGGCCACTCAATTGAACATGGCAATTACCAGTAAAACTAATTCAGAAGGAATTGTTCATCTGGGGATCTGTAATGCAGAATCAACAAGAGGTAAGAGAAATCAAAACTTAAAAGGTAGGGGAAGGAGCCCAGTGTACAAGAGGTTACAAGTTCCCTGTCCCGGATGCAGTTTTATTCACAGCACTACCCTAGTCTACAGCATTAGTTCAGGAAATCTTTGTTGGATAAATCATTAAACAAGAAAAGTTTGTTCTAAAATTCTTTCCTGCAGATTAAGATTTGATTCCAAAGCTAGGGCTGTAGCTCAGTGGTAGATCACTTGCCTATCATGTGTGAGGCACTGGGTTTGATCCTCATCACCACATAAAAATGAAGGTATTGTGTCCATCTACAACTAAAAAGAAAAAAATGAATAAAAATTTAATTCCAATAGGAAGTAATTAAATTCATGTTAATAAACATTCCTGTTAATTAATTCACCTTGGGGAAATTCATGTTAATAAATATTCATGTTAATAAATTCACTTTGGGAATTGAAAAGGTATGAGGTCCTTATGATAAACTTGTCACCCAGAAAAGGAAAAAATGATGAAAAATAAATGGGGGAAGGAAACAAGGAAAAAATTGTTTATTTGTTGTTTTGCTCAGGACTGATTTTGATTTCCCAAAATAATCATAGCATAGCATATAGCAAATTGGAATTAAGGTTCTTTCCTAAAATCTTTTTTGTCATTTCAGTAAAAAATAAGTTGATATTTATTAAATACTAAACATCAGACTTACAGAATGCCCCCCCACCTCTCTCTCTCCTGCTAATGTAAGTAAAGACTGAAATTAGTATCTGGTTGAAATTTGAGTTTATAATCACTTTTCAATTCTTTAGATTGGCCAGTGTCAGTGTCTCTATTTGTATAAGATGTGTTCTGCACAAGGGTTTTCCATAAAGAGGGCAGATGGGAATAAAATCTTGACCACAACCATAAGAAGATAACTTGGCTGTGGCCCTGGGCACAGGGCTGTATCTGCTGGGCGGTCATGACACTTCTTTCCAATTTGGCCTAGTGTCAACCCAGGTGTTTACATGTGTTTTGTATTCTATGGTGATCTGGTAGTTTTTTAGGAGAATCAAGTTTGTTTATTTGCAAGACATATCCTAAAAGGAAATATAAGAAAGGTAAGAGTATTCCAATTTTTGAAAATATTTTAAAAGCCAAGATTTTGAAAGAGATGTATTTTATAATACTACTTGTTATATTTCACAAATAGCAAAAAGATAACAGAGGGTCAGACAGTGCAATTTTATGTTATTTTTAGTAAAACAAAGTATTCATACTTTGGGGAAAGTAGATGGCTTTTGTTTTAAAAAGTCTTGTTTTTTGGCATTCAATAAAAAGCTAAATTATGGTTTCATATGCAAATCAATGGAAATGAATAGTTACTAACCTTTTCAGTTGTTAAATGATTTCCATACTTGTTATTTTACATGTCTACAAATGTAAAATGGAATTAGAATTTTGTTGACATTTCTGTGTAGGGCTTTGAAGATAAGCAGGTGCATTTTATAAGTTTTTGGCTGTATTAAATTATTTGCAGGTGTTCAGAGAAGTATGGTTTGCTCTGACTTGGATATTTTCAGAAAGTGAGGACAATTCTTTGATTGTGTATTAGTAGTCAGAGTCACATGAAGTAGCAAAATACCTGAGATAATTAACTTATAAAGAAATAAGGCTTATTTTGGATTGTAATTCTAAAGTTTCCAGTCCAAGATCAGGTGGACCTTTGGGTTTCTGATGGAGTGGAGGTACCACATGGCAGTGCCAGAGAGTATATGGCAGCGAATGTGTGCTACACCTGACGGCCACAAAGCAAAGAAAACAAGGAAGGGCCAACGGTCACCTAATCCCCCTTAAGGCAATACTCCAAAGACCTGAGGACTATCTACCAGGTCCCACCTCCTAACAGTTCCGTTATCTCCTAATAGCACCACTAGGTTCAAGCTTTTACCACGTGGCCCTTTGGCAGTCTTTCAACATCCAAAGTATCGCAATTGAGTATTATGACAGTCTTTATCCAGAAAATGAGAAGAATGGAGCAGAGTTAAGATTGTCATTATTAAAAAAGCAACACTCACTCAAATCTAGGTGGGCAAAGAGGATGTTGGATTATTGTTTTGGTTTGCAGTGTTCTTGTTTTTGTTTGTGCTAACACATGATTCATTCTTACAGAGTTGTTTTGTATATGCTTTGACCATGATGGTGACAGTGACTCTGTCTGATAATTCAGTTATATGAAGTTTAACCATGGCCTAGCTGATGGTGACAGGCCAGCTTCCAGCCTCTAGCTATCAGAGACTGTTTCTTTTTTTCTCTTTTTCTCCTTTCAAATATGAAATAAAAATAAATAAGTGAATGAATAGATATGGACTCAGAAATGAAGGCTATTTAAGATGGGGTGGTTAAAAAAGGCCATGTTGTACAAAGATCATTTGGCAGAAACCTAAAGAATATGTAAAGACAAACCATGAGAGGGCCTGGAAGAAGGCATAACAGCTAAAATAATGACTGAGATGTTATGACAGTGAGGCTGAAAAAAATATAGTGCCATAAATCAGTTAGAAATGTGTTTTCTCTTTCAAGTCCTGATCTGGTCAGCCCAAGCTAGTGAGGCAGGTTTGCTCCTTGTAAAAGGTTGTTAAGTGGGTCCAATCTGTCAATCAATGCCACCCTCTACAGACTGGCATTGTGTGGTTAAAATAAATAAATCCATGTTCAAGACAAAGACAAGGAAAAAAGTTCAAGGACTAAGATTTTTCTTTAGTTATAAAAGACCGACAACTTGTACACAACTTTTCACTCCATATTCATTTGTTCTGATTCCTTAGCAACTCTGGGTGGAAAGGGGTGCGGAAAATGTAGTCACTAGCTGGGTGTTTTATATGCTTACAAAAAGGATTTTCTGCCAGAAGAGGGCTCCAGAAAGGGGATTTCAGCAACTGCAAAAGCTCTGAAGCAGAAACAAATCAGCAACATTAAAGGAATAACAAGGTCAGTGTGAATATAAAATTAATGGAAATGAATATTGAAGTAGGTAAATTCTAGAGCATTTATGGCCTTCTAAGACAGAATTTGGGTTTTATTCAGAAAGCAATAGAATACCATTGTGAGTTTTTAAAATACACTTTATTTTCACAGTAGTTGTAGGTTCAAAGCAAAATTAAGAGGAAGGGGCAGAGATTCATTTTATAACCCTTTCCCTCAAACATACATTGCCTCCTCCATTAACAACATCCCCCACCAGAATGGTGTATTTATTACAACTCATGAATCTAAATGGATACATCAATCCCCAAAGTCCAAAGTTTACAATAGAGTCCTTCCTGGTGTTGTACATGCAGTGCACTTGAACAAATATATGACGTGTCCACTGTTATATTATCAGACGTGGGATTTTCATTGACGGAAATACTTCCTGGCTTAGCCTATTTAATCATTCCTCCTACCAAAAGTTCTGACAAACTCTGATCTTTTTAATCTTTCTGGTATTGCCTTTTACAATACCAGAATGTTATGGAGTTGGAATCACACAGTAGGCAACTTTTTCAGATTGGCTTATTTCACTTATTTAGCAGTGTGGATTTAGATTTTTTCTAGTTTTTTTATGGCTATATAATTCATTTTTAGCATTGAGTGATAGTCTGTTGTCTGGATATACCACAGTCTATTTATCTGTTAACCCAGGGTAAACATTTGGGGTTTTGGCAATTATGAATAAAGCTGTTATACATAGCTGTGTGCATTTTTTATGTGGACATAAGTTTTCAAATTTTTGCTTTTTTTAAAAAAAATGAATATGATCATTAGATCACATGGCAAGATTGTATTTAGTTTTGCAAGAAGTCATCAAACTCTTTCAGAGTGGCTGTACAATTTTGCATTCCAATTAGCAGTGAATTAGCTGCTGTTCCACATCCTCACCTGCATTTGATATTGCCTGAGCTTGGATTCTGGCCATTTTAATAAGTATGAAGTGGCATCTCTCATTGTTGTTTTAGTTTGGATTTCCATAATGACTTAAGCTGTGGAACATCTTTTCATATGCTTATTTGTCATCAGATGTATCTTTGGTGAAGTGATAAGATTCTTGGCCCATTTTGTAGGGTTGTTTGTTTTCTTGTTGTGTTTTAAGCATTTTTTGTATATTTTGGACGCAAGTTATTTATCAGCTATGTCTTTTGCAAATATTTTCTCCCACTCTGTACTTATCATTCTCTTAACATTGCTTTTCATGGAGCAGATATATATCTGCATATATATATTTTTGTTGTTGTTGTCAAAATTTTGTTTCAATTGGTAAACTTTGTTGTAGGTCAATTATACCTTAATAGTTAAAAAATACAGCAGGTAGACGACTACCCCCCCAAAAAATTGAAAACAGCTGTTAGGGTCCGTAAACTAGTAGGGATAGCACCTGGCACTTTGCCAAGAGGAGTGGTTTGAGAAATAATGCCAGCGAGCCATTAAGATGATAGAGATTCCTTAATGAGTGACTGCTGTGTCTAGATTATGTCAATTAAGTTAAGCTGTGTGTAATCATTAAGATGATGAGGATTCCTTATTGGTTGACTACTGTATCTAGTTTGTGTTAATTAAGATAAGCTGTGTGTAATTAGTTAAGTACATATACCTCTGCTGTCTTGCAATAAAGCAGCTCCCACTGTATCAATATTCACAAGTTGCTAGTCAAGTCGTCCCCCCGCCCACCCCCCCCGTTATTTTGCCCAGTCAGACTACGGCAGACAGCAATCAATATTTGTACATTGAATGTTCACAGCAGCAGTGTTCACAATAACCAAAAGGTGGAAACAACTCAAATGTCCATCCATGGATGAATGAATAAACAAATTGTGATATTAGCACACACACATACACATACTCTCACAATGGTATATTACTCAGACATAAACAGGAATGAAATGATATAACTTTGATGAACCTCAAAAACAAGGAGCAGATAATTTTAATTGTAATGAAAACTGCTTACCCATTATTTGGCTGCCTATTTCACATTTTATTCCTTTAATAATGAATTTAAAATTCATTGTCAGTCCAAAGTCATCTAGATTTAATCTTGTATCATCTTCTAGAAGTTCTATAGTTATGTGTTTATATTTTGGTCTTTGATTCATCTTACATTATTTTTTGTGAGGGGCATGCAGGGTCTCTGTCTTGATTTTTAAAAAACTCTGTCTGTTGCAACACTACCACTCATTGGAAAGATTTTCTCTTCCCCATAATTTGCTTTTATACCTTTGTCAAATATCAATGGACTTTGATTTCTGTAATCTGTTTCTGTACTCTGTTGTGTTCCACTGATTTGCTTGTCTGTTCTTTTCCCAAGTCCACACTGTCTTGATTAATATATCTGTATAATAATAAGATAAGAGAATGTCAGCCCTCTAAATTTGTTCCCTCCTTTAGATATTGGTTTATGTATTCTGAGTATTTTGTCTTCAAATTTAAACTTTACAAAATGTTTATATACCCTAAATAATCTGTTGAGATTTTTACTGGATTACATTTAAATTTCAGATAATGTTTGGGAGAGCTGATACCTTGATAATAATATTCTTTTCTATTTCTGCTCTATTTTTTTTATTATTTCTTTTCTTCTGCTTATCTTGGATTTAGTTTATTGTTTTCCTAGTTTCTTAATATGAAAATTTAGATGATGAATTATAGATCCTTATTCTTTTCCAATATATGCATTCAGTGCTATAAATTTGTCTCTGGGCAATGTTTTGTGCTACATCCCACAAATTTTGATAACTGTGCTTTGTTTTTATTTAATTCAAAATATATTTAAATTTCCCTAGTGATTGCTTCCTGACCCATGTTTTACTTAGAAGTGGATTACATTTACTAAGGGATTTTCCAGCTATCTTTTTATTGTTATTTTCAGTTTAATTCCAGGGAATCTAATATTTTTAGTATAACTCCATTATGATCTATTATTTTAAATTTGTTAAGATGTGTCTTTTGATCTGGAATGTAATCTACCTTGATAAATGTTTTAGGTGAATTTAAGAAGAATATCTTTTCTGCTGTGATGGATAAAATACTCTCTCCATATTAATTATATATGGTTGAGTGATGGTATTATTGAGTTTAAATATGCTCTCACTGATTTTCAGCCTGCAGCATATGTCAATTTCTGATGGAAGGATGTTGACTTCTCTATTAATAATTGTGGATTTTTCTTATTCTCCTTGTAGTTCTATCAGATTTTGTTTTTCAATATTTGACCCTCTTTTTTTAGACACACACACCTGGAGTTTTATGTCTTCTAAGGGAATTGATCCCTTTATTATTCTATCTTTGCCCTGTCCACTTTACCTGCTCTGAACTTTGCTCTGTCTGAAATTGCTATAGCTACTCTTTCCTTATTTCTATTAGTGTTAAGATGTAATATCTTTCTCTACCAATTGATCTTTATCTATGTGTCTTTATATTTAAAACATATTTCTTCTAGTTGGGTCCTGTTTATTGATCCACTCTTAAAATATTTGGTTTTCAATTGATGCATTCAGACCAAAATCATTACTAATGTAGTTGTTAATATTTTCCATATATTTTACCATTTTCTATTTTCAGCCTGTTCTTTGTATGTTCATGTTCAACTTCTTTACTTTCTGTTTTTAGTTTTAATTGAACATTTTATATGATTGTATTGGCTCTCAGTTTTAGTATATGAGTTGTGACCTTTTTAACTCTATTTTTATTGGTTGCTTTAGAGTTTGCAATATATATTTACAATTAATCCAACTCTGTTTTTAAAATAGAACCATATTGCTTCATGTGTGGTGTGTGTATTTTGTAATACCAAAATAATCCTAATTTCTCCTCCACACCCTGTGTATCACTGATGTCATTCATTTCAGAAATTATACATAAGCATATAAAAGCATGCATATATATATACTCACATTACAAATATGTATATGTATACTATATACATATACATGTTATCATTTAATGACAGCACTATGTTGAAAGAAATGCATTTTAGGGAATTTTATCACTCTGGAAAAACCATAAAGTATGCTTACATAAACAAAGAGTGCAATGAAATTACTAGGTGATATAATCTTTCAGGGTCACTGTTGTGTATGTGTCCCACCATTGACTGAAATGTCAGTATGAAGTGATAACTGTATGTAAATAGACATATACACACATTCGAATTCTTTGTTACTATTATGATTTGGGACAAAGTTTGTCTGATATTTCAATTAACAATAAGAAAATAATGTTTTTTATTCATGTATATTTATTCACTCTCACATGCTATTCTTTTGTAGAGTTGAGTTTCTGAACTATTTTATTTGTTTATCTGTGTCTATAAACTTTTACCACTTCTTATAAAGGGAGTCTATTCACAAAAATTTCCTCAAATTTTGTGTATTTGAGAAGGTCTTTATTTCTCCTTCACTTTTAAATAATAATTTCACAAAGTAGAGTTTTCTTGGCTGGTGGTTGTTTTCTTTTCTTTCTCCCAACATTTAAAATATTTCACTTCACTCAATTCTTGTTTACAAAGTTTCTGAGGAGATTTCAGATGCAATTCTTATTTTTGCTCCTCCATGGAAGGAAGTTTTCTTCCTTTGGATTCTTTTGAATTTTTTAAAATCTGATTTTCTAGTTTCAAAGTGAAATGCTAAGTTAAAATTTTTCTGATATGTATACTTCTTGTATTTTCTGATAATCTTGGATCTGTGGTTTCAAGTCTGACAATAATTTGGGGACATTTTCAATTATTCACTTCAAATATTTCTTCTTCTGTTAGAAGCGTTTCCACTGTTTATGTATTATAGCTGCCCCACAATTTATGAATGTTCTACTCTTGTTTTATTTTCCTTTTTTATTTTTAGAAGAGTCTTTGGTTTTTTTCTTTGTAAGGTTTGGAAGTTTTCCTGGTACATATTCCATTCATAGATCCATTCCTTAATAACATCTAATCTATTAATGAGCCCATCAAAGAAATTCTTCCTTACTGTTATAATTTTCAGTATTTATTTCTGCTTCCCAGAATTTCCATCTCTCTGATTATATTGCCCATCTATACTTGCATTTTGTCTACTTTATCCAGTAAAATTCATAATATATTTATCATAGGTATTTGTGTTGCTCAGATTTTCATAACTGTGATGAAACACCTTAGAAAATCAACTTAGAAGAAGGAAGATTTAGTTTGGATCACAGATTCAGAGGTTTCAGTCTAAGGTCAGTCAGCTCCATTGATTTGGACCTGAGGTGAGACAGAGTGGGAGGGTGTTGCAGAACAAAGCTGTTCATTTCATAGTGGTTGGGAAAGGAAGAGGTGGGAGGAAGTCACTCAAGACCAGATATAGTCCCCAAGGACACATCTCTAAGGATGCATTCACTTCAGCTAGGTCTTACCTTCTAAAGATTCTACTACTTTCCAATAGTACAATAAAAATTCAGATTATGAATCCATAATAGCATTAATCCATTGAAGAGATTAAGAGTTTTCATGATTTAATCATTTCCCCAAAACACCAATTTTGAACATTGTTGATTTGGGTACCAAACTTTCAACATATGAGTCTTTGGGGGAATTCCAGATTCAAACTATAATATTCTGCTGCTGGTCCCCAAATGTTCATGACCGTCTCATAATATAAAATGCATTCAGTTCATCTCCAGGAGTTCCTAGGGTCTCAACAGTTCTAGCATTGCTTTCAAAGTCCAATCTTAATTCTTTCTCTCAGACTCATAGCAAAACTTAGCTGTGAGACCTTATAAAAGTCAAAAAGCAAGTTACACTCTTCCAACATACAACATAACAGGGTAAACATTGCCATATTAAAAGGGAAAAATAGGAGGGAGGAATGAAATATTCTGGATTGTGCAGAGGGGATTTAGGGGACAGGTGGGGCTGTTGGGGCTGTGGGGATAGGAAGAACAATAGAATGAAATAGACATCACCCTATATACGTGTATGATTACATTATTAATGTGACTCTGCACCATGTACAGTCAGAGGAATGAGAAGTTGTATTCCATTTGTGTACAATGAGTCAAAATGCATTCTACTGTCATGTAAGAAAGGAGGGGGCATGGAAAGTGTTATGATTTAGAAATGAAGTATCCCCAAAAACTCATTGTGTGTGAGAATGCAAGAATATTTAGAGGTAAAATGATTAGATTATGAGAGTTGTAACTAAATTGGTGAATTAATCCACTGATATGAATTAACTAGATGGTAAATGTAGGCAGGTAGGGTTTGGCTGGAGGAAGTAGGTCACTGGGGGCATGACTGTGAGATTTATATTTTGTCCCCAGTGAGTAGAACTTTCTCTTTGCTTCCTGGTTGCCATGTCCTAAGTTTCTTTCCTCTGTCACACTCTTCTACCATGATATTCTGCCTCATCTCAGACTCAGAGCTATGGGGTCAGTTGATCATGGACTGAACCTCTGAAACCACAAGCCAAAATAACCTTTTGCTCTCTAGGTTGGTTTTGCCAGTTCCTTAGGTTATGGCAATGCAAAGCTGATTAAAACAGAAGTGAAGGATGGAATAAAAGCAAGAGTGAAACTTAGTAGAACAAACATGAACTTCTGCAATTCCATGTCAAGTAATCAGTGCAGATTGTGTCAAGATGTGAGCCCCAGAGTTCTTGGAGAGAAGGCTGCCTTTTTAACCCTGCCTATTACAGGTCACATGGCCTCTATCAGTTTCTGGTTACTGCCTGTAGCTTTCCACAGCAGACTTCCACGTTTCTGGCAACTCTAACTTCCTGGTATCTCCACGTCAGCTTCAATTTCATTCTCACAGCTTCACGTATTACCCTCTCAAGGCTGACTACAGAGGTTCTGACCCTGCCACATATTGCCTAGCCTCTTAGATTTCCTTTGAAACCTATATGATGCCAAACTCTTTCATATATTTATATCTATAAAACCATTATTGCCTGGATGACACAAGGGCTACCACCAGCAAGGCCAATAGCCAGATCCCCTTAGGACATGATTTCGGTGGTCTCTGAGTCGGTGGACAACTGGATATGATGAAAGTGATCCTGAGGATACAACTTCTTAGTCATCCATGAAAGTTCAGGGTGCTCTGCTCTAAAAGGACAGTCTTTCTAGGGAGCTTAAATGTTATACCACTGATGAGTGAGTCCTGGCTATTTCCAGAGATGCCCTCAAAGCATCTATCAGATTTTTTTAGTGTAAAATACTTGACTTGTTATCTGCAATTGCATCTTTCTTGGCCCTGATTTTACGTGTACTTTTTGGACCAAATTATTTACTCTGCTTATTGCTCTTGATTCTCACTCTAAATCTGGTTAAATGCTTCCAGCAATAACCATGCTACTATCTGAATGCTGGGCTACCTTGAAATTTCCTCTACCAAATTAATTAAAATCACCTTAAAATTCAGTCATACACAAAAATCTCAGGACATAGGCAAACAAAATATAGGTATGTTCTTCACTAGAATGTGTCAGGATTGGTGTCTATTTCAGTCCCCACTTGACACTTCGTGAGCACAGTCTTGATTATCTGCACTCTTAACATCATTTAAGGTGGCTGAGCTCACACAAAAATCACCCATTAAACTCTGCATATAAAATTCCAGTGCTTCTCTAGACTGCATTTCCAAATTTCCTCCACAAACCATTTATAAAATTTCTGAACCACATGGTTGGTTATGATCATAGCAACTAACCTATTACATGTATTGATTTTCTGTAAGTCAACTTTTTGTCACCGTGACAAAAGTTTTTTACCAAATCAACTTAGGGGAAGAAAGATTTATTTTGGATCACAGATTTAGAGGTTTCAGTCTAAGGTCAGCCAACTCCATTGTTTTGGGCCTGAGATAAGACAGAGCCTCATAGGTAGGAAGCATGTGACCAGAGCAAAGCTACTCACCTCATGTGGTTGGGAAGGGAAGAGAGAAGGTGAGAAGGGGTAGAAGTTAGATATAGTCCTCAAGGGCACACCTGAAAGGACCAAATCACTTCAACTGGTTCCACCTTCTGCTAACTCTCAATAATAATTCAGATTATGGATTCATCACTGGGTTAATCCATTCGGGAAGGTAGAGCTCTCATGATCAAATTACATCCCCCAAACACTTCTGGACAACTGAATATGATGAAAGTTCATCATATTCATTGCTGACTTAATGAACATTGCTGACTTAAGTTTCAAACATTCAGCACATGACCTTTTGGGGGACATTTCAGTTCCTAACTTTGACAGAACTTGTTAAGGTTTGGATATAAGGTGTCTCCCAAACAGTTTATGTGTTGGACAATGTGGAAATATTAAAAGTGAAATGATTAGATTAAGAGCTATAACCTCACCAGTGGGTTAATCTATTTGCTGGATTAATTGGTAGGTGGGCATTGTAGGCAGGTGAAGCATGTCTGGAGGAAGGAGGTCCCTGAATGCAGCTTGTCCCTGGCTCCTTTCTTACTCTCTCTGCTTCCTGGCAGCCATAAGCTAAGCAGCTTTCTGCCACCACACCCTTTTTTATTCTGTCTTACTTCAGGCCCAAAACAAGGAAATCAGCCAATCATGGACTGAACCTCTGAAACTTTGAGTCCAAAAACAAGATTTTCCTCCTTTAAGTTGTTCTTGTCAAGTGTTTTGGTCAGACTAATAGAACATTTTAAATATCAGACCCCTGGTCTCTTAATTCAACAACCTGACCAGCTCTGAGTCAAGTTCAAATATTTGCTCTGTTTCTTTAAGTTGTTTTTTTAAATAAAACCTCTTAGTATACTTTATAATTTTTTCTTGGTAGCCCAACATGATATACTAAGTAAAAGAAATTGTTTTAAGAATTCCTTGATTATTGTGGTGCTGAGGAATGAGGGGAGTGTGTGTGAGAAAGTGCATAATATAGGCCTTTAATTGGGTTTTGTTCTTTTAGTGATGCTGTATCTCTGTATTGTAAACATCACACATGCTTCTGCATTCACCCCCTGTACTACCTTAATCAGAACAGAATGGTTATAGAGAGCTGCATTTGGGTATTTCTCTTTGTTATCAGAAGCTAGGTTTCTCATCTCTTGGGTCTTTGTAAGAGAAAAGTTGCTCAAGCAAGACACAAGGCCTAGTACATGTATGGCAAAATTTATTAGATGAGAAAGAAGAGGAAAAAGACACTCTCAAGGGATAAAGTAAGTCATTTCACATAGGAAATCAACAGCTGCCTTCTTTGTGTCCTAGTGTTTATTGGAGTTAAAAGGCATTCAAGCATTGCTCCTACTTCTTGATTGACAGTTGGATTGTAGCAGACTTCTAAATGTCTATTGCACATGTCTTACTCATGAAGGTCCAAGCAAAATCTATGGGGTGGAGGGTAAAAATGTATAACTACAATAAAATTAAATAATAGGACAAGGACCTTGTGCAAGTTTGTTCGTCATTGTGCTGACCGGTTTTATCTACAATTTTTGGTTTTTTTTTTGTTTTTTTGTTTTTTTAATTTTGGTTGTTGTTGTTATTGTTGTAGTTGGACACAATACCTTTATTTTATTTATATATTTTCATGTGGTGCTGAGGATAGAACCTAACACCTTGTACGTGCTAGGCGAGTGCTCTTCTGCTGAGCCACAACCCCAAAGAATATTTTCTAAAAAATAGATTTTGTGGTAGTCTGAGTAGAGGGCAGTCTGTCTTCCTCTTATCAAAGGAGAACTCTTGGGTAGATGTCTCTTAGTCCTGAGAATAACATGTTGTTTATTGTGGGCTATTATCTTAAATCACAAAAGGGCCAGGATGACCTTGTGTAAATTGTATCTTTAAAAAATTGTTGAGTAGAAGCACATGGGCTGAATCTATAGAATTAACCCTGTAATCTCCATGTTGCCACTACTCATGGCTCACCTGTTCCCACCACCTTCCCCAAGGTCATTGAGGCTCTGATAAAATCCTAACAAGTTATGCTAAAGTTAAATAGTTTCTACTGAGGACAGACCTTTTTTTAAAAAAAATAACGAAATACTCAGGTATATTTTTAAATGATTCCTTTTTCCCTATCTCTCTCAGAAAAAAAAATAGGAGTTTGCCCAGTATTCACTGTATAAAATAGGTTGAACTAACCTAGGTGTAATTCAAAAAGCATGAGGGCCTTCTGAGGACGGGGTCACCCTGTGTTTTTCCTCCCAGACATATTCACAGTGAACCTCCAGGGATTTTCCTATTATTATTTCAGACCTACTACTCAGTCAATGGTTCAAATAAACATTAGTACTTGGGAATTTCCATTTCATTAAGTTGGAGTTACTGTACTTACCTGCTTCACTCTCAATTTCAGGGACAGTGGTTTGCCCCATGACTTCTCTTATGGATCTAAAGATTCATTCATTTTTCAGTTTGTTCATCTCTTTATTATTGATGGGATGGAGAGGAGACTTCTAAGCTTCTCACATGGTGAACCAGAAGTTGAATACCCATTCTAGGATTTGGAGAGAGGTATCAAATTTATCATTTCTTTTAAAAATGGTGCTATGCCATGTGAATGGATGAAAATGATATCAGGGAATGTTAGGGTCTGTAAACAAGTCAAGATGGTGCCTGGCATTTTGCCAGAGGGAGTGGTTTGTGAAGTAACGCCAGTGAGCCATTAAGTGTGGAGATTCCTTATTGGTTGACTGCTGTATCTAGTTTATGTTAATTAAGATAAGCTATGTGTAATGTATATATACCCCTCCTGTCCTACAATAAACGGCTCCCACTCCTGCTGTATCAGTCTTCCCCACCCCCACCCCCACCCCCACAAGGGAAAGAGGCTAGGAAGATATTACCATAGCTCCAGGGGGGAAATGACTTAGATACTTGTGGATGTGGCAAGAAGTACATAAATTTGAGGTGTAGTTTGAATACAAAGTCAACAAACTTCTTAATGGACTACATGGAGGGTATCTGATAAAGAAAGGAGTTAAGAATGATTGCTAGTGTTTTAACCTGAAAAAGGTTTTAGACCATTTACTGAGATGGGGAAGTAAAGAAATGACCCTGATATGATTCCCCCAAAAGCTCATGTGTGCGACCATGCAAGAAGGTTCAGAGGAGAAATGACTAGGTTATAAGAATCTTGTCCCAATCAGTGATTTATTTATTTATTTTTTTATTCGTTGTTCAAAACATTACAAAGCTCATGATAAATCATCTTTCATACATTTGACTCAATTGGATTATGAACTCCCATTTTTACCCCAAATACATATTGCAGAATCACATCGGTTACACACTCTCCTTTTTACATAATGGCATATTAGTGACTGTTGTATTCTGCTATCTTTCTTATCCCCTACTATCCCCCCTCCCCTCCCCTCCCATCTTCCCTCTCTACCTCTTGTGCTGTTGTTCAATTCTCTCCCTTGTTTCCCCCCCTTTCCCCTCACAACCTCTTCTATGTATTTTGTGTAACATTGAGGGTCTCCTACCATTTCCATATGTTTTCCCTTCTCTCTCCTTTTCTCTCCCCCTATCGTCTTTGTTTAATGTTAATCTTTTCCTCATGCTCTTCCTCCCTGTTCTGTTCTTAGTTGCTCTCTTTATATCAAAGAAGACATTTGGCATTTGTTTTTTAAGAATTGGCTAGCTTCGCTTAGCATAATCTACTCTAATGCCATCCATTTCCAAGCAAATTCTATGATTTTATCATTTTTTAGTGCTGCGTAGTACTCCATTGTGTATAGATGCCACATTTTTTTATCCATTCATCTATTGAAGGGCATCTAGGCTGGTTCCACAGTCTAGCTATTGTGAATTGTGCCGCTATGATCATATCCAAACCATAACAACAATAATAATATTTTTAAAGAAACAGATGGAAAAAAGACTAGCTATGGAGATGTTTTAATGTTGGAAACCATCCAGTGAAATAAATTAGATAATTTTTTAAAATTAAAAAAAAAAGAAATGACCCTGAGAAGAGAAGGACATTTCCTCAATGAAATGGAAGGGGAGGAAGAAAGCAGGGGATAGATACAGGTTTGTTGTTATAGTTGAAAGAGAGAGGAATGATTCAATTTTCTTCTTTAAAAAAAACTTGGTAAAATAGTTAGAAAGTCATTACAAGGAAAGGAGGTGAAAGAAGAGAATACTTGAAACAAACATCAGTGAGAATCAGGTGTAAAAATTATTAGGAAAGTGTAGAAAAAATTCTGGACATAAATAAGGGCTTGAGAGCTGTAAACAAAAATTTTAGGCATTAGTTCAGCAAGGTTAGGCACTTTTCTCCAAGTATATTAAACCTTTCATGTGAGGTTAGAATCAGGAGAAATTTGTGTTTAACCAGTTGTCTTTTGACATGCTCAATTGAGATAGGGCAAGGAGTTAAGGGTAAGAGTGATTTCACTTTTGGAACGTAAAATCCAAGCCAAATTAAATGAAACTTGAGGCATTATTAGAAGGTAAAAAACAAAAAAGAGTTGGGTTTAATTGATTGGACTGCATCATAATTGTAAATGCAAGTACTAGGTGTATGTGAACTGGAAAGAAAAGATGATAATTATAGAACAGAAGGCATAAAGTTGAGATTTTGGAAAGACTGACAATATTAGCAGTGAAAAATTCTATGTAATGACCAAGGAAGTGATTGGTTGAGATGGAATGGTAAATATTTATTATAAAGTAAAGATGTTCAAAAACCGAGAAGGGAGATGTCTAGATGGATCTTCTACATGTATGCACATCCTAAAGGATAGTGCATAAAGCAAGTAACTAGGGAGAATAGCTGTTCAAAACATAATAGATGGACTTGTCTTATGCTCTTCATTTCTAATAATAGATTTTCAATTGGAAAGAAAAAATGGTATGGAATTTTCCATAACACACATCTCACTTCCAGACCCTATATTGTGCAATGTGAAGGAAAAATCAGTTAATATCAGAGAAGGCTATTTGGGAAGCAATGACTATGAGTTCCAGAGCAAATCAGTGAAAGCATGTAAGGGTTGGAAGATGATAAATTTTGGCTTAAAACAGAATTCTGATGATAATATATGATCTAGGAGGGCTGAACTATTGTTGGCTAATTAAGTAAAGAAGGAAATATGCTTTGTGATGGCTGTTTCCTTAACAGAAACTGTTATTAATAATAACTGCCAAATTTAGTACAATTTTAGGGACAATTCTAAGCATTTTATATATACATATCAGTACATTCAATCCTTCCAATCCCTATCATTATCCATATTGTACAATAAAGAAACACAGATGTTAAATAAGTTATCCAAGGTTGCTAGTGAGCAGATGAGCTGAATCTGAGCAATCGAACTACAGAGAACACATTCTTAATCAATATGAAGTAGTTTCCTTATAATTGATCTCTTGGGTGTTTACTGGTGTTGAATTTGATGAGATGTCAAAAGATAGTGGGACACAGGCTGTGAAAAGTAAGGGTTTTATGAGAAAATCCCAGCTATCTGTAGCTGCTCTTAAATCATACTGTGAGTGGATTAAACCAAGGAGAAAGATAATCTCATCAAAAGAACTGGATTTCTAAAGAATATGTAACAACTTAAGCCCTGATTTCACCTTTCATAGATGACAATGATGAGGCTACAATTCTATAAGAAGAGTCTTCCTAGACAGACTCTCTCTCGGTAAGAGAGACTCTGAAATTCACTATTCATGATAAAATGTAAAGGCTATGCAAGAGGAATTTTTGAAGTATAACTTTTGGCTCAAATATGCCCCCCAAAAGAGAAAAAAAATACTAGTCACAGATAACTCCGTAAACTAAAAAATAAAGGTGTCACGTCCTGGGTCAAAATGTGAAAAGTGGGAAAAAAGTCAATATAAACTAACTCTTCCAATGGAAGTAATCTGCAGAGAAGCATATAATTTTGATGGCTTATTGTCTTTTTATTAGCTATCAAATTCATTGCACAGACAAAATTTCACTTGAAAACTATTCACTACAGCAGGCAAAATCAACAACAGGCCACTAATCAGTCTTTCTGATGGGCCCCCAATAACTATCCTTATATATGAGATACATGAGTGAGTCTTGAAAAAAGAAAGTATTCCTCTCAATTTGATAAAATAATCAGTCAAGTAACAGAAGATGTGCCATTACTTTGTTTTGCATTAATGATAATATAGGCTAGACTTTGCTGTCCTACTTTGTTAGAATTTCTCATAATTTCACATAAAATGTCAAATATTCTGACTGTTTAAACAACCCATAATGTGTTTTGCAAAACTACAAAACACGCTATATGTAACGTGATAACTGTTTATTCCAATTATACATAACACATCATGCTCAAGATGTAGATTTATTTGAAAACATTTAGTCCAATTTATATGTATGCAGAAAAATCACACCCAATAAATCACTATTGTGGAAGAGTCAAAATAAGCACATTTTGTCACATTTTCACACATATATAATTAGTATTCAAACAAGGATGATAAATCACAATCAAATGTAAAGAAAATGTATATCTCCTCAGTAGTAGTAAGAACCCCTTTTAAGTATGTAGGGTCTTCTTGGTTTATTCTCATACAGTTGCCTTTTCAGAATGTAAGGAATTTTTCTCTTTATGACTTCTTCCTTCTCATTTTTTTCATTTCCATTATCAAGAATGTCTTCCTGAATTATCTGAAAAATAGGACACAAATGAAACTTATATGCACAAAATCTCTATTTTGGAGCATTTTTGTATATTTTATCCTATTTTCTGTCTGGAGCAAAACATGTAACATCAAAGAAATTGTTTTATTAAAGGATATATGACTGTCAAATGCCCGAGATGGGACCTAACGTGATCTTTCTGATTCTCTGTTCAGTGTCCTTCCTAGTTCATCAGGCTGTAAACACAGGAAAGTTCTGTAAAAATCTCTGTACTTTTAGAGGTCTGACACTAATCTCTCCAGAGAAGAGAACACACCAAATACACACTTGAATATTTTTCATGCTTGAATTTACGATGAGGAGACCAAAATTGTATGAAACACATCATTTGTCACAACAAAAATAGTTTTGAATCTGGTAAATCAACTTTATCTGAAAAGTTAACAGGATTTTATATTCAATTAAGTCAATTTCCAAGGTGATTTGAAGGCCATTCTAAAATTCATTTCTTAGTCATACAAGAATGCCTGCTCTGCCTTAGTTGTTATATACATCAGCATTTAGGAAAGCTCTGTTTAACTCACTAAGATCTCTTTAGTTGTGGTTATTTTCTAAACTTCGAGGTCACTATAACTAATACTGACATTTAAATTATAATGAACATGCATAACATCATATCATCATGTATTTTATTTCAACCCACAGCTATTCAGTTTCAGAGAAGAAAAACCAGCTACTGTCAGACAATCTAGTTCCTTAATCTTTCGTTTCTCTGTGCATAGTCTGTAATTACTTGTACTATACTCAGAATGACATTATAATTTTATTTTTAAATCATTCAATAACCTTTAAAATAGCAAAAGTTCCAATCTTATGTGCACTTGACTTGTCTGCATAATAGTTTATTCAGGGGTTTTTTTTCTGGATAAATAACATATAATTGACATTTTCCCATGTTTAGATTTGTATTTTCAAGTTTTATTGACCTAAACAATATTTTGAAGAATAAACCATTTAGCCAGAATTAAAATTAAAGAATGAATAGTACAGCAAGTAAAATTAAAACTAGTCTTTTTTGGATTTTCATCTGGAAAGCAACTTTTTGTTTACTGGTTAGAATAAGCACTAGCTATTCTGCTTGTATTTGCCTTTCCTGCAGGCATCTTCATGGCACAAGTCACAAGTTAGTTATAACAGCAAGGAAGGCACCCTCAGATCTTCGGTGTTGGTGTAAACTCAGTACATAAAACATTAAGCAAATTTTTCATGGAGGTTAATCTGAAAAAAATGTTTCTCCTGTTGGGAAAATTGTTAAATATTCCTTTTTTTAAAGCATATATTTATCTCTTCTCTTGTTTAACCTCAATATTTTTTTCATGTTTCCAAAACTCTAATTTATCTTTTACAGCAACTTATATCAATTAAGTCAAAAAATCATAGTGTTTTGCGATACATTATTTTTTTAAAAAATTTGTTGTTTTAGATGGATACAATACCTATATTTTATTTATTTATCTTTATGTGGTGCTAAGGATCCAACCCAGGGCCTCATATGTGCCAGGTAAGCACTCTACCACTGAGCTACAACCCGAGCTCCAAAACATTATCTTTAATAATTGTCAAACTATTAAATTTTACAAATAATTTTTCCTTTAATGCTCTCATATTTGCTTATTTATTCAGTAGGAGAGAAGGGGTGGAACTAGAATTAATATGTAGGGAACTGAAGATAATTGTGGTTATACCTAAGTGATGGTAGCTTAAATGTTGGCATTTAAGTTGCCTGTCCAAAGAAAAAAATTGTTGGAATTGTTTCAGAATATTTAATTGGCAGCTACACTGAAATATGGATGAACATAACTTTGATGAATGTAGAATGTTTTGACTAGTATTATTACTCTGTTCCTTCACAGATTTAATGTTATACATTTAGATTGTGCAAACCCAAGAAAGAAGTATTAGTTACTTTCAAACTATCTTCTGGTTCTAAATGGCTAGCTCTGCACATTTACTAAATATAAGTCAAATTTCATTATTAAAGCATTTTTAAATTTTGCAAACAAATTAATATTTGTAAACCAAAGTCAGGAAGTCACCAGTCTAGTCCTTTGTTTTAAATCTGTATTATGGCAATTGGCTATTTTGTCTGTGATAGACCGAATTCAGCTGCTCAGAATACCTGAAATCCACCACTCAATTATAATAGGAAGTTAGATACACACACAAAGTCACATGTGTTTATCTATAAATAAGCACAGACCACAATGGTTCTTAAAACCAGAATGATGCAGATATAGATTCCTATTTTATATATATTTTTATAACCTAAACAAATTTATTTACCTAACATATTCAAATACAAAAGCTCCCCAAACCCCTTATGAACAGACAAACCTGGGAGTTCCAAATAAAACTGGAATAAAAGAGATACAGATCCTGATTTTATACTTTTACTCATGCAAATATATTTTTTATTTGACTAATATATTCAAAAGGAACATTTTGTGTCTTTATTTCCATTTTATTTGGACACTTTTTGTGTTCACTGTTTGTTTATAGATAAATACACATACATGTGTTTTTAAGAAAACATTTTGAGTTTCTTAAATTTCTTAGACATGCCACCAATACCACCACCAACAAAGATTGCCTAAGTATGCCTTCCATTTATGTACAGTAAAAGCATATGGATCAAATCTGCCTAAAGATATATCCTCCTTTTTAAGACTGAAGAAAAACTGTTTTTGCTAAACTCCAAATATTTGAAGGACACTTTGAAGATCTGAAGCAATGTTGACCTCAACACATGGTTTATTCTTCTTTAACATTTGTAAATCTTCCGGTTATGATCTGGCCAGGATATAAAAATCAATACAAATGAAAGCTAACTAGTATAAATATAATTATACTCATATTTTGTTTTCATTTTACCTCCCAGTGTTGAAAGGCTCGGCTGTGATAGATTTTTTGGAGCTGGTAGATTGTCAGCATTGCTTCCAGGCTAAAGCCATCTAGAACAACAGGGAGTTTCCTTCTTGTAACAAGCTCTTCCTCATGAACCTCTCCTGTTTCCTCAGTGGCCTTTCAAGTTATTTATGAAACTGCAAACATTTAGCAGGGTCATTTTCCATGAAGGAACACTTGTTTTACTGATCTGAAATATAGAAAAAAGAAAAGATATTGTAACCAAACATATACAAATAAATACATGAACTTCTGTTGTGTTACACAATTATACTTTAGAGTCTAATAGTTACTCTAATAAATACAGTACTATCAATTGAGTACCTTCATGTCACAAAGTTGCATGGTGCCAGCACCTCATATTACCTATGTAATAGAATGGGATGAAGTTATACACACATACAGATGCAGATACACACAGACGAAATTAAGAAAGAAAATGAAAATAACAGTGTAAATCTATAAATATGTGTGTATATAATCAGATGAAAAAATTCTAAATTCAAAAATACTATTCTCTGTTATACTTTAGCTTAATGTGAAAGGAAGCATGGAATAAATTTTTATTAATAAATTTTGACTATCACAATAATGTGAGGTCATTGAATATTTCACACATTAATAGTTGTCATGGCCAATACCACAACTGACCAAGTTATTTGCAAATTTTAATATTTTCTGAAATTGTCTTTTTTAAATAATATTTTGTCTGAAACCATAATTAATATAATCAGCTATCCTTCAATTTCAAGAGTAACCAATAAGGAAACATATAAAGAAGTAGGAGAACCTATTAAAAATTAATTAAAATTAGCAAAAATGTGTAAGAGCACAGATAAAGGAAAGTGTAAACTTCTCCTGAAGGACTTATAAAAGCTACAGATTTAAATGATGACAGAGACATGATGGACAGGCTTGATAACAATATCAGGTAACCATTTTCTCTGAAATACTATCCAAATATAATGCAATTTGCAAATCAATGTCTCAACTGGAAAAAAATTTGGGGAGACTAGAAGTTGTATGAGGATTTGGCAAAAGAAGGTAAATTCAAAGGATGACTGTGTCAAGAATAACCAAGAAGATTTAGAAAAATTAAATAGTAATAGAAGATTTAGAAAAATTAAATAGTAATAAGGAAAGTCTTACCATGCCCATTATTAAAATGCATTTTAAAGCTGAGTAATCAATGGGATAGATTAATAGAATAGCAATAAACATGAAATATACCAGAAGAGAAGGCAGTGTTAAAAAACTGAATCAGGTGTAAATGAGTAAGTAGCATAAAACAAAAGTAGCAGTTCAAATACTTTTAAACAGTTAGCTATGGGGAAATCTGGATGCAGATCTAGTTATAACTTTTCTTGACATATTATAGCCAAATGATAAATAGCGATTTTTAAAATATGAAGAAAAACAAATTACCATGAAAACACATAAACAAATTTGCTTTTATAAATCTGGAAAGATGTCATTAAGCAAATATCTATTACTAAGCAGAATACATAGAGTAAAAAGTCACCAAGCCCCTGTCCCACTGAGGAAGCACAGCAGGAAGAGCCATCTTGACCAAAGGACAACCAAGGGACATGTATTTGGAAACATATTTGTAGAAGGTTTGAACTACAAAGGTCTAACTTTCTAATATTGCTCATGATGCTTCTCAAATTTCTTTCCTGTATTAAATGTGACCTAAGTGGTACGACAAACTGTCACTATATGTTATTCACTGAACTCATATGAACCGAGCAGATGGATAAATTGAAAGATAGCACCAAATTGAAAATAATCAAAGTCATCTGTCTGTCATCGAAGTTTTTACATTTGGATATAAAGTATGAGTTTATTAACAAATCCTGCATTCCAATTATTAGTTCATAAGCATTGTTGAACACCTTCTATATGAAAGGCATTGAGTTTGATCACAGAAAATTAGAATATTCAATTAGCTTTTTGATAGTCTAAAGATATACTATATCAGGTTCTCTTTCTTAATAAGACTATATCAAAACACTAGCATTGATAATAAAGACAACTGTTTATGAGAAGAAAAAAAATCTTCTCTACATTCCATTTCTTTTCCATTAGAATCTCTCTTCACTTTCTGTTGCCTAGGTGTATTTCAGCAATAATATTCCAATATCTAAACAACTTTACTATAAAATTGAAACTTCTCACTTATCTTACCTATGAAGTAGAAAAAGGAAAACTAAAGCTTTCTAGAGAATTTAATAATAGAGTTGTATTCATTCCAACCACAAATACTATTCTTATCCAATGTTTAAATGTAGCAATTTGTTTAAAATGGTTGTAAATCTAGAGTTCCCACTTGCATAGTGCTATAAACACAGCATAAATGATTGAATAATCTTTCTTATAAATGAATGATAAAATAATTTTATAAAAATAAGAAATAAGCAATGAAATTGGAACAATTAAAATTATGTGACCTACTTATCTTAGACTCTATCTCTTGATTAAAAAGAGGCATTGAAATTCAATTTTTCCCACTTAATGAATTTAAGGGAGAAATGGGAAAAAATTATTCATCCTATATGTTTGCAGTGCATTTCTCTTAAGAGAAAAAATTAAATCAGTCCATATACTAGGATTAGTTTATCTTTATAATATCTTGGTCAGAAAAATAATCACAACTCTACTCTCAATAGGTTCTCAAATAGCTCCCACTCCCCAAACTATATCATATTTGGGGGGATTATTTAGGACCTTTCAGTGCTAATGTAGACTTGAAATTTGACAAATAAAATCTATAACATTTCACCAGGCTTTGAAATCTAATCTATTTTTCAAAACAGACTAATGATTTTAGTTATTGTCCTACTTTTGTGTAGGAGAAACCATAAAGCTACTGTGATTCTGAATAAATGGTAGCAAAGGGTCTATTATCATAAGGTTAAATACTTGAGTTAGTAAAACATTAACTTGATACCATTATGGTTATAGTCTCTTCAACTTTGGTACAGCAGTGTTATAACTATCATGGTACCAAGTGATTGTCTCAGCTGGAAATTTTTCCTACAGAAGAAATCTTTTGATTGGAAACCTATGCTCTGACCACATATTTAGATCCCCATTGATTGACTAACTCTGAATTATCAATGTAGTATCAATGTAGTATGGTAGCATGATTATCAGACATAAATTAGTTGAGATTTTTTTTTCTTTCTAGGTAAAGGTTGCAAACTAAAAAAATTGCTTTTAACATCCCAAGAAAGGATTAATAAGGCTCAGGATACAAAGTTTTACTTGGTTCAATAAAAACAATTATCAGGTACAGATGACTCTTCCATTAGAGGGACAATTTAAATGTTGCCATACAATAAAGAGTACAGCTTATAACTTTTGAAAACATTACAGAACTATAAATTTCTAGATGATCGTAAGCTTCAATCGCTGCATTTAATAAAAAAGAAACAAAGGAAAAGCCAGGCTACTTAACTGAACTGTTTAAGATCAAATAGTTTGTAAGTCATGATTTCAGGAGTAAACCTCAAGGCTACTGTTTGCCTGTCTAGTACTATTTCCTCTTGAGCACATTTCTTTCACAGGTTGCCATACTCTGTCATTTTCAATTTAGGAAACCTATTTTATTTTCTGCAATGTAATGAAAAAGGTGAAAAGTTCATTTAAGTGCTACACTAGAGGCCAATATATCTTTCATCATACATGATGCACTAAGGATGGAAGTCAGTTTCTTTAAATACATTTGCATGACCACATAAATCATATGTGGCTACTTAGTAAAAGTTCCACAATGCTGATTGAGTTACTGTAGTTTCTTTCCCTGTCACATTAACACCCTTAACTCCTTAGAGCTCAAAGTTTACCCCAAAAGGAAATGCCTCCCAAGGAACTTTTCAGTCTTGATGGGAAGTTATTACTATAAGAAAAGGACACCATATGTACAGTGAAAATTTATATATTCTTCTCCCCCAAGTTAAAGAAAAGAAAGTTACCTTTGACGTATGTATATTGGCCACTAAATCTGCTTCTAATGCTTTCATTTCCTCTTCAGAATCTGAGAAAAAATCAAAACCATATGTTTACTATGTAATCACGCACTATATAATTATAACTTAACCTACATATTTTAAATTAATCTTAAAAATTTAGTCTTAGAGGCTTAGTGTCTTTTATGCATTTATTTTCTTTAAAAATATATTCAGAATAAATGAATGATAATTTAATTTTAGGCTAGCAGGAGACCAGAAGAATAGAAGCACTTCTAAGAAAATAAGCCATGATTATTTGTGATTTGTAGCTGTTTAATCTCTGAATCTCAGTAACATTTTTTATTATATGGTATAACATGGATTTCATCAAATATGCTGGAGTAGCTTATTTTTACCAGAAATAGTTCACACATATAGAAAGTATGTATATTGATATTTCATAGTCAACATAATGAAAATATGAGTAGAAGAGACTTTTTCAACACAAAACCAAAGGGAATTGATGACTGATAACTTTAGGATAGAAAAGATACTGAGATTTATTTCTCATGAGATGTCATTTTACAAAACACTCCTTGAACGAATTGTTTTCTACTTTAAACAAGAATTTGAATTATGATTACTTTACAATTTTATCAAGATGAGTAAGGAAAAGTGGATCTGTCTATCAACATATGTAAAGTAGTGTTGAAAATGAATCTGAATTTTTTAGAATATCCTAAGTTTCCACTTATAAACATATTATGGAAAATAAAAACTTTGAAAATTCTACAAGTAATAATAACAAGTTGTAGAACACGATAGTAACACGACAGTTCATACTTTCTGGTCTTTTGTGATAAAACAAAGCATATATTAAAAGTGGTTCTATCTACCTTTTATGCTGTACTTTTATAAAAAGTATCAAACTTAGAGAATCCATTCTTAAAACTTAAAATCCATTCTTAAAATCCATTCTTAAATCCATTCTTAAAATCCATTCTTAAATCCATTCTAGGAACTAAATTATACCATAGAACTTTTAACTCAATTTGTTAAAGATGCAATATGCTTTTGAAAAGGAAAGACAAATTCTACTATTCATGTACGAACACTGTTCACCAAACCCCTGTAAATTTAGGTTTATCACAGCAAGCAACTTCAAGTTAATAGATACAATGTTCAATTAATTTTTTCTACATAGTCTAATTATGTCTTTAATCTCATGTGTTAAATAAAATCACAATTGTAGAAAAGTTGGTATTTTTCTCATAAAATTTTGCAAAATTCTTTTTTAATTATTAACAAAGAAAAACTTTGTATAAATTATATTTTATGTTCTACTAGATCTTAATTTTATGCTTAAAAATCATAAGTTTGAATTGAACATCAATGTTACATATGAGGTATCAAAGCTATAAAAGCAGGTTAAATGATTTTAATGTATTTTTCTCATTTTCACTTTGATGTGATTATTCAATTATTTTTCAAGCATTAGCTGAAGCATATTGTAATCATTATAATATTTCATGTTACTTCTTTAAATTTAAAACTTATTCTCAAGATGTGTTATTTATAAATATTTGATAATATATGCCTTCTACTTAACTGTCATATGTAAAACACTCTAAAACTAAATATTTCCATTAACATTAGAATACCAATTTTCCAATTATGTTTTGCATCAACTTAAATGACATGCAATTAAAAGCAATTATATGAATAGCATGCTGTATCATATAAATATACCATAAAATATATTTTTTATAAAGAACTTGGAGGATTTTATATTTTCTAGAAATATTTTTTTTTGCAAATAATGCTCTATTTACTTATTCATCAAATTTTATTTTGTTTTTGCCTAACACAGTGACTTTTTAAAAAAATTATTTGAAGTCAATTACAAAGATAAGTGAGGGGAAGCCACCACTTTCCAGGAGAATTTCTGATGATCAGAATAAAGCATTTTGAATGGAATGAGTTTTAATGATGAGCTTGCACATCGACAGACACTTTCCCTGTACTTCTCATTATATAATGCCCAACCTAATTCAAACTTTTGCTCATTTGTTTGCTTTTCTCTCATCATTGTATTACAGAGGGGGCATGCAGTGTTACCTTAAATCTTTTTTATTGCTTTGCAGATTTTAAAAAGGGAAAAATAAATCTCTTTTCTTATACACAGAAACACAGAATAAGATGATATTCACAGTTTATATCAAGGAAAAGGCAAATCCTGAATAAAGAGGAAAAAGTCTTCTCCCTGGATACATTAACATAAGTAGCAACACATTGCAAAAAAATCACTGAAGGGTTTTGTGAAATGCTGTTCGGCCTACCTGAGCACAGACTCCAGGAGATGCAAGCCAGGAGTATCATGCACACCAGGTGGATTTTCATGCCTGCCATCATCTCTCTCAGCCTTCTCTCAAGCCAAGTCCACAGAAGTCAGACACTGAAAGGCTTTCTGTGGAGCTTTGTCTAGCCTTCAGCTGACTCTGAAAGTGAGAGAACTATAAGAGATGCTCTGGCCATTCCCTATATATATTTAAGCAGGAGGATGATGTCATGACTGTACAGGGATTAGGGGTGTTCCTGTCCTCATTTCTATCCCTCTCTTTCTCCCCCCACTTCCTCCTCCCTTTTTCCTTTGTCCCTCATCTCTTCCCCACTTCTGAACCTTGACTGTAAGTGATGATATTCCCTAATTGCTGCTATTGCTCCGGATTTCTGATGCACAGAAGGAGTCATCCAAAAGCACTGCCATATACAGCATCCTGGAAAAGAACCCCAGCACCCCTTCTCCCACCCCCTCCCCATTTTCTTTCATGTTCCCACTCCAGGAATTTGTCATTCTGATTTTGTGAAACATAATGTCTATTATTTCTAGTATTTAAGTAATGTGTCCAGGATGAATGCAGGAAATCAAGGGTTTCTTTGGTTTGGAAGTTCCTAAAAGAATCAGAGTATTTTTTTGTATAGCCTAAACTTCTGAGCAAATGTTTCGTGGTTTCAAAATGAATATAAGTTTTAGATAGTACAGGCTAAAAGAAAAAGGAAGGTCATCAGAGAATCAATTATAATATAGAGATTAAGTCAAAGAGTTTAGAGAAAAGGAAGGAAATCAGTAAAGAAGAAAGAATAGTGGCTCCAAGGAATAGAAATGATTTCCTGTTAAACTGTAAAGTTTTTATTACAAGTAACTGAGATAATGGATGAATTATATATGTTGACTTGTGGTTCAATGTTGTAGAAAACCAATTTCATGTTTATAAAATGAAGCTATAAATTGTTCATGTGCTAGAAGGTGGAAATGTGTATCACTATTATTAATATTTTTTTCTGATTCTTTATTCTTTTGGTGTTTGCATTGATCAGCTCATTTCAGATTCATTCCTGCTGTTATTTCTCATTCTTTTTATATTCCTTTTTTTATTATGTTTCACCATTGCATCAAATTTATTTCCCTGATGTAGTCTTCCTTTTACCCCCTCCCCCAAAAAAGGATACTGTACTTTCAGAAAGAAGAAAATTCTATATATCCACCCTCCCCCACCCAGAGTCACATGTCTAAGACAGAATCTTCATGTATTTGGTGAACTTAAATGACACTTATTCCCTCCTCTGGGTTATCAAAAGAAAATTGTTCAAATTGTCTTTTGGAATGAAGCTTTCTTCTTGCATTAGAGATTTCTATCACTGAAAGGCAAATCCTAAATAATGAGGATCCATGGAATGAGTTGAACAAACACTGCTATTTGGGATGTGAATAAAGTTAAAATTGTCTGATTTGTTTGATTTTTAAACAATAATACAGACATAACTAAGAGGAAGATATGGATTGATTCCCATAGAGTTGAATTATTTTGTACAACATATATTATGAGATTAACTGCTTCATTTTTATATTAAACCTTAGAAAAGGAATTAATCCCAAACATCTAATGATTATTTCAAATAGCAAGGAATCATTCCTAAAATTTAATGACCTAAAATTTAACAATAGCTAGTGTTTTTATTACTTTCTATATTTTAACTTGTATAAAACACATATTGAAAATTACTGACCTGGAGGAAGTTTTCTATAAAGAATAATTAACTGGAAAAGAAACATGAAATCTATGTCTAGATTTTTTTCTTTCCTACCATTAGGGGGCACAGTGGAAGTTTAAAAGCCTTTTTATTTTCACTTGTTCTGAGAACTGTGTTTACTTTTCCCTTATTATCTAAAGAATCTTTTTGATAGAATCCTTAAAGCCACTTTGATGAAGAAATCCATAAATTATATACTTTGCATAGTATTTAAATTAGTTTTCCCTGCTTTTGAATTGCAAATGCAAAGAATATTTTTTTTTAAAATGTGTGATAACAGTCTAATAGTAAAAAGGAAGTGTGATTCCTATTTTCCTCAAGTGATTCTTCACTAAGCGAAGCTCAGGGAAATGCTGACAAAATTATTTCTAATTAATTAGGAAACAAAAGAGAAGGAATGATGGAAATTCATTTTATGTACACAACATGACTATTAGTTGTTAATGTGAGAAATTTTTTTACGTATATGACAAATCTAAAAGAATTGGAGAATATATATTAACTAATAACAAATGATTAAAAACTAAATAGATTTTATATGCAATTTAACTTTGGGGGAAAAAAGATACCTAATTTTTTCTGTTAAAGTTATGATGTAGATAAACAATATCTGACCTCTAATAGGTATTTTTAAAATAGGCAACCCTTTTCCTTTTAGCCCTAGTATCTTCAAGCTACAGAACAACCAATTAGACATTTTTTTTCTTTTCTTTCTTTCTTTCTTTTTATTTTATTTTATTTTATTTTATTTTATTTTTTTAGGAAAGGAGATTAAGTGTGGATATTAACATTTAAAAAGAATCCTAAAAAGTGCCCAAATGATGAATTCAGGACTTTAGGCATCTTTCTGTAGAGATGATTGGACTATTTTTATTCTGAACACTTTTCACCTGAAATTCTTCTAATTTATATTAAGTTTTTAAAGTAATAATAAAGAATGTTAGCACTGTCATTTAAAGATCTTCCTGTATTTATCTTCCAGTGTGAGGTCATTAGTTTCAAGAGGATGCAACTTATCTGGGTACTTGTCGATTTCAAGATTTCTACAGTATGTGGGTTTCTAAGTTTCTACTGTGATTTGTCAGATATTTATTAAATACTGGCTAAAAAAAATCAATGGAGATCCCTGAAGAATTGACAAATTAGAAGGTGTGATCTATAAGCTTATTTAATTTGGAGATGGGGAAGCTCCAGAATCGCTTGATGAACGACACTCCTTCCATTCCATGTGATCCTTCCACCATCTTTGAAGATTTCCTCACCTCATTAGAGCTCCCTGGTCCCTCTTACACACATCTAGATAGTCTATGGCTTGTCCTGTGGCATTTCTACTATCTGGAATCTGTGGTCTGTCTCCCTTTGACCATTCTGTTTATCCCTCTGTGATGTTATCTCTTATTTTTAAAAGACTATCTTCATCAGGAGCAGTGGTGCACACCTATAATCCCAGCTACTCAGGAGGTTGAGGCAAGAGGATTGCAAGTTGGAGGCCAGTCTGGGCAGCTTAGCAAGATCTTGAACCAAAATAGAAATACAAAGGCTGGGGTTGTAGCTCAGCAGTAGAGAATCCCTGAGTTGAATCCCCAGCATATCAAAAAGTAAAACTGATATTTTATGATCTATTCAACACAAACCTTTGTGTTCAAATCCTGAAAAGATTTTTTGTCCATTTCTACTTTGCCTAGTTTCTGCTAAATGCTCATCAATAGTTTGCTCACACTGTTTATGGTGAACCATTGAAAGAAAGGGACCCACTGCATTTCTTCCAAGGTTTACATTCGATAAATGCTCAAAACATACTACTAAACTGAATTAAAATATTAATAATTTTAGATATCTGATGGGTCATGTTTCAGTTTTTATCATTTCTTTCATCCGTATCTCTCAGAACTCCTGTGTTGTCATTAATCTTATTTTATACAAGCCTTTTGAGTTATCCAGTTTCTCAGCTTTTTCTCAGGCACTCTTTCCCTCCCTGATTTGAAAAATCAACTCTAAAACATTTGAGAAGATCACCCTGGGATCATGTGCATTTATCAGTAGAATGTTTAGGATAAATTATGGGTTTACTCTATTTCTCTAAGTGAATCTCTGGTTTGAAGCTATAATTCTGATCCATCTGAACAAACAAGGATGTCAAACTTTTTGTAAACCAAATTGATTTTTCTCTTCAATTAAAGACCATTTTCTAGATATACAGATAGATATGTGCATGCACACACCCACACATACTATATTATATACTAAATATGTATAATTCAGACCTTGGAGACTTAGGTAAATGGAAACCAAATGTTCAATTCCCCAATCTAAGTATAACCACAGTTTATCTATAATCTCTACAAATTCCCAGCTCATTTCCTTATGGTTCTTCCTGTCTCTGTTCTTGCATCCTCATAGACAATTAACTTTGAAAAATTGATAGTGGATTTCTGTAGTCAATGAATATTTTGCAACTTAAATTCTAATTGCAATACATTCCCTGCTTGGGACCCACATGTTAATGAATCACCATATTTAACTAAGGATATTCCATACGGCAGTATTGCTTATTTCACCCATAACTGTGTTTCACATATCTTAGAAAATAAAGACACCCACAAACTCATCACCCACTACATATGGATAATGCTCAGGTAATCGTTCTTGGCTTCCTTTCTGCATAAGACTAAAATAAAAGCATCAAAGGAAAAAAAAATGTTCCTGACAATCATCTCCTTTTATGTTTTTAGGTTTAAAAATTAGTGTAATTATCCAAACTAAGAAATGAGATGAGATTTTATTGAAAGAAAATCATTTCTCTAACTTGCCCATTTTTAAAATTTGTTATAAAGTCTAAGAAAATTTCTGTTTTACCTGTACTCCTCCAAATTAAACAGATGTACTTAAGCTACCATTTAGCAATAGTAGATTCAATGAAATGTGACATTTTATGTTTGTGGGTTTTTTTGTTTCATTTTCATTTTATGTAATTTGCAGTGCTAGGGATCAAACCCAGGGGCTTGTGCAAACCGGACAAGCATTTTACCACTAAGCCTAAACTCCAGCCTTTAGTGAAACACTTTTTATTAAGATCATATTAAATGTTGAATTTGCAAATGGTGATTTTTGTATTGTATTTCTTTATTCTATTTTTTTAATTGATGGTCATTTTTCAGTTATCTTGATGAGTTCAGTGAGTTTAAAACCTATCGTTGTTATTGTTGTCCTCATAATTTCCCAATTTGAGTCTGTGATTATCCAAAGTGTATATTTAAAATCCCATCCTTGGGGGCTCTACTTGGAATGTCATGGGATTAACTTACTGTCCACAGTAAAACTTTTGATTTATCTAAACAAGTTTCTAAAAATACCCTCCTCCTCTAGTTCAATTATTGTAACTAGGATTTACTAAGTGACAAATATCAAAATACTGGGATCCAGTTACGGTTGTTTTGTTCTCTTTCCTAGCGCCTGCTACCACTTTCAAGCTATCAAGAACCTGTGGAGGTGCAAATCTGTTATCAAAATATATTCCAAATCCAACTGTGTTCTCTTACTTCACTTTCATTACCCAGCTTCATGTTACCAGCATCTTTCCCCTGAGCTACAGTGACATCACCCAAATACTCTCCTTAAAGTAGTCTTGATCCCTTTTAATGTTGTTGCCACACAGTGGCCTCAGTAGTCAAGTTCTTATCAATCTTTTTAAAACAACAGCTGTCCCACTAGTCTCTATTTCAATGCCATCGTATCCCATCATTCTCCCCTTCGGTCCCTATGTTTCAAGCACATTTGCCTTCAGATTTTCTTCAAACGTGTCAAGCTTTTTCCTCAGAGGTCTTCAATGAACACTGATTCAAGTACTGTTCGGCAAATATGCCTTCCTTGCCTCTTCCTGGAATGGATGGAATATATTTCCTTACTCTTTGACTTTGACTTTGGTTATGGGACTTGCTTTGGTGCATGGGATGTCAGCACATATAAGGAAAACAAAGACCGTGTATGTGCTTGATGCATAATGCTTGCCTTCTTGTTCTGCCATTGCCAGGAGAAAAACTTTATTCCAACTTGAGTAGAAACTTATGGAAGCAGAGCATTTCCACCTGACTTGCAAACCTGCACAGTAAGGCAGACATCCTTGAATTTACAGCAGGGTTACCTGGGCTAACACAGTCATACAGACAGGCTTAAATAATTAATTATGAGTAAGTGATTGTTTGACTGGTTATACAGAATTTCTGGGAAATAGCTGATACAACTTTCTATTTAAAACCCATTCTATTGCTACTCCATTGAATCTCTGGCGGTATTAATTTTTACTCTTGCATTTTATAAGTAAAAGCAGGTAACTTTTTGTCCTGCTTCCTTAAGTTTTCAGAACAAAATGCTTCTATGTAGTAGGCATTCAATAAACATTGATAATTGCATGAATTAAAGAAATTGAATAAAGTCCTTCTTAGTAGTTTTAGGATAGCTATCTCCCTCTCACCTGTCATAAAGACATTTTTATTCTTCAATAATAATTCTGTGAGTTATTAAACCCAGGAAGCAAATCTCCTTTTGAAGTGATTCCTAGCCAAATGAGACAGTATGAGAGAAAGCTTTCCTTCAAAGAGTCTTGAATATTGTTTTAAACTGCAATTGACATTTCATGAGATGTCATTGAGAGTAAGTGGATGTATGATCATGGTAACGGCAATGTCAGTGCTTCGGATTTGTACAGAAAGAATAGTACCAACAAGCTCTCACAGATGGTGAAGAGAGCAGGATGGCATTTTCAGCCTAGAAAGGACTACTATAATAGACCGAAGAATAATCTAACTCTTCACCCTGAAGTTCATTTATTGAAAGCTGCTTTATAACAGTATGATAGGCCCTATGCCAGGTTAATTTGACTTCATGTAAATAGCACACAGTGCTCACAGGATTATATTCCCAATGTATATATTAAAAAAAAGTGATTCTAGAGTTGAAAAGGAAAAGTGGACTTGTTATGTTGAGTGGATAGGACTAAAAATACATTCATTTCCAAAGCAACAGCTAATCTTTGACATTAATATCATATCCAATCAGCAATTCAAAAAAGATTATATTAATATGCTGCCAGAAACATTATATCAAATAAAAGGCAAGTACTTTTTACTTAAAAGTACATTTAGTAAAAACTCAGACATGATTTTTATTCTAATTTATCATTTAAACAATGTTTTTCTCCATTTGCAGGCTTAGTGTGTTATACATCTTAAATAAATATGAAGATCATTCATCAGAATCCTTTTTATTATATGAACTATGGGGAATCTACGTGGCCTCTGTATGGCTGTATTGTTTTAACTGAGGTGCAATATTAGAAAGTGTAGAAAGAATAATCAGCAAGAGAGTGAGGTTGCTGTCCAAGGGGACTGGAAACTAGTGGCCTGGGAAGGAGAACATTTCTCAGTTTGTACTCTAGGTGGAGGCACCAGTATGTACAGAATGGAAAGAGCAGACAGGAACTCTTGACTTAGTCTACATTTTTAATGCTATAATCCATTTATTTCTAGGGTACTAAAACTAAAAAGAAATTAATGAAACTAGTCTGATACTTTCATATTCCAGAGAAAGAAACATAGTCCACATAGTTTAAGTGCGTTATAAATTTCCTTCACCTTCCAACTCTAAATCAGATTGATTCTGACTGCATAGGTCTGATCTCACATCTCTTCCCAAGGGAAGAACGTTATTTTGAAAATTTAATTTATTCTTCGTGAATTTTTGTAGTATTAACCTAGCATTCTTACAACAAGTTAGAACACATCCAAAAAGTATTAGTCACCATAAAAGGGGCTTTCCTTTAGGACAAGTCTGTCTTTGTTGTATTTATTCCAGGCAATATCTTGCTTTTGGCATAAAAGTTCTGTTGCTGTCTATCTTCCAGTAAACAAACGTCTTTTGGCCTCTGTATCATGTATCTAAGATAAACTTTTACTTCGTTATCTCCTTTCTTCTTTGACCTCTTTGGCTATGAAATCAGAAGAACATGTTTATAAGTCACAGAATCATACTCAGAAACTTATAAGACCCAGGCAGGCAACAAGTCCCACTTTAGTCTGATTTAAGATGGCCCTCTCCTTGCTACTAAACTTTAGATGTTCTTTCTCCATGTACTCTAGTATTGATGTATGTATATACGTGGCCATATAACCAATGTGATTCTGCAACCTGTACACTTGGAAAAATGAGAATTCATACCCCATTTGAATCAAATGTATGATATGTCAAGATCATTGTATTGTCATGAGCAACTAATGACAAAAAAAGAAATAGAAACCTGGAACATAAGATCTTTTAGTTTTTTGGGGAGAATTAGAGAATGGTTTTTGTCCTTATTGGTAAACAAGTTGTAAAGGTATGCCACAAATTACTTAAGACATGAGTAATGAATAGTTTAAAAGTTGAATAGTTTAAAACTTTAAAAATGTTAAAACTCATACATCTTAATACTTGTATTTCAGTGTGACCATTTTATGAAACTCTCTGCTAATTTTGACAATTTAGTCACAATTACCAGTTTGAGATGCTGTCTCAGTAAGTATTCCTTATTGGAGTGATTAGTGTTTATTAATGATTTCCTTATGTTAGCTAAGTTAACCAAACTTGTTAACATGCATTTGTTTATATTTTTCAATTTTCTGCAATTCTTTAGGACTTAGAGAACATTCTCTTTTTATTGATGATATTGTTAAGTTTTCCTTTTATTTTCTTGATTATTTTTGCTAGGAATATATCAGTTTTATTTATCTTTTCAAAATAACAACTTGTGTATTTCTTCATTTTCTCCATCATTTCTTATCTATTTTATTGGTTTCACTCTTATCATTATTATTTATCTCCTCAATGTTTTTGATTGAAACTATTGTTGTTTCTTCTTCTTCTTTAGGTTAGACTTAGAACATGGATTACAAACCTTTTCTTTTTATTCAAAATTAACCTTTACATCAATAAATTTCTACCAGATCATAGTTATAGTTGTTTTCAACTAGAATTTCTAAGTTGCATTTTCATTATCATTCATTTAAGAATATTTCCAGATTGAAATAATATCAAAGATATTTTCTAGCCACAATTTTATGAAACTAGAAATCAATAATAGGAGAAATTTTGGAAAATAAAAAATTGCATGTTAATTAAATAACATGCTATTTAACAATAAATGGACCAAAGAAGTCATTTAAAAAAGAAATTTGTAAAATATTGAGGTTAACAAAAATGAAGACAAAGGCTAAGGAATCTTATGACATACAGGAAAAGCATTTCTAAGTGTAAAACACAGCAATACACAGTTAGATCAAAAAAGAAAGATCCCAAATAATCAACTTAACATTATATCACACAAAAACAGAGAAAAAGAGCAAACTAAGCTCAATACTAGCAGAAGGAAAGAAAGATATAAAATAAAGATCAGAGCAGAAATAAATGGAATATAGACTAGAAAAATAGAAAATATTTTTTTTAAATATACACAAACAAATCAACAAACTTGTAATGAGTTTAAGGGCAAAAAAAAAAGAGAGAGAAGATTCAGATACTAAAATGAAATAAAAAGGAGTCATTATAAATGATCCCACAGTAATACAGAGGACATTATACTACTATGAACAATGATACATAACAAATTAGAGAGCCTAGGAGAAATGGACAAATTCCTAGGAATACAAAAACCTACAGAGACTAAAGAGAAAGAGATAAAACATTTGTACAAATAATGATTAATTCAATTGAATCAATACTAAAAAAAAAAATTTCCCAACAAAGAAAAGCCCAGAACCTGATAGTTTGCTATTGAATTCTACCAAACATCACAAATCAGGAAAATCAAAATCACAATGTGATAGCACTTTTAATGTTGGCTATTCTCACTGAAGTGAGAATAGACAACATTAAAAGATCAAAGATAATAAGTGCTGGAAGGATGTGGAATAAAGGGAACCCCTGCATGCTATTGTTGGTGGGAATGTAAATTAGCACACTCATTATGGAAAACTATAACCAAAAACTTAAAAAAAGACTACCACATGACCCAGCAATTCCACTAGTGGATACATTCAAACAAAATAAAATCAGTAGGTTAAAGAGATATCTGCACTCCAATGTTCACTGTAGAACTATTTACAAGAAATGGGAACAAACTAAATATCCATCAACTGTTTAATAGATAAAGAAAATGTGAAGTATATACAAAATGGAATGCTATTCAGTCATAAAAAGTATGAAGTCCTTAACTTGCAGCAATATGGATGGAACTGGACATCATTATGTTACCTGAACTCACTACATGAGCTCACTCATATGTGTCATCTAAAACAGTTAATATCACTCACAGAAATGTGTGAAATGGCAGTTACAGGATTGGGAGTAGTATTGGGAGATACTGATCAAAGCATACAAAATTACAGTGAGAAATAATAAGTTCAAGAAAGCTACTGTACAACATGGTGACTATAGTAAGTAACATGATATTTTTGAAAAATGCTGAAAGAGCAGATGTAAAATGTCCTCACCATATATATGATAACTATGTGCAGTAATGCATATGCTTATTAATTAGATTAACCATCTCCCAATGTATGTATACTCTCAAACAGTATGTTTTTATGAAGTGAATACACAAAATTTTATCTGTCATTTAAAAATTAAAAATAATAGGAATTTCTTAATTTATACTAAGATATTTAACCCCCAGTGTCTGCTCTCACACTATTAGGTCAGGACATTGTTTTCTTTTACTGTTTTTTTTTTTTTTTTTTATAATCAGGAATTGTTTTGTGAGAATGAAATCAGCACCAAGACTGTTAGATGGTAAGAAGGGTTTTTAGCACAAGGCCCTGGTAATTTCGTAATGCTTTATCTTTACCATCATGATAGCCAATATTTATTGAGCCATTAGTTTCTTAAAATATCTCTATTAGGTATAATTATACGCCTGCATTTCAAGTGGAGAAGAAGTGTGAGCAATCTACAAGAGTCCTACTCAAGAGTTCTGTTCCCAGGGGCTGGAGTTGTGGCTCAGTGGTAGATTAGAGTGCTTGCCTAGCAGGTGTGAAGCCCTGGGTTTGATCCTGAGCACCACATAAAAATAAAATAAAGGTATTGAGTCTAACTACAACTAAAAAATAAATATTATAAAAAGAGTCTTGTTCCCAACCATTCTTCTCGGAGCATATGAATAGTCCAGAATGACTCTTAGGATGGGTGATACTTCCACTGAAATTGCTTGGATAGGTCTCCTCTTTCTCTTCACATTTCTAGGCTTCTCTAGCTGACAAATGCCTTTTTGACTAAGGCATTATTTCTTTAGATATGATAATGCTGTCTATCATATCAGTGAGGTTTGTCAGGTGTCTTTGAACAACACTCCTTAGTTATTATTAATTTATAAGGAGATATTGGCCCAGAACACAGTAGATGCTCCACATTCAAAAAACGTTAAATTTGGTTTTACCATTTCAAGGAATGTAATTTGATGCCACTCATTTGATGTATCAAGTTTTCACATTTTTTAAAAAATCAGATTTTTAGGGTTTTTCTTTAAAAAAAAGAAGCTTTAGAAATAATAGATCCATTCCACATAGAGACAATCTGCTAAAGCTATCCAGGTCTGCATATTCATTTGCATTACTTGCTTTATCCTGTCAGACATTTCAGTTAGCAACTCTTGATGCATAGTTTTACTTGCAGAAAAATAACCACTGCTATCAATTCATTAAATTCGCCATAGGTCTAAACTATGTTATTAAATCTTCATATCAAGTAGTCTATAATTTGAATACATTATTTATTTAATAATTATCTTATTAAAGTACATTCAAATTATTTGTTTAGCTGGGCACAGTGTTGTAGGTCTGTCATCCCAGTGACTTGATAAGCTGAGTCAGGAGGATCACAAGTTCAAAATCAGTCTCAGCAACTTAGTGAGGCTCTAAGCAAATTAGCAAGACCCAGTCTCAAAATAAAAAGTAAAAAATGGCTAGGGATTTGGCTCAGTGGTTAAGCACCCCTGGGTTCAATCCATGATTTCATGGTATATATAAGATTATATTATTATAAATTTCATATATATAAAATTATATATATATATATGCATATATATATGAGGCAGCCTATATAATTGTTAAGAGCACAGCTTTAAATCTCTATTCAGCCACCCAGTAGATTTGTGACCTCAAGGAAATTCTCTTCCCTGTTCCCAGAATGCCTTATTTAAAAAATAGTGATTTAAAAATGAGTCCATCTAATAGTCTCCTATAAGCATTAAGAATATTCCTGACATATAATGAGAGCTTGTAAGATAATTTCTTTCTTACCATTTCAAATAATAATAAAGTATACATTTTGTTCATTTAGCGGAAGCATTAAGTTAAGCATTGAAGAACATATGTGCTTTAAATTTTTAAGACAGTATGTTTCCTAAACAGAGATTTTTCAACTCAATATCCATCAATAATATATACCCTGGTAAATACTGGAGATTATTCCATTTTTAAGATGTGAAAAATTAATGTTTAAGAAGAGCTTTTTTGTTGTTGTTTTATTTGTCTTTCTTTGATATTTCGTGAGCCTAATTGTAACACAAATTGAGTATCCTTAAACTGATAAGCTGAAATCTGAAAAGCTCCAGAATTCCTAACTTTTTTTGTAACAACATAATGCTCAAAACTTTCAGATTTTGCCAGGCACAGTAGCAGCAGTTTGTAATCCGGAGACTGAGACAGAAGGATCACAAGTTCAAGGCCAGCCTCAGTAACTTAGTGAGATCCTCAGCAACTCAGCAAGAACCTGTCTCAAAAAAATAAAATAAAGGTCCTGTGTCCATCTACAATTCATATATATATTAATTGATTAATATCTATGATTTCATTTATATATATATATATATATATATATATATATATATATATATATAATCTGTTGAGTCTTGCTGTGAACCTTTGAATTCTTGTAGTTTTCTTAGCATCCAAACCTACAAAAATTTTTTTCAAAGGTGATGTGAATTATCTTTAGTAAGTATATATATATTTTTTCAGTCTAGCAGGATACTTCTATTTATTACACAATTCTATAACAGTGAAACTCAAGGGAAGGTGTATCTGAGACACAGAATTTCTTAGAAGGATTTTAAATCTGATTACAAACTTGTTCAATTTTTTCAGGAACATAAAGGACTTTAGCTAGCTTTTTTTTTTTTTAAGGTATTCACTGACATCAGTTTCTCACCATTTTTACCTCTCCAGAGGGTTGTTCAGAGTATAACTTCATAACTTCCCCCAGAGCAAAATAGAAGCCAGTCAGTCTTTTTTTTCCCAAAGGTTAAAAAGTACTTTGGTGTCTTTCTCCAAGGTACTTCTCAGCCCAAGTTCATCTGCTGCATATTGGTGGTGTATTAGTCTGCCTGGGCTATCATGAGAAAATATCACAACAGAGTAGCTAAAACAAAAGAATTCCTTAGAGTACTGGAAGCTAGAAGTCCATGATCACAGTGATTAAAAATTTCAGTATGTGATGCTGGCGCTCTTCCTGGCTTGTAGATAGAAGGCAGTCATCTGGTTGTATCCTTACATGGACTTTCATCTGTGTCCGAGTGGTGAGAAAGAGAATTCATGTGTCTGTTTCTCTTTTCATAGAGATAAGAGCCCTATCTGATCAGAGACTCATCCCTATGATTTTATTTAGCTATAATTACTGCCTGAAGTCTGTTTTCTCAAATGCAGTCACACTGGGGGTTAGGGCTTCATGTTGATTTTGACCAGAACTCAATCCAGTCCATAACAATGGTATTAAGTGCTTTGATACACATGAAGCTAATATGTTCTCCATATCATAAGAAACCTGGTATAGTGGTGAATTTGGATTACATCCACAAAATATTTTAACAAGTTTAAAAAGGGAAACAACTCCAAACATATACTTACTCTCCAAACCTACAAAAAAATCAAAGAAAAGTTTTTCAAAGGTGATGTGATACATGATTGCTAACATCTATAAAATGGCAATGACTTCTAATGATGTGATTTTCCTTAACCCTCTTTGATAGGTTTAATTTCTTCTCCCTCTACCCTCCTCACTGCTATACTTTATACATAGCTTGATTCAGAGAATGATATTTTATATTATAATTGTTTTTCCCATTCATACTGAGATTTTGCAAGTCAGATCTGTGCCTTTTCTTTTTTGAATAGCAGTCTTTTAATTCATTGCCTCAGATATTCTAGATATTCACTGAGTATTTTTTGTATTAAAGAATAAATTAAGCTCAAGTCAATGTGTCTGTTAAACATGAATCAAACATAAATGGTGAAGAATAATGATTTCCCATCAAATTCTGTAAGATTCTATTTGCATCTTGTTAACACTAATAATTTAATTACTTTAACATTTGTTAACAATCATCATTTGTCATTACATACTTTCTTCAAATTCCTGAAGATTCCTATTTCAAATTCCAAATTGTATAATGCATTTCAAAAAAGAAAACTCCATGTAAAGTTTTTCTTTTGTGTGTGTTGATAATAGAAGCAACCCCTAGAGTTTTAAACCAATAAATATCAATCCTTTGTAATATTTTTTGTTGGGGAGGAAGGTACCAGGGATTGAACTCAAGGGCACTCCATCACTGAGCCACATCCCCAGCCCTATTTCTAATTTTTATTTAGAGACATTGTCTCACTGAATTGCTTAGCGCCTCGATTTTGCTGAGGCTTCTTTTGAATTTGTAATTCTCCTGCCTCAGCCTCCCAAGCTGCTGGGATTACAGGTGTGCATCACAGGTCCTGGTTGTAATACTTTGTAATACTTTTTTTTTTATTGGTTATTCAAAACATTACAAAGATTTCAGAATCACATCGGTTACACATCCACATTTTTACATAATACCATAATAGTAACTGTTAATGTCCAGAATTGAAGAATGTTTGGGTTATTTCTGCACTGTATAGATTCTAGTTTCCAACACACTCTTTCCAGTACCCTTGTTTCTGATTCTGTGCAGCAAATTTCTCTCAGTTTGAACTACTTAAAATAGTGTTTAATATCCTGACTGAAAACCTATGGAATCTCTTTAGCTTTCTATATGCATGTATATTTATTAAAGGAGAGTCCTGAATCATAAAATTAGTCTTCAATAAAACAAACTAAGAAAAATATATTTCTAGTAATAAAATACCACACATCTCTTCAAGAATTCTATGTGTTCAAGAAAAATTAAATAGTCCTTTATGGTTTCATAAACATTTTAATTAACACTATTTTTAACTAAAAGATTATAATTTCACAATAACAGTAAATTTAAATTCTGATTATAAAAATTATAGGTGAAATGGTGAATATTAATTAACTTGATGAAATCATTACTATATACATATATATTAAGGTATCATATTTTACCCCATAATCAAAATTTCTTGACATTAATAAAAATATATTGTTTCCTTAGAAACTATGATGTAGTGGTGAGATTTGAACTTCAGGTATTTGAATATCACAAATTAATTGAGCCTAGAGAGTTATATAATTAAAAAAAAAAAGAGGATAGCCCCAGAAGGGTTGTATTCTAAACCCATTACTGTGTCAAATTTTGAAATTAATTTGTTCCCTTTGGGATTCAGAGTTCTTGGTAGAAACATGAGGCCTTGCAAGTCTGTAGTTTTTTATATTGTTCTATTTTATATTTCAATTCAAAATAAACTATAACTGATTTATGAATGGAGTCAGCCAGGTCTGTTCTTTGTTCTCATCTATGCTAACACATGTCCTTGAAGAACTGCATGTATCTCTGGGCCCCACATCCTTTATTTACATAATGAAGAAATTACATGGAATATATCTATGTTTCTTACCAACTGCAAAATCACCACTGATTCTAGTTTGGCTCTGATTTTTCTTAGGTAATTATTCATTCATCACATGGCTCTCAACCTCAATTTTCTCAACCATAAAATTCTGATAAAATTTTCTTTCCTGCTGACATACCAGGATCAAATAAGATATCACATATAGAAATGCCTTGTGTAAAACACAACATGACATACTAATATTACTTACTACAGAAGGTGAATGCATATTTAGAGGAATCTATATACTTGTATGCCCATATTTAATTTTATTAAGTATCTATGTTTCGCAGCTTTCAAAACTTTCTTTGTAGTTGAGCAACCTAGCAGAAGCCAGCCTTATATGGATTTGTCACTTTTATCTCATTAGAGTTAATAACAGCCATGGCTACTAAGTGAAGAAATTTGGCTTTTTATGGCCTTTTATTTTGGACACAGGTATCTGACCAACACCCGGCCAGTCAGCTATTTGAATCCTGAGTTTAATTAATTAGAAGCTTTTTTAGTAAAAGTGCCTATTGAAGCTGGATGAGTAATTAGACACACTGGCTATGTAAGTCCTACAAAGCTTAGGAGTGTCATTCTAAACCTTTATGGAGAATCAAAAGAACACTGCTACCATAGAATCCTAGAACTGAAATGGCATCTCTGTTTCTGGGCTTTACTCAGACCACTCAAGTTCTTTATTTTTCCCATGCTTAAAATCTCTTGGGTTATTTCACAGCTCAGGAAACAGACAGTATTTAAAAGGTTTTTGTTAAAAGTCACATCCATCACAACTTTTAGACACAGTTTCTCTTGCCATGAGAAAATTTAAGATAAAAAGGAACCCAAAAAGTTAGATACTCATTGTATATCATAATAGCAGCAGCATCAGGAGCTCTGGATTCAGCTGAAGTATTCATTCACCACTAACTTTCGTTTTGTTTTTTTTTCCCTACCTTCTGATATAGACAACTGTTTGTTCCTTTTGTAACATCTGATTGTTCAAAGATTTTCATACAAGTTTTGGACCCACCGTTCTTGCCAGCTCTGATTTCTGAGTTCACTTTTGTGCAAAGGAGGTCATTTATCTTGTTATTTTTCTTTTGATTGGAAATGGGGTTTTGAGTAAGTCAGATAAACCGATTGATTTTAACAAACTTTCTAGTTTGTTATTTCCTGACAGATTACCACATAATTGGGGACAAACTGGCTCACAGTCAAGTAACCATATGTAATCCAAGACTCAGAGCCGCAGCTCTGCTGTTCTTTTTATGCAGGCCCTGGGGAAAACTGGCTCCTATTAGCACAGATGCCTATGATAAATATACTAGTAAACCAATTTAGTCATTAAAATGTGCAAAGGAAATTAATAAGAAGAATACATCATATTATCATATCTACATAAGACAGGTTTGAAAAAAAAAAAGGTCCTCTTAAACATTTAATGAAAAAAGGAAGATTCATATTGTTACTTTCTGCCTTTCTCAGATAAGAAAGTGGAGGCTCAGAAGGATAAATCATTTACCCAAGGTCTCTACTAGGAAATGGCAGAGCTGTGGTGTGGACCTTCATCCACATAGCTTCAGTACTCCTGCTTTTAACTCCTGTTCTATATGTGCTATTATTTTTTTTAGTGATGTAGTACACACCACAGTCAAAATCAGTAAGACCCATATAATGAAAAACCTTGAATACCAGACTACTTTTTAACTTAATTTGGAAAAAATCTAAAAGGATTTTATATGGGAACAAAAAATGACATTTTAATATTTTTATCATAAGATACACATGTTATAGCGAAGCAGGGAGCTAAACCACCAAACCTTGTGTCTTGTGTTCTGATGAAATAAAATTTAAAGTCAGACACCAAAAGTCATACAAGAGAACTTATTATAAGTGAAAGAGAAAATGAGGTGAAAGTAAAAATAGCAAAGGGAGGCTCAAGCAGAGAGCACGCTCTAGTGGGCCATCTCAGAGCACAGAAAGGCAAAGGAAACATTGCTGTCTCCAAATTTATTACTGTTTGGTGTTTGGGACCACCTTCTGTACTCTTTGCCAATCACGTATTCAACTCCTCCTTCACATTGGGTGGTGGAGTTTTTGAGCATAATTGGTTCTTTGCAGAACTGTCATAGTGGCCATCCTATTTAGTGAGGTGGGGGGCTTCATCTACAAGTCAATCCCATGTTAATGTGGGCACTGGGTCAGTAGCTGCTCAGATGTTACCTTAGTGTGCCTGTGCTACTAAAGGAATCTTCCCTCCCAGACAAATGGAGACACCTATAGCCATAATGCCTAATTTCACATCAACATCAATAGTCCTTGTCAAGAGTGAGTCCCATTAATTCTTTGCTTTTGACATATTTTCTCATTAGCTCCTTTACTTCTGTTTATTTTCTACAAATTAGCTACCATCCTTTGCTTTCTCATCTACTTTAAAGAAGACCCTAAAGTAATTGAAAGAACACTTGTGACCTTGCCATGCATTTCACTGCTCATTGCTAGCTACCACCTAACACACATATAATAAAACAATTACTAAAGTGGGACAAATAACATGCATATCATCTCTCATAGTTACCCATTTTTTGGTCTGTGGCAGGAGCAGATGTAATCTACTCGTAGGCAAAGTCCTAAACCTAATACACTGACCGTAGTCCTCATGCTATACATTAGACCTCTACACCTATGTAATGGCTGCCTTGTGTACTTTGTTTACATCTCCTCATTTCATCCCACTGGTAATCAGGAGGGGTGTTAAAAGATTAGTTTTATAATGTATTAGAGAAGGAGGAGGATGAAATGATGATGTAATTGGTGAGAGCCTGTGCTAAGATTGTGTGCTCCATGTTGTGTATGCATAAGATTGGGTCAAATAATTTTGAAATTTAGTTGTCAGAAAGGGAGTCAAATCTTAATATGAACAGAAGTTACAAATATGCTCTAAAAATGAACTTAGTCTAAGAATTTACACATTTATTTTCTTGGCAGTATGTCCTTCTAAAGGATTTTCTGTCACAATATGTTTTAACATTATTTTGTTTTTGATACCAATTCAACTACAGATTAAACAGTCTTTATTTAATCAAGGAGAATGTTCATTTTTCATTATTAAGTATTTACTGTCTTCCATTTTGATTTTTCAAATGTTAAGCTAAATATGTAAAGGAATATATATTTTCTACCTCTTTGGATGAACTTCATACTCAGAGACGAGCAAAAGGACATTCTAACCATATTCTGTCATCAAACCCGTTTAAAAACATTTTGTTTTAGGGAATGTAGGAATTATATAGCTGAATAATCATTATCATTTTAGAAAGACTTCCTATTGGCTCATAAAGGATGGAAATATTCTCATAGTTTTCAATGTGCAATTTCCAAAAAGCTCACATGTATGAATTTTATGCAAATATATAGTAGAAAAGTGTCAAAAAATTAACTTATTAAGGAAGGATCCAACAACTGTAAAGCTAGTCCAAAGTAGATATTATAGTTAGATAATGAAGACAGAATGCTGAGATAAAATTTTTACATATTATGATATCAGTTGATATTATTAATGAAAATAAAACCAAACATTTTGGGTCATCTTTCTTACTGCACAAAAAACTATACATATTGCTCCTGAACAAAAAGCCATTTGTAACTTATTCATTCAACAAAAGGTTATTTGTTTTACAACTTAACATCATTCAATAAATAGTTTAAAAATGTATTATTCTAGAGTGTTGGATAATTTCTGAGAAGGATTGTTAGACAACACTCCACTATATCATTGAAAGGACATGCAGTCTTTTATTTACCTTATTTTCAAGTTTCATATAATTTTTCTTAATACCCTCTACCTCTAGAAAAATACTTAGTATTTAGGCTAATACTATCAGCCCTTTCTGTGAATTATTTTATAGTTTTTAAATGGATATCTATGAACATAGGCCTTTTAATGAAATGGATTATTTCTTTGGAAAAAATTGTTAAGAGAAAAAGCTTGGATAAAATTTGAATATTTTGAGGCTATTGCTATACTAGTCAATTGTTTTTCTAAAACATGAAATGCCAATTTATACTTGTTATGCAGAGTATAATATTCTGACCATCATAATGACAGAGATGAGCATAATCTTTTTCAAATTCAGCCAATTTGTTTGATTTAAAATAAAATCTAATTTCAATTTAATTATATAGTATGATTACTGGTGAAATGTGACTTTGTAAAGCATAGTTTTATTATTTTCTTTTGAAATTGTTGCTTGCTTACTTTTCTATTTAGGAATTAGTGTCCATGTTTTCCATTTCTTTCTGACTTTAATATCTGAAGGATAATAACCCTTTGTGTTTTTCCCCTGCTTTATTTAGGCATAATATGTACAATAAAAAGTACATAAATTTAATGTGTATAACTCCTCTGCATTTAACTCTTAAACATCAAAAAGCTGGTCATGAAAAGAATTAATAGGATATTTTATGCAAGGGATAACAACACCCTACATGAACCTCATTTGTGATAAGTTGAAACTCAACCTAAGATTATGCTAATAAAGACGTAATGCTGTTTCCTCTTTCTACAGTAAAACTCTTTTATTGAAAAATGCAATACACATACATACGTAAATGCATTAATTAGGGTGGAGAACAGAAACCAGGGAAACATAAGGATATTTGCAAATGTAAAATTCTTTGCAAACTAGTGACTGCAACACTTACATTCATAAGTAAATAGTATAGCTTTAGGGGATTATATTTTGAACAACTTAAGAGTAGCTGGGCAAACTTCCACAATAGCTTAAGTCATTTTTTTGTAATGTGCTAGCAGAATTAAATGTAGAATTGAAACAACAGTATAGCCAGGATTATGTTTTTGTTGTTGTTGTTGTTGTTGTTGTTGCACATGAAGAGTATTATACACATGTATATATGTGTACATACACATGTATATGGCATGTAAAATGCCTATGTTTGATTAACATGCTCACATACATAAGCATAATATATGTGATTGCTATTTCTATTAATTGTAAAGGTTTTCTCTGGTACCATTGACTATAGGTCATCTTAAAGTATGTATGTATACTTAACTTATTCTGCTGGGAATATAAAAACATAACTGAATTACAACATTCGCTATTGTAATTTCTTTTACTACTTTTATTATGAAAAAAATATATTTTTCTGAGCACTGTAGACTCCTGCTTGAATCAGTGGGTAGTAAGAACTATAAACTGTTTTGAGGTCACATTTCGTTTCTGTTATTGGGGATAGTGGTGGGGAGGGCTCCCAAACAAAGTGTGAGCCATTTATGTGCTTTGCAAGATCTGAGAGCCTCACCAGCCTGAAGAGTGATGCAAAGGATCCCAGTCCCTGGGTTTCCACCCATCCCTTCCTCACCATCAGCTCCAGAAGCCCTTGATCAGAAGCGTGGCCGTGGGGGGGGGGGCGGGGTAGGCGGTGTTGGGGGCGGGGGCGGAGAACTAGAAGAAAAGTCCTGGGAAAACTCTCCAGGGCTTGCGGCTAGACAAGGCTTTCCCATGGCATTGCTGTCCAGGTCTCCCGGTCCGCTCTGTGCGGGGGCCTCTGGCACCCAGTGCTGGCCGGTTCTGCGCTAGCTTCCCATAGGTTCCAGCGCCTAAGAACCAGGTGAAGCCGGTGCTCCTCCACCTGCACTGCCTACTTGAGTTCCTTGAAGTTCTCGCTCACTTTTCCCATTTGAAAACACGAATAGTTTGCTTTTCCTCAAACTCCCAGGAACCTAAAACTCAAAGCCCATTAAATGCCAAAATGAGGCAGCGGTTGATGTAATGCCCAGATGGAACCCTCCAGAGAGTGTCTGTGGCCGTGCTAAGACCAGTCAGCCCTGTGCCCTTTGGTTTATCAGCCTTTGGAAGATGAACTTGAGAGAACTGGAGTTGAAGGAACTCCTGTGTTCATGAACCCAGGAGCTAAAAATCCCAAGTGGTCCGTAAGTCCACTGTGATCCATTCTCCAGCTCCACTGCACTTTAACTTGCTTTATTGGCACCACGGCAGGGGATTTTTGCATCGAGTGGATAGGCAAAGACGTTTTTGGCCCTCACTCCTGCTTGCCATTATCAGATTACATTTCACAGATGGAAGCTGGCTGGGAGGTGGGGGTATTTACTTTTAAATCTTTTATGTGTGTTCACCTTGTGTGGTTGGGTGTGGAAAGCGGGGGGAAGGGTGTTTCCAAATAGAGTGAAATTCCCATTCCATGGGTATTACCATGCCTGTGGGGTTGGCAGTTCTTAAAGTTTAGCTAGTATGCAAATAACTGCAGAACACAATAGAGTTCCGCTCCCTTCCCCTCTTCTCTCTCCTTTCTTTTCCTGCTTCCAAACGCCTTCTTGAGGCTGAAGCTGGGCAGGTCTCCAGAGGTGCAGCAGCCACAACAATCCCGCAGTTCAAAGTTAAGCAGCAGTTGCACAACTTCCAGCAACTCTCTCAGCCTACTACTAATGAGCTGAAAGCTAGGAACTTCTGAGGAGGTGAAGAGGAAGCTTCCAGACCTCCTCCCTTCACCCTAGAAACCCAGATACTCCCACCCCAGCCCCAGATCACTGAGATTCACTTCTTGTTTTTCCCCTGCCGGGCACACCATGGCTCCCTTTGGAAGAAACTTGCTAAAAAATTGGCATAAGAACAGGTAAAGTCGTGGGGGGCGGGGAGCGCGGGGGGGGGGGGGGGGGGAGGGGGAGTTGCATTTATTTTCTGATAAAAAAAAAGGAAAAAGAAAAAAAACAAAACTGCTTTATAGCACAAAGCCCTAGAGTCTTAGATCTAGAATAATACCTAGCTGGCAAGGATATTTTTCCAGTATGGATGATTGCAGTGATCAGCATAAAACTAATGAGTGAGTGTTTTTGACTCCCTTTTTTCGTTTTGGTCTTTTGATTCCCCAAATAACTTCAATAATTTCTCTGGGCTGCCCTGAACATTTGAGGGTAATAGAATGACAAGTTTCATTTGGCTTCAACTGTAGAATATTGTAGAAAGGGTTAAAGTTTTAAGATAGAACTAGAATTCATAGCCACTTATTAGAATAAGAAACACTGCTGCTGATATAAATCCTGAAAGAAAGCTTTAGTTCCCCCTGGGAGAGGGACATTCTTGAGGCCTGGAAGGTTCCCAAGTGAAAATACTCTGTAGAGAAACTTTTCTTTTTGTGAACTGATTCTCTTGAAAATCTTCAAAAAGTTTAGGTGGTGTTAGGCACTAAAAAAGGATTCCAGCACCTGTTTTCCTTAGTCCTTAGTATTACTATTTTACTTTGATTTAATTTGATATTTCAAGCCTGCAGTGCCCACGATATAAATACGTACATAAAACAAGTGTTAGCGCGGACACACACACACACACACACACACACACACACACACACACACACAGTTTTCTTGGGTCAGTATGTACATTTAGGTCCTATTAAACACTTTAATTATGAATCAAATACTACATTTTTATGCCAAAAAAGTGAGGAGAAATTTAGAGATGGGCTTTAATATTTAATATATTTGTTTTGGCACAGGGGCTTTGCTGATATGCTTCTCTCAACCGTGCCTGACTGTACTTGTCATAATTTGCTTAGTGTAAATTTAAAAGGATACAATTGCATGGTAGGAAATGATATAATTATTTTAAAGTATCTGCATACACTTTAAAATAAATCTTCATATTTTATTTTGTACATAATTTATTTAAAAATTCGGTTTCTCTTTCCAAATATATGAATCACTTGTTTATTTAAATTTCCTTAAAAACTCAAATAGCCATAGTAAATGCTGTAAAACTTTCTTAACCAGTTTTATTTGATAATAACACAATCATATAAATGTTATTTATGAAATAAGAATGCTTTGTTATATATTTTAAAGTAATTTGGGTATTTTTTAAAAATTAATAGTGGTTATGAAAATATAGTTTGTTTTTTAATGGTGACAGTGTATTAAAAAATATTCCAAAAGAGCCACAACCAAAATATTATTTTAGGTGATTTTTCTGTAGTGTTGTTATTGTACAATTATTTTTGCATCTGTTTAAATGCCATCAAGATATGTAAATAGTTACTGTGAAAAAGTGTATTGTTTTATAAAACAAATTCTGTTTCTGGAAAATTGTATGTACAGAGTTTTGTTTGAGGTTTTTTTTTATGTAAAGTAATTTACGAATTGTCATTGGTATGTCAGATAACAATGTGATAAAATTTTCATGCTCCCCAGTGACTTTCCCTTAGAAAAAGTACATGCTCCACTTTCATCACATTAGTGTAGCCACCCACCAGCTATTCATTCTACCCATAAAACTAGCTATCATTAAAGGAGGTGAGTACTCATTTTTTTTTAAACTGACATTTTCTATGTAAAATTATGAAAAGGTAGACAGAATATGTTTCTCTGAGAAAACAGAAGGCGATGTTTTATAACAAATGCAAGTGTTTTGGCAAAAGTGGTTAGTAATATTGTGGATATTCTTCAACTGCTCTGATAAGTGCTAGTATCCTTTGTAGATTTGTGCTTTTGTAACCAGTGAGAAAAAATGCAAACCACAGCAATGGCCAAGAACATAAATATATGAGTATTTCAACTTAAGTAAAGAACGATTCTTATGGTATATTGAAATGGAAGTTGATTCTTATGGTATATTGAAATGGAAGTAGTGTATTTAGTGTTGTTATATATGTAGTCTTTTTTTTTCATCTTCTCAAAGTTGAACTATAGACCAAAATTAGTTACATGGTTCAGTTTATCCATTTCGATTACCAATTCCATGATAATTGAATAAGCCTACTTCAATATAGAGAACCAAACATTTTTTTCTAAATGATGAGTTATATACTCTTTTATCAAAAGTGTAACTGATGATAAAATAGTTATTTGATAAGTACTAATGCATTCCATTATATATAATTTGTTGTAAAACACCAAGAAGATTTTGAGTAATGTATTTGTACTCTTGTGATATGTAACTTGAGGAAAAGAACACTTTATATTTTATATTTTGTATTTATCAGCAGGAAAAATACACATTGATAAAAGGAACATTAGGAAAGTGAGATTATAACATTTGGTTTACTGAATTTTTTTTCTTGTCTTTTTATTCACTCTTAGAGTAATATTTAATTCCTCAAGATTCAGCATGAACTGTAACTATCTCCTCATGAGGTAGTTCTGTAATTTTTCACATAATAAATGTATACTTGAGAGTTTTAGAGACAAACAAGATGGAAATAATACTTTGAAGGAAGTGGTATGAAAACTCTTAGAAAACACAAACTAAAAAGCTTGCAGACATATGGGTCCATATCTGTCTAGACAAACCTATGTTTTCTTGCCTAGGACAGTGTCTGCATGTGGAGAACCTATAATACAGTTGTTTGTTTAATTTTGTAAATGAAAATTATAATTTGCATTCAAACTAGAACATAGTAATTATTTTATTGCTTATTCATCATGTGATACAAGCTGGCATTATATAAAACTGTTTTTGACGGATTGATTGACACTTGCTATAATCTAAAATGTAAAAAGATAGTCTAATAATTAAATGAATTGCAGTGAATCTTACCTTACCCGATAATTTATTATAAATTTAATAAGCATTTAATTTAAAACTAGAGAAAATAATCTTCAGGTGACTAATTTTGGATCCCCAAATATGCTGAAAATAATACATGGTCCCAAAATAATTCTATTTGGGTCATATAAACTTTTTAGACTTTTTCATTTCAAACTTTCATATAAATAAAAGACATGGAGTCAACCTAAAATTTTTTATGTTGATAATCAGAGCTAATCTTTTAATATTTTATAATTGTAGTAATGTTTAATTGAAAGCATACAGTTTTAAGAGGGTCTCTTGGTCTTAGGAGATAGATTGTTTACTACGGTTCTGGAATAATAAAATATTCTGGCTCTGAAATCTGAACAGATTGGTATATACCAGTATATTTCAGTCTTTTGTTCAACAAGAAGAATAAAAATGGTGGAAACCTAGATATCATTTTCAAGAAACTATTCAAGTTTCTGAAATTGTATTGTATGTCACCAAATAGCTATTGTTTCCTACCTGAAAGTCAAAGAAGTAAATAATGAAGCACATATTAATTTGATAGTTGACATTCATGTGAACATTCAGTAAATGAATTAATTATTAACTTATTTAGCTATTTAAACAGATTCCATTTGCAAATGTGATTGTCTTTATGTTAGATTATATTTTCAAGTTAGCAATTCCCTCACTACTTAATGTGTCTCAATAGCAATTACAAACTTTTCCTAAAGTTAAGAAAACTAATGTAACCATAAAGCTTTTTGGAGCACTTGGTGATGAGACATGATTCCTTTGTCTTCACTAATAAAATGGCTGGGTGGAGGGGCACAGAAAATTGGTTAGAACTTCTGTCAATCTTTGTTAGAAAGAGGAAATTATGGTAGTGAAACAATGTCTCATATTTTTGTCCGAGATTTTAAATTAATTCACGTAGGTGATTTAACATGATAAAAGATTACTGACTACAAAAATATTTAATCTAGTTTAAAAAAGCCTCCATAATAAATTTTAAGTACTATTTCAGCTTCTCTAGGTTTTTGTTTTACTAACCTCATGTCTTTCCTTGGCTTCTCCTTAACATTAGGATATGTCTATCATTGGCTATACCAGATGTCCTCATAATTTCAACCCCAAATTGAAAGGCCCCCCCAACTGTACTTGTAATCATTTCATTTGAAATAAGTATTACAGTTGCATTGTTTTATAATTAGTGAATAAATTTTTCATTAATATTTGCATTGGACTCTATTTGACCATATGTGGCCAGATTTTTCCCCCCCTTAATCCAGGTACATTATAATGTCACCATAAATAAATCATGTAATGACTGCTTCACCAGAAGTAAGAATTAACTTTTGCAGTTAGGATAAATGTTTTGGCAAGAAGCATTTCTTCTCTCTGTAATTAGAAGTATGGTAATTTATGAATTCCACAAAAAAGAAATAATCATGTACTATTTCATATATGCTTCAAATAAAGATTTAAAGTGTTCCCAAAACTGGATTGAGAAATGCCAGATATTTTAGTATGTAAAGATTCATACTCCTCTGAACTTCTTGAAAGATATTTCCCCTGATGATACCTAGTGATTTATGTCATTATTAGTTGGCAGCAGATAAACCCATTGTGAATGATGACTGGAATGCTTTATCCCTAGCAAAATTATTTTAAAAACATTGGCAGGGATGAGATTGAGCTCCAGATTAAAACTTGACTTGCACTTAAAAATACCTAAGCCAGATAAAAATCTACTGTATAAGATGTTTGTTGTATTATGTGCCATATCCATGCATAACACTTGTCAAGGAAAGAAGTTCTTAGGTGGATTTTTTGGAAACAAGTTTCAAAAAGTTTGTAGCTGGTTGACAATATAAAGTTTTGATGTTGTTTGATTGTTATGCATGTCGGTCTCTCTCTCTCTCTCTCTCTCTCTCTCTCTCTCTAGTTCTGAAAATAAGAGAAGTTGAAATAGGGGTATGTGTCTATCTCTTTCAGGTATTTATGGATACCAGGATATCTGAGCAATTCATATGTCAAAGGGAAAAGTTTGACACACTTACATATTATAATCTTCTTTAATATGTACTTGCTTATGGAGTTTTTAAAGACATTCAAATGCAACATTGGTAGGTTACAATGTTGATGTCTTGAAGCTCTTACTATTTTTTCACAGATTTTGATTCCTTTACTGTGAAGCCAATTGTAATATGATACTTGCTAGAGAAAGTTCCTGTATCTGTTGTGAAGCAATTACTAATAAAGATGATCACCCAGTACAAAGTAATTATTCTATCTAACTGGAGTGATTTCAGTAAGGTATTTAGTAAACAAGATTTTCAAGAATGTTCAATGGGTATTAAATGATCTACATGGAAAATTTTCTTCAAAGGTTTATATCTGAAATCTGGAATATACTCTATTTTTATAAATAAAGTGACATAAGATTCCTATAAAAAATTCTCACTAAGTTGCTGGGCACAGTGGAACATACCTGTAATCCCAGCAGCTTGGGAGTTAGAGGCAGGAGGATTCTGAGTTCAAAATCAGCCTCAGTAACTTATCGAGGCACTAAGCAACTCAGTGAGACCCTGTCTCTAAAGAAATTATAAAAAAGGGCTGGGGATGTAGCTTAGTGGTTATGTGCCCCTGAGTTTAATCCCCAGTACCAAAACAAACACACAAAACAAACAAATAAACAAAATAATCATTAAGTATAGGCAAATGAGCACAGGGACCTTACCTGTCTTATTCCTTGCTAGATAACCAGTAAGTAGGTGCTTAAGAAATACTTGTTGAGTGAATAAAAGAATTCACCATATACTCTCAAAATATAGCTGACCCCAAATAGTACTTGAGTCAAAGTGATAGATCAGTGAACTTTTTATGGAATGAGTGCATGGGTAACTTCAAGGATGGATCCCTCAAGTTTGACCTCTAATCATCTCTCTTTCCAGGCTCAATTCCTTACCTTCAAATAGTGAATGTGATATCTGACAAAAAGATGCTATGGGAAACTTTACTGGGTTTCTGATTAGAAAAAAGAAAAAAAATCCAAACAAGAGAAATGTGACTAGTTCTTGTCTGGTGATGCTCTTACCTCATTTCAGGCACCTTGAATGCAGCCATGTGTGTGTATGAGTGATAATGATGCATGACAGTGCATGGCCACTACAGACCCACAGCTGCAAGTAGAACATTTACCCTTTCTTTTGAGAAAAGAGGAAAATATGATCAGGAAATGTTTCTTATCTCACGTGAAAGGAGGATTTATGTTTTCTCTATCAAGATTTTTGCAATTTGTGAGACAAGGGAAGTGTTAGAAATAGGCAGAAAATTTTGGGCTAAGAAGTTGAGCTCTCTGGCAGCCTAGACTTCAGGGTAAACCCAGCTATGTCACTACTAGTTGTGTGTCCTGGGGCGTATATTTAATCTTTCTCATACAGTAACAACAATAATTATAACATACAAAGGGAACCCCACATTTTTCAATGTTTGTGTGTAGAGAGGGAGCTCTTTAAGTAAAAGAATATACAAGTATCAATTTTTTAAAGAATTCTGAATATTTTTGGGGCTGTAGAAAGTGACTATGAAAATGAAGGGGCCCTGGTGGCTTAATCTTCATTGACCTCATGGTAAATAGACCTCAATCTGCACTTCTTATAATATGCATTTTGTTTTTGTGATTTACATAAATCAACCCATTGGATGTTTTAAATAATGCCATGAGGGTACTATGATTTTCCCTGTTCTTACATGTGAGGTAGCAGTGCCCTAATGTGACACAGAGCAATACAGTAATAAATAAGTGGCAAAACCAGGATTCAAATTCATGTTCTAAGTCACTGTCTACTTGTGGTCTACTAAGGATTTAGTTTTTTCATCTTATAAATAGAATTATTTCTAAACCAGTAAGTGTTTGTATTAAACCTGATTATGTATGAAAGACTTAGCTTAGTAAATATTCATTTATTTATTCAGCCTGTTTGATGCAAAATGCTATAAAATATATCTCAGGTTTTAGTACTTACTTATACTGTGATACTTGGGGCTTTGAAATACTAATGTTCACTCACTAGACTTTCGGTATTACCACTGATACCTTTAAACTTTAGGTAATAAAGAGATAAAGTATACATTTTTGAACATAATTATAAGTGAGTTGACAAGTACTCTACAAATTTCTCTTTGAATTTTAATGAAATACTTGAATTCTAATAGCTCTTTGGTTTTATTTTCATACCCCTTTTGAGCCAATTTTGCAACACATAACACAATACATAGCACATCATAGATCCAAATGTTACTTGTATTTTGATAAACAAGAAGATAATTATTAAAATAATTTAGTTTTATATTTATTTATAAAATGAGAACTTAAATATTTGGTAGAGTCTCTTCATATCTAAGATTCTATGATTTTAAAATGTCTTTTGCAGAGTTGACTTAAATTTTATTTGTACCATTATTTTTCTTTCTGAAGATAACTAAAGAAAAACTGGAATTACAAACATAAAAACAGATTTTTTTGTAATTTTACTTTATCAAACACATGGTGTAATGACACATAACTTCTATCAAGAAAGTTAGCATCATGGTGAAAGTAAAATATACTTATTTCCATTTTTAAAAAGATGTAATTAGTTTATCAATGATAATATGTGAGAACTGTTCACTGTTTAGTATTTGCTAAACCATGATCTAAGTTTAGCAACATAGTTGTATGAGTTTTATGGGAAATAAAAATGTTATTTTATTTCTTTAGGATTGGTAAATTGTGTCATGGGTACTGTTCCAGACATGCAAAGATATAACTCCATTCCTAAGAGATTAAACTCCTAATTGAAGAAAATAGCATTATAGTTAAATAGCTCATGCATAAACTTTTTTTTAAAGTCACTCTTCTGTGGGAAATGGTCTTGACAAGGTCGATAAAATCATAATCTTTACAGTACAATTAAGAAAATAAGAATATAATCTCTTGGAATTTGAAAGGCTACCCCTCTGTAGAGTAGGTGTTAAGTGTTAGTGATTAACTCCAAACTCAAAGTCTAGGAGAGAGGAGTAAATGGAGGCAAAGAAAAATAAAGGGTGAATTGTCATAATTAAGAAGCATTTAATAGACACCCACAGGTGACAGGCTTAGACAAGAGAAGGGAACACAATAAGATACACAAAAATATGTAGGAGGGGGCTGAATCACAGAGAGCTAAGACTGACTCAGACAGGATTATCAAAAGAGAAAACCCAGGATTCAGGTAGCAATATGGTCAGTTTGGCAAGGATCCATAATCATGGTTGGGTAGAAAACAATATTGTACAATTGAGGTTACAATGGAAGTATTTAGGAAAAAATTAAGGATGTCTTTATATAATGGTGTTGGGCTTGAAGTCAATTATAGTGGACTGCTCTTCTATTCTCAAATATTAAGTCATCAGTTTATCAGACTAAGGAATTAAGATATTTGAATACTCTATGAGTCTTTTGAATTTTAATTTCATTAATGTAGATAGTGGACCGATTTCAGCAAATTTTTATGCCCACCAATGATAGTGCATGCTTGATAGAAGTTTAGTGTTTGGAGCTTATTGATATTCCCCATGTTGATGTTGTTCTCACCCAAAGAATGGGACATATTATAGCCACCTCAGGTATCCTTAGTTACTTAAGTGCTATTTATTTACTCTGATCTCTTTCAATTGCACTGGAATTCCATGCAGTTATGGTTAACTGAGGAAATGTGACATCCCTTAGGAGAGCATTAGTTTTGAAAGAGCTATCTCCCAGAAGTGGAGCTTGAAGATCCTTATTTTTAGCTATGCAAATAAGACCTCACAGTTGCTTGGAAGCTAGGAGAGATGTTACTGAAATACCATGGATAAATTTCATGGGTAGAGGCATAGTAGCTACATTCACTTATGAAGAAAAGAGTGCACAATTGGAAAAAGCACAACAGAAGAGATAGAGGACCTTTGAGATTCCATCTTTACTAATGGTGCAGGAAACTTGGCACATTCTAGTGGAAGCCTGGGAAGTATTTGTCTTCATTTCTTTACTGCGTGCTCTATTCTCATAGAGAAAGTCAATTATTTTCCTATAAATATTAGAAATGGTCACAAAACTTAGAAAAATTAACTTTTTAAAAAAGTTTGATCATAGTAGTTTTACCTTTAATTAGGAAAACTTGCTGTAATTATAATTTAGAGGATTAAGTTAAATGCTGACTCATGCAACATAATGCTTTACCTAGCTTGTGTGTACTATTGTGTTGTTTTAAAATATGTTTTAGCATATAAAAGAAAACAGTCATGAGCTGTCCTGTTTTATCATATTTGTGATCTACATGTATAGTTAAAAGTATGTGCATATGACTATATATGTTTGTATGTATTTCCCTTGTTATGACTCAAGATTATGACTGATAATCTAAAAAAATCTAAAAAAAAGTGAACACTACATTTTGGGGTGCATAACAAAACATCGGTGATAAATCCAACATGGAATATATAGAGCAGTGGTTGATAGACAATACAAAAACAATAAACTAATGAAAATTTTCAGATAGTAATTATGGCTACCAGAAAGGAAAAACCAGAGTGCTATAATGAAGAGTACAAACTGGTCTGAGAAGAGGAGGCTTTTCAATTAAGACTTAAATGAATAGAAGGAATCAGCTTTAAGGCTCTGGAATGAGACTGTTTTAGACAGATGGAACAGAAAGCGCAAAGTCATGGCTATGGAATAGGACTTGGAGTTGTGGAAGGAAAGAAGAGCAGTAAGTAGGGGGTCTAAGAACAGGGGGGATAGTTGAGGTCATAGATGAGTGCATAGGTTACTTAGGTATTTGTGAAACACAAGGAATATTGATTATACTTTAAATTCAGGAGAAATCTACCAAAGGGTTTTTAGCTGACAGAGTATATGATCTTTTGTTTTTTTAAAAAATTCAGCCTGTCTGCTATATGGAGAGTACTACAATAAGACCAAGAGAGGAAGCAAGACATCCAATCTAGAAGTTACTGTGATAGTTATTGTAACAGTTTTTTGTAAGCAAAGAATGACTCCTTGTGGAATGACCGTAGAACAGAAAAGAAAGTGGCAAAATTGGTGGATTCCACTTTGGAAGGAGAACTTAACAGGAATTTTAATGAATGAGAAAAAATTAAAAATTAAGGATGATCTGAAGTTTTTGACTTGAGCAATTGTGAATTTTGCCAACTCTAGATAGGGGAACATTAGTATAAGTGCAGATTTTTGGGGAAGTGTGAGAAATTAATGATTCTACTCCAGCCTTGTTCTCAGATGCCTGTTAAGTATCTAAGTGGAAGTGTTTAGTACAATATTACTGATTGAAGTTCAGGACCAGAGATACAGGTGCACTGGGATGTTAGTCAACAAAGATGGAGTTGTACCTCTCTGAGGCTTCAAAAAAGAGCAATAGATTTAGACCTGAATGAGATGCAAGATTTGCATACAAAAAGATGGAAAAAGGAACAATGCAGACAAAGAAAAAAATAGGAAAAAAAAGACAAAGTGGTTGACACTTTATCAGTGTAGTTTGTGGAAAGCCAAAGATTATTTTGCTTATTTTGTTTTGCACTAAAAGAACTAAAGAGCTGTGAAAAAGAAAATAACATGATCATTATGTAGCCTTTTAAACAATTATCTAGATGAAATAAACAAAAAAAAATTTATACAGTAGAGAAAGAATATGAGTAGGCCAGTTAAAGGATTAGTTAAAGAGGTCTCATATAAAAAGTGAAAACATTTAGATACAAGAGTAACCATGGAGGCAAAATTTATAAGAATTCAAAACTTAATGGAAAGGGATAGAATCAGGATGAATAAATGGATCCATTGATCATTTATCTACATTTATCTATCATTTAACTACAATTTTGGCCCTGAGTAACTGAAGATAATAAGTGTGTCATCACGAAGAGCAGAAAAAAAAAAATGGCAAGGATAAATTTTAGAAGGGAAAAACATTGAGGTAAAGAGTGAAAAATTCAAGATGTCACTTGAATGTTTCCAAGTATTCCACCTCCAAACACCTGGTGTTTGTACACACTGCACCTGAGATGGGCCTGTGAAACTGCCATTCACCCAGCCTACTCCTGTCCCTATTCATATCCATATGAGGCTAATTAATATGGAGCATGCCACACCTGCAGTGGGGCTTCAAGGGCAAAACACACTGGTTTCCAGTCAGGGCCTTCAAGCTGACTAATCCTGTCTTAATCCCACTCAATCAGCATGAAACAGCCTTCCCTTTAATGATTCTTTAATTATTACCTTTGGTTGAAATTGCTTTTGCATAGTACCATAACTTCCATTAGACCATGTTTCTTTTTGTGTAAAGATTGTGTTATTTTTACCTTTTCATCTCCTAGGGAACCCTATATAGAATACTTTCATAAATACTGAAGTTCAAGAAAATGTTTTATCATTTAAAAAATAAAATTGATGGTTTTGGTGCAGATAAATGATCAAAATCAAGAATTCTCAAAATTTGAGGGGTTAAAATCACATAATAAATATTTTAGGTTTTGCTAGCAATAATGTCACCAACTCCACTACTCACTCTGTCATTGCCTATGAAAAGAACCATAGACAATACATAATGAAATGAGCATGGCTGTGTTTCGATAAAACTTTATTTACAAAAACAGTAGGAGGACCAATTATAACTAGATATTATTTTTCAGATCCACTTGATCTTGACTAATCAGAGTAGATTTAAACTTTAATTATCTAGATTTCTATATTGAGAAAGTTATTTTTATTTACCTCTCTAAAACTCCCTTCCTCCTGTCACCCTCTTCCAAATTAAAAAAGAAAGAAAGAAAGAAAGACTGACTTAACACCTATTATATTGAACCTTTAGGTTTCAAAATGAAAGATTCAGTCCAGGACCTGACTGAAAAACTAGTAAAAAGAAAGAATTCTGCTGTTGCAAAGGGTGCACTAGATTCTGCAGAAGCATGAAGAATGGGCTCCCATTTGCATCTGGGGTCAGGGCATTGGGGTTATTCAGAGGGAATCAGGGAATTTTCCTAGGGGAAGCAACATTTGAAGCATAGTAAGAGTTAATCAGATGGATCAGAAGAAGGAAAAAAGAGTATTTCAGGACAAGAAAACAGGCTGTCAAAAGGCCCATAGTCAAAATATAAGCACTGCTGATCCAATCTAGCCATCAACAGGGTGATATATGTGTCAAAATGCTAGATGTGTCAGAGATTGGCATGGCAGTAGGAATGACTCATTCCATGTATATAGTAAAGAATTCTTGGCTATAAGTTGGAGGGGTCAGTTTATGGAAGAAAGCCTAGGAATGGGGAGAAAAAAGTGAAAATAAGGAAGAAAAAATAGGAGAAAGATTTAAAATGAAAGCCTTGAGCCTCATTTACATATTTTAATCAAGTAAATTACAAAACTAGATTTGTAGTTTAAAAGAACAGCAGCCTAGTAATTTTGTAGGGTACAAATGTGATGTGGACAACATTTTATAATAATGTGATATGTAATAGCTTACTACAGCAATATATAGTAAAACCATTGTCTGAATTGCAATAGTGAAGAAGGTGATGAGGGCAGATATTTTGGACATTTAATAACTAGGATAAAACAGACATAGTGCCTGCTTGTTAAAGGCAGATGAGAGAGACAGAGGCAGGGCATCATGATTGTATTCAGTAAGAGAAAATCAAGAGATAAAATAGTTTGGAATGTGACAGAAGGTGATGAATTAGTTTTCATGTGTCAAATTTTAAGTCCCCCTGGTTATGCAAATACAACTATATAGATATGAAAAAGGAAATTGGAAATATGGGTCTGGAATTCAAGGCCAAAATAATTAGACTTGCGAACTATCTACCAGTTGGTTGATATTGGTATGGGTATCACACTGAACAAGAAGAATGTGTATGATAAGAGAAGAAATGAGTTAGCCCAAAACCTTGGGGATGGCATCTGCATCCATTACTACTTTCAGCATGGAAAAACACCTCCAAACTTAGTTGCCTAAAGCATTAACAATATTTTCCATGACTCTGTGGGTTGGCAGGGGTGGTTTTTCTGCTGGTTTCCTGGGCTCTCTCAGGAGCAGCTGGTTGAGGGTAGAAAAACTGAGGAGTTGAGATCTCCTTTCTCTCTCTCTCTCTCTCTCTCTCTCTCTCTCTCTCTCTCTCTCTCTCTCTCATCATTCATTGCAGGCTTTTTCATCAAGCAGCAGTCTCAGGACAGGATCCCAAAGGGAGAAAGCAGAAGCTATACTTTTTTTGAAATTTGGGCTTCAGAATTTGTACAACATGGCTTTTGCCACATTCTTTTGGTCATCAAAATCTCAAATTCTAATAAAGTGGTGAAAAAAATAGACTCTTTTTTTTTATGGGAGGAACTACAAAGAATTCATAGCCATGTGAATTTTGTATTGAATGACACTTACACCTGTTGAATACGTGGATGAAGAAAGTTCCATCTGGGAACTGGAGAGGAAGATGGTAAAGTAAAGGAAGAATTGCAGAAGAGTGAACTTTTCTCAGTCAAAGATCAGAGGGCCACGAGAATGGGAAAAAGGGGTCACAACTCATCATGTAACAAAGAAATCAAGTCAGATCAGTTCTGAAAATGACTGCTGAGTTTGGCAGTTAGAAGGTTCCTGATAACTGTAAGTGAGGTATCTCCTTGAGTTAAGCTGGGTAGTGGTCACTTTGAGATGGATTGAAGAGCCCCTAGAAAGTGTTCAACAAGAGACAAGGACTATGGATTGCTATTTAAATTTGTGAAGGAAAGATATTTAGGGGAACATGTGGTTAAGCTGAAGGTTCAGAGAAAAAGGTAGGAAATAAAAAGGAATTTAAGGAAGGATAAATTATGAAGCAAAGTCCTAGAGGAAGCGGAGACAGAAATATTCAGATCATATCGAAGAGTTTAAAACCTAGGGAAGAAAAATGGACATGCAATACTTTTGATATAGGTGCCTGGTGTTCCTTATGGACAATGTTTTCAAGTATCTCTTTTTCTTAACAAAGTGATATGACAAGTCCTGGCATACTCTGATTCTCTCAATTATTAATTTGCAGTACTCTTTAGGATATTTATTTGTGATTAATGTGAAAAGCTGATTATTTTAGATGAAGTTTCCAACCAGAAGTATTGCATTTCCTTACAGGATATGTTCACAAAATGAAAAGGGGGGATAAAAGAGCTCACCCTCAGCTCTCCTCCTGGATAATTCAAATTCATGTTTATTTCAGGTGTTATTCAAAGATGCCTGTAATTCTCAGAGCTCGTTTAAAAAGTGAAGAGCAGGTGGCTGCAGGCAGATACAAGCTTAAAATCACTGTCATTAGAAAATATCTTCAACTATGAAAGCAAACCAATTATGGTTTTGGCTGTCCAAAGGAAAACTAATGCTAACAGTTGAAATAACTACAGCTATCATTAAATGAAATATTTAATGATAATTTTTATTTTAATAGATATGCTTTGTTTTATGAAATATCTCTCTACAAAACATAAATGAGTAAGGAAACTTTACATACTTGCCAGGTATAGGCACAGGTAATACTTAGAAGTAAACAGTAGAATTTCCAATGAGATTAGTTTCTCAGCATTCAATTTGGTAAATACTACATGTTAAATATTTACATTTTGATTATAATCAATTTCCGGAATTTGAACCAGAGTTTGTTTACTTAACCTCCAGGAGTCTCTAATGCACATTCTTTACACATTCCCTTCCCTTCCTCTGCTTATGGGAGTTTTGTGCTTTAGCTACTCTGTGGTTGTGGAATGTCTGGAGCTGTTCTTATCCTGCTTGACTGGTTTATGCTTTTACATCCTAAAAAATTAGACTGGCATTACTACAGCATGAAACTGGCAAACACACACACACATGCACACACACATCAAATTTTAATTTTCAGGATAATTTTTTACCATCTTATTTATCAATTTTTTTTTTACTGTTCCATTTTTTTTTCCATAGAAAAATTGATTTTCTGAAGGGCAACAATTTTGGAAATACTTTAAGAAAAATATTAAGGGTATGTATTTGAAGAAAACTATTTGTTAGCACTACTTTTCATGCTTCACCTATCAAAATGATGATTTAAATTTTCTTAGTGACCTAGAGAAAGATCTGTATTATTAATGGGTGAAGGTTCTGTGTTTACCTCTTCTTAAGACTAGCACTGCTGTGATTCAAGAAATGTTGCTGTTGAGAGCATTTGCTGCACCGTGAGTCAAATCAAATGGACTTAGTTTGTGTGTCAGAACTTCCATGTTATTCGCCTGTTTTATTAACTCTGATTTTCATTAAATTTTATTCTGTGTGTGTGCATTAAAAAAAAGGGAATCAAGGGCTGGGGTTTTAGCTCAGTGCCAAAGCACATGCCTCACACATGTGAGGCACTGGGTTGGATCCTCAGCACCACATAAAAATAAGAAAAATAAAGGTATTGTGTATGTTTACAACTAATTTTTTTAAAAAATGGCCAATCAAAATTGTTACTTAACATTGCTACCTTTTTTTGTTGTTTTTCTGGGGATTTAACCCAGGGATGCTTAACCCACTTAGTCACATCACCAGCTCTTTCTATAATTTGAGAGAGGGGTTTTGCTAAGTTGCTTGGGGCCTTGCTAAGTTGCTGAGGCTGGCTTTGAACTTGGTATCCTCCTGCCTCAGCCTCCTGAGCAGCTGGGATTACAGGTGTGTGCCACTGTGCCAGGCTAACATTTCTACATCTAACTCATGGATAGCATATTTGCTTTACTTATAATGACTTCAATTTTCCTGAGGTGATCATGATGATCTTTTTTTTTTTTTTAAGTACAGAAAACTGTGAAACAAACTTAAAATAGAATTAAGTGGTCAGTGCCCCTTTTAAAGGTTGGGAACAAGTAAGGAACATTGATGCCTTCGATCTAATAAAAATAGATGGTACCAAGCTTAAAAAAGACTCAGAACACTCTTCTGAACTGTCAATCAATGTGTGTCTTTTTAAAGATTGTAATGGTTTTAATAGAAGAATTCATCAGCATATTTTTAGAGACCTCTATATAGTCATACTTTGTTTTTATAAGAGAAATAGTATTTTCTTATTAGAGTGGCTTAAGAAGAAAATCATGGCATATTTCATTTCACATAGTAAAAAACATAACTGAATTCATGTGTTGAAAACATTATACGCAGACCACGACTTTTCTGAAATGTGCCAGGAAGGTCAAATAAATCTAGGAAATATTCTACACTAGAGTCCTTGTTCATCATTTTGGAGTTTGATAGGATAACATTGGCATATTAAATGCTCTCAGAATAGGTAAAGGATTTCACTGTGCTTACTCACAAATAGGCAAACATTTTTCTGAAGAGTTGGATGGTAAATATTTTAGGATTTGTGAGCCATGAAATCTCATTGTCAACTCCTCAACATTTTCGTTGAAGAGTAAAAATAACCAGACAGTACATAAATGAATGATCATGACTTTGTTTCAATAAAACTTTATGAACACTAACATTTAATCATATGATTTTAAAAAGTCATAAAATATTCTTCTACTGATCTTAAAAGATTTAAAAATGTAAAACAAAAACAACATTCTTAGATCTTAGACCATACAAAGCCAGCCTATGGGCTGGATGGGATCAAAGGCCCATAGTGTGCTAACCCTTTTTTAGCCAGATGTTTTCTAAGTTTATCTGAATGAAAAAATACTGATTTATCACAAACTTATAGCAGTCGACTAGTCTAAATAAAACTGGAAAACAGATTGAACAAGTTATGTCTTCCAATATTTAGTTTCCAAAACTAGCTTTGTATGTTCAGATGTCTAGACAATGTGCCCACATTTACAAGCATTGTACTGATGTATTCACAAATATTATTTAACCACAAGATCTTCTCCGTCTCCTTCCCCTTCTCTATCTCTGCCTCCCTCCTTCCTCCTTCTCCTTTCTCCCTTCTTCTTCTCTTTTTTGTATTCACCTTCTCCTCTTTCTCCTCATTCTCTCCTCCGCCTACAAACTTCCCCCTTCTTTGTTATCATCTTTCAGGAGCAGAAAAGGAACTAGCAATTACTGAGTGCTAATTGTGTATGAATCACTGACATAAGACCTTCAAGTATATTATTTCATTTAATATTTATTATAGTCCTGTGAATTGTGTGTTATTTAGATGAGAAAGCTGAAGCCTACAAATATAAGTATCTTCCTCAAATAATTTTAAAATAAATGACAATCAGTCTATATAGCAGAAATGATATGGTAAATAATCATTTATATAATGGGGAAAGAGTTAATATTGAATATGATATGTTAAATAATCATTTATATCATGGGGAAAGAGTTAATACTTTAATTTTAAATAAAATTAGTGTGAAATGACCTGTACTTACTCATCTATAAAATAACATAATTATAGTACATCCTTTATTTTGGGTGATGAGGATTAAATGAACAAAGAACATGAAAATCAATTATTATAGGCAAAGGACATAGAGAATACCTACTAAATGTTGGTGTTACTAATATTGTGATATAAAAACATCATGTATATGAAAAAAGGTATTAAGGAAATAAGTATTTCTCTAGGTGCTATGATAAATAAGTTACTTTGAATTTTCTTGTCCGAAATCATGTTTTATTAATTTTATGATTAACATGAAGTATCATTAAGAATGAGTAAGATTTTTTTTTAATGCTCAGCTTTACAGACTGTGGACTGGATATGATTAAAGGTCCATATAGTATGCCAACTCTGTAGTTAAAGTCCATCTGAAGTACATTACATATCTTTTTAGTCTCACAGTAAATTAAACTGCTAAGTAATTTTATAGATACTTCTTAAAGAAGTACAAAAAAACTCAATAAACTAGAATCCCATGAATGAAGGAGTTTCCTTATTGCCAAGAAAGTCAATCTTTCAATATTACATTGACAGTTGATCTGCATGAATTTATAATATATCAAAGTAGATGATATGTATTGCTTTAAGTTTTTCTTATGATTTCACAGTCTTTTTTTTTTTTTCCCAAAAAGCTCACGTGCTTGACTTGGATTTATTTTGTTTGCAGAGGAAATATATATAATAGACTTAATAGAGATTCGTCAATGGTCTGGTTCAGTTTAACTCATTTATCCAAACTTACTTTAATCTCTTGTGCCACTTTTTCCTAATCTGTATAAAGGACTGACAATAGGACCTATTAGATAGGATTGTGATGAAGATTGAGTTTTTGTGTAGAAAACACATACAACAATGGTAGACAATGTAATGGGCATGTAAAAAATTTCAGGTATTATTGTTCAGTATATCCTTTCATCTATCCTCCACTGCTCTTTTCTCTCATCATGTTACTATTAAGCCCTGTTGCTCAACTACCAAGCCTACAATAATCACATTAACCCATAAGTTCAATAGGTCCACCTCACAAACATGATTCAAATCCAGCATCTTTCTTCCACATCAAATCCTTTGAACCTCTAACTCAATCTGACTTTCTACAAAGAGCTGTTGGAACTGAGGGCCTTGAGACAATGTCTTATTTTTTCTTTATTAAATTATTTATTAATTCTAATTTGTTATGCATGATGGCTGAATGCATTCGGCCTTTGATTCTTTGGGATTGGCTTACTTCACTTTGCATTATAGTCTCCAACTTCGTCTATTTACCTGTAAATGCCATGATTTTATTCTCTTTTAATGCTGAGTTATGTTCCATTGTGTACATATACCAAATTTTCCCTATCCATTCATCTACTGAAGGGCATCTAGGTTGGTTCCACTATTTAGCTCTTATGAATTGTATTGCTATAAACATTGATATGGCTCTGTCCTTGTAGTATGCTGTTTCTAAGTCTTTTGGGGATAAACTAGGAGTGGGATAGCTGGGTCAAATGACGGTTCCATTTGAGTCAACTTCTATGTCTTTTGATTATTTATTTAATACAATTTATTATTTATCTTTTCATAACTTTTATAACACATTTGTTCAGAGTGTATCTCATTACTTACAGTGTTTAATATAGTCTTGAGCCTTTAAAATCTCTTTCTCTAAACATCTTATTTTCCCTTCCCAGCTATAGAAAAATGCTCTGGATATCAATATCTTCTTTTTTTAACTTTCCTTTTTTTTTTTTTTTTTGCCTGAGTATTCAAGCACATTTTGTAAAACTAAAGTTCCATTAAAATTGAATGTTGAAGCAAATTATAATAATCCATTCATATGCTATAATTAAAAATGGACAGTTTATTTGGAGGTAAACTAACTTATATCAATTACTTTGACTCATGTACAAACTTTCCTTAAAAAAATGAAAGATTTAAGTATATATCTTTACCAATTTCATTTCTAAATTTGTTTATTTTTGAATCATCCTTTCCTTTTATTGGGAAGCCAACTGGTCATGTTCTACACAACTATATACTGATATATAAAAATAATGAAATTATAATTAGTTTATTAGATTAATTGTAATTGCATTATGGTAGACTATGATTCTTAGAAAAATGTACTATCAAATTTAGAAATCTGGTATTTCAGTTTGAAATACCTGTGTCATTTCATTTAACTCTTCAGCATAATAAATGATTATTTATGGCATCCTAAACACTTGAAACTTCATAATTAAAATACAGCTAGGTTTGTAAATTACAATACCACTGTACAACCTTGGGCATAGAGCTTAAAAATAATTTAGTGAACTTGTTCTTTTCTCAAACTCATCTATTCTCTTTAATTTATTAGATTATTTACTTAAAGCAATGTGAATGTCTACAAATTATCACCACATTTGAGCCTGAAATAAATACACTGAAGTCAGACATTGTCTATTATTGTATGGCTCTCCTTCATATTTTCATTTTGAATCTGGCATTGTGGAGTAAATTCTAAGCATTATTTGCTGACATGTTTCAAAAATTATCTCTATGTACAGTGAAGTGTTAAAGGGGTCAGTCAGCTTGTCCTCATTCATCATGATACTCTGTGATTTGTTTTGGAAAAATGTTCTGAAGAAGGGACTGTCTTGGAAAGGTTTTCATAACTATCATAGTCATTTATATTCTCCTTTAAAAATATGACTGCTCTGAGTCTTTAAAATATTTTTCTTGCTATATCAGATTATTCCTTAATTTTTATTTTTGTCATTAAAATTATTTTGCATTGCAGTTATCAGAATATTAGAACATATAGATGAATAATATGCATTCAATTCTCCATGTGAGGTTTCCCTATTTCCCTATAAACTAAAAATTGAAAATACAGAAAAAGATTTGCATTTGTACTGACATGTACACCTCTTTCTTTTCCTTATGTCATTATTCTCCAAACAAGACACCATAACAGACATTTACATGGTTGCCTTTTATAATATAATACCAGTGGTCTAGAAATGATTCAAATTATATGGGAAGATGTGCATAGGTAACCTGGACATCCTTAGATTTTGGTTCCTTGTAAGGAGGGGTCTTGAAATCAAGCTTTATGGATACTGATAAATGACTTGAGGTTGTACTAATTCTGTCCTTGCTAAGACTTCAAATTGCATAGTGATATGGTAAAATAAGCTTATATCTACTAAGGAGTACATGAGATTGAGACAAAAATTTTAAATTTACTTTTAATTGGTGCATTAATATTTTACATAATAGTGGGATTCATTGTAACATATTTATATACACATATAACATAATTTGGTGCCTTAGCACCTAATCTTTTTATTTTTTAAATTTTTTAAATATTTGTTTTAGTTGTTGATGGACCTTTATTTAATTAATTTATTTATATGTGGTGCTGAGAATCGAACCCAGTGCTTCACACATGCTCAGCAAGTGCTCTACCACTGAGCCACAACTCCAGCCCCTCTCCTTTTTCTTGCCTCCTTTCTCCCCTGGTCTTCGTCCTTTAAGTTTCCGGTCTCCCTGTTGTTTGCATGACACTCTCCCATTTTGTTCCATTTTTTTTTCACTTTAGCTTTCACATGAAAGAAAAACTGACCCTTGACTATCTTGAGTCTGGCTTATTTTGCTTATATAATACTTTCAAGTTCCATCTATTTTCATGCCAATGACATAATTTCACTTTTCTCTCTGGCTGAATAAAACTCCATTGTGTGTGTGTGTGTGTGTGTGTGTGTGTGTGTGTGTGTGTGTGTATATATATATATATATATATATATATATATATATATATATATCACACTCTTTATCCTTGAGTCCAAAATTTTAAAGAAATTTATTATAAGTTAAGAAAATACTGGGAATGCAATTCTCACTTCCTTATGAGATGAGAATTTTCTATGAAAAGCACTTATTTACTTTGTAATGCAAGGATAAAACCATTCTGTGACACTAAATTACCTTAATCAGAGGCTGATAAAATGTAGATTATTAGTAACCTTCTGCATTTATCAATTAGAAGACACAAATCACTAGATTTTGGGGGGAAGAGGGAGAAGGTGTACAAAATTGTTTCCCAATTCATATGAATCATAATGGTTTTAAGATGGTATTAGATTCCAGATTGTCTTCTGAACAACCAAAGCAGGGTAATATGATATTCTGTGTAGTTTTACTGCTAAGTGTATCACAAAGCTGTCTTTGATTTACCTGATCCTATTGTTCATATGTACAACTCACCCAGCAATGACAAAATGAGAGAAGATTTTTAATTTCTCTATTATTACTCACAGTTGTCTCTGGGGATTTCTCTTCTGTTCTCTCTTCTGTTCTCTAAGAACGGTAGGTATTGTCTTTCCCTAAACACTGAGTGCCTAGAAATCTGCCTTCTTAACTCCAGTCTTTTCTTGTCCCTTCTATCCAGAGCAGAATGGATAACAAGGAAGTAGTAAGAAAAAGATGCAATGATAATCCATTCTGCTTAATGCCCAACTCACACCACCACGCTGGCATTTCACTAGTGTCTTTGTCCATTCCCATCACACAATATCATCCACATGTCTTTTCACCCAATCTATTTTTTAACATTTTTAATTTTGATCTTTCTCATATTTTTGTTGGTGCATTATATTTGTACATAATGTTGGGATTTGTTTGTACATACATTCATATATGCACAAAACATCACAGTATAATTTGGCCAATATCATTCCCCAGAATTTACCCTTTCTTTTCCCTCCTGTCACCCATAGTACTTTTCTTCTACTCTACTGATCTTCCTTTAATTTTCGTGGAATTCCTCCTACCCACATTTCTTTTCCTTTTTTCTTTTTAGTTTCCACATATGGGATAAAACACATGACCCTTGACCTTCTGACTTTGGCTTATTTTGCTCAACATAATGTTCTCAAGTTCCTTCCATTTTTCCTGCAAATTACATAATTTCAGTTTTCTTCATGGCTAAATCAAACTCCATTGTGTATGTAAAACAAATTTTCTTTATTCATTCATCCACTGATGGATACATAGGCTGGTTCCATAGTTCAACTATTATGAATTCTGATGCTATAAACATAGGTATGCATGTATTACTATGGTATAATGATTTTAATTCTTTAATTAAATTTAGTTCTTGAGTAGGAAAAGGGGAAGTTCTGAGGACTGAATTAGAACAAATTATATTTTGTGCTTTTATAATTTGGTCAAAATGAATCCTAATGCTATGTATAACTAAAAAGAACCAATAAAAAATAATTCTTTAATTATTTTAATTCTTGTCCCTTCTATCCTTCTGTCCCTTTAGGACAAATACCAAAGAGTGGTATAGTTGGGCCATATGGTGGTTTTATTCTTAGTTTCTTAAGGAACCTCTTACTGATTTCCACAGTGGCCATGCTAATTTATAATCCCACCAACAGTGTGAAAATGTTTCTTCTTTCCCCCATATTCTTTTCAGTATTTATTGTTATTTCTGTTCTTGATGATTGCCATTCTGACTGGAATGAGGTGAAAACTCAGTGTAATTTTGAGTTGCATTTCCCTAATTGCTAATGATGTTGAACAATTTTCATATATTTCCTGGCCATTTGTATTTTTTTATTTCAAGAAGAGTCTGTTTAGTTCCTTTGCCCCTTCAATAATTTTTGTTGTTGTTAAGTTTTTTGTTTTCTTTGTATATTCTGGATATTAATTCTATGTCAAAAGAGTAGCTTACATAGGTTTTTTTTTCCCATTCTATGAGTTCTCTCTTCACACATTTGTTTCCTGTGCTGTGCAGAAGCCTTTTTAATTTGATGCCATCCCATTTATTAACTCTTGGCATTATTTTCAGAGCTTTAGGTGTCCTGTTAGAAACTCATTCTATGTGCCTGTGTTGGAGTGTTCACCCTAAATTTTCTTGTAGAGGTTGCATTGTTTCTGGTTTGATTCCTAGGTCTTTGATCCATTTTGAATTGGATTTCATGCAGAGAGATAAGGGCTTCCTCTCATTCTTCTAAATATGGAAAACCAGTTTCCCTAGTATCAATTGTTTAAAAGTCTTTTTTTAATATATGTTTTTGGCAACTTTGTCAAGAATGAGATAACTCTATTGGTGTAGTTTTGTCTCTGTCTTCTATTCTGGTTCTGTTTTTATTTCTTAATGAGAAAGAAAGATTTACTATGCTGTCAACTGAGTTTTTCTAGAACAAAAATTGCCCTGTTCTGGATGTACATATTTTTACAGTAATGAAATGTAAATAACAATATTCCTTAGAACCATCTTTTGAGTCCAATTGGGCTGGATTAATATTAACAACCATAAAAATTGGCTATTTAATGAAAAATAACAACAAAAAAAAGTTTCTATATTTTATTAAATGTCTGCTTTCATCAACGTTCCTGTTAAACTATTTAAGATCAGTAATTTTTCCCTTTTACTTGTTAATTTTTCTCTCATGCATGTTTTAGTCAGCTTTTTCTTTACCGTGACCAGGGGATCTGACAAAAACAACACAGAGGAGAATAAATTTATGACAGTTTCAGAAATTCTTCCTCACCTCAGGTTTAAAAGCTATGGAGTGGGTTGTCTACATTAATGACCTTTATCCATTAGATGCCAGCAATACCTGTAGGCCTGACTTGAGAACTGAAAATGCCTACACATTACCAAATATCTCCTTGAGAGCTAAGTCTCTCTTTGTAGAGGATGACGGAGAATCTTCAGTTCAAAGAATAAGTAATAATAATAGTAATAGTAATAGTAATAAAAAGGATGATCAGACTTGTCTGTGTAGCCGGCCAGGACTTATGTGCTTCCAAAGCTTCACACTACTTAATTCTTCCAATCATGGAGGCCTCAATCACAGTTTCCTGGCACAGACACCACAATATGTGAATATGTAAAAGTTCTAACTCTGATTTCCAAGCATGAAGTCTCTCTGTGTGTGTGTGAGAGAGTGTGTTTGTGTGTGTACATATGGGCATGCTCATGTGCATGCTAAGGATCAAACTCAGGGCCTTATGCATGCTAGGCAAGCACTCTACAACTGACCAACCTCCATCCCCTGTCCTCAAGCATGAAGTCTTGTTCTACAGAGTCTAACACTGAAAGTATTTCACTGAGAATCATCCCTATGCATGGTAGCATTTGCTATCTCATTTTCCAGGCTGGCCTAGGAAAGAAAGAATAGTTAATGTAGGGTTTTTTTGGAAAAATATATTCAGGGTTCTGAATATTTTTATGCATATCTATAGAATGCAATCCATTATTCTTTTTTTTTTCCTCATGCATGTTTTAGTCAGCTTTTCCTTTACTGTGACCAGGGGACCTGACAAAAACAACACAAAAAGTAAGGTTTTGAGAAGTATATTTTGGAAAGTAATTATTTTTAATATTCTTAGTCTTTTGAAAGTGGGATCACTATGAAATAGTTATCCTTCATTTATACCTCAAATTTTAGTTAAAGTTTAATGTCTACCTTATACAAAAAAGGAATGTTGCTCTTTTATTGATTCTCTTGCATTGTAACTTCAATGCCTTTTTCCTCTGGACAACTAACTGAAGAAGACTAAATTTTATCCATTTATATTCATTTTTTTAGGCTTCATTCAGAATTCCTTTTCTATAAATACCTATTTTGTTGGATTTTCAATTTGGCATTGCAGTATCAAAACTTGATACTTTTTATCTTAAAAACTTCAAGATTTACATTGTCAATTTATTTCCTGATGCTTTGTGCATATTAATAACTTGATGGATGATATGTTGAAAGACTATTAATTGTACAAACATTGCATTTTTAATTGTAAGCTAACTCCATCTAGCGATTTGTAGTCTTAAAATTAGTTATTAAAGGAGAAAATATTTTTTAACTCTTGATGATAATAAAGCCAATGTAAAAAGTCTCATATTCAGTTTTACACTATTAGTTCAGCGTGAACATGGAAAAGCCACCATAAATTGGGCTTACAGAAGTTAATATTTCATTTAGTGTATATATCCACTTAATTTTATGAAAGATAGTCAAAAAAGAAAACACATGAACAATGAAATGGTAGAAGAGTAATCAGGTATATATATATCTCTTTTCAAAGATGTATGCATATTAGAACAAATAATCATAATCAGAGAGTTACAAGTCAATGAAAGATGGAAAACATGCTTGGTTCATTTATAAAGCAAAATATTTTGGAAAGTAAAAAAAAGTAAATATTTATGATTTTTAAGTGTCTCATAAAGAGTTATGTTGGTAGTGTACATGCAAAACAAAAATTGGTTGAAAAGGTAGAAAATATTATGAAATAGGTTAGAAAACATTGGTAAAATAGTATTGTTAACTAATGTTGTGAGTTCAAGAAGGCTACTGAGTAAGAACACAAAAACACCCTTCTCTGAGTAATAATATTGGTAATTTTGTTATTGTGGTTAAACATCTATATTTATACCATATATTTTTACAATGGACAAAGCTCTTTTACTCTTTTCTACTTGATATTTGCAGCATTCTTTTAAGGAAATATTAGTTAAATACATGCAGCTTGCAGTAATACAGTTGCTGGTACATGGGATTAGAAAAAAATTAACTTAATTCAAAATGTCTGTTAATGGTGGTTAATATGACATTTAAAATTTACATTTCAACTTTGGTTATTTTCATTCTTTTTGCAAATATTTGCAAATGAATCTCATGAATGTTAAGGAGAGAAAGAAGTCAACAAATTAAATAAAGAGTATATGCTATAAAATGATGAATCTTTATTTTCTTCAGTATACATATTAATAATTTCAAAAATTATGATTATAGAAAATTTTAAAATAAAATTCAACAGAAGTATGCTGTTACAAAACAATATTTCTGAGAACCATGTTTAATATTATCACATTAAATATAGTATTAAAACACATATATAAGAATATTATATGCATGAGAAATGTCATTAATTTTTGCTACATAATTATACCTCTACGATAATGGGTTTGGAATCTGTAATAAAATCTGTTGAATAACATTTTAAATCACTTTTAATTCAGTTTTCATTTACCAAAACATAGTAAAAGTTAATTGCATGAAATAATTATGTGTTGCTGGGAATCAGTTTAGATATGACTACAAGTGTAATTTTTAGTTATTAGCCATTTTTGAAAAAACAAGCTAGTTACAGTCAGTTCAAAACACAACTATGATATTTTTCAAATTTTCAAAATATTAATTTCGTTGTAAAATTCATTATTTTACTGATTATGGTATGCTAATTAAAACCAAAATGTAAGCTACACTACTTAACATTATGCAAGGCAATATTTTAAATAAATATTGTTATTTATTAATTACTTTTGCCTGCTTAAAGTAGACATCTGGTAAATTATCTTGTTTTATGTGATCATGTAGATAACTGATTCGAATCTTTCTAGCCATATAGTTTATCCAAGAAACTTCATGGATAATAAGATGTTAGGAATGCATGTATTATACTTTTAAACCATGACCTGACTGGATTTTGGCATATGAAATTTCATATCTATTTGCAAATCACAGGAGTGAACAGTTATTCAATTAAGCTAAAATTCCAAATTTAACTGGTGTGAATTAAATTTGAGTATGAGGGTCACTTTATTCTTATACATGTACAATTTTTAATGTTTTTAATCTGTAACACGGAAGTATTACATTTGAATCCTTTAATCTATGGAGTCTTTTATTTTAAAACCAGTGAACTTATAACTAAACTATACTTGGAAAGAGCTATTGTATTTCTGTATAACCTCCCCATAAGATGTTCACCTATTAGCTACTCTTTCCCAGGGTATCAACAGAGGACCCCTTCCAGAGCCATTGTCCATATTAACCTGAGCGTCTATCTTCAATCTCCTTGTCCGTGTTCCCTCACTATTACAGACTCAGATACATGGGACTTTGAATACTTGGCTTTATACTAGATGTTCAAACAGAAGAATGGTACAGTTAAAGGAAGATATACTTGTATTTTACATAAAAGTGTTCAAACCAGGACTTTGATTATAGCTGGGGAAATAGTAATTCTATGGGAAAAACATATGTTTAATTAATTAAAAATAACCATTGACATGTAATTCGTTCATAAATTGTGAAATTGTTATAAGATGGTAGGTTATTCTAATATATTTTCAGGGATTAGTACTAGACTAGCATCAAATCCAGAACTGGAAGAAATGCTCCTGCTTCCTAACTGTGTCACTTTAGGCAAGTTGTTAGTCACTCCTTGTCTCAGTTCTCTCATCTGTGAAACAGGGATGATGTTTGTATATGTTGCATTAAAATCAGAAGGTATGTGTCTCAAACAATAGATCTGAATCCATTGGATAAGAACAGTTTATTACATTATATTACATGAATCACTACTTTTTCTGGTTTGTTTGTATCATTAACCTTTTGTTACATGTAGACATCGCTACTTTTACTAGAAGTACACTTTCAAAGATTGGGAAAGGAACGTCTATCTTATTTATACCCAATTCTAATGTTAAATTATTTTACTCACCCAAGATGATTAGGTTTTCTTGGGGGCTGTGATCAAATAAAAACTATTATATCTTTAAAGCAATGGTGATTTATTATTTCTAAATCAACTTAATTTTGAAGAATAAATACTTTCTCTCCTTTTTATATTTTTATTGATTTTTTTTTTTTTACTTTATGAATTGATGCTGAAGGCCTCCAGCCTGTCAGTCTAGCATTAGAGCATCACTAATATAACAAGAAACTTAGCACTATAACTGAAATTAAATGAAATGTTACCTTCCCAACCATATCCCTGTTTCCCACAATATGCCAGAGATACTGTCCCATAAATCGTATGTGTCTGTATCATGCACATTTCCCATGACAGTACCAGTCACAGAGGAGGTACTCAGAGAATATTTGTTGAGTGAATAGACAGAAAGTCAGAGCCATATTATAAAATAACTACAGTTTTCAAAATCCTAAGCATGCTATAAAATAGACTCTAGACATGATGAAGCATATGCTAGTTGTGGGAGATTTACTGCCTAAATTCTGTAATGAATGGTCATTACTTTTAAATGTGTTCCCTCAAATAACAGAAGTTTGGAAAATTACTTGAATTGGTTTGAATGATCATTGTAAAAATTCTAGAAAATATTTAGTAATAACTGACCTGAAATATGTGAGGACTCTGTACAGACTTCTAAAAACTTAAAAAGAAAGGACTGGAGCCAATAAGATTGTGAGGTTTTTAATAAAGGCATCAATTGTCTCATATGTAACATGGAATTAATCACATGTTTCTTGGCTGTGCATCATGACCATAGTGCTACTTATCTACAGGAGTTGAAAACTAGCAAGCCTCTAGAGGAGGCAATATATACAAGAAATGTGGTCCTTACAGAGCAGGAAGCATCCTAATTGGAATAAGTATAAGGAAATTGCCACATATACAAATATTGTTATTCTATTCAAAAGGTCACTGCTGCCGAAGGTTCAGATTTCTAATGTAGGGGGTTAAGAATTTAAGTCATGTGTTATCCATAGTTATAGATCCACAACTGATGACCCTCTCCCCCCATAGAAAAGAACAAGACATGGGGGCTACTTGAGAAGACAACAGGAAGGACTTTTGAATATATGAGAAATTCCTCAACTAGAGAAAATGTCAAAACCACTCAGAAAAAATTTATTACTGAATCAGCTCAGGAACAATATTATGGTTTTTCAAAGGCACAGAAGGCAACATATTCAGGAATACTTTCTTCCATGACTGGCCACTGGGAGAGGTCCTTCCCTGACCAGCTGAATACTCTAAGGGAATACTCTACTTTCATTGCTGTCATAATTTATGTGATAAAGTTCTTTTAAAAAGTAGGTTTTTTTTCCCAATTAAATCCATGTGCCTAAATAAATCATCACATTTATAAATTTGCTTTTACAGTATATTGGTTAGGACTGTAGACCCTGGAACCTATTTTCTTGATTGAATTTGAATTCTCACCAGTACTACTGTGTGACCTTAGGCAAGTTGCTAACATCCCCAGTGTTTCCTAATAGGTAACATGAGATTAATGTTATTACCTACAATACAGAATGGTGGTGACTAAATAATATATACAAGAACTGAGAACAGTGCCTAGAATTTTTCAAATGCTTTCTATTTGATAGTGAAAATTTCAATGATGTATATTTTAATAGGACTTTTTTAAAGAGTTTATCCCTAAGCACTAAAAAATAGCATAAAGATGTCTTTTGTTTAAACAGCTAATAGCATTATTATCTAAGGTTGATATTTAATTTTGATTTTTAATTTAATTTTACTATTTTTTTAAAAGTTCATATGAAATTAGTTTGAATTTAACATACAGTAAATACAGAGTTTGAGTATTGCTTTTCAAATCATCCAAATAAGTTTATGCCTAATTAAATGGTAAAAAACAATTTATAGTAATTTTGAATATTGCATACAATGATTAAAATATATCAAAGTGAGGATTTACTTAGAGCTAATTTATGCAATGTAGCCATAATACAGAGAGTAGTTGGTATCAGTTCCTTTGAAAACATGTTTCTTTTTGTTTAGAACATTTTAATGTAATGTTTTTGTACTATTATTACCGCTGTTGACCGGTGACGAGTCCTTGCTTCCCCAGTGTTGAAGAATAACACCAAAGAAGCACGCGGAGGCAAGGTCAGAGTAGAAATTAGAAGTTTATTAAAGGACAGCAGAAAAGACTTCTCCCAGAGGAAGAAGGGGACCCAAGAGGTGGAATCCGTGGAAGTGCGGTTGTCTCCCCTTTTTATAGTTTTGGTGATGGAATGTAGGTTGGAAGGCCCATGGGGTGGGATACAGGTGGGCCAAACAAGTAATCTGGGCAGGAAGGACTTCATTATCACTTCTTGGGATGGGCTATCTCCAAATCTGTTGGGGGCTGTTTCCTGGGTTCCATTAACATTTCTTTGGGGTGGACTTTGGCCTAGGGCCTTTCTGGGACTTCATTAACATTGCATGAGTTGTCCTGCTTTTCTCAGAATCATTGTCAGCATGACCTCCATTTTAGATCTTACTCTATATTAGACCCGATTTACCTAACTACACTGACTACCTAACTTTAAATCTGGCTTCACTATTGTACTATTTTCAGAACATAAAAAATAAGTTAACCTCATTTTTTTTACTGTTAAGAATTATTAAATGAAGAATTACAAACATTGTCCCAATATCACACTTACTTCAAAATAGATTATCATCACATTCTGAGACATTGAATGCAAAACATTGTGTAAGAGAACATTAACAACTCAGTGTGGATTGTGAGTAACCACTGATAAAGTGGTTAAGTTTTCCTGGATGCTCTTCATTAGGAGCTAGACCTCATCTTTTATATTTCTTGGTGTTGTTGATTTATTCTTTCCCCTTTAGTAGTCACTTTTTTTTCACCTCAGGAGTAGGTATAATAATTAGCTCATTTAAAATAAATGTGATAACATAGGATCAGTCACTATTGCTACTAAAATATAAATTCTTAGTGTTAAAAAAAATTCTAGAAACTAAGAAAATCATCTTCAGTGTGTGCTTCATGGAGTCATATGCTTTAAGGGTATTATGTAAATAAAGCAATAAATGAGTTTGACTTAACTTTTACAAGAAGACAGTTTCTACTCAAAACATCTTATGTCAGCATAAATCATATTGGAGTATAATTTATTTCATCTCTTTTGTTTCTTAGCAAAACCCATTACGAAAGACATAATCAGTTTCATTTATAGTCACGATGGGAAATACGATCTTGAAAATTCTCCAATAAGAATGGCTTAGAAATCATGGCACTTCCTTGCTTCTCTTACTAAAGGAAACTGGTTTTCCCTGTAAAAAACTATTTTTCTCCTCAGCATTGTCACTTGAATATGGTTTGTCCCCCAAAACTTCAGGCAGTAGGTTAATCTCAATGCCATGTGCTAATTGTATTAAGAAAGTGGAAGCTGATTCCACCATTCATGATGCCAGAGATGAGTCATTGGAAAGTAATTAGGATTAAATAAAGTCATTGTGGTCAAGTTACCGTGATTTTATTTTAGTGGCTTTATAAGAAAAGAGAGAGAGAGAGAATACACATACATGTGCAAGCTTGCCATCTCTTGCCATGTGAGGTTCTGTGCCATCTCCCGCATCTGTCAACAAGACCATAATCAGATACAGAGTCTAGACCTTGCACCTCCAAAACACCTCCAAAATAACCTCTTCTGTTTTTTTTGTTTGTTTGTTTGTTTTGATAAAGTAGGTTGCCTCAGGTATTCTGTTGTGATAATAGAAAATAGACTAATGCATCCTCTCCCAGTTTTTATAAGAGAAAGTACTATCAAAACAATATGTATATGTAGGTTCCAACTCTGACCCCTTCCTACTATGTGCATTGCTAAAATTCTGCTCCAAGATACCATTATCTTTCTCCTAGACTGCTTCAATAAGCTTCCAACTTAGCCTTCCTCCCTCTATTTTTCTTTTTTTAAATAGTTCATTCAACAAGCAAAACCCAGATACATGAAAAGTATACACAAGGTCATGGTCCTACTTTTCGGGCTTCCCATTAAAACTGGATGCACTTATTTCTGTGGTCTCTTCCTGGAATTCTTCCCTTAGGTTTCTGATTAATTCCATTATGTTCCTAATTAAATGTCACCTCCATAGAGGAGTTTCTCCTAAGCTCTCTAAGTAGAGCTCTTGTTCTTCCAAGACATTTTCTATCCCTTCATCCTGGTCAATTTTCTTCATAGCATTTACCACTATCTGATACTATATTAGTTACATATCCATGTCTTTGCTCTTGTCCTCTGTGTATTACTATATATTTAGTATCTGCAGACATGTCTGGCAGGTAATGGCATATAATAAACACTTCCTGAATGAAAGAATGATTGCTTTCAATATTGGACTGTTATTGATTTTATGATCCAATATCATCTAGTATCATCTCCTTCTTTCCTGTTTTTGTGATCCTTCTTCAGTTTTTAGTCTTCAGCAAAAGTGGGCTCATTTTATTTCCTCTTATTCATCTCCTCTCCAATTACTGCCTTAAATCTAACAAATCTGACTGTGGATATACTGTGGTTAACTTCTAAAGACAAATAAACATAGCTTCAGTTGTCTTTCCTGATAATTTGCTCTTTCCATGACCCATTAGGACATTAAAAAAAAAAATGAATATACTTTCCACAGTTTGTTGTTGATGTTCTTCCTCCTCCTCCCTTCCCCCTTTTCCTTTCTGCCCCACTGCCAACCCACACCCCCTTCTTCTTGTTGTTCTTCTTTTCTGGGATTAAGTCTTCTGATTTTTATGTAGTCACAACCTCAAAGTGCATCTCTCATTAAGTGCAAAATCTAGAAAGGGTATTAATGTTAGATTGTCTTTGTGAGTTTACACACATGATGACAGAAATATAAAGTACTTTGTTTTCCTTTCAGATCTTCAACTAAAGACATTGATTCAGAAGAGAAGGAAATTGTGGTTTGGGTTTGCCAAGAAGAGAAGATTGTCTGTGGATTAACTAAACGCACCACCTCTGCTGATGTCATCCAGGCTCTGCTGGAGGAACATGAGACGGCATTTGGGGATAAACGATTTCTGCTGGGGAAGCCCAGTGACTACTGCATCATAGAGAAGTGGAGAGGCTCAGAAAGGGCTCTTCCTCCACTAACCAGAATCCTGAAGCTCTGGAAAGCATGGGGAGATGAGCAGACTAATATGCAATTTGTTTTGGTTAAAGCTGATGCTTTTCTTCCCGTTCCTTTGTGGAGGACAGCTGAAACAAAATTAGTGCAAAACACAGAGAAACTGTGGGAGCTCAGCCCAGCAAATTACATGAAGACATTGCCACCAGAAAAAACAAAAAAGAATAGTCAGAAAAACTTTTTGGAAACTGGCTAAAAATTAAGCAGGACATAGTTTCTCATGACCGAGAAAATATGGAGACATTAGTTCATCTGATATCTCCCAGGATCATACAATTCACCAGCAAGTCCAGAGAATGAAAGAGCTGGATCTGGAAATTGAAAAGTGTGAAGCTAAGTTCCACTTTGATCGGGTAGAAAATGATGGGGAAAATTATGTCCAGGATGCGTATCTCATGCCCAGTTTCAGTGAAGTCGAGCAACAGCTGGACTCGCCGTGTGAGGAAAACCAGATTCTGGAAGACCTGAGTGAAAGGGATGGAATTGTACAGCTGGAAGAACGACTGAAATATTACAGAGTGCTCATTGATAAGCTCTCTGCAGAAATAGAAAAGGAGGTAAAAAATGTTTGCATCGAAATAGGTGAAGACGCAGAAGGGGCAGCTGCTAGTGAACTGGAAAGCCCTAATTTAGAAAATGTTAAGGGTGATTTGGAGAAAAGCATGAAAGTGGGTTTGAAAATCCACTCTCATTTGAGTGGCATCCAGAAAGAGATTAAATACAGCGACTCACTGCTTCAGATGAAAGCAAAAGAATATGAACTCCTAGCCAAGGAACTCAATTTGCTTCACATTAGCAACAAAGATGGCTGCCAGTTAAAGGAAAACAGAGGGAAGGAATCCGAGGTTGCCAGCAGCAGTGGGGAGGCTCCTCCCTTTACTCAAAGGGCATTTAAAGCGTATACAAATGACACAGACTGGGACACTGGCATCAGCTCCAACCACAGTCAGGACTCAGAAACAACTGTAGGAGATGTGTTGCTGCTGTCTACATAATTCAAATGGTTCTTTCTGACCTGCTTTAATACTGTTCATGTTTGTGGAATTTAGTAAGAAACTATTTTAAGTATAAATTATTAAAAATGAATAAATCATGTTAAGGTATTCAGTCATTAATACAAACTAGTGAGATTTGTTTTGTTTTTGGTAAAATATTTCCAATATACCTTTAATTATCATAGGTTCAAGCAGTGAACTATTTATTAGGAATGCAGCAGATCTAGCTTATTTAATGGGAATTATTTGATAACCTCCTATAGCTTCTATAGAAAATGAATTACATAAATGTTAAAACAATTCTCAACATTACACAAAACATTGAAACTGTACGCATGGAGAATTAAAATTAAAATGTGTTGTAATAACTTTTTCAACATTTTATAGTTAGAATGTTTAAATCTGTGAATTATATAATAGCTATTATGTTGTAACTGCATTCATTCCAATTTTAGTTCTTTTAATATTTAGATTTTATATCATATCATGTCTGCCATTTCCTCTACCCTTCTATCTATTTAACCCTATGCAACAGGTGGCTCTTGGGACATGTGTAAGTCATGGCAGAGGATCAGAGTGGCTCTAGATGAGGCCAGTCCAAACACTGCATACAAACAACGACTTTTCTAAAGAAACTTATATTACGAGTTATACATTGGCTTTTGCTGTCTGGTAATCTAGGTCTTATAAATAATAAAACCAATGTTTTGTACGTGTTCATTCTTTGAGTGATGTACGTGTCAGAGAAGAAATCAAAGAGTCAAAGTATTGTTTCTTTATTCTCTGTTTACCTAAGTTGAAGCAATAAAGTTGAAGTGATAAAATTCAGTGTTCCTCAAATGGATAAAATAGTGTTCTGTATACCCAAATTATTAGCATTTGTCTCTGAACATAAAGAGGGAAACTCACGTGATAAAAAGACTTATTTTGGTATACTATCACCGAAACTGTCTTTTGTAGTACTTTATCTAAGGTGCTTAAAAGAAGCTAGGTATTTAAAAAAGCACTAGCACCATCCCAAGCATTCTAGTAAAAATCCGTGAATTGAATGGATTTTTTAGGTTCTATCTTGACCGACAGTCATTATAGTGCCAGGCTACATTTGGTTGCCTGATTTTAATTAGAGATATATTTTCTCCCTCCTGTCCTTCTTTTCTTCCTCACTTCTCCTCTGCCTGCTACCTGCCTTTCTTTCCTCCTTTCCTGATTAGATTGCTCCCTTCCTCCCTGACAGTGAACATGGGAGGTAATCATATGCAAAACAGTTTTATCATTTTTTGTACTATTAACTGAGTCCTTCTGCAGTTTATCTTATTTTATTTTTTTAGCTGACACTTGCCCTACATGTCAGGGTATGTAAGTAGAAATGTTATTTCACGTAGTTCTAATTTGTGGATACTTGGTTAAGATTCCCATTGTTTCCCATTTCTTCCCTTTTATTCATACGATAGTGCAGGTTTTAACTCAGTATTCTTTCCTTTTGTTCCCACTTTTAAATTTGAAAGAATTTGATTTTTAACAATTCTATCGCTGAAATTTTCTTATCTTGTTCTTTCATTCCTTCCTCCCTCAGTTTTCCACCCAACTTTGAGAAATTATTTAGAATTTCCATAGTGTTACAATTTTCAGGAACATCTGTTATCATTTCTTGTATTTGAAGTTGGCTGACAAGATAGGAATTTAGGTTCCATGGAAATTGTGATAAACACTAAGTAATAATGCTAACATGGGCTTTTTAAAAAAGAAATAATCAAATAAATCACCTTTGAAAGGAAACTTTACCTGTCTAATAGCTATTAAATCATTAAACAAAAGGTTAAGCTATTGACATATTCATTGTTCACTGCTAGGGATTAAATTCAGATCACTATAAGTGATAAGCCCATTGTAAAATTGTTTTCTTACATTGAAAGTAATCCCTTTGGATTACTCTTGTGTTTAGTGAGAAAATAAAGGAATACTGCCTATCTCCTTATGTAATCTCACTAGTTACTTGAATTCAGAAGAGGTTCTGAAAAGAAATAAAACAGGAAAAATAATTTCATTTCAAAAACAGAATTAACTTCTGCTTTTATATTGGTAAGTATAGTGATGCATTCTAAAGGTCAATTGTTCTATATTTTACAGTAAACAATCTTTAAAACTTTTAGTAAAAGGCAGAAATATTGATTTTTCAATTCACTTTAGAATTTTGATTTGATCTTTAGTTATGTAAATATGTTAGTGCTTTTGATCACTATATGTTAAACCATTAATTAGTTACCATGGTGAATTTCTAATTACAAAAAGAAATGTTAAAATACAGTGCCCTCATGTTTCTATTGAGGTATTCATTATTGAATCAAATAAGAATTAGAGTTATGAATACAGGATTTGATAAAATTTTAAGGCTTTTATTATCAATAGAGTCTTTAAAATATTTATAAATCCCTCAGTAAAATGACAGGTTAACTATGAAATGGCTATATACAGCTAGAAGAAGCAAACCAAACCCAACTTCTTACTATACATTTTTATAACTAAACCTGGATTTTCACAGATGGTACCTTGCTTATCCTTCCATTGGGGATAACTGTTTTTATTTACTTTTTTTCTTCATTAACCTTCTACTTAAGTGTTCCCATTTTCTCAGTGCTTCAATATGCTCTTTTCTCTAAAACATTTTTTTGCATTCCACCAGTTATAGTCTCTTATCTCTGAACCCATGAATATTTTAGATGAACTTCTCATTTAGTTCAGCATTTATATTCTACCCTAGGTTATACTTATTTATGTGTTTATATCTAATTTCTCTTTCCCCACAGAATCCTTATCAAGCTACCTTATCATTTGTCTTGCTAACTTTGGTCTCTCCCACCAAACCCTTACTCAAATTTATAATTGAATTGCTAAATTTTTGATAGATGTGACATTTCATATCTGTATTTTTTACATGGTAAATGACTTGTGCATTTTATACATAAATATGCATTTCTACAGGCATAAAATATCAACAGGAATTCTATCTATAAATTTTGAGAAAAAGGCACAAAATCTTGTGGTTATATATTTTTGCAATGTGGCATAATTTTTAATTGACAATAAAAATTGTACATTGTACTGTAATGTGAGGTTTTAATACATGTATAGACTGTGCAATGTTCAAAACAAAGTAAGCATTCAATTTTAATTTATTTTAATTCACAGAACTACTGATTTAAAACAACTGAAATATTATCTTCTAAATAATTTTAATTGAAAGTTTATAGAATTTTTCTCAACATTTTGTACCTTTAAGAAAAATATGTAGAGTTGGGCTTGAAGTGATAGAAACACAAAAAAACTTTGAAGTATCCTAAATAAAATATATATGTATATATATTTTATTTCTCTTATTATAAAGAATAAATCATCCTTCATTAGTGTGTAGAAGCTAATCTGTTAAATTTTTATTTTTATATTTATTTAAACATCTTTTGTATATAACAAAATATATTTCTGAGACTACATTTTATAATTTTTCAAAATAGATTTACTTCCTATTTAAAATGTGTTTTTCTAGCGACAAAATAATACCTTATAATTTTGATGTGATTTAAAAAAATATTAGGTTATTTCTTTTCATATTGCCTGACATGATTAATAAACATTATAGGACAAATTAAAATGTATATCATTTCTTCAAGTTGTTACTGATCCAGAATGATAAAAGAAATAATTGTACCTTGTCACATGATATTTCTTTGGGGGTGTGCTAATTTGCTACATAAAAAATAAATTTGATGCAAAGTTTTAACTATATAATTGCTAAGCTCTCTCATACAATTTATTATAAGATCAATTATTATTTCATGATGGTATAAATATATAGCAAACAAGAAATAACAAAACTTAATATGTTTCATACATGATTGTCCTGATCTGTCATGAAAGAATGTCATAGTACTAGGAATTAAACTCAGGGACACTCAACCACTGAGCCACTCCTCAGCCCTATTTTGTATTTTATTTAGAAATAGGGTCTCACTGAGTTGTTTAGCACTTTGCTTTTGCTGAGGCTGGACTTTGAACTCATGATCCTCCTGTTTCAGCTTCTAGAGCCTCTGGGATTACAAGTGTGCACCCACTGAGCCCAGCTGTCTGTAGTAGCTCTTATGTTGATTTTAATCATCCTTTTTAATTTTATTTTATTTTATTTTTTGCTTTCTAGAATAAAATCACTTTAATGTGAAAATATATAATAAATAAAGGGCAAATCTACTAGAATTTATTTTGTCCTCTTTCTTACTTCTCAAAATAAGCCTCCAATTATGACTGGTTTAAATAACTAAGTAACTTAAGCCATAAAGAAATTCACTGCCTCATTCTGTGAATGACCATAAAATTATTAAAGATTGTACATAATGTCCAGCAAAACACACAGGAATAAGTTAACACTATTTTTAGGCCAATATAGACTCAATAGTGAAAACAAAATGAGCAACTCATTTTCTTAATATAAATTTAATTTTTGTATTCATAAATGGTTGGGATAGAGAATCATAATTTTTAAGTTTGTAATTGGTAGGTTCATGTCTGTTATGGTTTAGATATAAAGTGTCTCCCGAAAGCTCCTATATGAGATACTGTAAGAAAGTTTGGAGGTGAAATATTTGGGTTATGAGAGCCTTAATCTAATCAATACATTAATTCATTTTAATTAATTAGCTGGGTGGTAACTGTAGGAAGGTCCCTTCAGGGTTTTTGTATTTTGTCTGTGGGAGCAGAGATCACACTGTGGTTCCTGGTTGCCATGTTCTAAACTACGTTCCTCCATCCCCTGCCACCATGATGTTCTGCCTCACCACAGGTGCCAAAAAATGGCATCCACTATCTATGGACTGAAACATCTGACACCATAAGCCTCAAGTAAAATTTCTCCTCTAAAATTGTTATTGCCAGGTCTTTTGGTCACAGCAGCAAAAAAAGTTAACTAAAACAATATAAGAAAGTGAAAAAAAAAACAGTGATTACCTTAATTTCAGTGATTATCATAATTTATTTAACTAGTTCTCTAAATGCCAATGGACATTTAGATGGTTTCCTATCTTTACCATTATACATAATGTTACCCTGTCAATGAATTTCTAAGATGATAGCTAGATTGCTTGATATAGAAATATTGGCTGAAATGGTGGCAAATGCATTTTTAATTTTAGGAAACATTGACAATTTCTATGGAAATAAGGAATTCAAATATTCTATTCTTATGTAGACATATCAGACACCTTTTATAGAAGGCTGCTATTACATTTTATACATTTATCTATATGCATATATGTATATAGAGAGATATATTTATGTATATAATGGCATATAAGTATTTACTTTTGGGTAAAACTCAAATTACATTTAAAAAAGTGCATCACAAAAAGTACCTCTCTCTTCTGTGGCCTAGTTACACAAGTTTCTTGGTTCAAGCATATCAAATGTTAATTATTATTTATGAATTTTATGTATTTACATACATATATTTTTTTCTTTTTTCACAAAATGTTGCTGACTATAGAGACTGTCTGCTTCTTGCTCTTTTCACTTAACACTTGTCTCATTTTGATATGGGGAAGTTCGGGGGATGGTTCTCTGTTGTTCTATAGAGATTGCTTTTCTGTTTGATGGCAGCAGTTTCCTACAGACCTATTGCATAAATTACCTAATTTATTTAACTAGTTCTCTAAATGTCTATGGACATATAGAGGGTTTCCTATCTTTACTATTAAAAATAATGTTACCCTTTCATTGAATTTCTAAGAGACTAGATTGCTAGACATAGAAATATTGGCTGAACTGGTGACAAATGCATTTTTAATTTTAAGAAACATTGACGATTACTATGAAAATTAATTCTCTGTGACCTAAGTTGAAAATGTACTCTTCATTTCCACTTTTTGTTTACTTGTATATTTTAATGCAAACCAAATTTAAGTCATATAGTTGAATTAGTTGTATTTATGGATTAATAACTCATGATCCTTTTTTTGTTTGTTTGTTTTTCAGTACTGGGGATTGAACCCAGGAATGCTTTACTACTGAGTTACATCTTCAGGCCTTCATATTTTTTTTATGTTGAGACAGGGTCCTGTTAGATTGCTGAGTTTTGTTTCAAACTTGCAATGCTCCTGTCTCAGCCTCCCAAATCGCTGGGATTACATTTTTTCTTTTTTGTCATTCTTGTGAAGGCTTTTACACTATGTCATAAATAATCTTAAAAATAAAATTCTCCCCTGCTTTTTATAGTATATTTATTTTTAATTGCAAATTTTGCAACCATCTGAAATTAAATATTTTACAATGGTTAGAATAAAAGTAGAAAAATGGAGATAACTTATTTTTTTATATGATTAAAATTTATCCCACGTCATTTAGTTAATATGTTTATACCATTTTTTTAAAATGTCATCTATTTTGTGAACCAAATTCTGTTGCATGTTTTATCTGTGGCTGGGACTTCTGCATCATTATCTTGATTTGGCTGATCTGTATATTCATGTTCTAGCACTATATTGTCTCAATTGTTGTGAATTTATAATCCTTTTAATATTTAGAGTATTACAATTATTTATATATTCTTATTATTGTTTTTCAATATTTTTCTATTGCTCTTTTCTCTTTGATTTTGCCATATTTGCAATCATCTTGTACAGATACAAAAATAATCTGTGGATACTCTAAATTGGAATCATTTTACATTTATAGCTACCTTTAGGGAGAACTGCCTTCTTTGATGCTGAAACTTATTATCTGATAACCCTATATTATTTCTTTTGCACCAAGTTGTCTATTGTGTTTGTTCCTCAGTAGCATTTAAAGCTATTCCATATTTAGTTCTTGGACAAAAGTATTAGAGTTTTGGTTTTTAAGTTTGGTTTTTAAGTTTCTTACCTTTGGTGTTTCAGTCATAAATGAGGTTTTCTCTTCTTATTGGATGATTCAACTAGTTCACTCCTCTTACATGAGGCAATTCTCTGTTGATTGCCTGTTTTAATCCCATACATTAAAACTACATTTGATAAGACCACAACTAGAGGGTAGCAAGAAGTTCTGGAAGTTTGGAACCATGCTAAAATGTACTGCCCTGGGGAAAATATCAGCAAATGGGAATGGGATCATCTCTCTCTCTCTCTCTCTGTATATATATAACAAATTTATTTTCAGTAAAATATATATGTATGTGTATATTTATTTATTTGATCCATTGAATTGATCAACTACACTGAATGTAAGGAATTTGGACTACTCTCTTTTACTTTCATACATACAAAATTTCTCCTTTATGATATTTAATGCACACCAGAGAAATAAACTGGAAAAAATAGAAAATTGTATGAAATTTTGAACTATGTTTGTTTACCTCTGAAAAACACACCTTTTCCTGACCAAAAAAAAAAAAAATAAGATGAAAGAAATTCTGCATGTAAAGAACTCCTCTTTGTAGGATAGAATCTCTGAAGCATAACTAGTAATGTTGTAATGGCCACAAGATAGATGAAAATAGAATAGCTGTTAATATTGCATCATCGGTCAAGCTATAACATTAAATGGCTACAAAAAGAATGTTTACATAAGAAAAAAAATTTAGTAGGAAAGTTTTTGCAATGCTAGCTTTTCTCATTAGTTGTAGAATTTTTAGCACCCCTAGACCCCTTATACCATATGTCAGTAACATCTAGTACCCCTCATGATCTGGGACAAACAAAAATGCCTTTTCTCACTCACTTCCCAAACATCCATTAGTAACCAATAGCATACATTTGCAAAAGATGAAATAGTATAGATGTTCAATTATTGCTAAAAGAAAATAGCACTTATATTTAAATAATAAAAATAATTAAAGAATCAAACACATAGGCTGTTGCATGGAGTACAGATGTACAGAACATTCCACATAAAACAAAGTAATTTATACCATGGTAGGTCAAATCCAATAATAATTTAAGGGTATGGGACATAAATATGGGGATTAAGAATAAGTTAGGGGTTTTAACAGAATAATTTTCACTATCTCTATTTGTGAGGAATTCAGGCAGCCTAATTATCCATTGACTTGATCAACTCTACTGAATATATTTACTAAATAATGAAACAATTATACCGATTTCAAATACAACATGGAAAGCAATATGAGAATATTGATACAGCTCACTGACCTTCAGATTCGCAGTTTTCCATAAGTACCCCTATAGTTGGTAGTAAATACCAGAAAATATCACAACATTTGTGAAAACACATATACATGAAAGTACTTATCTTACCTTTAAAGATGATAGCAAGTTACAAGCCCAGTACTAAAATGTTACTAATGGTTACTGGACCATACAACAAACAAAAGCATTTTAAAATAAATGAATTTTAGTAGATTAAACATGTTACAGAAAATAAAAACCACCATGGCAAGAAGCAAATCTATATGGAATTAGAAATGCATAATTGCTTGCTCAGAGATTTTATATTAAAGTGATAATTTAGGACACAATATGTTCATTTTTCACCATATATACTTCAAAATACAGAATCTTTATCATTTAAAAACAATGTGTTCTAGGTGTGGTGGTCAACACCTATGATCCCAGGAGCTCAGGATGCTGAAATAGGAGGATAACAAGTTCAATGCCAGACTCAGCAAAAGCAAGGTGGTAAGCGACTCAGTGAGACCCTGTCTCTAAATAAAATACAAAAAATGGCTGGGGACATGGCTCACTGGTCAAGTGCTCCAGAGTTCAATCCCTGGTACCACACACACACACACACACACACACACACACACACACACAAAGAATGTTTCCTGCATACAATTTACTCTGCCTTTCTTATTTCTTTGCTAAGACTCTTTTAAGACTTTCACAGGTATAAAACAGCTAGAGAGTGACAAATAATGACAAGGGATCTGCAAATCTGAATGCTGTAAACAAGCCATTTGAATCTAGAAGTCAGGTTCTTAGCCATAAAATAATTTTAATGAAGGAAAGAAAAAGTTGAATAAGTTAAATTATCCAAGATAATACTTTGTGTGGATTTGATATGCACACAATAAATACTAGGTATTTTCTTATTGTTCACATCTCTATTTATTTTATCCTTGTGTAGGATATTTTATCCTTATGTGGAATACCCTACAAGTGATGAATGAGGGAGTTAATAAAATTCTGCTTCTCCCAACATTTTATATCTCATTTATTTCCAAATTAGTTAGGGTAGGCTTTAGGGGTGTTGCCATTACCATTCACAGACAAGAGTTGTGGTTGTGTTAGTAAGTGTTTCCAAGGTGACTGAGAGAGAGCCCATTGGCTTGTGAAAAAAATTAAAAGGCTCTAGAGTACTAAGCCAAAGGTGGTCTGGAAAAAAGAACATCATTTGTATTTCCAGGACAGAAAAGCTATCCTGCATAGGGAGGTGGGAGGATATTAACCCATTATTTATTTTATCTTTCCAGTGTCTAACAGAGACAAATACCTCATATTTGCCAATTAATGTTAATAAAGTGAGACATGTAACCAGGGCACTTGAACAGTTTCTAGAACACAAAAGTTGTTCTCTAAATATTGACTATTGTTATTGTAAATAAAAAAAGTTAAACTTCTACCCATGTGTAAAGTATTGCTCACATATTGAATTCAGAATGAACACAGCCTCTTTCCCTTCCTATTTTTTTTTTATAACATAGCACACATACACAGGTACACTTAGGTGTTCACTTTGAAATTAAGATTTTTCTATTCCACATTGCGATTTTAAAGCTTTTCATTTTTTTCTATTCTAAGTAGCATTTGCCAAACCCCAGAAAAGAGATGAGGAAAATTTGGTAGCTTTTCAAAATTAAAACAGATTTTAAATTGTTCATTAGCATCAACTTTTCATATGTGAAGTCATTTCTACTTTAGTAAGTACAGGTGAGAAACATTGTGGTTGTTAGTTTTTTGTTTTTCAAGTTTAGCTCTTTGACCAAAAATCTAAATTATCTTTAATTTAGATGAGAAAGAATCCAAGGTGGATGACAGAGCTATATATCTCTTGTTCATACCACCATATACCAACCCTAAGATGATCTTAACAAATGATTATAAAATATATAAATGTCAAATACTTTTCAGGAACAGCACTTTTATTTGGGATGCAGTTAATAATGTTCACTGGGATTTATCATTCAGAAGTAGAATAGATTAAGAAGAGCTCTGTCCTGAGTTAGAGATTTAATTTTTAGGTCAACCTGAGTCATAATCTTTCTGAGGGAATTTCTAAACTTGTCTCCACAACAAACCACAAAGGGTCCCTGTTAAAAATAAAGATTCCTGAACTTCACCCTTCGAGAATATGATTCAGGACATCTGGATTGCAGCCCTGGCTTCTGTGTTTTCAAATAGCCACACAATTGATTCTACAGCAAAGACTAAAGAGTATGACTTATTAATTCTAGCAGAGCTGGTGACTAAAGAATTTGCCACACTGAAATCAGTGATGTGACAAACAAGTATTCCCAAGGAGAATGAGAGAGTTCATTGGCTTGGGTGGAGGGGACAGAAAATTTTAGGGTCCTAAGTCAAAGGTGACCTGGGAACAAAAACTTATTCAAAATTTCTCCAGAGTCTATGGATAGTCAAGGATAGAAAACTTGTTGCCTTTTTGTTAAATGCTGCTTAATCTAAGGTGATATTTTTAGATGAAATTAGGACATTGTAGGAACACCTCCTATCATTTGAGTACTACAAATATTTTTGTGTGCCTTATGCTCTTTTCCTCAAGTACACCACTAAAATGAAAATAAAGTGTATGAAAGTGTTGTTTTTATCGGCTCAAATTATATGTGACCTATTCTGCAAAAGAGCTAAGACAGATCCCTTCACAAACCTCAGTTCAAACATGGTTTCAGTCATTGTTATCTGCATGATTTAGTTAAATTATTCAACTACTTTGTGCTTGAATTTTCTCAATGGGAAAATTGAACTGATAATAAAATCTGACTTTTCTAAATGCTTGAAGAAAAGATATGTAATATCTTTTCTACCATCTCACTTGGTATAGAGTGGGCTTTCATTACTGAAGGAAAAAGGTTGTGAGTAGAAAAATCAACATATATAGAGCAATGAGATGAAATATAGTACATGTCTTGTAAGCAATGCATGCACACTTTTTTAAAGGATAATGACATGCTTCTATTTGATGTGGATCAACAACTGAAAGTTTTGTAAGACCAAAAAAGCTACCATAAATGTGCACTATATTTGATAATTAAGGATTTACTATGCAAAGAACAGACAATGTAACTAAAGTCAGTAGAAACTGCCAAGTATCTCAGAATAGATGAGAGGATTTTCAAAATCAAGAGAGGTTGGTATGAATTATTGATGTGTCCTAAAAACTCTCTCTCTCAGGTACCAAATGACAATTTGTCAAAAATATCTGATATTTGTGCTGAATGCAGTGTCACATGCTTGTAATCCCAGCTGCTTTTGGGGCTGAGATCGGAGGATTGCAAGCTCAAAACCAGCCTCAACAAAAAATGAGGCACTAAGCAACTCAGTGAGACCCTGTCTATAAATAAAATACATGATAGGACTGGGGATGTGGCTCAGTGGTTGAGTGTTCCTGAGTTCAATCCCTAGTCCCCACCCCCCAGAAAAATCTGAAATTTTCAGGAAAAATTAATTTCTTATAATATTTAACTTAATTCTGTTAAGAAATGAAGTTAGAGCAAAAAAAGTACAGATTTTTTATATTCAATGTTTTTCTCAAAATAAAGAAGTTTATAAATATATATTAGGAAGGTCAGTATTTTATGTTCATATGAAGTAGTCATAAAAAATGTTCAAAAGTGAATGAGAGCAACATAATGATTCTTAATTAAAAGAGTTAGAACTTAACTTCTAATATAACATAGAAAAATAAAGTTATGTAATTATTGGTTAAAAATACCATAGCATGTATCATTTCTTTTTATTCCTTAAAAACTGCTTTGAGCAAGTCTGCATTATTATAAGCATCGTACTTTACATTTTACTATTGCAATAACAGATAACTTAAAGTGACAGAATCAAGACCCCAGTTACCAACAGAAACATACAAAATGTTTCAAAGGTTTTTTTTAGTATATAAATGTAGCTAAGAAAAAATTAATTGCTATGCAAAGGAATACTTTATAAAGGCAAAGGTAAAAATTTATCCAAATGCTTTATGATGGTTAGTTTAGGTACTTATGCAGAGTATAAGTACACTCATAGTAGAGAATAAAAATTTCTAAAGAAAGGAAGTTAAAATGGAAAAAAAAACTTTGTCAAAGATGAACAGATAATCCCATGATATACACCACGTCAGGAGGTGATGTTAAACAAGTGATTCCCTGTGAGGAATTACCAGTGAATTTTGAGATCTGACATTTGAATTGAATTTTTCCTTCTCTGAGATTCATTTACATGACTTTATCCTCAAATTTCAATAGTATCTTTTCTGTGTTTAAGATTGTATTAATAATATTTTGGAGAATGAAGAAGATGATTCTATGTCTATCCACTAGAAAAAGTAAAGAAAGAAACCCAAGGAAATAAAATGATGAGCAGAGAAACAAAAATAACATGGGAGAACCCAATGGATGGGTGAAGTGTTCAGTGTACTATAATCATTGTAAAATACTGTGTTCTGAAAAGTCAGTCCAAATGAATCAAATACATAAATTAGACCAGAAACCTTGCAACTGCTGGAAGAAATTATAAGCTCAACACTTCATCATCTTGATATTGGCACCAACTTCCTCAAAAAGACCCCTACAGTGCAAGAAATACCACCAAGAATCAATAATTTGATTCTTGCCATCAAATTAAAAAGCTTCTGTTCAGAAAAGGAATCGAGAGTGTTAACAGAGAGAACGGGAGAAAATTTTTGCTAGCTGCTTCTCTGACAGGGAGTTAATATCCAGACTATATAAAGAGCACTAACAATTTAACACTCCCCCCCAAAAGAATAATAATCCATTCAATAAATAGGCAAAGAACTAAACAGACATTTCTCAAAAGAAGAAACACAAATGGCCAACATTTAAATGGAATATGTTCAACAACTCTAGCAATCATGAAAATGCAAATCAACACTATAATAAGATTTCATCACCCTTTAGTCAGAATGGCAATTATCAAGAACACAAACAATAATAAGTGCTGGTTAGGATGCAGTGAAGAATATACACTGATACATTGCTGGTGGAACTGCAGACTACTATAACCACTCTGGAAAGCACTAAGAAAATTCCTCAAAAATCTAAGAATGCTTCTTCAGTCTTATTCAAAAGAACTAAAATCTGAGGGCTATAGTGATACAGTCACCTTAATGGTTATAGTAGCACAATTCACAATAGACAAATTATGGAATCAGCCCAGATGCCCATAAATAGATGTATAGATTAAAGAATTGTGATATATATACACAATGGAGTTTTACTCAGTCATAAAGAAGAATGAAATATGGCATTTGCTGGTAAGTGGATGGAAATAGAAAATAACATACTAAGTAAAATAAACTTGAGCAAGAAAATCAAGCATCAAATGTTTTCCCCTATTTGGAAGCTAGAGCAAAATAAAGGAAAAGAGGAGAGGAGGATTGGGCATCAATCATAAAGACACACAGCAGATCACTATAGTAGAATATGGAGATAGAGAGGCTGAAAGGAGGGATAGGAAAGGAGGGGAAAAATCATGCTATGTGCATATATAAATATACCACAGGGAATTTCACAAATCAAAAATAAATCAATAGATGAGAAAAAGGAAAAGAGGCGAGAGATAAAGGGAATGTGGGGAGGGAAAGAGGTAATATGAACTGAAATCAAATTCCATTAATGTATGAATTTGTCAGAATGAACCTGACTACTATGTATAACTAGTATAAAAAGAAACAAAAATTTCTGGGTTGTGTATTCCTTTTTTTTATTGTATGGAGGTTATAACTGTCATATGAGCATACAAAATATTTAAGTCATTTGGTAGAAAATTAACTCTACTGTGCAGAAGGAACTGTTTGGGGGTAAAATATATGTATATGTATTTACAAAAGTTACTCAGTTTCTCTTGTTGTGTCCTTATTTTTATGCTTCTACAGAATGTTCTGTGCAGTATGCCTGTTTATTACTAGTGAATACAAATTGTTTCATAAGAATCTTATGAAAAAGTTAAAATGAATACAAACTTTAGTATTAAATAATATATAAAAATTAGACTCTGAAAAAGTATTAAACCAATGTTTTTAAAAAGATGTTTGTCTTCAACACCAAATACAAACAAAATACATTGCTACTGTTTGTAAACAGAGCTTTCAAACACACCCCAGAATATTCTTTTCTCAAAGAACATTTGTCTTATCTCAGTGAAGTAACTTGTTATTTGTTTGAACATGGTTTGGAATACTACAAAACACTAATATTTTCCAAGTATTTGTGATTCTGGATACTATGAAGCAATACCTATAGGTTGGTATCAAATAGAGGCATATTTGTTAAAGCCTTGGCAAACAGAGTGAGATGTAAATTTAAGTTAACAAAACTCTCCCAATGTGATTTCAAACAAGACAAATGAAAACCTTCCAATAGAAACCCTAATAGAGGAAAATAAACGTGGAACAAAAAGGACAGAAGCATTGAATTTCCCTGACATTTAATAATCCTAAGAAATATTGGGGAGATACATTTATTCTCTACAGTACATTAGAGTAGGACTTCAAGTGTTTTTATTTGACTATCAGAATGAAAGATAATTCCAGAAGGCCAGAGATGATGGGGATAGTCAGGTTATTCAAAGTAAGGCAAAACAATTTTAGGAAGACACATGTGACATTTAAATCAAGATGCACTTTAGAAATGAATTCTGACATATTAATTAGGTTACCTACAATATTTAAGAATATTTATTGAAAATTTTCAAATTATATATACATAATTATCATGGACATTTGTTCATCTTTCTCTGATATTACTTTAGTTCTATTGAGCTGGATTGGAGATAATTTGTGATTAAGCTTTGACATGGAAGGAGTTACATTTTGGATAAAGTATAGTTGGAAAAAAATAAAACAGACGTGATTTTTATCATATTTCAGTTTTGAAAAGATTATTTTAGCAATCAACATGCTGGCGATTCAGATGATAAAAATCCCATTCATATTGTTAATTGATCATTTTTGGCAAATTAGGTTTAGCAGTGTTTATTTAAACAAAGAAAGGATTCATGAATTAAAGGACACCATGTGCAGGCGAAGAAAGCACCTCCTAGCTCTGTAGAGACAAGCAGTGTTTACACAGTAAGAGTTGACACACAGAAACATCCTGATTCCTTACAGTTCAAGATTTGCCTTATTTAGACACTCAGCAGTTTCCTGTCTGTGATTGGTTGAAAGCCGGCTACTGTAATTGGCTAAATCGTAGTTACTGGTTACAAGATTATACTCTCGAAATAGATTTCAGTTTATTTACAAATGATATTAGGATACAGTCTACTACATAGAGAGACAGATTTAGGCCAATTTAATTTAATATAACAGTAGGAATATTATTACATGGCTATTATGTCCCACATTAAATATGAATGCAACGATTGAAAACTGAAGAGTTTCTAAATTAAAAGATAAAACTCTCTGCTCCTCTTGAACTTAAAAATATTTCCAATTTTTCATGCAACACAAACAAATAAATAAGAAACTTCCCATATATGATAATAAAACTAGAGTGTGATTTAGGAGTTGAATATTCAAAGCCTTGATGCAACGATGTGTCATTCCAAATAGTCTTTGTGTTTTGTGAAGGCCTCCATCACCCTGGAATCACAGTGGAAACCTGCCCTATCAGTCTCCGCCTCCACGTCATTGCACTAAATGCAGCCATCAGCTATGCTCACGGGTGGTCACTGCATTAAGCTTTACCCTACTATCTTACATTCATAATTAGAGGCCATGCTTAGAGTATTCATCATTCCTTGTAGATACAAATTAAATGAGGCTTGAAGAGTGTATGTTTTCTCCATGCTGAGTAATGAGTTTTTATGCATAATGCCAGGGGAATTTCTGTAGATGGCTTGAACAAGAATATACAAGTCAGGGGAAAAACGAAAATAAAAAAGATTAGTTATAGCTTTCCCAGGCAATCAGGCTCAGATGTTACATATGTAAATCACCCAGGCTCTGCTGCTTTCTCCTCCTTTGCCTGTATTTTGAGAGAATTAATAGTTAACTTCTCTAGAATTGTTAACCAGATATTAGTTATCCAAATTGGAGGTCCCCAGAATCTTCTTAGACTTCTCACTCTATGGTATTCTCTCATTCCATGTCATAAGGCTCCTTAAACTTTGACATCTGGGTATTTGCCCCCCAAAATCTTGTCTTTATTTTTTTTTTTAATTGTAACCTTTTCCACTTGGATCTGGGAGAAATTTAAGAATTCATGCAGTTCAAACCTCTCAAATTACGAGAGTAGAAAGAATTGCACACAGCTTAAGTTTTATAGATAGATAATGGTAGAATTGTTATTAAGATTTCAATCCATTCAGAGCAGCACAATTCACAATAGCTAGACTGTGGAACCAACCTAGATGCCCTTCAACAGATGAATGGATAAAAAAAAAATGTGGCATTTATACACAATGTAGTATTACTCAGCACTAAAAAATGACAAAATCATGGCATTTGCAGGGAAATGGATGGCATTAGAGCAGATTATGCTAAGTGAAGCCAGCCAATCCCTAAAAAACAAATGCCAATGTCTTCTTTGATATAAGGAGGGCAACTAAGCAGGGAGGAAGAGCATGAGAAGAAGATCACCATTAAACAGGAATGAGAGGGGGGAGGGAAAGGGAGAGGAGGGAAATTGCATGGTAATGAAAGGAGACCCTCATTGTTATACAAAATTACTTATAAGAGGAAGTGAGGGGAAAGGAAATAAAAATTTCAATCCCTGAACTCCCAAGAGAGTGTTTTTATCTCTCTTTCCACATGTAATTTCTAGAAAATTAGATTCTCACAGTGCTGGTACTACTTGATCACTTGCTGGTCCAATTCTGAAATAAATAAATAAATAAAAATCCTACTCAGATGCAGCTTTAATTATAATATTTTTCTTAGTGTTCTTTTCTTCTTTGGGGTCGCGGGGAAGACAAGCAAACAGAAATGATAGAAAAGTAATTTGTAACTTCAGAAGCACCTAAACCAGGAACTGAGTCCTTCCATAATTCACACACTATCTAGAGAATTTACTAATAAAAATGTAGGGTGTCATGTTTATCTTTGTTTATCTGACTTTCCTTTCTCCTTCACTAGAAATATGGCAATAATTGACAAGTATTTAACAAATGTTGACTGAGTTTATATTACATCAGTCATTTTGTAACCAGTAGCACAATTAGGAAATATGTACCTTCCACCTTTCTGAACAGTTCACATTTTTCTTTGTATTTACTACAAGAAAATCAGTAGCTGTTTTTAGAAGAGAAGAAGAGGAATAGTTTATGAATGTTTTATGTATTGGGTATCATTTATATAAATGTAATTTCATTTAACTTTAATTTTTAAATATTTCATTGTTGTCTGTTCTTGTATCACAGATAATGTATCTCAGTATGGGTCACCCATGATTTATAGGCACCTAACATGAATGTATCACATTTAAATAAGTAGGTTCCTGAGTTAAGAGTTTTTATTATCATAGTGTTTCCTCAGTGATTACATTATTCACTCCAAGCTTAATGATGGCAATGATAGAAGAACCCTCTCTTCTGGAACCATATCAAGAAAATTATCTCATTCATTCATTTGATCAATAAATGTTTGTTGCTAGAGGCTTTTAGGTTGTCGGTTATTAGATCTTTGAGAAGGGAGTGATACAGCCATGTTCCAGAGGTCCTCTGTGAAGCTTCCCTATGCAGCATGAGTCACACTGTGGAGTCAGCCTGCCTGTTTCCCTCATCCTATCCTTTCTGCCACTCCCAAGGGACACCATGGGAGCATTCACGCAGGGTGAAATCTCTAAACCAATTTGTTTATTCAGGTTGTCCCATTAGAACTCATTATAGTAGATAATTAAAAATTGACTGTACTCTAATTATGATAGAGACATCTTGGGATTTAGTCTGAAAGTTAAAGCATACAACTCTAGGGATGGGTGAAGAAAACGTGGATAAGCCTGAACTTCAGGTAGCTCATCAGCAGAGAAAGGGAGGGGAGGAGAATAGATAATAGCATGTAAACTAAATGATAGGAGAACAAAAAAGTCATAACTAACAAGAGATTATCAGTGGCAGTAGCAGTTGGCTATGGGGCCTCCACTGCCCCTATCACTTGCTGCTTTTCTTTTCACATTATTATATCCTATTGGATGTGAAAATAGCAAAATCTCTTTTACAAGTTGAGGTGTTCAAACACTGGTTTGAAGTGCAAACTTCCAGCAGAGAGTGTAGAGTACAAGACAAATTTCTCCTGTTTCAATGGGAAGCCAATCACTTTGTACAAAGGAAACTTCCATTATTTATGTTGATCAAGAGTCCACCCCCCCAAAAAAAAAAACCTTCAAAATCAACATGATTAGCAGATTTTGCTAGTAGCTTCTATAAAAGGATTATGAAAATTCTGATTTCAACAGCTGTTGAATTTAATTTGATTAGGCAACAAAATGATCAGATTGTTTTCTGAGAATGTTATTCTAAAGAATACACTGAGTGGATGATATTGCCAAAGTCTAACTGGGACTCAATGAGGCATTTTTAAAAGGTGGCGACAGTTGGAATTAGAGAGAGATGTGAGAGACTTTCTGCACAATGATGTTTAGAAAATTATTTAAAAATTCTCATGATAGTAGAACTATAAAAAAGGATCAAAAATAGCTGTGCATGGTGGCACATGCCTGTAATCCCAGGGGCTTGGGAGGCTGAGGCAGGAGGATCATGAGTTCAAAGCCAGCCTTAGCAAAAGCGAGATGCTAAGCAACTCAGTGAGACACTGTCTTTATTTTTTAATTATTTTTCCTGGATATCAAATTCTGGGTTGACAATTCTTTTGTTTCAGCACTTGAAAAATATTATCCTACTTCCTTCTGACTTCTGTGGTTTCTTATGAGAAATCTGCTGTCATTTTAATTGTTTTTCCACAACTAAAGTGGCTGCTTTCAAGATTTTTTTCTTTGTCTTAGTTTTCTGATATTAAATTATTATGTTTATGGGGGTGGAATTTTTTATATTTATTCTCTTTTGAATTTTCTCAGATTCTTGAATCTGTAGGTTTATGTTGCTTGTCAAATTTGGGAAGTTTTCTGCCTTTTTTTTAAAAACAAACAAACAAACAAACAAACAAACAAAAAACTGTATTCTTTAGGCCCATTCTCTTTCTTTGGTCCTAATACTTCAATGACACAAATTTAGTTTCCTCTGATTTTGTTCTTTTTTAAATTTTATTTAAATTTTATTTTCTTTCTGTTTTTCAGATTGAGACCCTGTCTTTTAATTTAAAAAATATAAAATAGGGCTTAGGTTATAGCTCAGTGGTTGTGTGCCCCTGAGTTCAATCCCCAGTACAAGTCTCCCCAGCAAAAAATAAATAAATAAATAAATAAAAATAAAAAAAATTGACAAAAATATAAAATTGTAAATTGATTTAGACTTTATATAATTAAGAAGACATAAGAAATTAAAAGCTATAATTTGCTGATGTGGGGGCCTTGTTAAAATGGAAAAAGCAGTTGTTAATTAAGAGAAAATCCATCAGCAGCAGCCCTGTGCCTTGTCTGTTCAATAAGACTTTTAAAAGATTGTTAGAATCCCAGTATCTAGGCTACACTCAGACCAATTAAGTCCGAATCATTGGAGGTAGATCTAGTCATCAAAAGTTTTTAATTCTTCCCAGCTCACAGCCAAGGAGAGGCAGCACTGCCGTGGAGGATGTGATTTGAAGTCATGGATACAGATGGGTAAGATCACCACTTGGTGGGGTCAATAAATAGACATGGTAAATGCTGAGTTAGCAAAGCAGACAGAGATGAGGCCCCAGATAGGTAGGAAAAACTGGATACTGCAAGATCTTAAATGCCAAACAAGAACAATAAAATAAGAAGTCACGTAGGAAAGGATACTCAACGGGCCTACTGTTCACACACAATTTGTATGAGGACTGAAAGAAGGTTTCAGGTGTGCTGATAAGTAAATTAACTGTTGAGGAAAGAATCACTTTCAGGAATATGGCAAAGATCATATTCCCATGGATTGAGAGAACCGATGTTGGAAAAGGAGAATTAGTTCATGTGAAACTAGTCTTTGGAAAAGAAGTGGTCTGGGAGCGGGGAAGAAAGAAAACCAAGGAGTTAGGTATTTTATGTTATGATAAACCTGTGCACGGTTTAAGATGAAGGAAAAAAAGATCAGATGTTCAGAAAGGTTGGAGATGTATATAAAAGTAAAGGTTGATGAAAAAAAGAAAACCCTGGGGAATGTAAGAAGCAATTAGATGCAAAATGTAGGCAAATGATTCGCCCTGACAATAGAGAAGCTTTGTTCTTGGAAAATTAGGATTCTCTGAAATTTAGAAGACAAGATTATTATTGTTTCAAAGTGGGATAAGCACTTTCAGGAAACTCAAGAAGACATAAGTTTATGTGCAAAGTTTGGTAACATTATCAACAGCACACACAGAGATTTCATAGTAGCAGGGGGCCTTGGTGAAGACTCATGAGAAGAATTTATTATAAACTCATTAGCATAGTTTTGACATACCTTTCAATAAGGCTCTGTGCTTAGTGAAGATGGGCATAGGATAACTGTGAAATAAGATTTCTGTTTGAATAACAAGTGTTTAGAAACTGACAAGGAAAATAGAAAATAGAGGAAAATCTACAGACCATAAAATTCTATAGATTCTGAAGTATTCTATAGGAGTATTAAGCATATTATAAAAATGCTTAATGGAGATTCAATCTGTTATATTGATTAAAGAAATCCAAAGTAGGGAAAAGAAGAAAGTACACGGAAATACTGAGATGTGAAATAATTGGGAATTGTTATTTAAGTAAAGAAGGGAAAGACATAGGATAGAATAAATGATAAAAGAGAAAAATTCCAAATTTATGATTAAGAAATCTAGGCCAAAATACCTTAGGGACTAATGATTAGGGGAGGAAAGGCCATGGGGCTTAAAAATTTAAAGGCATATAAAGCTATGATGTTAGAAAATCTACAAAAGACTTAATGTGATCTACATAGCCCACTAAATAGAATCTACTGCAAGAAACAGCAGGCTAAGCATTCAAGAAAAATATATTTTTTTGATATTTTTATACAAGTATGTGCCAAGAATTTCTCATTTAAATACTAGTCATGTCTTTCATGGCCGAAAATTTCCAAAATGTCATTCTTTTCTCTGACATTAGATATTGACAATGCACAGTAATATTAACATATTAAAAGATTTAAGAATATCTCATGTAAGAATACTACTCTAATTTGGATCTTGAATGTCTCCCAAAGGTCCATGTCTTAAAGGCTTAAAACCCAGTCTGTGACACTGCTGGGTTATGGTAGAACTTTTAAAAAGTGGAATCTTCTGGAAGGAAGTTGGGTCTTTGGAGGCATGCCTGGAAGATGATATTGAAAATGCAGTCACTCTTCTTCCTCCTTTCACTCCCCAGCAACCATGAAGTGACTAATCTCTTTCACCATGTGCTTCTGCCATGATTTATGGTCTCACCACAGGTCCATTGCAACAGGGACAAGCAACCATCAAATAAAACCTCTGAAACCATGAATCAAAGTAAATCTCTCATGTTTATAAGCTGATTATCTCAAGCATTTTGTCATAGAGATGGAAGGCTGACTAACACAAGCTCATACATGCAAGATAATGATAAAAACCAACAACACCTGCTTTACTGAACATAAAAATGTTCAAATTTGTTGTTATTGAACTTACTTTTCTTCTGTTACATGTAGAAATATCCATCAAAATAGCATTTTATGAACTATTTTGGGTTATACTTCAAATTACATTGTAGGTTCAGCCATTAATTTTTCAGATTAAGAAATTAGTCTAGAAATTTTTTCTGGCCTTATTTACATTTGACTTTATACAAATTGAAGCATGTATTTGTTTACTATTAAAAACTAAACAGATTTTTAAAAAATGAGAGAATCATTGTTAAGTAGAGATTACCTTGAAACATTTATAGATAAAAGCATGATAAAGATTACTACAATAAAAGAATTTAGGAAAAGATTGTTAATAGTGCCATTAACTGTACACTTTTTCTATGCAACACCCCCATACAAGATATGACGCCTGTACAGGTATAGATTTATACAAATATATAGCAAAACAATCTAAAAATTATATATATATATATGTATATATATATATATATATATATATATATATATATATATATATATAATAGAGGTATTCAACATAGAAATTTACTTTAATTTTTTATTTGTTTTTTTATATGTTCTAAGTTTTGTATTGTTAATTAAATGAATCATCATTAGATTCAGTTAGTGATAACACTTTGCTTTCCTCTGTATTCTACTTAGATGCTTTAAATTTTAATGTGCCAAAATTTATCCCCCCACCTTTTTTTTTTTTTTAAATTAAGCCCTGTGGATTAAACTCAAGGCTTTACATGTGCTAAGCATGTGCTTCACCACTGGGAACATCCTCAGGACTTTTTAAAATTTTATTTCAAGATAAGATCTAAGTTGCCAATTCTGGCTTCAGACTTGTGATCTTTTTGCCTCCTTTTCTTTTCTTCCTTTTTTTTTTTATTGGTACTGGGGATTAAACTCAGGGGCACTCAACCAATGAACCACATCCCCTGCCCTATTTTTTGTATTTTATTTAGAGACAGGGTTACATAGAGCCTCACCATTTCTGAGGCTGATCTTGAACTCAAGATTCTCCTGGGTCAGCCTCTCAACCCACTGGTCTTATAGGCATGAACCATCATGCCCAGCCCCCAGTTTTTTTAAGCTGCTGAGTTTACAGGCATGTGCCACCATACCCAGTTCAAAGTTTATCTTCTAACTCTATAATTATCTTATATATTTGCAATACTTAAAAAAATCAATTTGATCACATGTTCAATGGATACCAAGGAAAGTTCAGTTCTGGTTTTAAAATAGTGACTCATGTACTCATATGTAATTAAGAATAGACAACTGAAATAGAAATGATTCTGCTGCATATGCAAGCCCACACCTGGATTGAGAGGCAAGTTAGTTGTTATCTATAATATTGTGATGTTAAAATTCTGGAGATATGTTGAAAAATGTTATTATAATTGAGTTTGGGAAAAACAAAATCTCATATGCAAAGGTATTCCATGGATATTAAAACAATATGGGAAGTAAATATACATTTCAGGTCAATACAATAAAACAAATAAAATTAAATTTTCTTAAAAAAAAGGATAATTGGAAATCAGACATTCTGCTAAGTTAAGCCATATTAGAATTATTGCTATTAAAACATTTTTCAATTTTTAAAACTGCTATTTCATTTAGCTTAAACTAACAATTGACCATGAATAAAATGAGGAAATTAATCATTTCTAGTAAAATACATCTGCTGAATTTAAGGTTAGTTCTTGTGTTGACAGTAACATGAAGGAATACAAGAAGCATTTTTGTTGTTCAGGAATACATAAATCATAGTTGTTTTTCTTATTTCCTTATATTTACTGGTAAGGAGTTCCAAGAATAAATAATGCATAGTTTTGAGTTACATTATATTGAAGATACATAATTAAGTTTCAGGTTGTAGTTAGAGACATATTACTAAGTGGTAGGAGAAAGAAATTTAGTGTTTTTTCTTTCACTAATCTAAAAAAAAAGAGAATAATTCAGGTCAGGTTTACAATAAACATTTGGTTATAGAGAAATTTAATTAATTCATCAATAGCAGAAAATGGCATAATAAACACTTGCTTTCTAAGATGAAACTGCTTTGTATTTGAGTTCATGACCAAGGTAACTCTGCTTGATGTACAAACACAAGAGTGGGGTCCAAAATAGGATAAGTTATACTCTATGTATGTATAAATTTGCTAAACTACATTCTACTGTCATGCATAACTAAAAAGAACGAATTAAAAAAATTTAAAAAGATAACAAGATTCTCTATTTTCATTCTTCACTTGCTGAAAACTGGACATGATATATATGACACAAAGGTACCCTTTCTACTGACCTCCTGCTTCCAGTTATGGATGTTTGGAGTTAGGCATTATAGATTGATCATGTTGGCTTTGACCTCTAACCTGAACTGGTTTTAGTTATGGCCAACGCTTTCCCATGATCAATGCTTCCTTGAGTGTCTTGTTTTTAGAAATGTCTACTGTCTTGTTGTGACACAAATATACTAATTGAATGTTGCTGAAATATAACAGTAATCACTAAAACTTTGATGATATTTGGTGTTGTTTCTTTGGAATACAAGGTTTTAGCTAAACAAAAGAGGAAAGTTTCACATATCACTGTGGGGAAAATTTTTTGAGTACATCAAAGAAAAACAATATGAGTCACAGAGAGAGAGAAAAAAAGGTCATAAAATTAGTGAGAGATTATGTGGGCAAAGAATTATCTAAGAGATGTGCCAAAGCCAAAATAAATAGAATAAACTGTCAAAAAAAAGGCCCCAAGAGAGATAAGAAATGGAAAGTTTTACAGAAAAGTAGCTTCTTTTAGAAACAATAAAATAGAACATGTGGAAACCAATGGAGTACAATAAAAAAATCATGTTTGAACTTTAGATATAATATACGATAGGATTTTTTAATAACACTCCTTAAATTAGTAAAAGAAAAAGCTTTAGAAATTTTTGATAGCTCAGATCTGGGTGATGATTCCTTTGAAAGTTAATAACATTTTATTTTAGAAGAAACTATATTTTCCTAATAAAATTCTACACAATCAAAAATAAGTAAATAAAAAAGTCTTTAGAAAACATCAGAGAGGTTGGGGATTTAGCTCAGTGGCAGAGCACTTGCCTAGCATGCATAAGGCCCTGGGTTCAGTCCTCAACCATGGGAAAAAAATAAAAATAAAAAAGAGGAGGCTGAGAAAATCAGAAAAATTTATTTCAAGTTCTATGCACATATAAATTCATAATTAATATTAGTTATCTATTGTGTATAACAAATAATCAAAAATTTAGCAGCATAAAAGTAATATGAATTTGTTTTTCCCCAGCTTTTGTGAATCAGGAACCCGGAAACAGCTTTCCTGGGTTTCCTACTTCAGAAGTTCTCAAAAGGGTATAATCAAGATGTTGGCTAGGGCTGGAGTCTCACCTGAAGTTTCAAATTGAAAGAATACTTTCTCAAGGTCACAAACCTAGAAGAAATATAAATATAGTCATATTTACTTTATTTAAAATAAAGCCCACATTTCATTTGAAATGAAAATGTTTAATGACAATAGTTTTAAACAATTATATTTGATTGCTACAGTGTAAATCATAAATGCCACTATTCCATTTACTTTTTCCTCGTAGATATCTATTCTTTCATGAAGTAACTATTTTTGAGAGACTATGTATTTCTGAGGACATGACAGTGAACAAAATATTGTCCCTGTCCTCATATAGCTTATATCATAGTGAATGGTGATAGAATTTAAACAGAACACTCAGTGTGTTTACTATGAGAAAACAAAGAATTTTACAGAAGTATGGCCAAATTTATATAAGATACCTGAATGAAGCAAATTAGCAAGTTGTGCAGATAATAGGGCACAGAACATTTCAAACTGAGGGAGAAAGTACATGTTATGGTTTGGAGATGAGTAGTCCCTCAAAGCTCCTGTGTTAGAAGAAGTGAAATCGTTAGATATGAGTGCTGCAAACTAATCAGTGGATTAATCCACTTGCTGAACAAATAATTTGAAGGGACTAGTGTACTGGTGGTAACCATAGACAGGTAGAAAATGACTGAAGAATGTGGGTCACTGAGGGTGTGCCCTTGGGGATGATGTCTTGTCCTGTGTCTCCTCCCCACCCCCTCTCTTTCCTCTCTGCTTCCTAGCAACAATGAGATGAGTACTTCGAGTACTTCTCCTCCACCTCATCCTTTGGCGTGAATTTTTTGTCTTATTAGGGCGCAGAGCAATGAAGTCAGCTGACCATGGATTGAACCCTGAACCATGCCCAAAATGAACTTTTCTAAGTGGCTCTTGTGAGGGATGAAAATCTAGATAAATGATGCATAACCTGAACTGTAGGCAAGATGTGCTTGCACAACAATAAGGAAGAGAGGGTAGCTGGAAAAATGCTAAAAGGACTTGGTGATTGACAGGCAGAGAGGAAACTTCAGGCTAGATTGCATAAACCTGAAAGATCATCCTCAGGGCTACCACTTCTCTGAATAAGCTAGGAAGACATAAGAGACAAGAAATCTAAATGTCAATGGGATGCCTCTGGAAAATGTGATTGTAGGAGGTGGGGTGAATAGGACAGTAAAACAGAGTTTTTTTATTTTTTTTTATTAGTTGCTCAAGACAATACAATGATTTTGACATATCATACATTTTATTCAAATTGGTTATGAATTCTTATTTTTACACCTGTCCAGGTTGCAGGATCACATTGTTTATACAGCCACGTTTATACATACAGCAATAGTAGTGTCTGTTGTATTCTGCTTCCCTTCCTATCCCCGCTCCACTCCTCTCCCCTCCCATCACCTCTCTCTACCTAATCTACTGTGACACATTTCTCTCTTTTTCTTCTTCCCCCTCACACCATCATATATGTAATTTTGTATAACAATGAGGATCTCCTTCCATCTTCCGTGCAATTCCCCTTCTCCCTCACATTCCCACCCACCTCTTGTCCCTGATTAGTGGTAATCTTCTTCTCATGCTCTTCCTCCCTGTTTTTAGTCACCCCCCTTAAATCAAAGAAGACATTCGGCATTTGTTTTTTAGGGATTGACTAACTTCACTTAGCATATTCTGCTCTAATGCCATCCATTTCCCTACAAATGCCATGATTTTGTTATTTTTTTGTGCTGAGTAATATTCCATTGTGTACAAATGCCAAGTTTTTTAATCCATTCATCTATTGAAGGGCATCTAGATTGGTTCCACAGTCTAGCTATTGTGAATTGTGCTGCTATGAACATTGATGTAGCTGTGTCCCTGTAGTATGCTCTCTTTAGGTCTTTTGGGTATAGTCCGAGAAGGGGAATAGCTGGATCAAATGGTGGTTCCTTTCCCAGCTTTCTGAGGAATCTCCATACTGCCTTCCAAATTGGCTGAACCAATTTGCAGTCCCACCAGCAATGTACAAGTGTACCTTTTCCCCCACATCCTCGCCAGCACTTGTTATTATTTGATTTCATAATGGCTGCCATTCTTACTGGAGGAAGATCGTATCTTAGAGTGGTTTTAATTTGCATTTCTCTGATTGCTAGGGATGGTGAGCATTTTTTCATGTAATTGTTGATTGATTGTATAACCTCCTCTGAGAAGTGTCTGTTCAGATCCTTGGCCATTTGTTGATTGGGTTATTTGTTTTCTTGTTGTTTAATTTTTTGAGTTCTTTGTATACTCTGGAGATTAGAGCTCTATCTGAAGTGTAAGGGGTAAAAATTTGTTCCCAGGATGTAGGTTCCCTATTTACCTCTCTTATTATTTCTCTTGCTAAGAAAAAACTTTTTAGTTTGAATACATCCCATTTGTTGATTCTTGATTTTAACTCTTGTGCTGTAGGTGTCCTATTAAGGAATTTGGAGCCCAACCCCACGTCTCTGCCTCATACCATTATTCTTTCCACCACACTGAACCATAATTTAGCTCCCAACTCTTCCTTTCATCTTTATTGATGAATTTGGTTTGACTATAAGAACTATCAATACATAGAACAATATATATATATTTTTTTTCATTTTAGAACTGACTCTGACTAATAATTCCCAAGACTAGCTGAAATTTTACAACCTCATCTTGGTAAAACTTTGTGAAATTCTTTCTTCCTTTTCTAAGACAAAATGTCCCTAGAAAGCACTTTTTCTCAGAATTTTCTAATAAAGTCCAAGCTAATAGTACTCAGATTTTCTTTCACCAACTGGATAGAAAATTGAGCAATACATCATCTAACAGTGCTGTAAGAAGCTTGTATGCTTAATCTTGGGCATTGCTGTTCTCAAAAAGCTGGAAGTGAAAAGAAGAAGGCAAAGAGATTTAAATAAATCCAAATGAATAAATAAGATTTAATAAAATTAATCAAAACTCAGACCTGCTTTTTTTTTCTCATTTGGAATACTTATAATGAATTGAACTAAATATTTAAAACCTGATCAATTAGGTCTCTCAGCTGCAAATGAAAGAAATGTACTCAAACTACATGAAGCAATTAGAATTATGTCTGTGAAGAAGAAAACAAAACTTGTTATATTCACCAATAATTTACGTATGAATTGGAGAAAACTATGAAATATCTGGTTTTGTGGGGAAGCTAAATATACCAGAAATCATATCTGCTTAATTTGTTGAATGGTATAGTTAGCATCTCTTGATTTTTTTTGTCTCCCTTTTAACCCTCTATCTCAGAGAAAAGTTTTTTCTTTTACTTTCTTTCTTCTTTCTTTCTTTTCTTTTCTTTATTATTATTATTATTTTTGGTAATAGGGGGAATCTGTCAATAATCTTATCCAAACCACTCCCAGATTTAGTAGAAGGTAATAGACTCATTATCCTGCCTCATTATCCTGTCCAGTGATTGTTTTAGAGGATGAGCATATAATTTAGTCAAAGATGAAACCTTATTTTTTTGCAAGGATGAATATAAATTACTGTTGGCTCTGGGTTCCTAGTGCAGGAAGGATACTCAGTGCTTGTTTTACCCATTTTCTCTACCACATTAGAAAGATTGTCTTTAGAAACAGAGAATGTGGCCAAAATACAGAGAGAAGTAGAAAGCAAGATTTAAACAGTATTATAAGCCCTAGAGCATTTCTTAATGCCTATGTCATCTTCACCCAATTAATGTGAAATTTGTCCTGCAGTTTTACTTCTATACTTAAGATTAGGTTTCAGTTGAATAAAGAAATAAACTTAATGGACAATATGAACTTAATTTTCCACTGCTTATTCAGTAGTCCAGTATATCATTCTTCAGAAGTACATTTGATGATGTTAATAATACTAATATTGGGCTGGGGATGTGGCTCAAGAAGTAGCGTGCTTGCCTGGCATGCGTGTGGCCCGGGTTCGATCCTCAGCACCATATATAAACAAAGATGTTGTGTCGGCCGATAAAAGTAAAAAATAAATATTAAAAAATTCTCTCTCTCTCTCTCTCTCTCTCTCTCTCTCTCTCTCTAAAAATAAATAATAATAATAATAATATTGACATTATGAAAGATTTCTTGCTGGGTGTGTACAGATAAAAGTGAAAGGAGCTAGATATATACCGAGACAGATTTGAATAAAAAATTAAAATAATTTAATTTGTGGATACATACAAAGTGATTAGATTCTTTTGACTGACCTTATCTGTTCATGAAATATTCATTTTAGTCTTTGTGTTGTTTCTAAGTTATAAATTAATATTGCATCTGATCCAACTGAATATTCACAGAAAAATAAAAATAAAAATAATGTTAGGTTGTTTTGGAAGGGATGGTGCTGAATTCTTTACAATGTCTTTCTGGAATGTTTATTTTCCAAACTCATGTTCTCTGTTGAGACATTTTTTAAAAGTCTCTTACATGGTATATTATTTGTATCTAGATTGATTTACTAAATAGAAGCTTTTAACCACAGTAGATGTGTTGTAATTTATCAATCACATGAGACTATTATTTTTGGAGTGCTAATTTAGTAGTTCTTCCAATCTTGCAATACACAACCTGCCTTCAGAATTCTAAGATATCCTCACCAACAAAAACAACTATAAACATATTTCTTCACTATTAACATACCTTGTTGACTTAAGGATAGCTGACTCTAGCATAAGCCAAGGGCATCTTGCAAAACTAGGTTGTGTGGAGGCTGATTAACAACACAGCTTGTCTTTGTAGGATTTTATAGGGCATCATTCTGTAGTGTGTTCTTTGAGGGTTGACTCAGTTCTGACTTTATACTTTCTTATAAGCAAATCAATATTTTCCACTATGATGATCTCAACTATGTATCCTATAGAACATAATAAATCACTTTTCTGAGTCACTGTGTTTCTGAGCCATTCCACACCTTTATTCTCTATGGCTGTTCTGTCCCTCAAAAATACCTGATTTCATCTGTTGGAGAAGGATGAGAAAATAGTTTCAATTTAATCAAGATTTTTTTTTGCCAGAAACTAGTTATGGCATTTAAAAAATGTTATTCATTTTCACTTTATTTGATTAAGAAAGATCCTATTTCAGATCTTCAGAATCTAATCCTGTTTTTTTTTCTTTGTTTTAAAATTTGGAATAAAATTAAAACAAAACATGTCTAGACTTTTATTGATGTCATCTAGTCCCACCCTCCCCTCCTTCTCTTCTCATTTTTTCTTCTTCTCTATCTTTGCTAGACTGACTTTTGACAAGAACCATGCCCCTAAGCAAATAAAGACCCCAGTTGTATTTATTTTAGTGAACATTTATAAATTATTCTCAGTGAATTAGAGACAATGACTTCATTTCCTCTACAAGATGCATTGTTCTTAATTAGCTTCCTAATCTGTAGCAACAGGAATAAAAAGGCACCTTGTATGAAAAGGTTGAAGGTGAGCAAAGGTGGATAAACTTGACATTCATATCTGTTCGCTTACCAATATAGGAATTGACAAACAGAAAAACCTAAAACAAACAAATAAAAAGCCTAATCTGTACCATGTTCCATTTCTGTGGTATAGAGTGTATCCATCATGACCAATTTCTAAGTATCAACCTGATGCTACTGAACACTCAGTTGGCTCTAGATACAATGACTGGCTCCAACTAGCCAGCAGGAGCCTGTTCCAGCATGCTCCTGAATATGGGTCACAAACAGAGCAACTTACAGTGTTCTGTAACTCCTAACCCCCTCTACATCCTTTATGGAACACTAATTTATCTATGCAATGACAGAGTGAAAATGGTATTTTCTAAAATCAGTACCAACGTCAAAGAGACAAAAAAGAAAAAAAGTGTGTTGGGGGGTAGAGGGTAGGGAGGGCGTTTCTTTGCCCAGCAACTCTGAAGACTATGCATGCATGCTCTCAAACTGGAAACATAATGCATTGCTGTTTTTAGACATAATTTGAAGTTATTAAAATTAATGATAAGTAACATTGTCAAGATATATTCCAGACTATGTCTGGAATCAATGATTCTTAGTTAAGAATCAATGAAGATGGGAAAAAAAAAAATTATTAAAGTCCATTTAATCACTTTTGTTGGTTTTGGAAATGGCAGAGTTTGTGGTGAATCATGGAGTTGTATATATAAAAACAGAAGGAGAAAAAGGAGAAAAAATGTTATGAGAGAATTAAAGAATAAAATTATAAGAAATTGAAGAAAAACTCTAATAAATTTAAATACCAATTTAAATTTGAACTTCACTCACCAAATTGGAAAGAATCTTCAATGACCTTTACTAGAGTTAACTGGTATTTTCTAAATAATAATCCACAAAACAACTGAACCAGAATTACCTGGAATGATAATGTAAAACACACAATTTTGAGTCTTGCTATATGCTACTGAATAAAAGTCTCTCCTTTTGTAAACCTGAAATCTGCCTGTTTCATATATTTTACACATACATCTTAGGCAATATAAATGTAGAAATCTGCACAGTTATTATTCAGTGTTGGAATTGTAACTCATTTCTCTAGAACAGCAATACAATAGCAGATATATTATTTTCTTACTATAAGGATCTTAGTCAAAGGTACCCAGAGTTGCCTTGGTAGGGAAATTACCCATATAGAGGAAGAAACTTGTGGGAGTTGAGGCCCTTGTTCGTTTCTTTCAAGATCTGTACCAACCTCACTTGATTGTTACTTGAAAATAAAACAAATCCTATTTGTTTTAAACACGTCCAATAAGTCAGATATGAAACCATTCTAACTTCTACAGACATTGCTGTAACTTCAAAAGAAAACAGGCAATCATAGCAAGGGAGGAGATTTGATGAAAACTAATGAACATCATTTAATATCAACAACTGTATATAGCATAAATATGTACATATGTTCAATATGACATATTTTGATTTTGGTACATTTAATTCTTTACATCTTAACCTATTACTGCTTGTTATATTCTTTGTAGACCTTCTATTACACAGTGCAAAAACAAGTATTGTCTGGTAATCCTTTCCATCTAATTATAAACACTTTCAACAACTTGCAAAGATTTGAATATAATTCTTATCATTTTGTCTAAATATGATGTTATTCATTAATATGAAATAACTCCAAAACAAAAAATATAAATAATACTTTAAAAATCATGATAAAATGTTTTTGAGGCTCTTTCATCATATGCATGTGCATTTAAGATCATTATATTTCCCTGGGTGTCAATTCTATAATCCTTATGAAATTTTCACTGTTCATTGTTAGTAACTATCCTTGCCTACATTCTGTTTTAATTAATTTGCTACAGAAACTTAAAAGAAAATTATGATAAAATGTACATGAAAACAGGAAACAAACTTTCCAAAAGGGAATTTATCAAAGAGTGTGTGAAAAAAATTAGGAAAATTTATGAAAATGATGAAAGACTATGTATAGCAAAAAGTGGCAAGAGACAATTTCCTAGTTGTCTCCTTTAATCTTTTGAATTATTAACTATCATTATTTCATATTTTCATTATTACTTATCAGACTTTAAATGCATTGTTACATATGAACAATAAAAACTAATCAGTGTAGAACATTGGGATGAAACCCAATAAATTTGTTTTTCCAAAATATCTTCACAGTGTCCTTTTCTATTTACAAGATGTTTCCTCTAATTTTCCTGATAAACCTGAAATAAAGGCAAGTGCTAATAGGAATGCTGAAGGAACTCACAGAAGAAGAAACAATATTGGACCCACTGAAGCTCTGTTGCCAGTAGAAGGGCTACCATGGTATCTTAATAAAAAATTCACAATCAAACATTTTATTATAAGATAGAGAGTGGACTTAATATTTTTCCCCATGAAAAAATATTTTGCAGGTGTTAATGCAAACAGTACAACTATACATTGGAAGTTTGAAAGGACAGAGAATCCCCAGCCCAATTCTCCTCTGAGGAAGTCATTCAGTTATCTGATTGCATCCCACTTCCCTCTACTGAGTTGAGAAAAAAAATGTCTCAGTTTCTTCTGATTTTATGCTGGTAAGGTGGTTATGAAGTGTGTTAATCAGCTTTTTGTTGGTGTGACAAAGACCCTGAGAAAAACTACTTAAAGGAGGAAGGATTTTTTTTCTTTTCTTTTCTTTTTTGGCTCAGAGTCTAGGTCAGCAGCTCCATTGTTTCTGGGCCTGTGATGAAGCAGTATGTCATGGTGAAAAGGTGTGGCAAAGCAAAGTTGCTTACCTCTTGTTATCAGCGAAGCAGATAAGAGAGGAAGAGGCCTGAGAAAAGATGTGGTCTCCAAGGACATGCCCCCAAGGGCTCACTCCCTTCAACTAGGTTCTGCATCATAGTTTCCAAAATCTCTCATTTAACAATGAGTCCCTCAGTGGATTAAACCATTGATAAAATTAAAGCCCTTGTGATTCAATCACTTCACAAAAACCACATGTCAGAACATTATTTCATGGGGACCAAGATTTCAACTCATGGGACATTCTATGTGTTGGGAGACATTCCTGATCCAAACCATAAAATGAAGGAAAGGTTAACATTCTCTTAGGCTATCAGAGTGAAATAACTTTAAGATGAACACATTTCTTGCTAATAATAACTTCTTCTTTCACATAGTCTGCTGATGCATTAGGGTAGCAGCTGAGATTTAGCCTCTTTTTATCAAAATCTTATCTGCCTTGACCTGTTCCTCATATTTTGTATAAAAGACAGTGAGAATCCTGATCTAGAGCAGCATCAAAAATGGCATACTCTTTCAAGAAGGAGTTGTACAAAGAGAACTATAGAGAAATGTAGAACTTTCTCATTATTTTTTAGCAGAAATCCCTTTTGGAAAATATGCACAGGTACCACAGCCTTAAGAGTTACCAAAAAAGAAAAAAAAAATCCTACATTATGTTCAATCCTCATGTTTCCATCTAAAGGGAAATCCCTGGAGTTGTAATCATTGCCTTTCATTCCTAGCCACAGAGGAAGAATGACTAATATGATTGGAGATTTTGAAAGATGCTAATCCAGGGCCTTACATCTCCTCTTTATGGCGTCCTTCCTGCTCTAGTATTTTTTGAGGTCTGCAGTTTCCGAATTTCCTGCATCTGAGCAGGTAAATGTGATTTCTCACCTCCATTTAACTGGAAGCTAATGACTAAACTATATTCGTTTCTTTCTAAAAGGCGAGTCTCATTGTAGACATATGAAATATGTGGAGGATACACAGGGTTTTATATAATACTTTTCCTGAGTTCTTTGTACTTCTTATTCACTGAACTCTCTACATGAGCCTCACTTAGTGATAACTGCTTGAATGCTCTTTATTGTTTAAATTAACTTTTACTGAGTCTCTCTAATGGTTTGTATATGAGATGTCCTCCAAAAGTTCCGGTTAATGCAAGGATAGTCAGAGGTGGTTCGAATCCAGAGGACTGACTGACTGGACACTTTAGGCAGGTGGGGCATAGTTAGAAGAGGTGGTCACTGGAGGCATGCCCTGGATGGATGCACCTTCCCTCTGTCTCCTTCACCTCATCTTTCTCTCTTTTTTCTTACAGAACCTTTCATGACCTGATCTGCTTTTATCCAATGGGTCCTTCCCAACTGATATGCTGCTGCCTCACCTTGGGTCCAGAGCAATAAAGCTAGCTGTCTATGGATTAAGACCTCTGAAACTGAAAATGCCAGATAAACTTTTCCTTTACTAAGTTGTTTTGGTTACAGCAATGCAAAAGTTGACCGAAATAGAAATTGGTACGAAGAAATGACTACACACCAGTCACTATGACTACCTTGATCATGTGGTTCAGAAGCATTAGAAGCTGGTATGTAGGGGAGTAATTTTGAAAAGGTTAGAAATAAAGGCTGGAAAATCTTTAGAATGTTGTAAGTGGAGCTTGATAGAAAATTCTGTTAGAAGATCAGACCAGAATACTGAGTGGATTGCATACTGTGCTCATGAGGCTTCAGAAGAAATGAGAACTCTATTGGGAGTTTGATGAGGACCACAACCAAGTTAAGATGGTGCCTGGCAGTATGCTAGGAGGAGTGGTTTCTGAGTAGCGCCATTAAGATGATAGAGATTCCTTAATGACTGACTGCTGTGTCTAGATTATGTCAATTAAGTTAAGCTGTGTGTAATCATTAAGATGATGAGGATTCCTTATTGGTTGACTGCTATATCTAGTTTATGTTAATTAAGTACAAGCTGTGTATTCAGTTATGTATACATACCCCTACTGTCCTACAATAAAGCGGCTCCCACTCCTGCTGTCAACTTTCACAAGTTGCTTGTAACTTGTCCCCCACCCCCACCCCGCTTCAGTTTGCCCAGCCAGACTGTGGCAGGAGTTGTGCAGAGATCACCTGTGTAACATTCTGGCAAAGAACTTGTCTACATTTTGCCCATGTCCTCAGAATGAGGCTGAATTTAAAGGTAATGAACTAAGTAATCTAGCAAAGGAGAAATTCAAAGCAGCACAGCATTCAGCCAGTGGATTAGATATGGCTGGCAGCTTTTAGCCAGGATTACTGTAAAAATTGGGATTAGAAAGCATAACTAAAGAATTTTAAAAACTTACAGTGGCCAGAAAAGTGCATGTAAATCTGGGGCCAAGGAATATTTTTTTTTGAAGAGATGACTGCTTCTAAAGAGATGCTAAGCACTTTGCACTGCAACAATAGGAAAGATGTTTTGAGGACCATCTCAGGAATTTGCAAAACCATTCCCACTGAAATCTCCAAGATATAGAAGGAAAAATTATTTTGCAAGGATATCACAGGAGTATCCTGCTCACACAGAGGGAGGCTAGGAAGTTGTTACATCATGCTGAGCTGTGAGGGCACTCAGAGGCCATTGCAGTCCTGATAGTTATTGTGCAGGTTGGCTTCATTGGCTTTAACCACATAATGCTAGTTCTACAGGAATGCAGGGTGCTCAAGTTAAGGAGTCATGGAGGCTTCCACCAAGATTTCAAAGGAAAGACTGGGAGGCCAAGCAAAGTGTAGTATGGTCAGAGTTCCTGTGAGCTGCTCTTGACAAGGCCATGCATGAGGCAATCGAGATGAACCTGAAGCTCGAATGGAGCCTGAAAAATTATGAGATGCCATTCACCTATGTGAGTGAATTCACATCTATTGAGAAAAGCTGCTGACTGTGGAGAGAGCCAGACTGAATTAGTCCATACGCACTGCAACCAGCAAGGTTGCAGGCCTGCCAACTCCCCCCCCACCCCAGATCATATCTCACATCTTTATGTCCTAGATACTGTTCACAGCATCACAGAACCTATTTGCCTGGCTGGATTTCAGTCTTGCTTTGGCTCCCATCCTTTATTTGATCTCTATTCCTTTCCTCCCCTACCCATTCTGTCTCATTTCTGAATCCTCAATGAACTGAAGAGTTTTCCTCCACTTGATCCTTTCTCCATAATGTGCTGCTTCACCTTGGGCCCAATCAACGGAATCAGCTGTCTGTGGACTGAGACCTCTGAAGTCATGAGCCCTAAATAAAACTATTCCTCCTCTAAGTTGTTATTGTAGGGTATTTTGGTCACAGTGATGCTAAAGCTGACTCATCAGTCTCCTTTCTCCTTCCTAAGTTGGTTCCTTATTAAAAGCTTTGAATGCTGAATTCAAATTTTCTCATAGTGAAGCCATATTAACTGTAGGAGGGTAAGTTTGATATTTTAGTGGTCCATCACAACTCCTATAAATTGCTTTTTTTATATTCTTGGGGAGAAACTTTGAGTTACACACTCTAGAAATTATGTTTACAGATTTTTTTTCTTTTGTTCATACATTAAGTTCCTAATCTTCCACCATCTTTTAGATGATTGCTTCTATTCTGGCCATAATATAATTCAACTGTGGCCATAGTTTTATACAATTAAGGCTCCAAAAAATTTTCATTGTTGACTTTATTTTTCTTTCCTGCTTTTTCTTTCTTTCTCCATTTCTTTTTTCCTTTTGACATCTTTTCTTTCTTCCATACTTCTCTCCTTCCTTCTTTCTTTCTACTCTTTTTGTCTTTCATCTTTCTTCTTAAGAATTCTTTTAATGGATTTCTTCTAATATGGAAAAAGGCTGCTTCCTCAAGGTCAATGCTAAAATTTATGCAATAAAATAACTTTGTCTACAATGATTCTTTGTAGATTGTTAAAATTTTTGGATAAAAAGATGAACTATTGATGTATTTTCTTTATTCCATAAACTTTTCAAACAAATTGATAAATATCATTAATTGGAAATTTACTTTTTATAAGTTTTAGTAACTTTTAAACAATTTTTACTATATACAATTTTCATTTTAATTTTTTGTAAAACACAGTTTTCATTCAGAGTACAATAATTAGGCAGATTATCACTTTGGTGTAGCTTTATAAATCATTGTACTTTCAGTAACTGGGCTACTTGTAATGGACAAAAAATTATGTTTAATTTTTTAGCAATTCTCAAATATATTTGGATGGAGTGTGAAAATTATTAGAAATAATCATTTATAAGATTTGAAAAAGTATATAAAGTAGTATTCAAAGCAAATAATGTTCTGGGAATTAAATAAATGCATCAGAGAATACAAATGGAGGTACAGAAAGGAAAGTTACGCAACATGTGAAAACAAAGCAATAACAAAATAAGGAGTAGGTGTTTAGTAGAAAAAATATAGGGCGAGATGGAGTATGAGTGATGTTATCCTCCAATCTTTGAACAGAGGTGAGAGGCATCTAGGTCATGTTAGGATATAGTTTTTATTATGCCAATGTTATAAATTAAACAAAGGAAAGAATGATTGCTCCATTTTTGTCTTCGATCCCTCTTAAATTGAAACATAAATAAAATAACAGTGTAAAAGAAAAAGAATTGGAGAAGACAAAAAGAACATAGATATGGAATCTATCTAAGTTAAGTGTACAGGAAGAGAAGTAGAAGTAAATTAAAAAGTGGGGAGATATTAATTTAAAATAAGGAATTTATGTTAGATTCTATTCAAATCAAAGAAATCCAATATTCCTTAAAAAGTTTATTTAAATGTTTTAATTGCTAAGAGTGTTGTGTCCATGTCACATTTTACTCTGAGCATATCATCATTTGCATTTGTTTGTTTGTTTGTTTTGTTGGTTTTTATAAAGTTAATTAACAAATGAAAACCAGAAAAAAGGTATGAATATTTATGAACTCATGTCAAAAATAATTACTGTCAACTTCTGATTACATGAAAATAAGAAAGAACAGGTTTTTCCCCTCATCTTTTAAAACATAACAAAACATTTATATACAGTGATACAATCAGTTATTTTCTTTTATGTAACCACATAAAAACTCTTATATCATGAGAAATAGAATAAAATACTACTTCTGCCAAAATATGTGTAATTAATAACCTTAATATTTTATTTTCTAGAATTAAGTTTACTTTTGTATTGATACATAAAAACATAAAAGTATGCATATTAATGGGGTAATGTGATGTTTTGATGTATGCATATATTATATAATTTTTAAATCCAGTTAAACATATCAATGTCCACAAATATTTAGCATTTGTTTGATGTAAAATATTTCAGAATTATTTCTTCTTATTTTTAATTGCACAGCACATTATTTTTATCTATCTTCACCCTTCTGTACAAAAACACACCAGAAATTCTTGCTTCTATTTAAGTATAAATTAGTGCCCATTGGTCAATCTTTTCCCATGCTTCCTTTTTTTTGGTCTCTAGTAGCCACAATTCTACTTTCAAATTTTATGAGATTATTTATCTATTAATTAATTTATATATATATATATATATATATATATATATATATATATATATATATATACTATATATATAGTGCTTGGGATTGAAGCTGATTCCTCAAACATGGTTGGTAAGTGCTCTACACCTGAGTTATATCCTTGGACCAAAGATTAATTTTTTTTTAATTTATGTATGATGGCAGAATACATTACAATATTTATTACACATATAGAGCACTATTTTTCATAACTCTGGTTGCATACAAAGTATATTCACACCAATTTATGTCCTCAAACTTGTACTTTGGATAATAATGATCATCACGTTCCACCATCATTTCCAACCCCATGCCCCCTCCCTTTCCGTCCAACCCCTCTGCCCTATCTAGGGTTTATCTATTCCTCCCATGCTCTCTCTCCCTATCCCATTATGAATCATCCTCATTATATCAGAGAAAACATTCGGCATTTGGTTATTTGGGATTGGCTAACTTCACTTAGCAGTATCTTCTCTAACTCCATCTATTTACCTGCAAATGCCATGTTTTTATTTTCTTTTATTGCTGAGTAATAGTCCATTGTGTATATATACCACGTTTTTTTTTATCCATTCATCCACTAAAGGGCATCTAGGTTGGCACCACAGTTTAGCTATTGTGAATTGTGCTGCTATAAACATTGATGTGGCTGTGTCCCTGTAGTATGCTGTTTTTAAGTCCTTAGAATATAGACCGAGGAGAGGGATAGCTAGGTCAAATGGTGGTTCCATTCCCCATTTTACAAGAAATCTTTATACTGCTTTCCATATTGGCTGCACCTATTTGCACTCCCACCAGCAGTGTATGAGTATATCTTTTTCCCCACATCCTCACCAACATTTATTGTTTTTTGTATGCATAATAGCTGCCATTCTGACTAGAGTGAGATGAAATCTTAGAGTAGTTTTGATTTGTATTTCTCTAATTGCTAGTGATGATGAACATTATTTCATGTATTTGTTGATTGAAGGTATATGATTATCTGAGAAGTGTCTGTTCAGATCCTTTACCCATTTATTAATTGTGTTATTTGTTTTTGTGGTGTTTAAGTTTTTGAATTCATTATATATCCTAGAGATTAGTGCTCTATCTGGTGTGTGAGGGGTAAAAATTTGCTCCCAGGATGTAGGCTGTCTATTCACCTCACAGATGGTTTCTTTTGCTGAGAAGAAACTTTTTAGTTTTAGTCCATCCTTTTTTTTATATTCCATATCTATGTGAGATCATGAGTTACTTGTCTTTCTGTTCCTAGCTTATTTCACTTAACATAATGATTACCAGTTCCATGCATATTGTTACAATAAAAATTAATTTTATTCTTTTAAAGGCTGAATTGTACTTTGTACATGCACCATATTTTCTCTATCCACTTGTCAGTTAATAGAAAATAAGTTGTTTCCATTTCTTGGCTATTGTGAATAGTGATGCAATAAATAGTGATGCATGGAAATGAAAGTAGCTCCTTGACATATTGAATTCACTTCCTTTGGATAAATGCTCAATAGTAGAATTTCTGATCATATGGAATTTCTATTTTTATTTTTTATGAACATTTATAATGGCTGTAGCAATTTAAATACCCATCAACAGTGTACAGGGGTTCCATTTACTCTACATTCTAAGCAACACTCACTATCTTTAGTCTTAATCATCATTCTTACTGAGGTGAAGTATCTCATTGTGATTTTAATTTGCATTTTCCTGATAATCAGTGATATTGCTGCAGTCTGGCTGGGCACAAAATAACCAAGCCACCACACACCTTGTAGATTCAAACAACAACTCTTTATTCTTGAACTGTCACCGGCACTCTATACGCACGTTCTGGGAAAATCCACACTACACTGGGCTCTGCATACCAAATACTCTCTGAATCCTGCAAGAACTCAACGGGAACTCAAGGAGCGGGTGCCTGAGGCAGCAGGATATGCCCTATTCCCAGCAGGATCCATCTTAAACCTGGAACTGCCCTAAACCCGGATCCGCCCTGGTCCTTGAGCAGGGTCACCTTTCTCAAACATTCATGCAATGTCACTGCAAATGACCTGGGTCCAAGGCAATCCCATTTCCACAATAGAGAGTCCTCCCTCTAAGCAACATTGGGTAGGCTGACAAGGAAATTGCTATGCGTCCTTCCTACTTGGCTATGGCTCTCAGCATGATATTAAAGAGTTTTCACATACCTTTTAACCATTTGTATGTCTTCTTTTGAGAAATGTCCATTTATGTCTTTGCTCATCTTTTAATTGGTCATTTGGTTGTTGTTATTTTTATACTATTCAGCTTTTGGTGTTTCCTTTATACTTTGGATATCAAACCTTTATCAGATGTATTAAGCAAACAATTTATACCTTTAAAATTTCTAGTGTAATCTAAGTCTACTGTGAACAAAATTTATAATATGTAGGCCCAGAAGAAAGATAATTTTTCTGCACATTTCTCCTAGATTAGCCAAAACAGAAGAATCGTCTGATTACAATGAGTCTCCACATACATTGTAGCCAGTAAGCTGTACTTTATACATACCTAGCAAAAACTTGGAAATGTTCGAAGTTTTATTTCACCATAGTATCATCAGGTTTAAACATAACACCTGAAAATAAATACATATCTATTTCATACATATTTCAAATAATAAGTTGAAATGATTTAGAAGATTATCTCTTTCTTCTTCACACTTATCTCACGATTAAAATAATAATAAGTTGAAATGATTTAAAAGATTATCTCTCTCTTCTTCTTCACACTTATCTCACAATTAAAATTGCTCCACCAATTTCAGTCCTGAGTCCCAATTTTTTTTTCTTAAATAAAAACCATGATTTATCTTAAACTGTAAGAAATGCAAAAAAAGTAGAAAATTACTACAAGAGAAAGAAAATATTTTAGTGTCATCAAAATAAATGGCAAAAAAAATGTCTTACTGATTTTTTTGTAATGGAAGCTTTAATGAAGCAGATGTATTACAATTTCCTTACTGTGGATTTTCATAGAAATAGAAGGTAGACCAACAGAACAGAGAATGGGAACAGGAATAGGGAAGAAGGGAAGGAAAAGTAGAGGTACTGAGCAACAATATTGATCAAGTTATGTCATATATATATATATATGTGTGTGTGTGTGTGTGTGTGTGTGTGTGTGTGTATAACATTTATTCCAAATATTTTGTATGATTTTAATGCACTAATTTAAATTTCTTCCTTTTAAAAAACATTTCCAAGAGCAAAGTTTTTTTTTAATTTGTAACTGAGATGCTTTTTATGAATTATTTTGTCAAAATTACCTGTTGAAAGTTATGATCTAGTTAATAAATTTATCAAACATACGAAAGTATGTAGCTTTGTAAAGGTGGGCATTTAGAACTATCATTTTTGTAGATGGCATATAAAAGTTTTAGATTTCATTTTAATTTTGCAAAGAATGAAATCACCACTCAAGCACTTCAGACAGCATCCTTATCATAACACTTAGAACAATGCTAAGTGATAACTCTTTTATGATCTTGACAAAGAGAAAGTGATTCATTTTTATTAAAAAAGCAATTTATATAATTTAGCAACTTAAAGTTTTAAAGTGCTCTTGAAAATAAACAGTTGATAAAATTAATTTTCCTTCATAAGATAAATGAAATGCACTAATTTGATAAATGTAAAAATCTCTAATAAAGTAATTCATAATGTAATTGTCTCTACCAAATCAGCATTTTATGAATATTTGAGAAAGAAATCTAATAAATTAACTATTTTAAAGAAAATGGAAAATGTAGCATAGATATGGCTTTCATATGGATTTTAAAATACCCATTAATATGAAAATGCACTATGAACGCTAAATAAAATATTACAAACCAATAATCTATTTTCACCACAATGTAATTTTATTATTATTTGAATGAAAAAGCAAATTTTACCATACTTTCATATATATATATATATATATATGGGTAATTTTTATTGGATCACAATTCATCTAACAATATAAAAAATAGGAAGAAAAGCTGGTGGGTAGGTAGGTACATGCGCACATGCACATATGTATTTTTATCTTCAATTACACTAATACACATCTTCCTTAAGAATTTTCTTTTTACTATAATGTAAAGAGAAAAGTTTATCATCTCTCACATCACCTTTTCTTCACCTTAACCAATTGAAGGGTGAATTAAAATATTTGAATTTTAATGTTCCAATAATTTGGGGGAGAAAGAAAAAAAGGTGATTGTAGCAATAGTGTGCAACTTTTTTTTTTTGAGAGAGAGAGAATTTTTTTTTAATATTTATTTTTTAGTTTTCGGCGGACACAACATTTTTGTATGTGGTGCTGAGGATCGAACCCGGGCAGCATGCATGCCAGGCGAGCACGCTACTGCTTGAGCCACATCCCCAGCCCAATAGTGTGTATCATTATAAAACGACGATTTCACTTTTTCAACTTAACGTCTGTTCTTCCATATTAAAAAGATAAAAATAAAAAATTCAAGAGAGGGGTTAGTATGTGTTCCATGCTGCTTGACCATAATGCAAAAAGGATCACAGTTTCCTCCCAAACTAAGAAGGAATAGACATTTAAAATGAAGGTTTTCTATAAGGCAAGCAGAGTGAGAATATCAAAACATAAGGAAGAAAAATCTAAAAAAAAAAAGAGAGAGTATCAAAGTCAACTCACATATAAGGTATGAACTGACAGATTATAGAAAAATTGATTTATAACTATTTATGATCTTGAGGATAAAAATTAATACAAAGCAGTAATATGGTATAGATTGCTTTGCATCAGTCACTTGACACAATACTTGATTATTGATTAGAAGGGTTTTCTTCTTGACTATAGATTTTTTTTGTATATAGAAATGCAAGTGTAGAATCTGTGTTTGCAAAGCAGAATGTTGTTATAAATAATTATCATCCTGATAAAACAGAACATAGTTAGATTGTCAGTAAAATGGAAGCACTGCTTTACAAATTCTCATCAAAAGGAATCAAGGGCATTTTAAAATAAACTTTTAAATTAATAAGAGTTCAAATTTACTGAAAAATTGCTTAGACAGAACAGAGAAAATGCTTTTACACCATGCAATTTCATTGACTTTGTAGGATTTATCTTTCACAAAGAATGAGCCATTATTCACAGGTGACAGTTGACCAAATTCCACGCTTTATTTAAATTCCATTTGTTTATATCAAATATCTTTTTCTGTTCCAGGATATCATCTGAGAAATCATCTGACAATATAGCAGTACTGACTTCTCTTGGCTGTCACAGGTTCTCAGCCTCTGTTTTTGATGGCCTTGACAGTTTTAAGGAGTAGCAGTCAGGTGTGTTGTAGAATGTCCCTCCACTGAGATTTCTCTGATCTTTTTTTCATGATTAAACTGGGTTCATATGTTCTGGGGAGGAAGAGTGTGGAGGTGAGTTATCTTTTTCATCAGACAATATTGAGGACACATAATATCAAAAATGAATTATCACTTTGATGTTGACCTTGACCACCAGGCTGAGGTTTCAAAGGGTGGTTGCTGTCAGGTGTATCAGTTTCTTTACTGTAAACTTCCATTTTTTCCCCTGATATTTTACCCTGAGGTTTTTGGAAGGAAGTTACTCTGTTTCAGCCCACATTTAAAGAGTGAGAAATTTTACACCAACTCTTTGAGGTCAAAGTATTTACATAAATTATGTAGAGTTCATCTAAATGGAAATTCTTCTATTTTCTCCTGCTTATTCATTTACTCAATAATTTATGTATACAAGAATAGAATTATGAATATTTATTATAGTCTTGGGCTAAACCCAAGTCTGTTTTTCTTAGGGCACTGGGGATTGAACCAAGTGTTGCTCCATCTCTGAGTTATATCCACAGCCCTTTCTATATTTTATTCTTAGGCAGGGTGTCACTAAATTGCCCAGTCTGGGCTCAAATTTGAGAACCTCCCTCCTCAGCCTCCTGAGGAGCTGGGATTACAAGTGTACACCACCCAGTTTTATCTCCTGTTGTTTTTGTTGTGCAGATTGTACTAGTTTAGGGCACTGGAAATTCTTTCAGTCTGACAGCCCATGCTTGTGTTTAGTTCCTGGCACTTTTTTACTTCCAGCACAAGATGCTCCAGTGTCAGGAGCCACCCATGGGCTGTTGTGAGCTGTGAGCATTGTAGCCATATCAGGGGACAGGTGTGTGGCATTGCATGCTGATTGGGCAGCTCCATGCAAGGGCGCTTCTCCTCTTGTTTTACCTGTGATCCTGCACAGCACCTGACTTTCCAGGATGTCAATCAATCTGCTGACCACAGGACTTCTCAAAGCAATCACCCTTTGAAACCTTATCCCTTGCCTTATTCGGTGAAGAACATCTATAGAAATTCCTTTGTGTGCCCCCACCCCTAAAAATAAAGAGATTCCAAGTGTACTCTCTTTCCAGTGCCTTACAGCATGGAAGTTGACCCTTAAGGTTGCAGAGCAGTCCTGCCATCAACATGAAAATTACTTCTATGTCCTGCACTTTTTCGCAGTTTTCTTCTTAGCTTAATGTTGCAGCTAGCTCTTTTGAACCCAGTTGTTCTTGTCAGCGCAGGTCGTTGGCGAGACACCCAGTGCTAGAATTAGCCACTTCTCCTTCTTCATTTGGCTTTGAAAGATATTTCTGTTTGAATTTTGTACTAGCATTACATGTGGGCATGTCTAATGTTTATAAATTCACTTTGGACAAAATAATGAGAGTACACTATGTAGCTCTGGCTTACAATCTATGACATTGCCAAGAATTCTCCTTCTATAACTTTATTTAACTTCTCTGTTGGAACCAAATCCCTGTGGGGAAAAATGAGGTTTTCTCAGAGGGCTAGATACTTTCAACCAAGAGTTAAGACATTGCACTTCCTATAGCAAGAAGGCCTCGCACAGTAGTGCACATCTATAATCCAGGCAACTCTGGGCCTGAGGCAAGATGATCACAATTCTAGACCAACCTCAGCAATGTAGCAAGAGGCCTTAAGGATTTAGCAAGACACTGTCTCAAAATAAAAACATTAAAAAAAAGGCTGAAGATGTGGCTCATGGTTAAGCAACCCTGGATTTAATTTTAAGAAAGAAAGGAAGACAGAAAGAAAGAAAGAAAAAAGAAAGAAAGAAAGAAAGAAAGAAAGAAAGAAAGAAGGAAGGAAGGAAGGAAGGAACGAACTACAGAAATACTTGCCAATAAAATAATTAGTTACAGGACAATGACAACTGCCAACACAAGTAAAATGTGCTTTACATAATTTTTAATAGAGATAGAAGCAGTGATCTCAAAATATTCATTGAAATTCTTAAATAAATTAGATATATTTAAATAAGCCTATTGAAGGCAATCAATAATTGTCTTGGTGAATTAACCACTATCATGGTTAATTCCTTTTATACTAGAAATACTTAATTTTATTAAAAAAAATTAAAATCACATTATTATTATTTTAGTATTGAAAATTGAACCCAGAGGTACTATGCCACTGAGCTATATACCCAGCCCATTTTTATTATTTTTTTTTATTTTGAGATAGTATCTCACTAAGTTGCCAAGGCTGGCCTTGAACTTCCAATCCTCCTGTCTCAGTGTCCTGAGTTGCTGAGATTACAGGGAGATTACAGGATTACAGGGATGCTGAGATTACCATGCCTGGCTATCCCATACAATCTAAAAGTAAAAGTATTTTTAAAGTTATTCTACTGACAAAAGTTTACAGTTAAGGGAACAGAGCTCATAAAATAATAAATAATAATAATTATCAAATATTAATAAATATATAAATAATAAATATATAAATTAATAAATATATAATTAATAATAATCATCAAAGTTAATAATAGTAGATATAAACAAAACTGGAAGCTGCTATTCTAATTTTCAAATTATGGTACTTAACCTCCAGTATCTCTTGGTTAAAATCATAATGTAATTTTAGAAGACTTTATTTTCTAATGTATTTTGCCATTACCTTTCTTAGAAGATTAGGATATATATCAGTTTATATTAGAAGAAAGAGAGGAAAATTAAGATATTTTCAGAAATGACATTGCTTCCTATTTTAAATACCAATGGTTGGCTTTCCAATAACTGTTTTGACAAAAAGATGTAAAATAAGTCTGAATTTGCACATTTCAAGTTAGAGGTAATCTACTTTGGGGGAAAAACAGCTGGTTCTTTAATAAGGTATTCAGATTATAAAATGTATGCAAAACACTTTGGGGACATAAAAAAAAAAGCAACAGCATTGCTTGGATCTATTCTGTAAGTGTGCTAGTTGATTGGTTTTTGCCCAAAATAACTACTAAAAAGGTAATTGCAGACACTAGGTTGACACATTTAAGGAAAATAAAAAGAACTAAACTATGGGAATTACTGACTCATTATCTTAACAAAGTCCAAAATGTACAGATATCAGTTCTAGGCAAGCCTGATGATAAAAATAACAGATGGAAACATGAATATTTGGGGGAATATTGGGACTTAGGTTACTCCAGTTAGTCATACCTAATTTTTAGTCCCACATGACTGTTCAGTCATGTATCCTAGTTTGAAATGACTAAGTCTTTCTGGGAAACCTTAATTCTTTAAATATGTAGTGTATATTCTTGCTTTCTTTGTAATTCTCTTATGGTACTTTTCGATGATAGTTTTCTCTCGACACTCAAGGTTTCATATTATCCAATGATCTATTGTTCCATCTTCTTATCTTTCTAGAATCATGTTTTTTAATCTCAGAGTTCAAGTATGCTAGCTAGATGACTTTTAAATATAACAGTTTTAGCATTGACCCAGGCTAAAATTGTTGAATAGTTTCAAATCTCATCAGGTAACTTGATATGTATAAATATATATGTTTCAATAATATGTATATGTATATGCATACATTTTTTGACAAAATAACTTAAATGTAGCATTTTCAAAATATTTTATTTTCAAAATAAATACATTTAGTATAATTGTTAATGTCACTAGGTTTAAGTCTATGAACTTTATGATTTTTGTCTTTTGTGTTCATTAGTCCCTTTTTGCTTTCTGAAGTATTGTAAAGATGGCCTTAGCCTAAGCAACTCCATTTTAAAACTCCATTTTAAAATAAACCTGCAGTCTCACGAGGCACAAGCCTACTGAGCCCTCCAATATGGCATAATGCATAGCCTGAAAAAACTAGTCACTTTCCACAACCCTGATAAGAGTCAGAGTGAAGTCACTTGATATAAACATGTCATGTACCTTAATCCTGATAAGAACCAGAAGGGTAATATCAGGGCAGAAACCACCAGACCATATGTCCTCTGTAAGATGGAAGATGTCACTTAGAAACCTGGTAACAGCTGATAGGGACCAAAAAGGTATGCAGAAGTTCCCCAAATTTAGTATAAATAATGGGAGAAATGAAAAGACATTCAAGCCAGCTGATGCTGATGCACACACACCAGAGAACCTGATGAGGACCTGGACTGACACCCTAACTCTTCTCATCATCTGCCTGATCCTCTGCATCATCCTCACCACTTCTCAAACTCTACTGCAGCCTCTTGATCCTGGTGAGAAAGGCAACTTCTCCTTAGGACCATCTCCTTAGCCAGCTGTCAACTCCACACCAGGAGAAGCCTCCATTGGTTTCCGACCTGATCGCTGTCATCTGAGTGAGTTGCATCTCCTGGACTTAAGGCCTAGGACTTAAGACTTTAAATCTAGCACTTAAGCTTAGCATGCAGAGGGAATGTCTGCAATAGGTCTGTCATGATTAAGTGTTTTTGCAGTGCTTAGAATTAACTTAGAATTTGTTTGCTTTGAATTGATTATGTCTATTGCAATGCACAGCATTAAGGATTTTCATTTGATTAAGAACCTATACAATGAAATTGTGTTGAGTGATTTTGAGTGAATAAAGCATTGAAAAGGCATAGCGCATGGATATTCTTTATTTCTCCACTTGACTGCAGATGTTGCACCTTTGCCCATTGCAACAAGTATATTTTTTACATTTAAGGAGTGTTGTTATCATTCCCTTTTAATTAATTTATTGACATTAGCCACAGTCCTTTATTCTTTCTTTTTTCCTTGTTTTTGTTGTTTTGTTTTAACATTGGATAAATTTTTATAGTTTATATCTTTAGTTTGTGACACTGTATGTTCTGGTGATATTATACCATTCTGCTCATGGTACGAAAACATTAAAATAGTCCATGTTGCGGACTTATAGGATTTGCTTTACACGTAACAAATTCATATTACATTATAGTGAGATTATAAAGCTGAATTAAGAAAATTACCTTATTGACTTTACAATAAGGTGTATCCAAGCACAACTTAGAACTCTGAATGAATTTATTTCTGTTGAATTTTATGTGGCTATATACTCCAAATTGATTGTGCAGAAGTTAAAATTTGAAGGAGAAATTGTGTGTGTGTGTGTGTGTGTGTGTGTGTGTGTGTGTGTGAGAGAGAGAGAGAGAGAGAGAGAGAGAGAGAGAGAGAGAGAGAATACTTGTGTGGTAGGCTGTCTCTGCAAAACCAGTAGAATAACCACAGAATTTAATGATGGCTTTGGGCTGTGCCTGATCAACAAAGGTCCTTAATGAAATCATTGGAATTGTTTTTAAAATTAATTTTTCTAAAAAGTAGAGTACAAGGCACTCTGCTTGGGCAGGTGAATGTCACACTAAATTATGATTTCAATTAAAAAGAACTGAGAAAGCCTCCAAAAAATTGTTTAGCAACTTATATCCCCCTTTAAGGAATTGAAACCGCAAAGATGAAGGCTTTTAGTAAATCCTTATTAGGCAACGGTTTTCTAAATAAATCTCCAAAAGGAATTAGTCAGCATCACACCTTGTTCTAGGAGTTTCAAAAATGTGCTGGTTTTATTTAATCTTTAAAATAAACTATCAAAGTAAGCACTATTAATCCCGTTTTTATAGATGAAAATCTGAAGTGCTGAGAGAAAGCATAACTTGTTTCATCTTCTAAGCCAGATTTCACATGGAGATGTAGTCCATACCCACTGGAAAGAGAGTCCAAAGGTTTATCGTGCCAGTGGGGGACCAAAGGTTTGAAGACAGCGACTTTTTAGTTTTCTCAGTGGAGGCTTTAAAGGGAGGAAGTCAGGAAGCACCATTCAGAGAATGTTTGTGCAGTGTTCTATGAGGGCAGTAAGATCTTTTGTGACCATCTGCTGATTAGGCCTCCCTTTACATACCGGATATCCTAAGGGAAGGAAATAAGACCTCCTAAAAATATACAGTCACAAGCCAGAAATAAAGTTAAAAAGCAGAATTGAAGAAAAGTTAGTACAAATTCGACTGAACACAAAATAGACACTTATTTGTAAAGGAAAAAAAAATCACAGCAACAAAAATAGCGGGTCATGGAGAGCTCAATCAAGTTGTGAAAGAAGAACAAGAGCAAAGTATAGCAATGATTTAAAGGAATGGGGTGTGGAAGTGAGCAGCATATTTATATTATAGGATAAATGCTATTGATGAAGTTGCTAAGGGAGCCTCAAACATTTCTGCAACTTGCCTCAGAAAATTACCTATCAAAAGAATATTGAGATAACACAAAGCCTTCCCAGATTGATAACTATTGCCACTGAGATATATTCAAAGAACCCACATAAACTCATTTTACAAATTTATATATAAAATTAGTTCTAATTCCTTTAGGACACATTCCTTTTCTAGACACATTAGTCATATATTCTTAAAAAGCTCTTTTTGGAAAAAAAAATCCTTTTGTGGAAGATTAATTTCTGATTCTAGGTAGAGATATTCTTATAAATTTGTGTTGGGGTGAATTTCCTGTACTCTCTATCTGCCCCTTAGCACCACAAAAGGGGAATCTTCATTCTGAATGCAGGTACTTTCATGAACAGAGCACGAGTTTTACAAAGACAAGTTTGGGTAGTGATGTACAACTATAAAGAGGAACACATGTTTTCAATGTACTCTCCAACCCTTTTCCCCTAAATTTCTCCTCATATTTTAGTCATGACAGTTAATGCTGTAGCTATTCCATTTGATAGAGATTCATTATAAATCAAAATTAATCAAGCTTAGTTATTAAAGCTGTCTTGCTGAGTAACTCTTTGTACCACACTGATGGCCCTTGATTAAATTAATTGTACACTATCACTTCATACAGCTTTTGTAAGCCTATAATTTTAGGATACTCAAAGGGGTATTTTTTTATGAACTTCTTTAAATGCAAAGATAAGTTATATAGGAGAAATAGTCTAAGAATATTGGTAGTAGTATGTTACATAGTACTCTGAATAATTCTGTGTTCAATGAAGGCATTTATATGGTCAAGTTAAAACATAATCTGAAAGAAAATTCTTAATGTATATTACATGCCCTAATATATTTTTAAAAGATAAGTGAGAACATCAACCTCAAACCTGAAATAATTTGATAAGTACAAAAATTTGCTTGATAAGTACAAAGAGCTCTTTAATATATAATAGGTATAAAAGATACTTCAGATGTAGTGTAACTGAAGGAAATAGAAAGTACCCACACAAAATTGTGTCTTTTATTTTCAAATATGTGCTGTTTAAAAATGCAATTAAAAAATCTTAAGAATTAGATGTTTCTCTGGATTGCCTGTCATTATAGAGAATAGTGCTTTTTTTTGTAATTCAAAGGATATTTTTAATTATACATTTAAATCATAAAAGTAATAAATGCAAAAAGCTATAATAGAAGGTAAGGCAGTGCAACTTCCTAGAGGATATATAGTTAATAAGAAAACAGTCTTTGTTTTTGTTATTTTGATAGTATCCAGTATAACTTTAAATGTTGTCCTACTATTTATTGTTTAGTAACTTTTTCTATAACCTGTTAGTTGCCTGCCATGAACAATAAGTGATGGATACACTATCTCACTGGCCTTCTCCTATAACTTCAGGTTTTGATATTTTTATATTGTTTTCTTCTTGCAATGCTTATGAATTTTAAATTCTGTGCTGATAAACATATCAATGATTAACCAATTTTAAATAATATTTTTAACTCCCCACTATAAAATTGGATGCTACTATTATACGTGCCTTTTCTAATTGCTCTCCTTTATATATTCTAATTTTTATGACTTTAAAATGTCAAAGGTTATTTATTGGGGTGTTGTGTTAGTCAGTTTGGCATCCCTGTGACCAAAATACCCAACAAGAACCAGTTAGAGGAGAATAAGTTTATTTTTAGTTTATGGTTTCAGAAGTTTAGTCCATGGTCAACTAAGTCTATGGCTCTGGACCCAAAATGAGGCAACACATTATGGCAGAAGGATGTGGCAGAGAGACACTACTTAGGACATGGCACTCAGTAAGTGGAGAGTGGGAAGGAGAAGGTGATACAAGGAAGACACACACCCGGAAGGTATCCTTGCACCCAGTGACCCAATGCTCCAGCCCTGCCCCATTTCCCAGTAGTTACCCCCCAGTCGATTCAAATAGGATGATTAGTTTACAACTCTCACAATCTAATCATTTCAGTTCTGAACATTCATGTATTAATATGAGATGGGGGGACACTTCATATGCAAATCATCTGTAGCATTCTACTTTCCCTCCCAAACCTATATCTGTCTTACAATGACAGATGCATTTAGTCCATCTCCAAGAGTTCCATAGTCTTAACAATTCCAGCATCATCCAAAATTCCAATCCAAAGTCTCAACTGAGGCTGAAGACAAACTCTTACCTGTGAACCCCCGTGAAAATCAAAGGCAACTTACATATATCAGTATATACTGTCACAGAGTAAACATCCCCATTCCAAAATGGAGGAATAGGGGGATAGAAGGGTTGCAACCAAAGCAAGATCTAAATCCAGCCAGGCAAAGAGTTCCCATAACTCTTCCTATAACCCGTTCTATAGCATCTAAGACAGTTATTTGAGAGATGTTATTTCTAAAGGGCTTGGACACCTCAACACTTTGATCTTGCTATTTGCAGCCCATGTGGGTCTATTTTAGCTTGACTTTCACTGCAGGCAACAGTTCTTGGCCTACAGTCCAAATGACTGGCATTTCTTAATTCCTTGGGTCTTCATTCCAGGTTTGCCCTCACCTTGGTTTCTTTATACATTATCCTCTTTGGGGCATCTCCCAGGGACTCTGACATTGCCAAACTTTACCTGGCCTTCTAGGCCTTCTTTTGAAATATCAGTGGAAACATCCATGATTCCCTAACTCCTAGACATTGCATTTCTGCAAAACCAGGAGCACTTGGCATGTTCTGTCGAGAGATTGCACAGTAGTAGCTTGGACACCTGAGATTATTCCTGGATTCATCTCTGAGCTTGGGCAATTTAGTATAGTGAAACAAATTCCTAGACCTCTGTGTAATCAGGGTACTCCTGGGATCACCTCTCAAAGAAAATTTTCCTTCTACATCTTGGAGCCTTCAGTGGATATGGTTTTGCAAATTCCTGAGATGCCACCAATGCATCTTTCCAGTTGTTCATGTGCAATGTACTTAGCATCTTTTTAATGGTTATAATCTCTTTATAAGCCATATCTTCTTTGGCCCCAGAGTTTCATGCAAATTTCTAAGTTTTTAATATCCTCAATCCCACTGCTTTCTTCTCCCAATTCTTACATTAAATCTGGCTAAAGACAGCCAGAAAATTCTATGGCATTGCTTGAATGCATGGCTGCCTTGAAACTCTCTTCATTAGATGAATCAATGAATCCATCAATTTTAAATTTAGCCATAAATGAAATCTCAGGGCATGAGCAAAATGTAGCCAATTTCTTTACCAAAATAGAACCAGGAGTAGCCTCTAGTCCCATCCAATAGAGGCTTCGTTACCTTCTCAAACTTCATAATCCCAGGCTACATTCCTATCAGCATTCTTGTATCTGAGCTGACTGGGTTTTCTCATTAAGGTCTACTTCAAAATGGTCTAAAGATTTGATAGCTTGTGTCTTTAAACTTTTCAAAATCCCTCCTTCACAAACCAGCTCCAAAAACTTCTGAACTTCATGGTCAGGTTAGTCACAACAATGACCCCAATCATAAGACCAATTTATTTATTATTTGAATTTTTGTCACTGTGACCAAAATGTTCAACAAGTAAAACTTAAAGGATGGAGAGTTTATTTTGGCTCATAGTTTCAGAGTTTTAGTCTATTGTTGGTCAAGTCCATTGCTTTGGGCTTAGGGGAGGCAGGACATCGTGGCAGAAGGAAGTGATGGAGGAAAGCTTCTTAGGACCTGGCAGCCAGGAAAAGCAAGAGAGAAAGAAAGAAGAGACCACAGGGAAGATAAAACCTTCCAGGGCATTCCCTCAGAGACTCAACTCATCTAGCCATGCTTCACCTGCATACGGTTATCACCCATATAGTTCATTTAAACTGGGATGCACTTATTAGGCTACAGCTTTCACAATCCACTCATTTTACCTCCAAACCTTCTGCATTAATACAGAAGAATAGCTTATATCCAAATCACAATAGAAGTTTTCCTAACACCCAAAGATAATCCTTTGCTTCTCCTGACACCAAGTGGGTGTCTAATGGATTAATTTGCTTGTAATTTTTCCTCAAATTAGAGCTGATTCTACTACTCAAAGGCTTAGCCCTATGGCTGCTCCCATGTCTGATACTAGGTAATTTTAAACAACTTCCATATTTATGATGGGCAGAAAGTTCCAACTCTTTAATCTCTTGGTCTTTTTGGTAACCAGCTCCATTCTGAGGTGATTTAGATGTTTCACATGAAGAAAATTTATTAGCATATACTCTGGTGTGATTAAAGGGCTACTTTTTAATAATGAAAGATAATGTATCACTCAGAAAATTTCAAGTAATTAGTAACTCAGTAAGATGAGCCAGGGAGAGAGACCAAATCTAACATATATGTTATTTGCTAAATTTATTAAGAATTTATTGCTTAATTTGATTAAAGAACTATAACCCAATAAAGAACATTCAATTTTGTTCATAAAATTATTTATTATAAAACCAATAGTGTGATTGGAGGCCAAATGGAAGAAGCATGATATTTTCACTGAAATTTTCTATAGTAATTAGGTTCTTGCAAGTGGTGAAGTCTCCTGTATCTTTTTACTTTTTGATACTGGGGATTCTATCCAGGACCTCATACATAATAAGCAAGTTCTGTACCACTCAGCCTCTCCCTTTTTAAATAATTTCAGATTTTATTTTTATTTCTGTGTTATACTTAAATATTACTTCTTATATAGTATGTTCAACTTTCTTAGGTTCCTTTTGTATTTAGATATAGTACAACTCTGAGTCATAAATTCATGGGGTATGTTTTAGTAGTAAACTGAGCCTGTAAATTTCAAAGCCTGCATATTTTTCTTCACATTTTACTGAGAATTTAATTATGCATAAAATCTTAGGATCACTTGTTATGTATTCTTCAATACTGTTAACATACCTTTTAATTATTCACTATAATCCAGTTATTGATGATTTACCTGGAGGCAGTCTGATTCACTCATGTATTCATTCACTTTGCCAATACTCACTGCATTCTTACTGTGTGTTAGTAGATATTCTAGAAGCTGAGGATTCACCAGTGAGCAAACTATAGAAACATAAAATAAAAATCTCCTTGAGGTGGGCTGGGATCATAACTCAGTGGTAGAGTGCTCAACTAGCATGTGTGAGGCACTGGATTTGATCCTCAGCACCACATAAAAATAAATAAATAAAATAAAGGTATTGTGTCCATCTTTAACTGAAATATTTTCTTAAAATCTACTTGAAGTATTTCACCAAAAATATCTGATGACTTTATAGAACAACAATGCCTGGCACATTTCAAAATGTTTGAAGAAAGGATTTTGAAAGTTTTAACCTTAAAGAAATGATAAATGTTTGAGGAGATGAAACAAAATCCTGACTTCTGTATCCTATGAAGATCAATTGAATCAGAATATCCAGCGAATATAACCTGAGAAGTGGAACTTTGTAAAGACTCCCCATCTGATCCTCATGGTCTGCCATTGAGGACTCCTGCTAAAAGGAGATGAAGCCACTTTGTTCTATCATTTCTGTCTTAAATAGTTGTTCTGTTTTTGTGGTGAAAAGAAAGAGGACAATAATTGCTCAAAGTGGAATTCCTTAATACACTAATGATTTCCATTTCTCCTTATTGATAATTGCTGCTACTAAGTTTTGAGCTTATCTGAAATGTTCTTTAGTAAGTCTTGCTTACTCCTTACATTTTCAGCTGTGGATTGTTGTGTTCTGGTTTTAAGAATTTATCTAGTTGCATCAACTAACTTTTTTAATCTTTTTTCCAAAAATTTTGTTATTTTGATGGCACCCTTTCTCTTCTCTGGTATAATGACCTCAAATTTTGTTGAACGAAAATGAAAATGTTGCATTGATTCTTTTGCATTTGTTTGTCCACTACTTTAACCTGTTCAGTGAATATACAATGAATCAAGGTAATCAATAATCCTTTAATCCAGAGTAAACATAAAATTTTGAAATGTAAAGAAAGCATTTTCTTCAAAGATTCCCAGAATAAATCTTCCATGCTACCCATCTGCCATTCTAGAGAGTTATATGAAGCATAACTTTCAAAATGTAACATATGTAAATTAGAATAATGTAGTTGTAGCTCAGTGGTAGAGTGCTGGCCTAGAATATGTGAGGCACTGGTTTTAATCCTAGCACTACATTAAAAAAATAAATAAATAAGATAAATGTCTAACAGTTAGAACTAGGATGGTAATTGGGCAAAGAAAGCAGATACAAAGACTCCATGTCAAGAGATTGGAATTTGGAGAACATATAAAAATGCTCATTGGGGGAAGGGAAGTTGTAAGAAATGGGAATTAAGCGTTGTCTTCCCTCTTATGTTATTTTTTTTTTGTGATTTCTCATTTAACTTACTCTTTCTCCTGGTTTCTTTCTTTAATATATTTTTACCTTATCATTTTCTTTATTTTTCTTTCTTAAAACTTAATATCAAAGATTTATTCTAATTCTCCAAAGTCATATTTATTTCTAGTACACATCCTACCCTCCAAGAAATATTTTCTGTTTGAAAGCAAACTTTCACCTCTGTCCCTCCCCCATCCAGATCCACCCCATGTCCCAGCTTTTTATTCTGACATTTCCTGAGTACTCAGCACTTATACCAGTTTTATGTGTCACCAATATGATCAGGAAAACTACTTTAACTCTCTGGACTCATTTTCAACATTTCTGAAGTGTGGATAGTAATTCTCATCTTAAAAGACTGTAGGTAGTATTCTATGAGATTATGGCATTACATTAACACCTGATCAAAATCACCTTGAATTCTGCACACTGAATAGCAAAAGATGAGGATAATCAATTGTATTTCCATAAACATCACTTTAATGAATATATAGTGTTTAGAACAAAAGTGCCTTTGAAACATATTTAGAAAATTATGGTTCCATTAGCATACAGTGCTGACACAACAGAAATCATTCTTACTCATTGAAATGTCTATACATCAATGGCAAAGACACAACTTATAGAGATTGTTAAGACCCTTGGAAATTATCTTGCCTAAACTCTCATTTTTTTGTGGTTCCATTCTGTATCATGAAATTTGGCAACTAATTAATATGCTGTTTCCATTTTTATGTAAGTATAATTGTATGACAGTTTCATCTCTTTTAATTCTTTAAAGTGAGGAACCTAATATTTACTTTTTTATTCCTGACAGTAACTTTCAGCCTATTAGCTGGCCACATTTAATTAAAATAACATTTATTAATTAGTAGATGCTATTTATCTGCAATTAATAACAATAGTCTATTCTTTACTCTTTAAGAGCAGATGAAAAGTTTATTCTGGACTCTGGGGTATGGACATGTGAAATGTTTCCATTAGAGTAAGATCAGTCTGGCTTCAGTGAAAAGTAGTTACAAGGCACCAAGTTTAAGGAAAGTCATGTTTTTCTTGAAACAGAACAAGAAAAGGGTATCACTGACCCCTTGTAGGCAGAAAATGATATCAGTGACAATCTCCAGAGAATTAGTTGTATCCAGCAGAGAGAAAACTGCCCTGACCTGCACAGCCATTACTTCAGAAACTAGTGAGGGGTGACAGAGGATTAAGACACACGCACTAACATTTAGAGAGAAAGGTGGAATCAGGTGGGTACTGTCCACTGTTGGAGGAACAGTGATCCAAAGCTGACTCCACATGTTTATTACATAGGTTTCTATCATCAAAAGGTTATTTGTGAGAAAGTTTCTGGAAAGCAGGCAGATTTGAAGTCTATGCATCACAGGTGAGACATTATGAATGATTATCTTGCTATGTTCAAAATCTTCTATTCCTAGGAGAGAGTGTCTGAAACTCAAGGTTAAAACTGACTTCTCTGAACTTTTGTGCAGAGACCAAGGGCCAGCATGCCATAGCAACTGGGGAATGTTAACTCTGTACTTTTGCACAGGGAAATGTTCACCCTATTCTTTCTGGCAGGGAAATCCCAGTGCAAGCACAGAACAACCACAAGGTAATCAGAAACCTTGATTCACATCACCAATTCCTACAAACAACCTCATAGGCTGCAACCGGAGCAGCATTAACACGAGAGCATCAAGAGGCCTAGGAGACAGTGGGACACCTGTATTCAGCCTTCCTCGTCTGAGAAACTGTCAGAGAAACATTGAGGCCATTTGAGAAGGAAGAATAAATTCTGGCAACGAAACTGAAGCAGCCCAATGACATCATTAAATGGAATATTTAATTTTATATCTATAGCTATTTTTCTATTATCTTAGAGAAATTAATGGATATATACTTTTCATTCTAAAGTTTTCCTCAATTTATGACATTGTGGATAAGCTCACTAAAAATGTTTTAAGTGTAACTTCAGGCACAATATTCCATATGTAGATGTTTCATAATTTATTTAATATTTACTCATTTGCCTCCAATTTACATTAGTACCAAATTACCATTAAACCATTTTTTGTGAAATTAGGTTATTAATTATGCTATTAGATAAAATTTTATGTAAAACTTTGCAGTTTTCATTTCATATGTCAAATGGTTTATCAAAAATCTGGAAAGTTTTAATTTTATTTTTTCAACCATGTATGAGAATATCAGTTGCTTTATAAGTTCATTAGTATTTAGAGTTAAGTTATAACTTTTTTTTTTGCTTTCTACAGAAGTGAAAAATAAATTTTATTTTTCCTGATAATAAGACTGCATAGACCTTTGGGATTCTTTTCCTTTGGAAAAATATTTCCAATTTTTCATGAATGAGAAGAAAGAGGAACATATATAATTAAATGGCTAACTGAGTAGTATGTACCAAATAATGCTCATATTCATGAATATCTTTTTTAAGTAAACATGTTTTCTTAGTTGTACACATTGCTCTCTAGCTAAAGACTATACCTCCTAGGGTCTCTTTCTGCTGATCTCAACCATGTGGCTACTTTGGTAACCAATAACATGTGAGTAGAAGTAGGATATATAGGTTCCTTGTTAAAATGTGGTTGTGAAGGAAGAAGCAAGATTAGTCATCCCAGGAATTGTCTATTGAAGAGAGCAGAGTATCACCTTAGAGGGAGTCTACTACAATCCTGATGAATGTGGAGATGCCATAATTGCTCTGATTGTCCAATCAGGTTTTTGCTTAACAAAAGAAATAAGCTTGCATCCTTGCATCATATTTCAGCCTCATGAACTTTTGTTGTTGTTTGTTTTCCTGTTATAGCAGAAACCAGCTATTATTATTGATGAAAAGGAGACAAAAGAGAGAGAGAATGTGATGGTCAATCTGAATTGTCAATTTGATTGCATTAAAAGATGCTGAAAATTATGAAGCTACTGGTTGTCTGAATGAGGGTGTTTCTAGGAATCATGAAGGACAGCAAACTGAGGTGGAGACCCACAGTCCAATAGTTTGGAGACTTGGATGGAACATAAGTTGGAAGAACAGGGAAGCAGCAGCAGACACAAGCTCGATTCTTAGAATGAATTCTTGATTATTGATGTGTCCACTGAGGATATCACATCCAGCTTCTTCATACTTCCAAAACTGACTCTTTCCAGAGATTCTCAAGGGAATGTCCAGACCTTTGGTTTTGGACTGGGACCCCATCTTTGATCTCTCTTGTTCTGAGGCTCTGACTTCTTAAGACTGAGCAGCTACTGATTCTTCCAGCTCTTCAGCCTGCAGACCATCATTGTGGGACACAGTCTATTCTGGTTGTGTAAGCTAATCTAATAAAAATCTCCTTTATATAATAATATATGTAATAATATATAATAACACACACATATATACATATTACATATACATAGACACAGACTTGAATAAATTGAGTTATATATTTTGCTCCTCTAGAGAAACCTAATACATAGAGGGACAAGTTAATTCTAAAAATTTGTCATGTTTAGTCTGTATACCTATTCTTATCCCAGTAATATTTTGATATTATATTACTTATTTTAATATCTTTTTACTTTTCCAGATAAATTTTAGAATCATTTTGTCAAGTTTTTAATTGTATTAAATTTAAAGTGTGAGCTATGTTACATTAACTTTGGCTTTTAAATATTGTCTTCCTTTCTAAATAGAAACAAAATATATAACTCAATTTATTAGTCTTTTTATGTATGTATTATCAATGAGTTAAATTGCCTACTTTTTAGTTGTGAAAATTATTTTATTTTTGATTCATTTTGTGTTGTACTTGAGGTTGAAAACTGGGCTTCATGAATGCTTAGGAAGCCCTCTACCATGGAGCTCCATTCCCATCCCATGAAAGTTATTTCTGATCTATTTCCTATATGCTTTCTGAAAGACACATTAGAGCACTCAGTTTGGGTATTTATAGCTTATGTCCAAGATCTACCCAACATAGACAGTTTGGGGTTTTTAAACATTTGACTCATTTTTATTATTTATTTATTTTACAGGGTCCTCCTGTGTTTTCCATGCTGGTCTTGAACTCACATTCTTCCTGCCTCAACCTCCCAAGTAGATATTTTATAAAATTAATTATCCACAGCACTCTGACAGAATGATATATTGATATTTTATTTTCTTTTATTTTCAGTTTTTCAGACTTGCTTTTGGGAATGTTTCCATTTTTATTTTTATAATCGAAATGTTTCTGATATTTTATTAAACAATTTTCAGGTCTATCAGAGAGTCATTTAAAAAATGTAACCTATTGACATTTTAACATATTTCTTAATGTAAATGAAGCACATTTGGTTCATCATTATTGTGGATTGAATTGTGTTTCCTGGAGAGATATGTCAAAGTTCTGGCACCCAGTACATTAGTATGTGAATGTTTTTGTTTGTTTGTTTGTTTTGTTTTGCTTTGTTTTGTAAATAGCCTTTTTTGCCAATGTGATTAGTTAAGTTGAGGTCATAATAGCATACAATAATCCCTTAATTCAATATGACTAGTGTCATTATAGGAAGATGATGAGAAGAAAAAGAAGGAGATACCATTTGATGACCAGGCAGAAATTGAAGTTAAGTCCCTACATATCAAGGTACATCAAAAATTGCCAGCAATACCAGAGGACAAGAGTAATGCTTGGAACAGATTCTACCCTGTAACTTTGAAAGGCCACAGTGCTGCTTACATCTTGATTTGGGACTTCTAGACTCCAGAACTGAGATAATAACTTGATGTTGCTTAAAGACACATACATCTCTTTGTTACAAAAAACTTTAAAATTCAAGGTAGTCATGTTTAGTTTGACTTTTTAAAATCTGCATTATAAAAGATGTGACATTATATAGTATTTCTCTTCTCTGTGCTTCTAGAATGTCAAAATAGTTTTATGTAAAAATAAATAAGTCATATTTAAATATTGCTAAAATCCATCTCTAATGCCATGGATTTATTGTTTAATCATTTGTTTAATTATATTCTTATGCATATACTATTGTCATTTAAAAGATTCAAATATAACATTGACCCATATTTGATACTTTTTCAATTTATTTCCTATATTCTCTGTACTTAACTCTTATACATGGTAGAGGAACAAAATCCCATTTGAACCCCAACATCTATGTATTGCACAACACAGGGAAATAAAAATTAAAAATGTGGATAGATAAAATTTAATAGAAGAAATTGTGACTCTACGCTTTTGAGAATCTCTAGTTACAAGCTTAGTGAAAACCCAGTAATGTGATTCATGTAGGCACACAAATAACTTGCCATTTTATGTTAATCTACAAAAAGATTTTCAAAAGAGCAAGTATGTTTGTCAGCTTTAGAATTTCTGTAAGCAAAATTACCCAAGTAGAACAACTTAGAGGAAGGAGAAAAGGTTTATTTTGACTCACGATATCGAAGGTCTCAATCCAAAGATGGCCAACTCCTTTGCTTTGGACCCAAGGTGAGATAGAATATAATGGGAGAAGGGTATGGTGTAGAGAAATTGTTCCTCTCATAGCAGTAAGTAAGGAGAGAGAGAGAGAGAGAGAGAGAGAGAGAGAGAGAGAGAGAGAGAGAGAGGAAGTGGAGAGTGCTATAGGGAATATAGGGAATATCCATCCTTCTAGGACACTACACCAGTGACAAATCTCTTCTAGCCATGCCTCATGTGCCTATAGTTATCACCCAGTTAGATCATTTAAACTAGGATGCACTGATTAGGTTATGGCTCTCACGATTCAATCATTTCACCTCTGGACATTCCTGAATTTACACAAGAGACTTTGGGTAACACCTCATATCCAAACAGTTTCTAAAATTGTGCACCTGGCCCCTAATGTCCATCTCACAATGCAAAATGCATTTAGTCTTTCACCAAGAGTCCCATAATCTTAACAGTTTCAGCATTGCTCAAAAGTTGAGCACTTGAGATTCATGGTAAACTCCTGGCTATAAGGTCCTGTAAATATCAAAAGCAACTTACTTATATCCATTATATAACATGAGTATATCTTGCCCAATAATCTGAAAGCCTGAATAGAATAAATACTGACTTTCAAGAGCCTGAAGTAATTATGGAAACAGTATGAAATTTCATATAACATTAAAACTACTGTTTGATACAGCTATACCACTCCTGCGTATATACCTGAAGAAATCAAAGTCAACATATTCTGGAAATACTTGCATACCCATATTCATTGAAGTAATATTCACAATAGCCAAGTTAGGGAATAAACCTAGATGCTCATCAGCAGATGAATGGATAAAAATTAATGTGAGACACACACACACACACACAAACACACACACACACACACATAGTATTTTTCATCCATAAAGAAGAATGGAATCATGTCATTTGCAAAATACGGATAGAAATGAATAGTATTATTTTAAGCAAAATAAGTCAAACTCAGAAAGACAGATATTAAAGGTTTTATTTCATATGTAAAATCTAGGAAAAAGGGGTGACATGGAAATAAAAGAGGGACTATTACAGAAAAAGAAAGGACCAGGGAAAGGGGATAGGGGCAAGTGAATAAAAGCAAAGCATATTATATGTATGTATGAATCCTTCACAGTGGCACACATTATTTTGTGTAATTATTATGCACTGATAATTATTTTTAAAGGGAAGTAACATTGTCTGCAAATGGCCTGTGGACTTGAGATGTAATATTAATTCTTTCCTGTTCTCCAGTTTGCTAGTCTTCAGACTTTTTTATGGTTTGGATCCAAAATATCCCCTAAAAGCTCATGTGTTGAAGACTTGGTTCCCAGTGCAGCAGTGTTCAGAAGTGGAGCTTTAGGAAGGGATTGGGTCATGAGGGTTCTAACCTCATCAGGGTATTACTCTATTTTCTGAATTAGTAATTTGAATGAGTTGTTAGCAGGAGGTAGAAACTATAGGCAGGTGGGGCCTAGTTGGTAGACATAGTTCAGTGGGGTGTGCCCATGGGACTATATCTTATCCTTGTCCCCCTTCTGTCTTTCTGTGTTGAAGTTCTGGCTGTCTTGAGTTTAGAAACTTTCTTTTTCCATGCCCTTCCACCATGATGGTCTGACTCACCTCAAGAGCAAAACAATGTAGTCATCTGTCCATTGATTGAAACATCTAAACCATGAACTAAAATAAGTCTTTCCACATTTAAGTTTTTTATGTCAGGTATTTTAGTCACAGTGACAAAAAGCTGACTAACACAGGCTTGAACTATAAATCAGCTCCTCCTACATGCTATAGATTTAACCATGTCCCCTTAAAATTCAGATGTTTAAGCCTTAATTCCCAATATGGCTATACTTGGAAGCCACATTTTAGAAGATAATTAAATTTAAATGAGGCAATAAGCATAGAATCCTAACCTAAGAGGATTAGTGGCTTTACAAGAAGTGGAAGAGATCTTTTTTTTTCACTCTCTACCAAGAGAGGACAGAGAGAAGATCCTCTCTAAATGTCAAGAAGAGACCTGTAACCAGGAAATGAACTCTGCTAGACTCCATCTTGGACTTCTTAGACTCCCAAACTGTGAGAAAATAAATTTCAATTGTTAAAGTCATTCATTCTATGGTAATTTTTAGGGTGGTTCTCGAAGGGTCTCCATCTTAATAGCCTTCAAACTTGAATAGTAACATTGTCTCTTAACTGGGTCTTCAGTCTGTTAGCTCATTGGGCAGAAAATGGGAATTGTCCTTTTCTATTACCACATGAATCAACTCTTTAAATCTCACTCTCTATGTGTACACATCTTATTGATTCTATTTCTCTGGAGAACCAAAAGAGTATGTATGAAGGGAGAAGTAAGGAAAAATAACTAGAAGGTCACTGACACCATCATGATTTCCATGTAATTCAAGCTAAGAAACTCAGTCCTTATGCTAAGAGCTCTGCAGAGTGGTTCCCAAACATTCAAATTTGCACTATATTTTGTAAGTAGAAACAATCAACTCACAATTCACAGATACTTATGGACATATGATATTCTACATGCTTTTGTTTCTACTTGGATGTTATCTTTCTTATTTTCCTTTCTTTCCTTTGTGTTTTGCTGAACTTTCTGGAAATATATTTTCTCTATTTTGTTTCATCATAGATTCTCTTTTCTGTCTACCTATTTATTTACCCACATCTCATTTTCAGTAGAAATTGTATTATTTTTGTAATGCATAAAGTTGTTTCTTGTGTCTTTAATCTTTAGAGAATGTCTCAAACATGAAAAGATTCCTGGTTTGGAATAACAAGAAACTCAAAAAAATTTCAGTCAAAACTCACTTAGTTTCTAATATAATTTATAATTACAGTTTTTTTTGTTGTTGTTGTTTTTGTTTTTTTTTACTTTAAAGAATAGGATACAAAGGAATCAGAAGAGCAGAAAGGCAAGAAGATCAGTGAAGCTCAGGGGATATGTCCAGGTAAGAATTAACTGGGATTTAAACCAAGTAGTGCCAAAAACAGTGGAAACAAAAGAAGGTTCTGAATTGGTGTCAAGGACACAGTAACAAAAAAAAGGAAGCCCTTTCTTTCTCCCTATTTATTTTTTGTTGATGAACACAAAATCAAATTCAGTGGTCTTCTAAGACCATTCAGTTTGAGTTTAGAGGAATTTTCTGATACTTCAGATTGATTTCCTGTTAGTTTTATATGTAGCATATTTTTCATACCATAACCATGGCGCTTATCATTTGGAATCACACATCAGATAATTGTCATATTACCCCTAACGACAAGGCTTCAATTTAATTTGGCTTTTGCATTCTTCATTATAGCTTGGCTTAAGGCAATAAAATAATGGAGTAAAATAAGACAGGCTAACATAAAAATGATTGAATGTATGAGAGAATGTTGTTGTAATTAACATAAGAAATTTATGAGCAAGAAATAATTTGATAGAAAATTTGACTTCAGCTTTATGTTGTTAATTTTGACGTGATGGCAATTTCTGAGGTACAAATGCACAGTTAAGATATTGAACTTAAAAATGACTCTGCCTTCACATAACTATTAAAAATGCCTAGAATTTCAGGTGGATTTTGAGATTTTATGATTAATAAACTAGATATACTATTTTAAGAATAACTTATGTTGAGATGATGTTTAAAGGAGAAAGAATGTGAATACCACATATGAATACAGAAAGGAGAGTGGGTGGTCAGAGATCTAGCTCTGATCTGTACTTAAATTGAGAATTTCAAAGATGGCACTGTATTAGCTATGGTAAGACAGTTGGAGAATCTGAACCAAGTAGCCTAAAAATTAAGATGAATGAAGTGTTATAGGAACTAAGAAAGTGATTTAAAATACTATACTTATACTATAAATTTTACTCAAAATAAACCACTCCGGATTAATAATATAAGAGACCATGGTAATTTTTGAGAGGACAAGTGTTTTAAAATAAAGTGTTATTTAAGCATTAAATTAAGATTATAGTATTAAATAAATAATACTGTATTTTCCCTTTTGGTAAATGTTTAAAATAAAACTAAATTTTATTAAAATAATATAATAAGAGAAAATATGATGCAAAAATGGAAAATTTTTCCTCCTATTACATAACTTGGTCGCTAATTTACTCGAATTTTTCTTGCCCCATTTATTTGATTTCTTCCTGTCTCATATTCTCTTATTCAATCAAAACACATTATGGTGGTAGACATTAATATGATTCTCCCAGTGATTCCCACCTTCTGGTATTTACATCGTTGTACAATCATATTTCTTGAATATGGGCAAGACTAATGACTCCTATTACAAAAAAAAAAAGAATATAGCAAAAGTGAGGATTGTTACTCTCATAATTCAGTTATCTAACACACACAAAAAAACGGATGCCATTTTAATAGTATTGTTATATGATATTCCATCTTAACACACCAAAGCTGGAAACTCTTCTTATGAACACATTCGAGAACACATATAAGGCAAGAATCTGTAAATAGCCTGTTAGAGCTGTGGACAGCCTGTATGATCTGAGGGCTTCCTATAGCTAATAACCAACAAAAAACCAGGGCCCTCAATCATACAGAAGCTACGAAATACAATATGAGGATGCAGCTGACACCTTGAGTGTAGCCATTAAGTACCCAAAGGTGAGGGTTCGCCTGAGGTTCACCTGGGCTCCTGCCCTTATCTTTTATCCATAGGCCAGGGAAGAAAGCTCCGTAAGAGATGTACTTACAGGGACACTAAAATTCAAACAGTGTGTTTTTAAAATTTGCCCAATGAGTGTGATGAGCTTATTTTCTACTTATCTATCTATCTTTCAGCTGTATCCATTAGTAGTATTTTCTATTAGATCTTTTCACAGTATTAATTCACTATCTGTAGGAATATGTTGTGTAATGCAAAAAGATAAGTATCTTTGAATGAACAAATTTCCTTCAACTTAAAATAATGCTTCAAATATAATATTACTTGGTGTTTTTTTTTTTTACTGAAATGTAACTCATTATCCTATTGATATTTGATTTTTCATTGTGTGAGTTCATTAAATGAAAGTGTTCATTTAAAACTTTTGTGTCATTATCACATCTGTGAAAGACATCAATGGAAATAAAAATATCAGATATTGGTTGGATTACAGCTATAGAAAAATCTGAAATTTCAGTTACATTATTAGAAGTAAATTTTGAAAACTGTGAAAGGAAGAATGTTCGATTCTTGTCATACTTTTAAACCTGATTGATTATGTTGCATAAACGAAGTTAGAAATTCTTGTAAAACAGAAAATATGTGACATCTCCTCCCACTTGCAAAACAAAAAGAGAAAGATGTTTGTCAGTAGCAAATATGTTATCCTATAAAGTTTCTAAGTGCAAAGACTGATTTTTGAAGAACTTTTTCCCCAACATCACAATGCTTTTATCTACTTCAAAATTTCATTAAATTACACAGCTGTCACAAAGTCATGGTCTGTGAGCCACAACCATTACTGTAGTAATATGTGCTAAGAGTACATTGTCGACTTCCTGCCATTATATGATGACTGATATTGTTTCATACATAGATTATTCATTTTTTTCATAATTTTAGAATTCATGACTATCTGAAAAGATTCACGAGATACTACTAATTCTACTACTTGATTTTTAATGACCAATTCTAAATCTTTGACTTTGATGCATACATGAATACATAAACACACACATATACATACATACATACCACAATGTGAATGTGCATATATGTTTGCCAAATGTTTAATTTTGTCTAAAAACTTGAAGCCTTAGGTATTATGTATGCTTAACTACCTACTAAATATTTGGGTTATGCTTTCTGTGTAATCCTCCAATTTAGCTTATTTAAAACTCAACTCATCATCCCTGACTACTCTTGATTCCCAGGATTCTTTAGTCTAACACAAGTTATACAAGTCTCAAAAACTTTCAATTACTACACATGGCACTATTTTGCTTATCATTAACATCCAAAATTGATTCATATCTAAATATATCTTATACCTATCTCATGTTCATTGTAATATTTTTACTTTTATAGATTTCCGAAATAGTCTTCTACTCAGAAGACTCTCTTTGCTGCCATTATTTCATGACATTTGAGTCAGATCTGGCCCCTGAAGGTCGGTTAATTAATATTCATGACTGGTGAGAATAAGAACATAGAATTGGTTTAAGTTATATTGACCCAAAAAGATAAGATATAAACAACATATACCACCCCAATGTCTAACTAGCTCCCTATTAAAGCAGGAACAAGTTTTAGTGGTCAACACATGCAGACAAATATACCAGGTTGAAAGCTAAGACTCATAGTTGAGATGGCTAATAAAACATAAAATAACAGACATAATTAAGTATAATTATAGGGTGATGTGTGACTCAAGAATTCCACTTAATTACATGAAGAATTATAGGAAAGGCAGGTCACCAAATATTCTGTTGCTCTACAAAATATAAGTCAATAACAAGTATGAAAAGAACAAGAGGTGGGAGAAAAATATTGATATGATTTTATATGATATAGCAAATGATTTTCAAAATTGATGGTCAAATAACAATATATACATAATTAAACTTTAAAATGATACTTTTTGTCCCTAAATGCTTTCAAGTGTTCTTTTTATGAAAAGGTATAAATTATTATTCTAAAACATGTATCATCATGTTGAATTCTAATATTAGTTTCATAAGAAATAAATATTATTTTCATTTTGGAAATTATATAACTGAGACCAAAGATCATACCAATTGTAAAAATGGAGAAATCTGGATTTTGAATTGAAATACTACATGTGAACTTCTTCAAGTCACTTGCAGTGGTTTTACAGACTAGTAATCCTCAACTGAAGTGATTTTGCTCTCCAGAGAGCATTCTCAACATCTGGAGATACTCTTGGCTGTCAGAGTTGCAGGGAAGGGAGGTTGCTACTGACATCTAGTGGGTAGAGGCCAGAGACATTGTTAAATTCCCTACTATGCACAGGACAGGACCACCTCTACAACAAAGAATCATGTGACCCTTAATGTCAATAGTGCTGAGGCTGAGATGTCAGAAACAGATGTAATGTTACCCTGTTACTATAATAAGAAATAGAGAGTAACACAGCATTCCATAGGCCATATAACTTGAGGAATGCATAGATATTGTGGAATTAGTAATAATAAGGCAAAGCAATGATGAATATCAATAACAGTTTATATATGACTTCGCTATGATAAGTTTTATGACACTAATGATGACAGGGAATTATGAAAAATTTCTTCCTTTTCAAGACAAAAAGAGAAATGTGATTTTTTATCATTTTAAACAGAGTTTGTACAAATAAAATGCAATTGAGCAGGGATTTACTTTGTGGAGTGTTTTATATAATTTGTAAAATAAATTATTTTTTACATATTTCCTAATTTCAAGACAGTATACATTGTAATCCTGAAAGCTCAATGAAAGAAAACAAGAACTAAGCATTATGTTTAAAAAAGAACTACAACAGTATATTTTCATATAACTGCAGACCATTTTAATCTTTAGTATCATAAAATCTACATCTCTTCCTCTTTTTTTTCCTGATACTCATTTTTTAACCCAGAGTTCTCATGCATTTTGAACCCAGAGTTCTCTACCTCCCCAGTCCTTCTTTCTGATATTCAATCCATCTAAATGATATTCTGAATCACTCTACAATACACACCAGCTGACAGACTGCTTTGATAGTCTGCGCTTACGAGCTTGAAATTGTTTGCATTTTGAAGGACTGCAATTTTACAACATATCAAAGAATTCCAGATTTTCATGTCTATTCCTTATTTAATAAAAACCCAAATTATTTGTCTTTTCAGTGCTGGAAGTAGAACACTTCTTGAAAATATTCTGTAAATTTTGACAGACATCACTTCAATGACTGAGTGATAGCTTTTTGTGACATGTCAATGAAACAGAAATCTTCCACAGTTTTATACTTTCTCTGATAGTCTGAAGATATGTGGTTATTTCTATTCCCTAAACTGGATTTCTAGTCTTATGACAGATAATTTTAGTAGCAGAGCACTTGCTTAGCATTTATTGAGAGACTGGTTTCAATCTCAAGCATAGAGGTAAATATATTATTTAAATTCAATTACATATACTTATTATATATAACTATATTTTTAAATTGTACATAATTTAAATTAAATTTCACTACCTCTGTAAATAATTCAGGCAATGACAATTAGATAAAGGTATTTTCTCCATGTTATTCTCTTGTAATTCCTTTGGACACACAAGGATACACAGTGAAAATGGCAATAACCAGAGAGTCAACAGTGACTTCTTATACTATAGACAGATTGGTCATCATGTTACTCTGATTTCAATTTTTTTAAGTGTTTTAAAATAATGGCTCTATAAATTGAATACTAAGATTATTGATCTTTTCATTAAGTTAAAATCATTTTAAAAGCAAATTTTTTGTTACTCAAAATGATTTATTACATAATCTTCAAACTAAACTTTGTGGTTTAAATAAAAAATGGTATTCAGCATTATTATTGTAGAATACAGAGTTTTATTCCAAAATGACAAGCTTTTTTTTTTTACTGTAAGAGAATCATACATTATTTAGAAAATACTATAGGCCATCAAAAATTATACAGTCTTGCATAAAATACTGTAAATAGTGAATCAATACTACATTGGCATAAAAACATTAAAGTAATGCTTCTGAATAAAGCAATATTCTTTAGGAAGATTAAAACTACTCTTAGAATCATGTCAACAAATTGACACAAGATTTACACATGTTCAAAATATTCTCTTTGATATTTGTCATCATCATTAAAAGTAATTAGCCTTTTTTAAAAAACTTTTTCTTGTGAGAAGTTTTTTTAAGCACTGTAACTTGAAATTGCTTTTTTCTTGGTTGCTACTAGTAACACTGACAGTTACTATAGAAGCAACCTGATAATTACATATTTTGAAGAAATACTGGCAAATGGAAGGTGACTATGATCATTGAAAGTTATTTAAACCATACATTTATAAGGTTATTAATAGATTTGCTTCTGATATAGGTATTATTAGCACATTTAACATATGGAAAGAGATGTAAGATTAATTAATAAAATCTATATATATGCATGCTTTGAAGAGGAATGTATACCTAGAAATGTATAAATAATTGAATAGTTTTAGTGTCAGACAATTAGAATTATATCTATAATTGTCCCCTTAGTGAAAACATTGTCTCCAATTTTATATCAGTTTAGAAAATTAGACTCATACAGATATTTCAAAAGAAACAGTTTCTTGTTTTTTTCTTTGACACAATTACTTAAATTTTATCTTGAGTCAAAGTTGAAATTTTCTCCACTAATTTGCTATATAATTTGCCATCTTCCATTACATTAAGACCTTTATATAATTTCTTAGAGACAGAACATAAGAGGATTATGTGGGGATAAACAACATAATATAATTAGGAGAAACATTCCACACTGATGATGAGATGCCTCTGCACTCACCTGAGTAATTGGCTGACTGACAATTTCAATTATCTTTAGCCTATCAATGGTTTTCAATGAGTCAAGCATCCTTTGCATCAGACTCACTTAGAAGGTGTGAACTAAAGAGGAACAGTCCATTTTTTTGTGTGGTAAAACAATAAGTAGTGTATGCTATTAAACCGCCCATATCTTCTTTCTTTAGTAATTACAAGGAAGAAGACTGAATTATGTGCACATTATTTTTCTCTTGATGGATGAGATTGATACATGTAGGGTTAATGGCTCTTTTGGAATTATGACAAATGAGCCTTTCCCAGCATAGATTTGTATGTAAGCTGCCTTCCAGATATGAGAAAAGCCATGCCAACTATAGCAGTCTGAGTTTTCATCCAGGACCTGGACTATTTGGGGTACATTTTGACATATTTATTGCATTTGAGACTGGTGATAGATTAAATTTTCTCCAAAATTATCCTCTGTCTTCTTTCCTGAAACATGAGTTTAGCTTTCTGATTTGTTTTTATCCAGTAGAATCTTATCAAGTGTTAGAAAAAGAGGTTTGAAGAATATGTCCATCATTGGTGTTCCTCTGTTGTGCATATGTCCACACAATGAAAATATAAGCCAAATATTACAAAAGAAAGAAAAACAAGTAGGACAGAGCATAACCAATAACAGTCTTTTCCCAGATGCATGAATGTAATCAGCTGTGATCAGTTGAAATCAGTACAGCCTCCAAGGAGGGTGAGCCAAACCTCCATACCTTCAGTTGACCTCTAGACTGAAAAAATCATGTATTGTTTAAGTTCACTGAGTTTTAAAGTCATCTTTTCAGTGGTGGTGGTGGTGGTGGTGGTGTGTGTGTGTGTGTGTGTGTGTGTGTGTACTTGATGATACTGATTTGGGAACTTATGGAACAATGAACATGGAACTGTGATATAGCATAATTTATAAGCCAAAGACCATAAAACCATTTAATATGTTTAATCATGCATGCTATGGGTAAAAGAAAATGTGGTAGAAATGGCCAGCCATGCTTGAAATGAGGCAGAATCAGCCAATAAGAACATATTTCTGAATATTGCAGGACAATCTTTAAAAGAATACTTAATTTACAAACTACTGTTACACTTATGAGAAACCTATAGCATCACTCCAACATTACAGGAGAAAAACTTCATAACACTATGACTACATGAGAAATATTTTTGCATCCATTTATATGAAGTCACTGTATGGTAAAATGTAAAGAACATGTAAGTAAAACTAAACAGAAAAATTCATTTTTTGGGGTGGGCATGGTACCAGGTATTGAACTCAGGGGCATATGACCACTGAGCACATCACCAGCCTTATTCTGTATTTTATTTAGAAACAAGGTCTCATTGAGTTGCTTAGCACCTTGCTTTTGGTGAGTCTGGCTTTGAACTTGCAATCCTCCTGCCTCAGCCTCCTGAGTCACTGGGATTACACTCATGTGCCACTGCAGAAAAATTCAAATTGAAGCATTCAATTTGATATTAATGTAGCATTCTAAATTTCAGTATTATCATCTATAAAATAAGAGTATATTTTCATTAATGTGGCTTTTTAAAAATAAGATATGCTTCACAATAAATAGGTGTTGTTGCTTGTATTATTCCTCGGACTGGCTCAGATGCTAGATCATAGTGGATTCTCAACAAGTGGTAATGATGATTATCA